>NC_138224.1:50929572-51529572 GCF_964197995.2 Scardinius erythrophthalmus
ATCTTTTGCTAAGGTTTTAAGGGGGAAAAGTAAATGTTTAAAATGTATTAATCAAAACAGTTGAAACACATTGAACATATTGGAAACTTGCTTCGACTTTTTTGTTTTGTATATATATATTCAGGTTGCAGCAGTTTTCAGCTTATCAGTAGACATAGCAGTAGTACTATGCAGATTATGCAGGCTGCAAGGAAAGTGCACAACCTGGAGTACAACGGAGCCAGCATCATGTTGTTCGAGGATTTCTCCGCAGTAGTGGTGAGGAAGAGGCAAGAGTTTTTTCAAGTTAAACAACGGCTCAAGGAGAAATAAATTGCCTTTGCTCTGTTATACCCGGCAATTCTTAGGATTAAAGTGGACGGGTGAGAAAGGTTGTTTAAGGACCCAAAGGAGGTGGCGGCCTTTTTGGATGTAATTTCTTCTCGAGGCGGCTCCCCATCACATACTTATACGGATTTAGTGACTTTAGTGACTTTTGATCTCTATATTAGTGGTTCTCAACCGCATGCGGCCCGTCAGGGATGCAAATGCGGCACACGAAATGCTGACCACATTAAAAAATTAATTCCAGTTTTACAATTTAATAATTTAACAAAAAAATAATTAATTAACATGCTTTAAGAAATATCTGCCTGTATCTCAGGACAGAGCTGTCAAGTTAACTTGTCTTGGAAAATGCAATTGCTAAAATTTGATTGCTCCTGTTTGCCTCGTCGCTTCTGCTGCTGTTGCGTTGGTTTGCGTCTGTAAGCTTTGTATTTCTTTCTGCTCAGAGTCATTATTTACTATCATTCCTTGTTGTTTATACTGCTAAATATAACTTACTCAACATCACACATTAACCTGACATTGCTAGCTTCAATCTAAATCATTATTACTAACACAACACGCTAGTAATTCGCTAGCCTCTTAGCGTGTCATCCGTGCGCTCTTTATTTATTTATTTTTCTCTCACGCTTTTTACGAGTCCATCAAACAACTTAGGTGAGTAGGATCAGTCAACAAACATGGTAAGTCATGTCATCTTCTCATCTTATTGTTACTTGCACCTCATGCAACATGTTTAACATATCCTTCTCTGTCAGCACAGGATTTACATGTGATAAATGCAGGGAGATAGTAAAGCTGACGGGGAAGATTTCAGAACTAGAGACACGCATCCAAGCTTTAATCAAGGTTAATTGTAAGAGTGCAAGGGCTTTAGATACGCTTTGGATGCGACTAGCTTAGTGAACTCTTTACATTGTTCGGTTCCGGCTGAAGTAGAGCCCGTGTAGCAGGGCAACTGGGTGACAGTGAGGCGCTGTAGTCACGGGACAAAACACCACTCGTCCGTTCCGATTACAACTTCAAACAGATTCTCCCCTCTCAGTGAAACACCCACTGAGAATCCTGTTGAATGTACCCTAGTTATTGGCGATTCTATTACACGGAACGTGAAAATAGAGACACCAGGCCACCATAGTCACATGTTTGCCGGGAGCCAGAGCGCCTGACATCAAAGCAAATTTAAAAGTGCTGGCTAATGCTAATCGTAAATTTTCTAAGATTATTATCCACGTCGGCACTAATGATGTTCGACCCCGCCAGTCGGAGATCACCAAAATTAATGTTAAAGAGGTGTGTGAACTCGCAAGTACGATGTCAGGCACTGTAATTTGCTCTGGCCCCCTTCCTGTTCGCAGGAGTGATGAGTAGTAGATTAGTAGATTGTCCTCACTCAATGTCTGCTTGTCTAAGTGGTGTCCGCAAAATAATATAGAATTCATAGACAATTGGAAAAGTTTTTGGGCCAAACTTGACCTATTGAAAAGAGATGGTATTCATCCCTCCTGGGATGGTGCTGCTCTTCTCTCTAGTAATATGGCACATAGTCTTAGAGCTCAAACATGACTTGGGGCTCAGGTCAAGAAGCAGACAGACTGGCTTAACCGACCATCTGCTAGCAGCCTCGCGTCACCAAGGTCAGATAAATCCCATCACATAGAGCCTCTTTCACCTAGATATCATTATAAAGAGACTTTGTCTGTTCCCCGAATGAGGACATACAAAAAACGTCCAAACTTCCAAAAAAAAATTATAGATGTTCAACAAATAAAAAACAGATATAATACAAATGAGCAAATGATAAAGCTTGGGTTGCTGAATATTAGATCCCTTACTTCAAAAGCACTTATTGTTAATGTTATGATTACAGACTATAATCTAGATGTGCTGTGTTTGACAGAAACCTGGCTAAAACCAAACGATTACATTACTTTAAATGCTGATGATTTCTTGTTGTATCTGGAATCCCCCAAGCAATCCATTCCTAAGCAGATAAGACTGATTAGTGAGTATAGTTTGTTTTCCCAGATATAAGATAAACTTTTCAAAAAGTGAAGTTATGGTCCTCTTAATAGTGCGTATAGAACAGACCCTAATAAATATTGCAACCGTTCCATTGGTCCACAACATTGTTCTCCTATTTGGGTTTAAAGATTTCTTGTCGATTATCAGAGCTATATATTTTAAATTTTGTCCCCCTTTTACAATCAGTGAAACATAAACAGCAGACATGGTGCAGCCTGCCTTTATCATTTAATTAAATTTAAATCTAAATTAATATTCTTCCGCGTCTTCTCTATATATTTCAAATGCTTCCTATCAGAGCCAATTTAATTAGCTCAATAATTTCTTTCATATGGGCAAAGAAAAGACCCAGGCTGCAGTATAGTGTGTTGTGTTACCCTGTCAAAGCAGGCAACCTGGCAGCTCTGTGCTTTTCAACATATTTGCTGACTGCTCAGTCTAGATTTCTTTTGGAATGGTTCATAAACGATCCGGATTCCATATGGATTTGGTGTGAGCCAGCGACATTGAATGGGATTCCGCTATACAACTTGTCATATACAACCCCAAATCAGAAAAAGTTGGGACACTGTATAAATTGTGAGTAAAAACAGAATGCAATGATGTGGAAGTTTCAAATTTCAATATTTTATTCAAAATACAACATAGATGACATATCAAATGTTTAAACTGAGAAAATGTATAATTTTAAGGGAAAAATAAGTTGATTTTAAATTTCATGGCATCAACACATCTCAAAAAAGTTGGGACAAGGCCATGTTTACCACTGTGTGGCATCCCCTCTTATTTTTTTAACAGTCTGCAAACGTCTGGGGACTGAGGAGACAAGTTGCTCAAGTTTAGGAATAGGAATGTTGTCCCATTCTTGTCTAATACAGGCTTCTAGTTGCTCAACTGTCTTAGGTCTTCTTTGTTGCATCTTCCTCTTTATGATGCACCAAATGTTTTCTATGGGTGAAAGATCTGGACTGCAGGCTGGCCATTTCAGTACCCGGATCCTTCTTCTACGCAGCCATGATATTGTAATTGATGCAGTATGTGG
Source organism: Scardinius erythrophthalmus (assembly GCF_964197995.2). NCBI lineage: Eukaryota > Metazoa > Chordata > Actinopteri > Cypriniformes > Leuciscidae > Scardinius > Scardinius erythrophthalmus. Next base: position 50,932,967 of record NC_138224.1, read on the forward strand.
TCTGGCATTGTCATGTTGGAAAATGCAAGGTCTTCCCTGAAAGAGACGACGTCTGGATGGGAGCATATGTTGTTCTAGAACTTGGACATACCTTTCAGCATTCAGGGGGGGTGGGGTGGGGGGGTAAACGATGACGATTCTCGGGGCCCATGACTAAGAGGGGGCCCAGAGAAGCCCCCAATAAAATTGTGGTGCTAAAAAAAAAGATTTGATAGTAAAAATTATTAACTTTAAATTATTCTATTTGATGTTTCCAGGTGTCAAAAAAAAGTATTTGTTTAGGAAACACAAACGTCCGTGGGCCCCTCTCCCCCTCTCGATTATCATAAAATGGTTCAGTCTGCCCAAATTGTATCCAGGCAACAGAAACAGCTTGACTTCACTTATAGCGCCGGTAGAATATCAACTTGACGGAAGAGGAAGTGAAAATGCCTCAAAAATCTGGAAGTCAAAAACGGAAAGAGAAAAAAATAAGAGAAGTGAAAGCAGGGTAGCCACAGAAGTAATAACATCGCTGCGAGATCTAGTGAGAAACATTCACTTTTCTCCGTTATTAATGGATCAAACAGCGCTGACGTGGAAGCCAGGAAGAAACATTGTGCCATGAATGAACTATCCAGCTTCCACATATCAGCAACATTCACCATGGATTTACTGTAGTAACACTAACTGCAACCATGGAAGTTTGGCAGGAATAGTAGGCTATAATGCTTTCAAGTAACATTACGTTGGTTTTATTTTGACATTATGAATACAATTGCTGCCCTCAAATGTTAATCTGAACTAAAAATAGACCTTTGTTTATAACTACTACAATATTAGGTTACATTTAATTTTTTTCCAAGGAGCTGTTTTGTTTATGCTCCTAAGAAGAGTCTATTATAGCTCCATCATTGGTCAAAGTGTGTTAGTTTTAATAAAAAAAAAAAAAATTAATATATAAAAAAATTCTCTGGCATTTATTTCTTTTTACTGTATCGAAAACGTACCAAACCGTGACACAAGTGTATCGTATTGAACCGAACCGTGAATTTTGTGAACCATTACACCCCTGCTATCTATTTCTCTCTTACCTATCTGTCTACCCCTCTGAAGCAATGGTTGAAGCAATTTGAATGCTGAGAAACTTTACTAAGACGATTTGAAAAGTTAGTTTATCTGTTTATTGTTATGAATGTTTGATATTTACCAAACACATCACTTTGCAGTGTGTTGTTGAATGAGTTTTTTTTATAATAAATGTATTTTTAATTAAAACATTTGTTAGTAATAGTCATTATTGGGATTTGATCGGGTGTTTTACGACTGCATAATGGGTGCGATGCAGGTCTTCATTTTCATTAAAGTGGTCTTAAAAAGGTCTTAAAAAAGTCTTAAATTTGGGGTGATCAAACCTGGGGAAACCCTGGAAAGAGGCAAAGGGTCGACAGTATGTTACCTAATATTTCACAAGAAAAGGTGGGTTTGTAAGTAGGCCAACATTGTTAGTGGACCGCCCGTGACAATGATCGTAGCCTACGGCACTTTTCTGTGCGTACACACGCTTTGTACATGAGGCCCCAGGTCTCTACGGTAGCATTTTTCGACAAGTTAGCACGTTTCGATAGAGCAGGGTGCAGCGGGTGCACGGCTTTGCCTCACATACATACAAATATAAATATATGTGAATATGACACATGTACAGCTATGCACAGTATACATTATACAGTACTGAAGTAGTGCAGTATTACAGAGGACAAATTACGGGTGTGGACATGGGATGGAGTTCAATTGTCTGATTGACTTAAATATATGAGAATGATAGTCAAAATACCATAAAAGCGCATGATTTTATGTAAATTAATATGAAAAAAGTCTCAGCTGTGTTGGGGGCCCAGTCAAGATTCTTTTCATGGGGCCCAACCATGTTGTGATTTCTATTACAGTAGCATTCCTGTATGTGATGCAATGCCGTCTAAGGGCCCGAAGATCACGGGCATCCAGTATGGTTTTCTGGCCTTGATCCTTACGCACAGAGATTGTTCCAGATTCTCTGAATCTTTGGATGATATTATGCACTGTAGATGATGATAACTTCAAACTCTTTGCAATTTTTCTCTGAGAAACTCCTTTCTGATATTGCTCCACTATTTTTCGCCGCAGCATTGGGGGAATTGGTGATCCTCTGCCCATCTTGACTTCTGAGAGACACTGCCACTCTGAGAGGCTCTTTTTATACCCAATCATGTTGCCAATTGACCTAATAAGTTGCAAATTGGTTCTCCAGCGGTTCCTTATATGTACATTTAACTTTTCCGGCCTCTTATTGCTACCTGTCCCAACTTTTTTGGAATGTGTAGCTCTCATGAAATCCAAAATGAGACAATATTTGGCATGACATTTCAAAATGTCTCACTTTCAACATTTGATATGTTATCTATATTCTATTGTGAATAAAATATAAGTTTATGAGATTTGTAAATTATTCCATTCCTTTTTTACTCACAATTTGTACAGTGTCCCAACTTTTTCTGATTTGGGGTTGTAGTATATACAGTATATACTTTTACGACCCTGTCTTTTTATTCTCTACCTGATGGTGGCAGTATTTCATTCGACTGTGAAGTCACTGTTAATTGGATAATTTATGGGTGGAACTTAGTTCCCCAGAGAAGTCGTTTGCTCCAATTTGTTCTCTTTTTGTTTGTCTTTTATTTACCAACATTTATTGGCCCATTGGACTATTATTTTCTCTTGTTTATTTAAATCCCTAGACATTGTGTTATATTTCTGTAACAGATAATTTTTTCCTTAATAAATAATCTTGCAATGCAAACGCTTGCTTGTATGTGTAATCCTCTTTATGTTACGGTCGGGAACGAGCTGGCCGTGACAGTTACCTTCTAAAATTACAGGCCTAATTAGAGGCAACGTTATTCTAAAGAACATGGTGAATGTTTGGTGGCAGATTAGGAAGAGTGAGGTGATATGGAAACAGATTTTCATTAACTCCTCTCCATGATAATCCTGACTCTGAAACACTGAAAACAGGATCATGAGCTGCTCGCGTGTGAGGGCGTTTTCACACGATTCCGAGCGCGATTGATCCCAGTGCCCCCCTGCAGTGTGGATCTGGTTTCACACTCAATTTGATTCGATCGAACCCTGGTGCATTTGCGTGTAAGTTATGTCATCACAAACATGCATAACTTGTTAACAAGTTGATTGTATTTGATCACTGTGATAGCTAAGGCCACACTGAATAAACATTTCATTTGAATGGTTCTAGTTTTCTCTTTTTATTTTACTTTGTTATGAGAAATTAATATTTTGTTTGATCTAAGGGATTAATGTTTTTGATGTCTATTATTTTGTTTCTTTAAATATTATTTACCCAAACATTGAAACTGGAGGTGCTACGTTGTCTCTTTAGCCTGCATTGATCCTCAAAGAGCGACAAGCCAATAATCATTTATTTCTAGAGTGCACGCTAGTGAGTAAATGAAACTACAACCAAGATATGGGTTTGACGTTTTATTTAATTGTGTTAAATAAAATTGGTCTTTCCTGGTGTCTTTTATATATTCAGTTGGGAATTACAAGAAATTTTGTTTTTGGGACAATATGTGTTGGGGTAATTTGTTTAAATATATATTATATATATATATATATATATATTAGGGCTGTCAATCGATTAATTTTTTTAATCGCGATTAATCGCATATTGTAATGAGTTAACTCGCGATTAATCGCATTTAATCGCACATTTTTTTAATTGTTCTAAATGTACCTTAAATTAATACTTTTCAAGTTTGTAATACTCTAATCAACGTGGGCATGGATAAATATAGATGCTTTATGCAAATGTATGTTTATTATTGAAACCATAGTCAATATAGAGCATAAGGATGAGATGTTTCAAAGGTCACAGATGTTTTTCAAAGAACTTGTTCATGTCTATTAGACACGTAGAAAGAACAAAAAAATGGCAGGTTACCATTACTTCTCTTTCTTTGCACTGAGCAATTTACTAACACAAACATGTTTAGATTTTTGCATGACAGGGCAGCTCTTCTGAAAATGCTAAATGTACATTTATTATTTATTAGCCTATTACATTGTAGTTTGTCTCTCTCTGTGCCCATTTTGATGAAGCTAAATTCTCAATAAAACTGTTTTCATTGGTATATTTTACTGTTTCTGTTGTCAAACAACGGAATGAATTTGAAATGGTGACTGAAACGCATTAAGACATAACCAGCTCTCCCTTCCAAGATGTTAAGTTAATCTGCACAAAAATTCTGATAATCGAGCCGTCGTCTGGTGAAATCAAATTCACATAAGATAAAGACAATATCTGTGCTCTGATTTCGGCTATACTTGTAAAAATAGAGAAGCAACATAATATCTATGCTTAACTGAGTTAAAGCGCTGCTCCTCCGCGCGAGACGCAGAGAGAGAGAGAGAGAGAGAGAGAGCGAGCGAGAGAGAGAGAGGTGCGCGCGCGCGTGCTGAGAGAGCAGTACCGGCGGTACCGGTAGATTCTCAGAAACTAAATAAGGTTTGGGCGCTTTGTTGAAGGGAAAAAATCGCTAAAGGGGTCTGCAATGTCGCTAAGTTAGCAACACTGTGTATCTCCATTTCTCCAACTAGGGGTTGGGCCACGGGTCAAACAGAAAATACGCGCTGCCTTAATCGCACGTTAAAAAAATTAGTGCCGATAATATGATTTTGCGTTAACGCGTTATTAACGCGCTAACTTTGACAGCCCTAATATATATATATATATATATATATATATATATATATATATATAAAGCCTCGAGTGTCATCTGAAATTTTCTTCTAAAATGAGCATTTTTTTCCAGCTCGTATATTTAAGTTCAGTAATTTCACTTTAATGACAAGGGGCAGAGGAGGGGGCGGGCAGAGGAGGGGGCGGGCAGAGGAGGGGGGGCGCGCAGAGTTGTCGGGCGGGCAGAGTTGTCGGGCGGAGGGGGCGGGCAGAGTTGTCGGGCGGAGTTGTCGGGCGGAGGGGGCGGGCGGAGTTGTCGGGCGGAGGGGGCGGGCAGAGACAGAGATATCAGACAGAGGGGGCAGACAGAGGGGGCAGACAGAGGGGGCAGAGTTATCAGACAGAAGCCCCTTTCACACAGCGCATTGAACCCGGGAAATTGCCGGCAAATTGCCGGAACGCCTTCTGCGTGAACGCAAACACGACCCGGGTTTAATGCCGGGATCGATGCCGGGTTGGGGACCTAGTAACATTGCCGTGTTCAGTCCCGGGACGCGCGCTGTGTGAACAAAAGCCGTAATAATGCCGTGTCGTAGTGATGACGCTGAAGCCGGGATCGTTCGCCAGCTGTGAAACGGTACGAAATGTGCAATTTTATGATCGAATCAGAGAAATAAATGCACAAGCGTGGTTTCTCGAGAGAGAAATCGCAGCTCATAAGCAAACTGAAGACGCTGCTGAGACATTACAAGTCACATCGATGTCACGTGTCTTTCCGGGACATACACGGGTTGTGTGTGAACGCGCTCTCTGATTCCGGAAAATCACTGGCAGTGTGAATGAACCAAAATCAAATGAACCCGGGTCAAATCCCGGGTCACTTTATCCGTGTATTTTCCGGAATCTCTGTGTGAAAGGGGCTAGAGGGGGCAGAGTTATCAGACAGAGGGGGCAGAGTTATCAGACAGATGGGGCAGAGTTATCGGACAGAGGGGGCAGAGGGGGCAGAGGGGACCGATCGGCGGCTGACTTGAAGCAGTGCAAGCCGGTTAGAAATTGTGTCTGACTTGATACACATGCCACGTGACTGTGACGTATGCCATCAAAGTACCGCGAGAGCGATTGGAGAGTAGCCGGAGAACTCAGCCAGCGCAGCTTCTCAAGAGCGGCTGCACGAGGGCTGATGACGACACAGCTGTTCCACGATTGGCCGGATTCACCGCATGACCACGATCACGTGTGTTTCGTGTTTATTCGAACACCTTTAGTTCCCCTAAAGCTCACACATCAGTTTTTTTATAACAGTAAACACTCTTTTCATGTCATTGCGATGTTATATTGTGTCATGTTTATCAAATTAAATCTGATTAAAAAACGTAGACTCCACTTCATTGATAGTAGCTTATGTTGAACTTTATTCTTGTTCAAACAGACGCTGTATGAAGCAGTACATAAAGTATTGAATGAAAATGTCTCTGAAACATCTGTGTATTATTTGGCAAATATTGCATTTATTTCACTTCAGCTGTGGTAAAGTATGCAAACACCACATGACCGTTCACTACGGGAACCAGAAAGTGTCAGACTTCACGGAACATGTAAAGGGTGACCAATAGTATTGATTTATTAAAAAAAAAAAAACACCACCACCAAAACAAGGGCACTTTGGAGTGTAAGGGCAAAAAGGGCAGGTTGAGCCCTACCTCTGCACGTGCCTGATGTAAACTTGTTGTGCGCATATTTGCTAATCATAAACTTTTTCAGAAAGGTTAAGAAAAGATTAAAATGTAATTTAACTGACGTGAAGATTAAAAAATATTGTCTTTCTTGTTAAACTACATTTAAATAAATGAATATTTAAATATTTGTTTTTTATGAGCCCAAATATTCGAATACAATTTTTTTGAAATATGCCCATCCCTAGTGGATTGCCATTCATTTGCTGCCCTGATTGCCTATGTGCGAATACACTGCAGGCTCACTCTCGCCCGTATCCAAGGTAAATCATCAACACTATCAGCCCCTACATGTGTTTTATTGAACTAAATACATCGTCATCAGCTAAAACTTCCTGAACAAGTGCGCACCCAAGTCTGTGTTGCTTTCATGCAAGAATCTCCCCAAATACAATGGGGAGAAATATCTATTTTTTATTATTATTATTTCACTCTAATGCCAAAACTATATAAGACAATTACTTTATAAGTTAATACAATTTAAAATATCGTCCTTTTTAACATAAATCATTACAATTTGTATACCTTTAGTCTGTCTGTGGGTTTGCAAATATTTAACCAATAAGAGGTATTAAAAAGAGCTTGTGACCAATTTTCGTAACTCCATTGTCTCCTTAAACTGTCTGTTGAAAAGGCTCAGTAAGTTAATTCTTATTGGTGGGTTGTGAATTATTGACAGTCGTAACTTAGTTCCGCCCCCAGAGTTTGACGCAACTGGTTATGTTTCGCTTGAAAGCTGTGGAGGGCTTGTGTGTATTCAAGCCATAGATGAGTGTGCATAACTTTGAAAGTAAGTTTAATTTCCACATATACCGTCTTTAATCTTGTTTATATTGCTATTTGTTGTATTATGTGTTGAAACGTTCTGATGTTGAGTGTTTTCGGATTTCCGTGAAGCTAATGTTAGCGGTATGACTGTGTGCATTATCTTTGCACGTGTGTTCCGGTGCGCACTGTATAAGTGAAATAACGACTCATATTTTCCATATGTTTACTTTAGTGTTTACACTTTACAGATGTTATTAAGCCATAATTATGTGGATTGTGAAGATTACACTCGATTGAGATATGGTTATAAGACGATAGTCACGTGTATATAAATAGTCAATTGTTTACATTTATAGCCATGTATCCTCACGCGTTTATTATTTTTGAGTGAAATGTTTATCATTTATTACTGTAAACTGATTATTTATATTTCTGTTTTTATTATAGAAACCACACTCACACACCCTTAATATCACATGCATCTTTTCATGCACCGCACTAAGTATGTTGATGACTTGAACCTACGATTAAAAACAGTGACTGGACTTTTGGACTTTTGTGCATTCTTACCGATGCCCTGTGATGATCCGAACCAGTCAATACAGTCCAGAAACCTACTTAACACTGTCAGTTAAACCTCTTAACTCCGTCCCATCTCTATCGTGAAAAACAGGGGAAAAAACTAGCGGCCACATAGCTACAATAATCTTCATAACCTTTAAAGGAGAACTCGGCAACTCTAGCGAACTCTAGTCACTTCTTCGCTGATTTTCCCTTTTGTTGTCGCATGTTTTCCCCACGAGCTCCCCCTACAGCTGTGGGGGGCGTATATTTCACAACACGGTCGTAAAAAACTCACTTGTGGCGGCCTCCTCCCCCTTTCTGCCGCTGCTCATGTGCGTTTGTTTTGATCGGAGCAAGCCAACTGTATCGTGTGGAGCTATGTCTACCGAGGTGGGTAATCTGGTAATACATCATACATGCGTGTGTGTTTATGTCGAATTGCCGTAAAGCAATTCGTGTTTCGCGCTCGTCCTCGTCCTCGTCCTCGTCCTCGTTCTCGCTTCTCACGAGACTTCCAATTTCTATCTTGCCGGGACGGTAGTCCCCAAGTTGCAAGGTTGGTTTTCCGCCTGGGAACGCTGGGGGGAGCGGGGAAAGTCACCAATATCACCAGAACAGGTTGTTTAACCATCCAAATGATTTCTAGACAGTTTTATTAAGTTAAAAAAGTTACCAAGTTCTGCTTTAAGCTGATGAAAGTGTGACGGACTGACTGCCTCAGATGCAGCCGTTCTAATGACGAAAAAACACAACATTCACTGGACAAAAACTTGTCAACTTCATTTGAGCTTGATTTTGGTAAAGTTTATAGTGACACATGCAAGTAATATGATCACATATAAAGCCACAATATCAAATTTGACATCACAGTGTTTCATTTTTTTTTTTGTGTGTGTGTTTTTGTCCTCATTTCCTTTCAAAGTAGCAGTTTTGGTCATGCACACCACATTTGAGGGCCCCAATTTGATTTTGCCTATGTCACAATATGAGGTAAATCTGGCCATGTTTATATTCATACTAAGCCATATCCAATTGTCTCAAACATTTATTGCTAGTATTGATAGAATCTGTTGTGATAGATTCAGATCTTACATTTAACAGTCATATCAAAGCGGTCACCAAAACAGCATTCTATCATTTAAAAAATATATCTAGAATCAAAGGCTTGATGTCTAAAAAAGACCAAGAGAAGCTCATCCATGCTTTTATCTCTAGTAGGGTTGACTACTGTAACTGTTCTCCCGAAAAAAAAGACTGTAAAACTGCTGCAGCTTATATTGATATGTTTGAAGAATATAAACCGAGCAGGGCTCTTAGATCTATGAACACAGGTCAGCTAGTTGAGCCCAGAGTCCGAACTAAACATGGAGAAGCTGGTTTAACACTTATGCTGTACACAACTGGAATAAACTACCAGAAGATCTTAGACGTGCCCCAAACGTATCGATTTTTAAATCTAGGTTAAAAACATTTATTTTTTTCACGTGCTTATGACTGAGAACTTATACTTAATCACACTGTTCAACCTTACAGCTTCCTATGTTTTTTTAGTTATTTTTTTATATGTATTCTTTTGTATCTTGTATTATTATAAAAAAAATTTTTTTTTTTTTAAAGCATATTGAATTGGGTCAATGTATGAATTGTGCTATATAAATAAATTTGCATGCTTGCTTGCTAGAATTTAGGAAGAGATTGCTAGCCAACTTGTGGGTATCATTGTTTCATAAAATTGCCATTTGGCATGTGGTGTAAATTTGGAACCCTGGCTGAGATCATGCATCTCATGTGTCCCGTACACAGCCACTAGATGGTGCTACTAGCCTTCAGTGCTATCGGAAGCAAACCATGCATGAAATTGATGTATTTGAAAAACGTGGGTCATACTTCTTAACTCTGACAATGCGGATATCTGTATAAATATGGAAAAAATCTCATTACTGCAAATGTTGTTTTTGTCTCTTGTTCTTGTATTCCACTGAGAGCAGATGCCACATTCTTTGACAAAATCATTTATTGTGATAGTATTTCATTCATTATTTTACAAACATTTACCTCAGTATCTTCAGCTGACAGTTTGGACTCTTTAGTCCATCAGAAATAAGCTTCACTCCTGAATCCTGCAGGTCATTGTTACTCAGGTCCAGCTCTCTCAGGACACAGTTTGAGGATTGTAGTGCTGAAGACAAACTCTCACAACACTGAGCAGTGAGATTACATGTGGGAAATCTGAAGAAGAAAAACACAATGTAATTGCATACAGAATAAATCTTAGACGTTGGGATATTTAATAATTAACTTATTGTTAAAAAATAAAGTATTTTAACTCAAACCTCAGTATTTCCAGCTGAGAGTTTGGACTCTTCAGTCCATCAGAAAGAAGCTTCACTCCAGAATCCTGCAGGTCATTGTTACTCAGGTCCAGCTCTTTCAGAAAGATGTTTGAGGATTGAAGAACTGATGATAAACTCTCACAACACTGAGCAGTGAGATTACATGTGGGAAATCTGAAGAAGAAAAACACAATGTAATTGCATACAGAATAAATCTTAGATGTTGGGATATTTAATAATTAACTTATTGTTAAAAAATAAAGTATTTTAACTCAAACCTCAGTATTTCCAGCTGAGAGTTTGGACTCTTCAGTCCATCAGAAAGAAGCTTCACTCCAGAATCCTGCAGGTCATTGTTACTCAGGTCCAGCTCTTTCAGAAAGATGTTTGAGGATTGAAGAACTGATGATAAACTCTCACAACACTGAGCAGTGAGATTACATGTGGGAAATCTGAAGAAGAAAAACACAATGTAATTGCATACAGAATAAATCTTAGCAGTGGGATATTTAATAATTAACTTATTGTTAAAAAATAAAGTATTTTAACTCAAACCTCAGTATCCCCAGCTGACAGTTTGGACTCTTCAGTCCATCAGAAAGAAGCTTCACTCCAGAATCCTGAAGGTCATTGTTACTCAGGTCCAGCTCTCTCTGAAAGATGTTTGGGGATTGAAGAACTGTCGACAAACTCTCACAACACTGAGCAGTGAGATTACAACTATGAAGCCTGTGGAGAGAAGAAAATAAAAATAATTGCATGCTCTTGATTGCTGATCGTTCACTCAGCACACTTGTCATGGACTAAAACTAAATCGTATATTTAAATAAAACATGAACTGTTAGCTGCTTTATGTATAACAAGTGGTTCCGGAAATTATTACAGGACGTTTGCAAGTCAAGACTTTTCATGAACGCAAACATCCAAAGCGTACGCACTTAACACTGTTTGCTGCTGTCTCAGACAACGCGTGAATACTGAATTGAATTCTCTTTCACGTCTTGCGCTTGTACGGATAAATTCACACAAAATTATGTAAAAACGCCCATTTTGGTGAGTATCCTAGTAAACATAGTCAGTTATATGTCAAGTGAACGTAGACAGTATATTCATATGGGATCTGTGCATTCGGTCAATAAACAATAATCAAGGGCAGCAGTCTAATAAACTTTCTGGTGTGTTTTAATGTTAATCAAACAATAAAGGACAAATAAATCACTCACTGCTCTAGAATGAATACCTTTTGTAACTTTGTAAAGATCTATATTTAATGTATACAGCAATAAAAAAGCAGTGTTATTTCACATTTGATTGCTTTATTTAAATGTCTGTACCTGAAAACTATTGACCTAGCCTACCTGAAAAACTCTAAAACAGTGTTTATTTCATTTGTGGCCTTTCTTTGTTCTTTTTGTGCTATTTGTAATTTTTTTTATATAATTGAAGTCTTTATTTATTTTTAACATTTTTTAACTAAATAAAACCAAAACACCCATAACAAAAAAAACAAAAACAAAAAAAAACAGCTTCCAAACACATGCTTAATTCACATTTACATTTCGGGCCTGTTATCAATAATCACTACAGACATACACACATGCAAAAATAAGAAGGTACAATAAAATCAAATTATAAAGTGCCTATACATGTAACACCACAAAAATAATAGACTTAGCAAAAGAGAAGTGCACTAAACAATAAAAAATCCATCAATCTCAGTCAAAAACCCGTCCCCAAGATTTGTCAAAACCCTCCAAATCATCATTAATCCTGGCCAATAATTTTTCATATGACACAATTTTCAGCATATTTTCCTTCCACCTGTTAAACTCTGGAGGAGATGGATCCTTCCACACACTGAGAATCACTCGAGCAGCTGTAATCACCCCCACTTTTATAACCACAAAATCATATTTCAAAACTCCTGGTAACACAGACTAATCCCCTAATAAGCACAATCTTGGTGACATGGGTATTGTCAAGCCGATCCACTTTCCTATACTGTCCAGTACTCTTTGCCAAAAGGGGTAAACTGTCCCACATTCCCAAATAGCATGCAGAAATGTCCCTGGATATGAGCTGCATTTCCAGCATATTAGGCATAATTCCCATTCTGTTAAGTTTAGAAGGAGTGAAGTACCATTTATGTATTAATTTGTACTGAGTAAATTTACCCCTGGCCTCTCTTATATATTTATTGGAATGTGACAGAACTTTGCACCAATCTTCTTTACTAATGACACAGCTCAGATCTCTCTGCCAGATGGTCCTCAAATTTTCACATATCTCTTTTTTTAAATTGTTAAATAATTTGTAGAAAACAGCCGCTCTATGTGCTGTACCAGACAGTTTTAAAAACTCCACCACTGCATTTGTGCTTTGAGTAAAGTTCCCTTTGGTAATACAATCCCTTATTTGTAAATATTTCCAAAAATTATTTTCCCTAGTCAGACCATATTTTTGGGTTATTTCAACAAAGGACATAAACACTCCCTCTGAATAAAGATCGCTTATCCTGTGTATGCCTTTGACTAGCCATTCATTCCAACATACAGTTTTTTTCCCAATCTGTGCAGCAGAGTTGTTCCATAACGAGGCATAGGGTTGTCTTAAATGAGATGCTCCACAAATCTTGTGTACCTCTACCCATACAGCTTTAGAATACATGAGTACCGGGTTATGATGAAAGTCCTGTCCATTATTAGCTGATCCCTGTGAGAGAATGTCCATGGGCGTAAAAGGGCTCACTAGTTCCTGTTCAATCTTGATCCAGCTCAGTTCAGAGTCCAACCCTGTCCAGTGTTTGACCAGTCTTGACATCTCAAATGCTAAATTATACAGTTTCACATTTGGAAGAGCCATTCCCCCAATGTCTCTAGGGGCCCACATTTTTTTATATTAACTCTTGGCTTCTTCTTGTTCCACAGAAAATCTTTAATTATCTTCTCAAATTGACTAAATATATGTGAAGGAATTCTTACAGGTAACATCATGGAAACATAATTGAACTGCGGGGCCACCACCATTTTAATCACATTAATTTTACCCCATAATGTAAGATTAAATTTTCCCCATTTATCCAGATTTGTTTTTATTTTTAGGAGGAGAGGTTCCATATTTGAAAGCATAATGTCTTCTAAGTTTGGGTTTAATAATATTCCTAAGTACTTCATACCTGAAGGTAAACACTTGAAATTGAATGTAGTAATATACCTAGAATGGCATGATGCTGAAAGCGGCATGCCTTCCGATTTGTACCAATTTATTTTATAACCTGACAACCTTGAAAATGACTCAACACATGAGAGCAACGCCGGTAAAGATTGCATGGGATCAGTTAACACTGCTAAGATGTCGTCGGCATACAGAAACAACTTGTGTTCCGTACCCCCTGCGTGAACACCTCTGATATCTGTATTAGCGCGAATAGCTAGAGCCAGTGGTTCCAGAAATATCGTGAAGAGCAGTGGGGACAAAGAACACCCTTGAGGGGTCCCACGTGAGAGATGGAAAAAGTCTGACATCAATCCATTTGTCAAAACTGCTGCCCTCGGACAGGAATATATAGTTTTCACCCATCTACAAAATCCAGGCCCGATCCCGAACCTTAAAAGGGCTGCCCTAAGAAAGCCCCATTCTACCCGATCAAAGGCCTTCTCCGCATCCAAGGAGAAGGCCGCCACCGGATCTAGACTAGATTTACTTTTGTGTATAAGATGGATAAGTCTTCTCATATTATCACCCGAACACCTATTCTTAATAAAACCAACTTGATCCCCATTGATAATGTCTGGCAATATCTTATCCAATTGGGAGGCTAAAACCTTAGTCAGAATCTTACAATCAACTCCTAAAAGGCTTACTGGTCGGTAATTCGCTGGATCTGAAATATCCCTATCCTTTTTAGGAATAAGGGAGATTAGTGCATCATTAAATGTACCTGGTAAGGAGCCTATTTCTAGTGCCTCAAGATAAACTTTATGCAAGACTGGAGCCAAAATATCAATATATTTCTTATAATATTCAATCGGGAAGCCATCCAAACCTGGCGACTTCCCATTTTTCATTAATGAAATAGCAGCTCTGACCTCTTCTTCCGTTATAGGTGCATCCAGACTTGTTTTTTGTTCACTAGAGAGAGTTGGTAATTGTAGACCTGAAAAAAAAAGTCTCCATCTCCTCCTCATTAAGCGCACCAGCAGAAGTATACAAATCTTGATAGAATGACTTGAAAATTGAATTTATTTCCTTTGATGAGGTTACCACTTGGTTATCTTTTTTAATCATTGATATATTGTTTAGGTTATCTTGCTGCTTCAGTTGTCTCGCTAATAATCTACCATTCTTTTCACCACCTTCATAAAATTTAGTTCTAAGCCTAAATAAGGCATATTCAGCCTTTTTATTATAAACATCATTTAACTGATATTTTAATTTACAAATAGTCTGGTATTTATCATTTGAATATTGTTTTGCCAAATCCTTCTCCAGTTCACGTATTTCTTTTTCCAAAGTTTTTTCTCTTTCTAAATTACTTTTTTTAAATTTTGTCGCATATGCAATTATCTTTCCTCTTATATATGCTTTGGACGCTTCCCAAACTGTGGCTACTTTATCTGTGGAACCCATATTTATTTCAAAGAAAAATTTCAGATCCTTTGTTAACTCCTCACTAAACATTTTATTTTGCAACAACATAGTGTTGAGCCTCCAGCGACCCCTCTTTGTTTTATCCGTGTTCAAATCGATTTGTAACTCTACTGTGGCATGATCACTAATGGCAATGGTTCCAATCTCACAACCTACAACTGCATCTACCAGAGACTTTGATATTAAGACGAAATCTATCCTTGAATATGTTTTATGACAATTAGAATAAAATGTATATTCCCTTGAACTAGGATTAACTATTCTCCAAATGTCTACTAGGCTCAGATCCTCCGTCAGCAAATGAATAGCCTCTCTGTCCCTGGGTGAAGACCTACCCCTGGGGTTACTCTTGTCAATTATCCCATCCATCACCTGGTTGAAATCTCCGGCCAATATAACCTGCCCTTCACGATCACCTATTATCTTGTTAATTTCATGGAAAAAATCTGGCTCCTCTTTATTAGGTGCATAAATATTACACAAAATTGTTTGAACCCCGTTAATTAAAGCTTCCAAACATATAATGCGCCCTTCCTTATCATTATATTTTTTCAGCATCACAAAGCTTAAATTTTTATTAATAAGGATCAAAACACCATTTTGTTTGCTTGAATATGAACTATGAAAGACGGTGCCCACCCAATCTCTTTTAAACTTTTTTGCCTCTTCCTCTCCTACAATGTGAGATTCCTGGATAAATGCTATATCTGTAATTTTAGATTTTAAGTATGTCAGAACCTTCCTCCTTTTAACTGGGTTCCCACATCCTTGTATGTTTCATGATATTATTTTAATATACCTATTCATCTCTTTCTATAAAAAAATAAAATAAAATAAAATAAAAAAAAGTGAAGGGACACTCCTTGTGCACTTTACGAATCTGCCCAAAGCCAAAAACATTACACAACTCAAATATATGGCACTCAATATTACAAAACACATCTGGCCCATTCCAACTAGCTGTCTTAAAAAAATCAAACATGAACAAAATGAACATTGCAACCCAGAACAACGTTGCTAAGCGACTACCCCCTGCCCTCCCTAACTATAGCTTGAGTCTCTAAAAGTTTACTTGGTCCGTGAGACACACTAGATGTACGACGGCAGCACAACCCATGCAGCCCCGTTCTGCCCATTGCTTGTTACCTTATAGTTTTCAGTTGACAAACACTTCTCCATAATGTTACATTAAGTCTCGCACTCCTCTAAATCGACTCCTGCAGAAACTTATCAGCCTTTTTTCCATCTTTGAACGTTTTCTTTTGTCCGTTCCACATAAACATAAGTGTTGCAGGATAAGCCAGCCTATGCTTCACTTGTAGCTCTCGAAGACGCTTCTTCGCCGGGTTGAACGCTTTTCTCTTCTCCGCCAACTCCCTTGTAACATCCTCAAAGAAGGAAAGCTTAGCACCTTCCCAGTCGATCCCCCGTTTCTCTCTGGCCACTCGCAGTACTTTCTCCCTGGCAGATGAACGTAGAAAGCGGACAAGTATCACCCTGGGAGGTTTATTAGGATCCGGCTTTGGTGCAGGGGAACGATGCGCACGCTCAATTTCAAATTCACTTCCAGAAAGCTCAAATGCTTTATCCAGAATCTCCGTCACATATTGATCCACTTTTCCGGGTTCCTCCACACCTTCTTTAAGTCCGATAATCCGTACATTATTTCTCCTACTACGGTTTTCAAGGTCCTCCACGCGTGACCATAACACCTCCAACCTCTCCTCGCATTTGTCCACTTTTGCCTCAGTAAGCGCGCTAGCATCTTCAATGTCTGATATACGCTGTTCCGCCTCTCCCAGCCTCACTTTTATATATTCCACTGAATCTTTCAGTTCTTTAGTTGTGTCTTTAATAGTGGTGACATCTTTTGCCACCCCCTGAAGTGTAGCATTCATTTTCTTTATTTCTTCTAAAACGTCCTTTTTGCTGTCACTCCCCGTGCTCTCCTCCGTTGCCGCTGGAGGGGCGTCATCAGTCGCAGGTGTGCTTTCAGGCAGCTCTAGCTCCGGGGTCTGGGCCGGGGCGAGGCTAATGCTAGCTTGTTTCTTCCTCGTGGTAGCTCCCTTGAAAAAGTTTGCTTTGTTATTATTTGCCATTTTTCCGAAGGCTGCAGTACTAGATAAACCTCAAAGTCGAAAAGGGGTGTCGAAATTATGACCACAATTGACGTGTATATCTCAAAATTCAGAACATTAATCAACGGGCTTTAGGAGCTACCCTAGTGTGCGGCCATCTCCCTTGGTGGTCCCACGTGACTCCCATCGTGCTATTTGTAATTTTATTATTTTTTCTTATTTTATTATTGACTGCTTACTTGTCCTTAAAGGATTAGTTCACTTTCAAAAAAAGTTTTGCTGATAATTTACTCATCCTGATGTCAAGATGTCCATGTCTTTGTTTCTTCAGTCGAAAAGAAATTAAGGGTTTTGAGGAAAACATTCCAGGATTTTTCTCCATTTAATGGACTTCAATGGCAACCAATGGTTTGAAGCTGCATTGAGACGGACATTTGAACCTTCAAAGTCTCAACACGATCCCAGTCGAGAAATAAGGGTCTTATCTAACGAAACAATGTTATTTTCTAAAATACATATACTTATAAATATATAAATATATATAATATGTGTATATATATTTTTTAACCACAAATGCTCGTCATGTACCATCTCTGAGATGCATTGGAAAGGTCACGCGTCACATCATCTTAGTTATTTGTCTGTTTACTCTGGTTCATAAAGGTAGAGAAGGGCGAAAAATTCCATCTCATTTTCTCCTCCAACTTCAAAATCGTCCTACATGTTTGTTTTGAATTTATTATTATCATTATTTGTATTTTTTTCATGACCTTTCCAACGTGATGTCGTAATACGTGGCGTATCTCAGAGATGGTGCAAGATGGGCATTTGTGGTTAAAAAGTATATGGGTCAATGACGTGACGGGTCATTTTTTTGTCCAAAGGCCTTAATAATAATAACAAAACAAATATATAACATCCAAAGTATGTAAGGTCTCTTGATCTCTTTTACTGAATCCAAAAGGTTTTAATTATATTTTACTACATATAAAGGTATTTTAAAGATTTTGAAGTGTCAAAAGGTCATTCGGTTTAACCGTCCGAAGGCCAATACAGCAATTTCATTTGTGATTAAAATATATTAAAATTTAATAAATTTATATATTTTTTATTCTGGCATGATTTTATAACATTATATATCAACATAGTGCAAAATGGTATTAAAATTATGTGTAGAAGTCATTGCTTTGTTATGAGAAAGAATGTCCGGAAAAATGATTTTCTTTGATGTCATTCAGAGTAACCAATATAAAGGGCTCCATTTTGGATCAAGTCATGTGGTCAATATTATGTGACAGACACATGTCTACATTGCTCTGTAGCGTAAATGCCTCTGGGTTAATGCGAATTCGCTCAAGGATATAGGGAATTTTAGAAATATTAATAATCATAACTCATGGTCATAATTCATAAATCGCATATGCATTTACTTTATCAATTATAGGAAATGCCTCGTTCTGTAACTGGTTTCGTCATCCGTTATTCGTCCCGTGAATAAATGTAAGACTATCACAGTTAAGAAGTATTCCTGTTTACAAAACTCCAAGAAAGTTTATCTTCTGGCCACGAAGATAAAACCTCTTTGGGTTTATCAATTAAAACTACTCAAAGTAGTTTTATAATATAGAGCCTGTAGCTTTATAGATCTTTTGTTTCATTGACTTTATAAAAAGTGGGTTTTCAAACACAGAGACAGTTAAAAGTATAAATGGGTTTATTAATAAAATGGCACACGCTAGAGATTATAAAAGCTACAAATATAAACGTACGTAAAATGCAAACAATAAAACAAACAAACATTTAAACAAACATGAAAATATGTGATCAGAATAAAATGAAATGAAAGAAAGAAAGCAAGAAAGAAATAAAGAGATAAGAGATAGACGGTAACTTAATTCACAGACCTACGAGCTAGACACCAGGAATCAGCTGTTAGAGAGAGATCAAAAGATACTTGCAAGTCTGTTCTCTGTTCGGGTGAGGCTGAGACAGGAAGGAAGCACGGACAGTGTCCTGTTTCTGTTGCGTCTTCTGGTGTCGCGGGAAGCTTGAAAGGCTCACTGAATGTAACGTTACCGAGAAAGTTCAGATCGTTTCCCTTTTGGAGGGGAAAGGCACGTATGAGCTTAGTTGCAAAGAACGGCAGCTACGACTCGAACATGTGTTGGTCCGAGGAGAAGGCCTGAGCCTTTCAGATGTTTCTTGAAGCCGGGGAGAAGAGGAGGAGGTCAGAGCGATCGATGAGAGAAGAGAGCCATCGATGAGAGAAGAGAGGATCGATGAGAGAAGAGAGGATCGATGAGAGAAGAGAGAGAGGAAACTGAAGGTTTGGACTTTTATCAGTGTCCCAAGTACCGTCCCCTTCTTCGTGGGGGACGAATCAGATCTTCTGATCTGAGGCAGGAAAGAGTTTCTTTGTGTGGAGAAGACACGCCTACCTTTACCATATGTCTTATGAGAGAAATAATTCATATTTCCTCTTAAGATTGTACACACAGAACAATACATTTTACTGTAATCTCCTATGTGTGACTGGTTGAATTAAAGCAGGACGGTCAGACAGATACCAATTATGACAGGTAAATATAAGGGAAACATAACGTTACATTTATATGCATAGTTACACACAAATAAAGTTTGATTAAACACACAATAAAATTGTCAGTGTGTCCGTTATGGCAAGTGAAGACACTTGTGAAACACAGGAATACGTATCAAACATTTGAAGTGTTTTCTCTGAAATGTTCCATGAAAAGTTCCATGTGTTAAGGTGTTGGAATGTTGGCTTGCAGAGGAACTGGATGAGATGCAGCTTTGGGGTCATAAAGTTTATGACCATGTCGAGGTCGGTTTACAAGACACTATTGAGGAACTTCTTTCAGTGAACATTTAGAATTCAAACCTATACTCTAGCAAACCACACCTTTATTATAAATTTGTAATGAATGGTAAAAATGAAATTTTACTATGTGGAAGTCCATATATGGCAATGTGCCTCAGTTGCATCTCGTGGTGGGTTTCTGGTTGAAAGTCCACGAGTGTGTGTGTGTGTGTGTGTCACGAGGTTGTCAAGTCGGGGAGAAGGTCATGGGGGTACCAGCCAAACTGGCGCTGGCAAATTGGTCCTCGTAGGGCAATTATTAACCAGCAAGGACAAAGACGATGTGTTTTGCCATCACATGATTCACTTAATCTGAAAAGCAGATGCCATTGTTGCTACAGCTCATACACATGTCCCCTCATATCAGGTCATTCGGTACAACCGCTATAAAACATGGATAATGTTGTAATATTTTAAAAACTTTTACTAAATATAAAATGTTTGATTGTCCTTTTGGTAGGTAGCTAGCTAGCTAAAGGGGCAGTCAAGGACTAGTGGTTAGGGAGTTGGACTGGTAACCCAAAGGTTGCTGGTTCGATTCCAGAACCGGTGGGAAATGACTGAGGTGCCCCTAATCGCTCCCCGGGCGCCACACAAAAGGCTGCCCGCTGCTCTGGGTGTGTGTATCCACGTTTGCAGTGTGTGTGTGTTAACTACTCACTACTCTGCATTTAACCCATTCAAGTTAATGCACACACATTAGGAGCAGAGGTCAAATTCCAAGTATGGGTTACCATACTTGGCCTTCACGTGTCACTTTCACTTTCACTTTCACTTTTAACAAGCTAGGCAGCTAGATATCAGCCTGTTAGCATGAATGAAGATTTTGTCATTCGTTATAACCAAAAGTGTCATTCGGTTAAACCGAAATTTTGGTTATAACGAATGACTTACTGGTTGTATCGAATGACAGCAATGTATGTTGGTCATATTTGTACATATCTGTACATACAACATTTTATTAATAGAAAATGTGCAGAGTATGTGCAGAGTATATTATTATAAAATTTTAAATATAATTTTGACAGAATTTTGACCTTTTTATGGTTTTATAATTATATCACTTCTGGGCAAGGATCAATGCTGATCCTGTTCAAAAAGAACAGATGCTCGCCAAAAGAAGGGAAAGGTATCATTTGTTTTTATTATTTATATTATTATATTCAATAATATGGGTGCCTGAAAGTACCCCATAGACATACTATGGTGAAGGCAATGCCCAAAAAACCTGGATTGTGCATGTTTATCCTACTATGGTAAATTGCATAGGGATTTTGTATTGAACATGATTTTGCAGCACAGTGTCATAGAGACAAGGGGGTGGGCTCATTTTACTCAGGCAATCAATCAGTCTTTCAAGATCATCATGAAGCCATTAAGCCACACCCTAGCGACCATTAAGAGCACCCTAGCAACTGTTTACATAGACTGCCATTATAAAAGGCCCAGAAGGATATCTTTGCAGCACATTGTCTTAGAGACAAGGAGGTGGGCTAATTTTACTCAGGCAACCAATCAGTCTCTCAGGATCATTGTGAAGCTATCAAGCCATGCCCTAGCAACCATTAAGAGCACCCTAGCAACCCAAACAGAGAGGGATATCTTCGAATCTGAACATTTTTCATAAATGTATAGCCTAGCAGCTCATTGTTTAACAATTTAAACACTTGTTCCAAGACCAATTAAATGCTTTAATGTTTTAGGGCCCTATCTTGCACCCAGCGCAATTGACTTTGTACACCGACGCATGTATCATTCTTATTTTGCACCCGACGCACGCAGACTTTTCCCTCCACAGACGCACGTCGGTAAATTAGGGAATGAACTAGCGCTCCCGGGGGCGGTTCAGCGAAAAGAGGAGGCGTGTTCTGGCGCAAACGTTCCCTGGTTCTATTTTGCAGTTCCATAAAACAATTCCGCCACTGACCAGGAGAAACCTAGTCTAAAGTCAGTGGCGCGTTGCGCATGTTATTCAAATGCTATTTTAAGGGCGCATGCTTGGCCATAATCAATGTAGAGTGTGCACATCTACACAGAAGCAGCAGTTCTCATTTTTGCAAATCATACATTATTACAAGGAAAAATATTAACACACGAGGGAAATCATTGTTGTGTCCATGAAGATGTGAAAAAATAGGCATAAATCTAGCTTACACATTTACCCAAATTATTTGACGCCTGTTTAACCGAAGCTAATTTGGGTGTGTTTCTCCCATCCCCATACAATGTCACTTCTCTGTGTTTTACGGCCCTGGCGAGAACGTCGGTTTCCTCGGCTGTGAACCGCTCCTGGCGTGCGTCTGGCAAATCCGCCATTATAATAGCAATCCGCCATGGAACAAGTGCATCTGCTCTTAAAGGGAATGTGAGATGTCGCTCTGATTGGTTTATTTCACATTATGCCCAAACCACACCTATGAATAATGAAGCTACTTCAGACCAACCCATTTTAGATTTGCGTCGGGCGCAAGAGTCATTTATCCCGTCGGTATAATAGCAACAGCGCCCGAAATCCACACACAAAGTTACTTGCGTTTCGCGTTTGATACTTGCGTTTAAGATCGTTAAAATAGGGCCCCTAATGTTTTAATTAATATAATTTGCGATAAATGTTTTAATGTTTGAAGTACATTTTACATTAATAGCCTATTATATTAACAATAAAATTTGCTTTTGAAGCTATTTGTGTCTGTTTATTGTCTTAAATATTCACAATGTCAAGGGCATCAGACATGGTCATTCGGTATAACCGGCCTTGGTCATTCGGTAAAACCGATATAGTAAATATTTAAATGGAATAATATTGTTTTTAATAACTAAAGGAACTACAATAATACAAATATAAAGCAGATAAGGCTCTTTTTTTTTTTTACATTTCCCCTTTTCTCCTTTCCCTGTGCAATGTAGTCCAATAAAATGATTACATTTATGAGATCAGTGATAATTTTATTTAATATTTCTTCTGTGGTACACACTATATACTATCTCAACATCAATGTCAAATCAGTTTTCTTCATGAATAATTATCTGCAAATTAATCATTTTAGATATATTCATGGTTGAACCGAATGACTTTTTTGGTGACAAATTTTATATATAATTTAATTTATATATAATTTAATATATATATATATATATATATATATATATATATATATATATATATATATATATATATATATATATATTTATTTTTTTTTTTAAGAAAATGACCGATCGTTTCGCGAGATAAGACCCTTATTTCTCGACTGGGATCGTGTAGAGACTTTGAAGCTGCATTGAGATGGACATTTGAATAGTTGTTATAGTTAGTATAGTTGGTTGCCATTGAATTCCATTATGGAGAAAAATCCTGGAATGTTTTCCTCAAGAATCTTAATTTCTTTTCAACTGAAGAAAGAAAGACATGGATATCTTGGATGACATCAGGGTGAGTAAATTATCAGCAAAACATTTTTTGAAAGTGAACTAATCCTTTAATAATGTTTTACATTGACATTAATTAGGCAGGTCGTTTTTGCTGTAGTATCAAAATTGTAATAGAGAATTGTGATATTTTATTGGTATCTATTTTTACCGCTGACCCAATCCTCAGCACTGAGCCCTGCTGGAGCTGCTCTAAATATGTGCTGGGCTATTAAATCAAAGATAAAATATGATAGAGCAATAGAATAAACAGTGAGAGTAATAGAAGATCATACAATACATTTTAACAGGCTTAAGCATGGAAATATTTGTTAAACTAATTAAGCCAACTCATATGATTTAGCCTATGTTATTTTGGTTTCTCTACCCAATACATAAAAAAATGACAAATGCAATGAAAATACAGGTATAGGTATCGGTACTTGGTATAGTTACTCGGTATCGCCAAGTACCAGAAAGTATTGGAATCGAACTTGTTCTGGGAAATGTGGTATCGGTACATCCCTAGTAAAGATTAAAAAAATTCAAAGTTAAAAAATATATATCTTTATAAAATCAAAACCAGTATTTTCAGTTTCTTTAATTTATGATAAAATTAGAAATATTAAAATGGGTAAACCTCAGGTTGCTGAGTTCCCTTTCATCCTGGGAACTCCGACGTGTCGTCGGTGGAGTTCCCTGACGAATTGGGATCACACTAGGGAGACCAATTGCCTAAGAGTGAATTAAAACGAGCCAATGAAAATTGGCATGCAGGATTTGCATTCCGCAGCCCGCCTACCAGCGCGGGTATAAAGGCGGAAGCAACGCATGCATAGTGCTTTTAGCTTCTGAGCCGACCGATTGTGTCCTCTCTGAGTGAATGAGCTTTAAGATTGTATCTATCTTACGCTCTACGAGTCTGCTGTTTCGGGAAGGGATCTCTCTGTGTTGGCGTGACGGCGTTTCAGCGACCGCGCGATTTCCTGTCTGCCGGCTGAGTCTACACACTGTTAATTCAAAAGCTGTTTTCACAGCTGGTAAACGGTTGAGTGCGCACAGCGGGCTTGCAGTTTCCCCGCTGTGTTGCCACATTGGGTCCCTGTGTGCTTCAGCACAATAAAGAGAGTACTTTCTTCCTGAAAGAGCAACACGAGTGAAGATCGCGTCCTTTTCAGGATGACGTTTCACTCGTGTGTTTCTGGATGCGATCGTTTCATGTCCTCATTTGACGGCCACGTTCATTGTTTCACATGCCTAATCAGTGTGTGAGACTACGTTCGTGGGTGGTTCATGTTCTCTCAGGAGTGCATGACTACGTCGGCACGTTGTTCGTCTCCCCTTTTTAAAGGCTCGAGCCGCTCAGCGTGCCGTGTGCCGTCGAGCGCCGGTTGACAGCGCGGGTTGTCACGGCAACCCGGCGCGCGTCATTCGGCGCTCAAGATGCGCGGTCAAGATCAAGACTCGCGTGCCTCTATGAGGTGAGTCCCTTTGCTTATTTCCCGATCTAGTTTCTCTTCTGGTGCAGAGGGCTACTTTGGCGAATAACATTGGTGATCTGAGGGTTACAGTGAGCACGAACCACTCACTCCTCTAGCGCACCGCAAACATGCTGAGACTGTGTTCGTGGGTGGTTTGTGCTCTCTACATGAGAGCATGACCACGTCGGCACGTTGTTCGTCCTGCCTGAGGGCTTGAACGCTCAGCGTGCCGTGTGTCATCGAGGCGATGGCCACGTTCACTGTTTTGCATGCCTGGTTGACGGCCATGATCGCTGTTTCACATGCTTAATCAGTGTGTTGAGACTGCGTTCATGGGTGGTTCATGTTCTCTCATGAGTGCATGACCACGTCGGCACGTTGTTCGTCTTCCCTTTCTGTTATACTCTGAAAATGATGCCGAGTTCCTACTGTAATGGTGGGTTCTCGTGCTGAAGATTCAGACTTGACAGCCACACTTCCTGGGTCTAAAGTGCCTGGATGCGTGTGAAAAATTTTGGCAGTATGGAAGCATTTTGGTGCCAATATGGCAAGCCAAACATGCCTAAATCTGCAGAAGTTTTTCCTCTCTCATTACTCATGCACATTCAGTGCACGTGGGTAGTTCTGATTCAGGGTGGAGCTGCGCTTAGTGACTGACCGTGATTAGTCACAGCGCTGGCCCTCGGTCAGACGATGTCCACACTAGTGGTCCAGAAGCGCCTCAAAACCAGCCCGCTCGGAGTTCGTTTTCCCCCAGCAAACGGAAGGGAAACGACCCTGAGAGGAGCGACCCAGAGTATGTGATGTCTGCTCTTCGGGAGTGCGTGTCATCACCACTCCTTCCCCCGGGGGAGGGCCGGGTGGAGAATTTAATTTCTGTTCCGCCGCTGGTCATCCAGTCAGTGGTACCCAAAGTTTGAGCAGTCCACTTCCTCTGAGTCACTCACGGGCCCCAGTGCTCAGATGACAGTGAGGGCTACGGCCTTGTCACTCTCGTCTCTCGCTGGGTGAGGAGGCGGAAACCAGGACTCGACGCCCCCGGGCCTCGCTCCTCGTTTCCCCTCACGGTCGAGTCTGGCAGACCAGTAAGACCAGTCTCCTCCGTCCGAGAGGGTCATAATGGCAGTGTGCGCCGCCCCGCGAACGGCGCCACTCCCGTTCCCCTCTCCCCAGCTCGCAGATAGCAGTGACGCAGCCTCGGCTGCGTTGCTCCTGTCTGCAGCTGGGCCCGGAGGCGCAGAGACCAGGTCACGAGGAGTCAGGGCCTCGTTCCTTGTCTCTCCCCCTCCCCTCGCCACCGGGCAGCCCGCAGCAGAATGCCCACGGGCCTTCTCTGCCGTCTGCCCACAGGTGGAAGCAGGTTGGTGTCAAGTTAAAACGTCCAGACCCCGCTCTCGGTCGCTACAATGCCACCAGAGCCGGGTCCCTGTCTTCCACTTCGCTGCCCCTCCGCGGGTATGCCAGTTGTTCGGGTGGGTTTGTTGAGACCCTGGAAGGGTATCTGGAAGGCTGGCTAGCGCTTCCGGGTCCGTCCTGATGGCTCATCCGCACCATCTGGTTCGGCTAGGCATTTCAGTTTGCACGCCGGCCTCCCAAGTTCAGGGGCGTCCACTTCACCCGTGTGCGGTCAGTGGGGGCCCCTGTCTTGTGGGAAGAGATCGATGTCCTGCTGGCGAAGTAAGCGATCGAGCCGGTCCCTCCTGCCGAGATGAGGTTTGGGTTTTACAGCCCCTACTTCATTGTACCCAAGAAAGGCGGTGGGTTACAGCCAATCCTGGACCTGCGAGTTTTGAATCGGGCCTTGCACAAACTCCCGTTCAAAATGCTCACGCAGAAGCGCATTTTCGAATGCATCCGTCCCCAGGATTGGTTTGCAGTGATTGACCTGAAGGACGCATACTTTCACGTCTCGATTTTTCCTCAACACAGACCGTTTCTACGGTTTGCGTTCGAGGGTCAAGCATGTCAGTACAAAGTCCTACCCTTCCGGCTGGCCCTGTCGCCCTGTGTCTTCACGAAAGTCACGGAGGCAGCCATTGTTCCCATGAGAGAACAAGGCGTTCGCATTCTCAAATATCTCGTCGCGAGGTGTTGTGCGATCACAGGGACATGGTGCTTCGGTACCTCAGCCGGTTGGGGCTTCAGGTCAGCTGGGATAAGAGCAAACTCTGCCCCGTGCAGAGGATCTCTTATCTCGGTATGGAACTGGACTCGGTCGCCTGGACTGCGCGCCTCAAGGAGGAGCGCGTCCAGTCAGTGCTCACCTGCCTCAGGTCCTTTCGATGCAGGACAGCGGTTCCACTGAAACAATTTCAGAGGCTCCTGGGGCATATGGCAGCCGCAGCTGCAGTAACGCCGCTCGGCCTGTTACATATGAGACCGCTTCAGCGCTGGCTTCACGATCGAGTCCCAAGGTGGGCGTGGCAGAGCGGCACTTCCGGGTCAAAGTTACCCCGCGCTGTCGCCAAATCTTCTTCCCATGGTCGGATCCTGTGTTTCTACGGGCCGGAGTGCCCTTAGTCCAGGTTTTCCAGGCATGCTGTGGTTTTCACGGATGCCTCTGCCATGTGTTGGGGGACCACGTACAACGGGCATGCAGTCTCGGGTCTGTGGACGGGGCCCCAGCTGCATTGGCACATCAACTGCCTAGAGTTGCAAGCAGTACGTCTAGCTTTGTGTCGCCTCAAGGGGTTTCTCAGACACAAGCACGTACTGGTCCGTACGGACAACACTGCGACCGTTGGGTACATCAACCATCAAGGTGGTCTGAGGTCGCTTCGTGCCGTTCATGTTCCAGGGGGAGCTCAACCGTGTGGCAGACGAGCTCTCACAGTTGCCTCCCCTGCCAGGAGAATGGCGACTCCATCCCCAGACGGTCCAGCTGAATTGGAGTGTCTTCGGAGTTGCACAGGTAGACCTGTTTGCCTCTCCAGACACGAATTGCCAGTGGTTTTACTCCCTGACCGAGGGGAACCTCGGCACGGACGCCCTGGCTCACAGCTGGCCTCGGGACCTACGCTAGTATGCGTTTCCCCCAGTGAGCCTTCTTGCACAGACCCTGTGCAAGGTCAGGGAGGACGAGGAGCAGGTCCTTCTAGTGGTGCCGTATTGGCCCACCAGGACTTGGTTCATGGAACTCATGCTCCTCGCGACAGCCCCTCCTTGGCCGATTCCTCTGAGGAAGGACCTCCTTTCTCAGAGACGGGACACTCTATGGCACCCGCGTCCAGACCTCTGGAAACTCCATGTCTGGTCCCTGGACGGGACGCGGAGGTTCTAGATGGCCTGCCACAGGCAGTGGTAGACACCATCACTTCCACTAGAGCCACCTCTACAAGGCGCCTCTATGCGTTGAAGTGGAACCTGTTCGTCGAATGGTGTTCCTCCCGTCAGGAGGGCCCTCGAACTTGCCCGATCAGAGTCGTGCTTTCCTTCCTGCAAGGTGGATTGGAACGAAGGCTGTCTCCCTCCACCCTCAAAGTGTATGTCGCTGCAATAGCAGCGCATCACGATGCAGTAGAAGATAAGTCTTTGGGGAAGCACGACCTGATCATCAGATTCCTTAAGGGTGCTAGGAGGTTAAATTCACCTTGTGTTTTGCACTCTGTACCCTCTTGGGACCTAGCTCTGGTTCTTAGAGCTCTTCCCCTTTGAGCCATTGTCAGCAGTTGAGTTGAATATCCTGTCCATTAAGACAGCGCTCCTGTTGGCATTGGCTTCTTTCAAGAGGGTCGGGGATCTGCAGGCTTTTTCGGTCGACGAATCGTGCCTAGAGTTCGGGCCGGGCCTTTCTAATGTTGTATTGAGACCCCGGCTTGGATATGTGCCCAAGGTTCCTACCACTCCCTTCGCGGATCAGGTAGTGAACCTGCAAGCGCTGCCCCAGGAGGAGGCAGACCCAGCCCTAGCTTTTCTCTGTCCCGTCCGCGCCCTGCGGGTTTAAATTGACAGAACGCAAAGCTTCAGAACCTCAGATCAGCTCTTTGTCTGTTATGGAGGCCAGCAGAAGGGGAAGGCTATCTCCAAGCAGAGGTTAGCCCACTGGTTAGTGGATGCTATCACCCGAGCGTATGAGTCTCTGGGTGAGCCTTGTCCTCCCAGGTTGCGCGCTCACTCTACTAGAGGTGTTGCCGCTTCCTGGGCTTTGGCTCAAGGCGCCACGCTGACAGACATCTGTAGAGCTGTGGGCTGGGTGACACCTAACACGTTCGCTAGGTTTTATAGCCTACGTGTAGAACCTGTTTCCTCCCAAGTACTCGCTACGGCCAGTGGTGCGAGGGAATAGGTTGTGTCGGCTTGCTACGCCACTCCGCGCCTCGGCCGGATACGTGCGTCTTTTGCTCCGTTGGCGCCCTACGTCGGTGAGCCTCGTGAGTTCCTCCATCACCCCTCCGGTGCCAGGTCTGCTACCTCTAGTAGGAGTTGCTAGTAGACTGGGTGTTTTTTCCAGTGGTCTCTACGGTGACCTATGATGCCACGTGCAGTTCAGCCGTGTCTTCCCCTTGACAGACTCGTTCTGTCGTCCCTGTTGAGTACGCTCCCACTTCCCTCGGTTTGGGACTACCTCAGGGACTGCCATATGTTTTACTACCCCAATGGGTTAGTACATATGTGTATTCCAGGCCTTCCTCAGGCAGGCTGGGCTTCCGCAGCGGTTCTTCTCGGTTACGTATGTAACCCTCGTTCCCTGAGTTCAGGGAACGGAGACGTGTCGTCCCTTCGCCATGTTGCTGTACCTTCGCGGAGGACTGGACACCGTTCGGCTCCTCAGCGAAAAGCACTATGCATGCAATGCTTCCGCCTTTATACCTGCGCTGGTAGGCGGGCTGCGGAATGCAAATCCTGCATGCCAATTTTCATTGGCTCGTTTTGATTCACTCGTAGGCAATTGGTCTCCCTAGCGTGATCCCAATTCGTCAGGGAACTCCCCCGACGACACGTCTCCGTTCCCTGAACTCAGGGAACGAGGGTTACATACGTAACCGAGACGTTTTGTCTGATCCCTGACCCAACCTGCCTGATAATGGTGGTACTTTGGTATTTAATATCATCAAACTCATTGATTACGTGTGATCACGTAATACGTGGCGCATCTCAGAGACGGTACAAGATGGGAATTTGTGGTTAAAAAGTATATATGTATATATATTTTTATAAAATAACCGATCGTTTCGCTGGATAAGACCCTTATTTCTCGACTGGGATCGTGTTGAGACTTTGAAGCTGCATTGAGACGGATATTTGAACCTTCTTTGAACATTGGAATAGTTGGTTGCCATTGAAGTCCATTCTGTGTAGAAAAATCCTGGAATGTTTTCCTCAAAAACCTTAATTTTTTTCGACTGAAGAAAGAAAGACATGGATATCTTGGATGACATCAGGGTGAGTAAATTATCAGCAAAAATGTTTTTGAATGTGAACTAATCCTTTAATAATGTTTTACATTGACATTAATTAGGCAAGTCGTTTTTGCTGTAGTATCAAAATTGTAATAGAGAATTGTGATATTTCACTGATATCTATTTGTACCGCTGACCCAGTCCTCAGCACTGAGCCCTGCTGGAGCGGCTCTAAATATGTGCTGTGCTGTTAAATGATAGATAAAATATGATAGAGCAATAGAATAAACAGTGAGAGTAATAGAAGATCATACAATACATTTTAGCATTCTTAAGCATGGAAATAATTGTAGGAAATATATATTTGTTAAACTAATTAAGCCAACTAATATGATTTATGTTATATTGGTTTCTCTACCCAATACATACAAAAATGACAAATGCAGTGAAAATACAGGTATCGGTATCGGCAAGTACCAGAAAGTATTGGAATCGAACTTCTTCTGGGAAAAGTGATATCGGTACGTCCCTAGTAAAGATTAAAAAAAATCCAAAGTTAAAAAAAATATATCTTTATAAAATCAAAACCAGTATTTTCAGTTCCTTTAATTTATGATAAAATTAGGAATATTAAAATGGGTTAAAACTCAGGTTGCTGAGTTTTGCCTGAGAATGGAGGTACTTTGGTATTTCATATCATCACACACATTGATACATTTATATTTACTCTTTTTTTCTCTGAATATTATTGGCCAGCAAATCGCGTGTGTAAGATTAAGCCCAATTAAAATGACTAACAGCAGTGGCGTGCACAGACCTCCTCCGGGGCAGGGGCGGAAGGACCAAAAAGGGCACTTTTTTTTAAAAAACATTTATTTTTTAAATAAATCACCTGTATTTAAAGCAGTATCCGTCTGTCTGTTGTGTTTTATCTATTTTAATGACTTCCTCACAATTATTTGGAATATCTCACTCGATGGAGAGCAGCAGTAGGTCAGAGAGCCTCTCTCGGAAATGATGATAATATAACTAATTATTATTTACATTACCAAACAAAACAGAGAATCAAGTCGGTAATTATGAGGAATTCATGTTTAGTTATGTTGATGTTATAAATTGTAGGCCTATGTATTCAATAAAGTGTTAGCTATGAAATCAGTAACACTTTACAATAAGGTTTCATTAGTTACATTTATTAACATGAAGTAATAATGAACTACACTTCTACACAATTTATTAATCTTAGTTAATATTAATTTCAGCATTTACTAAAACATTATTAAAATCAAAAGTTGTATTTGTTAACATTAGTTAATGCACTGACTGTGACATAACATGAACAAACAATTACAAGTTGTATTATTAATAACTAAGATTAACAAATAGGCCTACAGTAGCCTAACAAATGTTTAGTTTAGTTTCAGACACAGTTGAGCTAACAAACAACAGCACAGTCTGAAACAGGTGTAGGCTGAAGCTCTTGCTTATAATGCCTACCTTTTTAAAACATCTCATATTTTAATAAAAAATAAAAATAAAAATAATTATTGTCTTACATCATTGTTGACAAACAAATATAAACAGAATACAAAAACATTAGTATTTCCTATGCAATACCATTGCACAATCCAAATACAAAAAAAGCAGCTTATTCATTTATCATTCTTTAAATGGTTTCATATAGTTTCAGTGCATTATTTTTTAAATAGTTTCTTTAACTTATTAAGTGCCCCACATATTATTAATTCCTCATTACAGCTATTCCATATTTACACCTTTAACTGAAATGCAATGGTATTTTGCATTGGTCCTATGTTCTTTTTGAACTGTACAAGTTCCCCTTAAGTCATGTTGGCATTCTCTTTCTGTGAACAACCCTTGGATACTTTCTGGCAATTGATGATGTTTTACTTTGTACATGATCTGTAATGTTTTTAGTTGTTTTGCTCATGATTAGTTAATGTTAGTTAATATGAATAATAAACAAATGAACCTTATTGAAAAGTGTACTATGAAATCAAAGATATAAATTCCTTACAATTTAGAGCTGGACATGGACTTTTCCTTGGACATGAAATTTCCTTTCACTAGATGTATTTCCCCAAGCTAATAACACTTGCTATGGCCTGGACAAAAACGAATGACATTGTCAGACTCAGAATGCGGCTGAAATTGAGTTATACTTTTATGATTGTTAAGCATAACTCACATGCTGCCGCAACTTTTACAGTAGCATGGTAGGATAAATGTAACTTTTCCGTATTAGCTTAATATTACCTGCTGCCCGTGCAGTTTGAAGACTCGCGGCGAACTGCTGCGTACATAGCGCTGAAAAAAAGAACTCCGCCTACTGCCACTTCACCTCCGCCAAATGCTTCCGCCAAAAAAATAATATTTAATATTTGTTTGTATTATTATTGTTCGTGGCAATGGTGTATAAGTGTATTGTTATTTATTATAATATTTATTTTAATAATTATTATTATTTACATTTATCAGAGAGGGGCACAATACATTTTGAGACAAAAGGGGCAGGGGCTTGAGCCCCCCCGGCCCCCCCCCTGTGCACGCCACTGACTAACAGTGTATATAAATTATAGTAAAGAAGCCTCTTACAGTGCTCTTCTGGTGTTTTTGATCACTGGCAGCAGTCTCATCACAGCTTCATCAGATCTTCTGTATTTCTGCAGTTCAAACTTCTCTTGAGTCTCTTCTGACATCTGTAGCACAAACACCAGACCAGACCATTGAGCAGAGGAGAGATTCTGTGCTGAGAGGTTTCCTGAGCTCAGATTCTTCTGGATGTCCTCCACAAAGTCATCTTTCAGTTCACTCAGACAGTAGAGGAGATTGATGGTCCTTTCTACTGATTTTTCCTCCTCTATTTTCTTTTTAATATAGTCAACAGTGTCTTTAACGTTCTCAGATTTGAGTTTCAGTCCTGGCAGTAGTTCCTTCAGGTCAGTCTGATTGGACTCCAGTGAGAGACCCAGGAGGAACCGAAGGAAAAGGTCCAGGTGTCCGTTCTCACTCTGTAAAGCTTTCTTGACTGCAGCCTTATGAAGCTGAAACAGTGGCTTTTTGGAGAATTTCTGTGTAATTTTTTTCCGGAATGGGAAAAATGGGTTTGCTTTCTTATCTTTATTAACAAAAAACACATATAGAGCAGCAAGGCATTCCTGTACGCTGAGATGAACGAAGCTGTAAACACTTCTGGCTGAAACAGCCCTTTCCTCCTGAAAGATCTGAGTGCATAACCCAGAGTACACTGACCCTTTATTAACATCTAGTCCACACTTCTCAAGTTCTTCTTTGTAGAAAATCAGTTGACCTTTCTCCAGCTGTTGAAAGGCCAGTTTCCCAAGCTTCAGAATAATCTGATCAAAAGACATTGCATTGTCTTTAGGTTCAGGGTTATCACGGTTGTATTTTTTTTCCATCTGTTGCTGCTGAGA
The DNA here is from genome assembly GCF_964197995.2 of Scardinius erythrophthalmus. NCBI lineage: Eukaryota > Metazoa > Chordata > Actinopteri > Cypriniformes > Leuciscidae > Scardinius > Scardinius erythrophthalmus. The sequence continues at coordinate 50,966,371 of NC_138224.1, forward strand.
AATTAAGAAGCTTGTGTACATCCCTGTGAGAGTTGTGGGAGTTTTGTCATTACTCTCTCGAACCAGTAGAGGCCGAAGAACAGTGAGAGATATCCAGCAGAAGACAGGGATGTGGCACATGATGTACAGACTCCTGGATTTCTTGATGTGACTGATGATGTTCCCAGCAACCTCAGGACTGCTGTTATTTTTGAAGTATTGCTCTTTCTGCTCATCGTTAAATCCTCGCACCTCTGTCATCTGATTAATGTAGTCACGGGGTATCAGACTGGCTGCTGCTGGTCTGGATGTGATCCAGATGAGAGCAGAGGGAACCAGATCTGTCTTGATAAGGCTTGTAACTATCTTACTCACTGTTGTTTTTTCGTGAACATCTGTAAATCTGCCACCCTCTTTAAAGCTCAAAGGGAAGCGACATTCATCCAGTCCATCAAAAATGAACAAGACCTTACTGTCACCTTCAGGAAGAGAGGGCAGTTTATTAGGACTAAAGAAGTATTCATGAAGCAGTCCCATGAGACTGCAGTTCTTTGTATTCAGGTTTAGCTCACGGAACGGCAGAGGAAAAATGAAGGTTATTTCCTGATTTTCTTTTCCTTCCACCCAGTCAAAGATGAATTTATTGACAGAGACAGTTTTTCCCACCCCTGCGATCCCCATCGTCAGTACCTTTGCGTTTCGTTTAAACATGTCATTACACTTGATTGGCTTCTCCGTGGCAGTCGGTCGGTTGTGATTTGATTCAATCTGTATCACCTCGTGCTCGTTCACTCTTCCTCCAGTCTCATTTTCCACCACATATAAATCAGTGTAGATATCATTCAGGTTTTCCAGATGACCCGTCTGTGAATTACCAACCAATATCTGCTTGTAGTCCCGTCTTAATTTGTTCTTCAATCTGCGGCTGACCTCTGTGTAATCATGAAGAGTAGCTTGACTGTCATCTGCAGTTGAACCTTTAAAAAAGAGGGGAAAGACTAAGAGATCATATTTTTCATAAAGTCTTAATAAAACCTATTTGTAATTTGTAAACTGGTCTGCAGTTCCCATTACAAAAATAATGACAAAACTGCACTTCTGCTGTATTCAAATTAATCACACTTTGTCTTGAAATTGTGTTTTCATCAACATCTTATAGTATTCTGAAGTTCACAACATATATGGTGATGGAAACACCTTGACTAATGCTGACTTGAATGCAGTTGTTTTCAGTTTTTAAATTCCTGCATAACTTCAGGTCATGCTGACGGGCATTATTAAAAGCCTTTTGATTAAACATTGACATCTAGCACACCAAACTAGACATGTAGTCTGTACTGTAGTAGGCTTAGGTTAGGGTTATTAGGGTTAATATTCAACAATATTACTGATCTGCCTGCATTGACACCATTATATAAGAACTGAACTGTGCTGGACGATGACATCACGGTTTTCACCAGAGTGGCTGTATAGGCAAGGCAAGGCAAGTTTATTTATACAGCACATTTCACTCTTAGGATTGAGACGCTTACATTAAATGACAACCTCTTCCTAAGGAAGTATAGTTGCTGTCCTTTTTTGTTCACAGCTTCAGTCCATTTATCCCACCCCAGTTTATGATCAAGGACAAACCCAAGGTATTAATACCCTTTAACACTCGTCACACTCACTGAAGACTTCTTCCTAAAATCAATACACATCTCCTTTGTTTTTGAAATATTTAACTTAAGGTTTGACATGTCACACCAAGAAATAAATTCATTTAAAACAGGTCCATGACTGTCCTCATCCCCCTGAAGGAGACTAACTAATGCAGTGTCATCAGCAAATTTGATTATATATCTCCCTGAATGGGCACTTATACAGTTGTTTGTGTACAATATAAACAGTAGGGGTGAGAGGATCCAACATTAGTAATTTGTTTCTCCGACAGTGATCCACCCACACTCACTCGCTGTACTCTGTTTCTTAAAAAGTCCTGCAACCACAGAATCAATCCTCCATCTAGATTAAACTCTGTGGCTAATCTTTCGACTAACACAGATGGCAATATGTTATTTAAAGCTGAGGAAAAGGCAGCAAATAGGATTTACACGTGATTTTTGGAACCTTCAAGATACGAGTAAACAATATGCAACAATGTTAAAATTGCATCATCCACTCCCTTGTTTGTCTGATATGCAAATTGCAAAGGATCCAATACACTCAAAAAAATGGTTTCGTGGCACTGTTCTTTTTACCCAAATATTTTTTTGTTAAAGTAACACACATATATTTCTTTTACCACCAAAACACTATTGTATTAATTATAATTTAATTAATTATAATTTTCCACTATACTTAATTATCGATCGTTAAAGGGCACCTATTATGCAAAATTCACTTTTACATGGTGTTTACATAAATGTGTGTTGGCAGTGTGTGAGCAAAACCATCCTAGAATGATAAAAATCCACCCAGTGTTCTTTTTTACAATCTCAATAAATCATAAGCACTGTCTCAGAATGAGCTGTTCTCAGATTCGGTGCAATGTGACGTAGAATTGCGCAAGCCCCTCCCACGACTCCTTGATTGACACTGCTGTTTGAGCCTAGACCCGCCCTGAGTGAGCTGGACACAGGGTCCGCCATTGTTCGAAGCTGGAGCAGCTGTAGACAAGAATGTCTCCTAAGCGATTGAGGTGTGCTGTTGTTGGATGTAAGAATGAACATAGCAGTCTTCATTTTCTCTCGTTGTTCCTCGAGGATGGATCTGTACTGTTTGTGATCCAGCTTACGGTCTTCTGAGCGACAGGACTAACGTTACTGACCACGGCAGAAATGAAAATGAGAGCGCGCACTTTATGACAGCTCTTCGAGTCATTTTACGGATATAAGGTTTACCAGTTTATTAAGCACCCACTGAAAAGGTGTGTATATATTTGTTTACTGTTAGTTGTAACGAGTGTTTTGTGTACTTCACTGTGTATGTTGTTGATAATGAACGGGAGAGAGAGAGTTTATGGATAAGACTTTAATACGCACTTCTTATACTGTGTTTATTCAGCTCTTATAGAGATTCTCTGGAATAAAACTAACGCTCATCTTTTGTGTGATGTACAATAAACTTCACTGAACTCATCAGTATATTTTGGTCATCATTCGGACGGGGTCTGCTACAGCAGGCTTGTATTAATAGTGGATAAAAGCAGATGACAAATAAGTTATAACCCTAATTAAACTGAACTATACCTGTTCTATCTCATACAGCATATATTCTCTGGCTCTGTGGGCATTATTGTCCGACTCGAAATGAACACCGCAACTGAGAGTTTCTGTTCTGATATTATCAGATGAGATTGTCCTGACTGAGCGCGAGCTCGTGAGGCTCCCCCCCCTGGGCCGGCAGCAGCAGTTAATTTGCATTTAAAGGGCACACACTAAAACAGCGCGTTTTTCTGAGCCCCCAAAAAATGACAATTTAAACATGCTGTAAAAAATTATCTGTTGGGTATTTTGAGCTAAAACTTCACATACATACTCTGGGGACATCAGAGATTTATTTTACATCTTGTGAAAAGAGTCATAATAGGTGCCCTTTAAACTGATGTAAAGGGTTTAATTTTGCTATAAAAAAATGGATTTGATGATTTTCAACGTATTGGATGAAGACGGTGTGTGGAAAAAGGTGGCAAGGTGCATGGCATCAGAGCTAGAAAATATAAAGTTAATCTAAAGGCGCAGTCTTTCCTTTCTGTTAATATTTCGGAAAGTCTGTTCTGGGATGCTTTTAAAGGAGTCATGACCTGTAATTTTCACTTTTCCACGAGAATCAATGTATGTTATGATTGCTTAACGATTATACACTGGCCGGGAAGCCGATATTTAAAAGTGAAGCGTTTGTTTACCCCTGGGTTCGTAAACCAGCCCACGTGCACGCGCACTCAAATACGAGATTTTAATTTCTGCCCCGACTTGGTCAAGACGGAGCAGGATATACCATATATGGACACCGCAGACCTATGCTGCAGGAAGCCCGCCCTGCCCCTCTCCCCCTCATATTCAGTCGCGAAAGATGCAGAAACGTAGTGCACACGTGAGTTGCTCTGTTGTTGACTGCCAGAATCAACATGTAAATGTGTTTTCTCTCCCAAGGACGGACCAAGCTGTCAGGGACCAGTGGATTAAATTAATTTTTAATGACGCAGTTCCTACAACCCTTCCCACTGGCTTAACGTTAGGTGTCTGTGCTGATCATTTTACGCCGGAATCGTTCACAAATTTGGGGCAAGTTTAAAAATGATAAACAGACAAGAAAATGATACAGCTATATTTTTATAGAATTGTATATTATATAACTATGACAACATATAATTGTATTGATTTTTTTTATAGAATAGATAAGGATAGATAAATAAAACAAACAAACAGTCAAGTAATAATAAACATAAAGAAAAAGATCACGTTACATGTCTGTAGAAGAAAAATATTGAATGTCTAAAAAACCACAACGTGAAACAAGGCAAAAACACCACATGATAGCAAACGTTGATCTCAATAACCACTGTAAGCTGATAAATAAAGTAGACTACATCTCCGTTAATGTAATCTACATTAAATAAAAGGTATAATGTATGTCTCAGTCAAAATGATTGTCTTTACCATTCAGAGGCATCTTGCTGTAGACGTCCTTCCATCGACTCTACATCTTCCCTTTCCAGCTCAGGTTCAGAGTCTGGCTCATACATATACGGTTGAATTCCGTAGGTCGCGGCCAGGTCGGGTTCATTCACAACTTGCGCCATGATGTCATTTTGGAATGATATGCTGAAGTTACCTGCGGTGTCAACCCCCCTCCTTCCTGCCACCAATCAACGTGCCCCTCATTTGCATTATTAAAATGACCGTCCACGACAGCCAAAATATCGCATCAGATCTCGCGAGACAATAATGCCTTCAGAAATAAGGGTCAGAGGAGCGTTGTGTTTATTTTTTTTCCACTTTTCTTTTTTAGAAGGGCCTGAAAGACTATAATAGAGCGTGGGTATCCAAGGTAATACTAGGTTATGACACCTTTAATATATAGCACAGAAAAAAAACCAATTTTGGCTGCTTGCTCAAATTGCTTCATTAAAATGAGCTTGCAACACAATTGCTATACATTTTGTCTAACAACTTAATTTGATTGTGTTTAATCTGCTTAACCCTTTGGGCTTCTTCGTAAATGGGTCACAATTAGCTTCCTCCCGGTCAAAAAAGGACGAAGCCTTAAAATTTAACTTTATTTTTTCCCAGGATAACCAATCAAATATATTTTTGTTCTATAAAATTTTCTGATTATTATTTAGAATTTTTAGAGTTTTCTATGATACTTTGCATTAATTATATAATTTTTATGAGCTATTTTTTTCCATTAGAATTTATATATATATATATATATATATATATATATATATATATATATATATATATATATATATATATATATATATATGTGTGTGACCAGTCATGGAAAGTAGGGACACAAGTCGGTTCTGGGGCATTTTGAGTTATTCACATATTCTGAAAGTGTAGTCTCCAAGCTTTCCAACGATGTATAATACATGGAAATCTGATAATATTTGGAGAAGTTGTGGCCATTTGAAGGTAGGCACTCAAAAAAAACTGAAATGGTAGAAATCTGCTTCTAAAGATTGACAAGTTCTCGCCCTTCTGGGAATGACAATAGGGCTCATTTACATCTCATTTAGATAAGTCATACCCCCTGTAAAGCTCCCCCGTCTCCCCCTCCCCCCTGAATGTACCAATTCTACCAATTCTCTAAATAAAACATTTCCAGTTAACTGGCAGAGCATTCATTTCGTTCGTTTTTTAAATAAGATACTAGTGCTGAAATGTGTTTTTTTTTTTTATCAAGTGATCAAAGTGCTCGTTGCCGCTGCGATCAGTGGCGCAGATACAGTGTTTACTCGTGTGGCTCGCGCACACACTGCATTGTCTTCACTCGACGCGCTTCAATCCGTTGCGTTGCGGTCGGATACTCTCTATTCGTTCTGTTGAAATAACAAAATGATTCAAACGTTTGCGTGTCCCTGCTTGATATACAACCATTAATGAACATAATCGTTTTGATGAGAGAAAAAAAACTATACGAGAAAAAAAAAAACCTATACAAGGGCAGATTCGAACTCTCAACCTCTGACACGAAAGCTCTACCACTGTACCATTTATATACACGTCAATTATAAAGGCGGATCTATGTATTGACACTGACAACATGTATAAGGCTACATCTCATTAAACGACAAATTAAACTCATGTAACCTACTATTTAAATCGATTGCTGGACATCGTAATGTTATTGGCGTCCATGTTCATTGAATTTTGAAATCAGATAGAGCCGGCCAGAGCGCTGCATAATAAGTAGCCACGCCGGCTTATTCAGTATGGAAATACACACCGACAATGACACGCCCCCTACTGCGTGCTAGAATCTCCGAAAAACAAGCCGATTTCAAACTCAAAATGTACGCTTTTAAATATACCAATACTGCTATCTCAAACATGGAGAGGCTTCTTCGTGATTTCAACTAACAGATTCTGCAAAAAAACGAAAATCACCAATTTTGGAAAAAAAAGGCTTCTTTCTCATTTTGCTCGAAAGTTGTGCTGCCGACTTGTGTCCCTGGTTTCCGTGACGGGTCACATATATATATATATATATATATATATATATATATATATATATATATATATATATATATAATATTTTATTTGTATTATTTTTTTCAATAAATGCAACATTTCACATCAAAATAGAGTGCAGGCAAAAAAAAAAAAATTCAAGTGAGAAGAGCGCCATCTAGTGGCTTTAAAATATATAAAAATGTGTCATGTCCTATAACCGCCTATAGCTTATTTATTTATTTATTTATTTTTATTCCCATTCGGAAAGAAAAAAATGTATTACTAAGCAACCACTGAATGGAACAGCACAAATTATATATCATTTTAAAGCTTAGGATCTCAGCTTCTCAATGCATCTAATTACATTTATTAACTCCTAACGAGTGCTGAGTAATCCCTCTAAAACCGAGTGTACCGCCAGCAGGCGCCACCTAGCTGCGAAAATATTCATTACCATATTTTTTTTACAAATCTTGCCTTGATTAACACAAAGTTGATGTCATTTGAAATAAACAATTTCAAACAATTTGAAGCTTAGAGTCTGAACTTTACAGTGAATGTATCCACTTTGAAAAACTCGTAAGTATTGCTGAGTTATTTGCTGATAAATAGAATTTCTTTTTTTTCATAATCTATAAAATAATATACTGCAATGTGTCAAAAACATCATACAGCTCATGAAACATTCACAGATCATTTAAAATGGCACTTCATTTTTTACAGCATATTATTACAATTAAAATGAGCCCAAAATTAACATAATCTGTTGCTTTTATGACAAGATATTCTTCATGGAGAAAAAATTGCCCATGAGGGGGTGTCAAAGACTGTACAAAAAGGCTATCTCTTTTACAAATGCTGTAACTTTTGATTCCTTTGTCCAAAATTTTTTTTTTATCCAGATGCAGCTAACATGTAGGGGGACTTCACTAAAAAAGAATTTTCCTCCTACCTTATTTCCTTCCTGAGTTATTCCATGACAAATAAGAAAGATATGCAAAATCATAATAAAAATTGTATATATATATTGTCTTTTATCCGCAGTTACTCTGCAGGACAATGTCCAAATGTAATGTAATTTATATTTTCAAAAAATTTAAAAAGAGTTCTTTCAAACGATACCTACCTTTTGACTCTCTTTGCTATAGTTTTGGAGTTATTATAAAAAAGTCACCAAGTGTCATCCCATTCCGATGAAGCAAAAAATTTAAAAAATTCAAAATGTATACGTTTTCGGTCATTTTTGACCGAAGAAGCCCAGAGGGTTAAATATATGTAAAATGTAAGTTTACTTAATCTGTTTGTGTTGGATTACATGAATGATTTGTGTTGCATTAACCGAAACTCCAACTTGAGAAAATGGGAAAAGAGGAAGACTTGATAGTGTGTAATTGTGTTTAATGTTCAATTACATTGGAATAATTAGAACCATTTTAATTACAGTGGGTTACCATTGTGGAGAAGAGTGGAGCATTTGGTCGGGCTGTGGACTGATTCAAAGAAGTTTTACTTCTGTGGTTGAAGAAGCATATCAATCTTAGCATTTAAGATGTTAATAAGTGCTCTTATTAGTTAATAGCTAGCTATAGTCTAGAAGTTCAATTGAGAAATCATGTAAATCCATCACACTTTATTTATCAGTGCAGTTTTAAATAAACTAAAGCATGTTCACTAAACTTAACCGGTTTAAGTTACAGGGAAGCAATTCCATTCATTACTTTTTCACATAAATTCTTTCTCATTCAGTTGTGTTGTCACAGCACAAGGAGCTTACATAGGTTAAAAAAAATCCACTAATGTTAATAAAAAATAATTTGCGTGTGTGGAACCACTGTCCATAATTTAAGTTATTTTAAAGACTAATTGTTTTGAGTGTATATATTGCGTTTTTGACACTACATACCTTTTAACAAGCCTTTCAAAGCTTTTAAACACCAAAGACGTCCTCCATATAGTTGGTACTATGTGTTGGTCTAAAGATCTTTGGAATAACAGAGTAAAAACTGTTGATAGTTGCTCAGCACAGTTTTAACACTCGTCCACAGATGCTGTCAGGCCCAGGACTCTTATGTGTATGGCAACTCTGAAACATTTTCTTTATATCAGCCTCTTTGATGGAGAAGTTATTAGTTGATGTCAAAGATGTCAAATACTCACAAGGTCATAAATAATCCCATTTACCAATTAATCAACGGTCATAGGTCATTTCCACCCCCCGTAGGATACAAGGTCAAAGGTGACAATGTCAGCGAGAGGGTAAGGTCACCACTAGGGCAGCTCAACACTAGGGCAAGGTCAGGGCAAGGGCAAAAGGTCAACCCATCAATCAATTAGAGGGCCATCAATCATTTTGACAGTAAGTGGATCATATCACTACTCCTCTATAATGAAGAAATGATGGTTGTACCTTGTTCTAACTGTTTCTCTGGTGTCTCCGTCGCTAAGGGTTTTTGTGGCTCTGTGAGGAAAGAGAAAATGAGTTGAAGCATTATTTCATACATGATTGTTAATAAGCACTGTGTCTCAGAAAGCACAGTTATTGTGTATTTTAAACATTACAATTTATTATATTATATTTTCATTATATGAATTGTATTATAGTCATTATATATATATATATATATATATATATATATATATATATATATATATATATATACTATATTACCATGTCCTGCAGTGTTTAAGCTACAGTTGAAGGTCACTGGGCGTGTGATGGTGTTTCCAGTGAGTAAAGGAGCATTTACAGTTGCTCCTGTTTCAGCTTTCACATCAACACTGACTCCAGTGTGAGCACTGCTGCTCATCTGGCCTGGAATAGAGATAGAGAGATTAATGACATTGCTTAATCACAACTTTAACATTTCCAGTGAGTACACATCAACACTGCTAGTAGTGATTATGATATAGCATGTGTCAAAAAATATGTATTTATTATTTATGTCCCCCGTCATAAGCAAGACACTCCCAGATCGTCCAGTGATAAACCACAGTGTGAACTGAAGCGTCAGACGCTCACAGAGACGGAGGAGTTACAGACCAGACGAGCCTCGGGACACACTGTCACAGTAAAGATAGTCTGCGCTCCAGAGGTTTATTCACACTAAATTCATTTAAAAGCATAATCTTAAAAGTTTAAATTAGATATTTTAAAATTAAAAGACTGTTTAAATCAAATCTTTCAAGTTTTATCAAAATTGTATTTTCTATTTATCTTCTAGAAGACTTCTGTATGAGATAAATGATTTTGCTTAAATTTTGGTTGGATTGGATTGGGGGGATGTAAAAAAAATTAAGGGCCCTATTTTAACGATCTGAAACGCAAGTAACTTTGTGTGCGGGTCTTGGGCGCTGTTGCTATTATACCGACGGGATAAATGACTCTTGCGCCCGACGCAAATCTAAAATGGGTTGGTCTGAAGTAGCTTCATTATTCATAGGTGTGGTTTGGGCGTAACGTGAAATTTCCAAACCCACATTCCCTTTAAGAGCAGGCGCGCTTGTTCACCGACGTTCTCGTCAGGGCCGTAAAACACAGAGAAGTGACATTGTATGGGGATGGAGAAACACACCCAAATTAGCTTCGGTTAAACAGGCTCATTTGGATAAATATAGCTATATATGCTAGCTGGCAACAAAGGATTCCATTCATTATGTACTGAGACAAAAATGTGTTTGCCCACCTATCTAAATGTAAGAAACACGGTGAATAAGCCCCATTTCAAAAAACGTTGGAGTGTTCCTTTAAGTGACAGCATGTTATATGGTACAATTTCTGGTAAGCTACGTTTTTTTATTATTGCTTGACACACATTTCACAATTTCAATTCAATTAAATTCTTGTGATTTGATATTGACTCATTTGGATAAATATTAGGTACACAAGATAAGCCTTAATTTTCCTCAAGAAAAAAGATCCCACCTAATGCTGTAAACACACAGAGAGCCCTATCAGCAGGTACTATTATTTAAAGGTTAAAAATAACTTAAATTAAATATAATGCATTTTTTATTATAATAACAACTTTATTTAATGATATAAGTAAAATATAATAAATATGAAATATAGTACACATATTTAGCAAAATATTCGTAATAGGCTAGCAATTTTTTTCTTCTAGCCAACTACGTGTTATTTATTATGGTCATTAAAGGGTAACTAAACCCTAAACCAACCTTTTTTAGTTAAAGGGGTCATATAATGGTACATGCACTTTTACAAGTTGATTGTACTGAAATGTGTGTTGGCAGTGCCTGTACACAACCATCATAAAATGATAAAAATCCATCCAGTGTTTTTTTTTTTAAATCTTCTTATGTTTTCCCCTCTCTCTAATCAAGCTGTACCCCTCCCACGATGGCTGATTGACAGCAGCGTTTCAACACAGACCCGCCCTCGTGAGCGAGCTGTCAATCATAGCCCGCGCTGACCGGCACGTTCATTGCTGATAGCTGGAGCACTGAGGAGAATGGCGTCTAAGCGATTGTGGTGTTCTTGGGTGTAATAAGGAACACAGCATCATTTTGATGTTCCTAAATCCGAACCGCTGAAGATGCAGTGGCTGAGTTTGTTTTCGAAGGGAATTCCCCGCGATCAACGTCAATGCTTTCATGTTTGCACGAATCATTTCACCAGACTGCTTTATAAACGAGGGTCAGTATAAAGCTGGTTTTACTAAGAAGCTGCTCCTGAAAAAAATGATTGGTACCACAGGGTGTCCGCGGGGTTGTAAAAAGTATTAAAAGGTAGTAATGAAATTAGCCAAAATTAAGGCCATTAAAAAGTATTAAAAAGTAATAAATGTCATCTGTCGAGGTATTAAATTTTCGAACCCCTATCCAGCTAGGCCTATGAGTTTCAATTTGTGTTAAGTGCAGGCGTTTCTTCTAAAATTCGCGTGGATTTATTTACAGGTTGCGAGTAGAACCTGAGCGATATCATGTGACATGGTTTTTGTTCACGCGCGCGCTGAAACAAACTGGGTAAGTTACCCGGCTGGCTTGCTGCCAAACCTGTTCGCGAGTTCGCTTCTATTTCAGTCATTTAAGAGACATCGGGGTTTTTACTGCATTGAATTTTTTTGGCGGCCGCCAAAGCGCATTTTTGTCCCGCCAAAGCCTTATTTGATCGGTGAGTAGCCTAATGTAGATGACTGCTGCGCTGACAGGGTGCATGACATGTTAACTGAAAGAATGAGCAGAGAGAAAGAGCCCCGGTCGCGCGCGCGCACTCTCTCCTCTCTTGCTCTCTCGCCCTCGCTCATATTAATCAAAATCTATTGACACACGATGGTAAAAGGTCGGAAGACCGAAGTTTCACGTGGCGCATTCGGATATTTCTTGCATTACCGCTGGGTGTGAATTGTGCTAAAATACACTGCCTTATGTTCTCTGAAAAGCGTTCCGCCCATTCAGCTGACATAAACCACATTTTCAATAAACAAACAAAACTATCCAGTAATGAAATGTTTTCTGTGTTTGACACAAAACTTGTGCGATGTCCTAACTGCCGGGATAGTCACACAACACGTAGACGCCCGCTAATGACACATCGCATAATTCACGAACTAATGACTCCTTTGAACCGATTCACTTTAATGAATGGTTAAAATAACTGATCTGGGGTGCGTTTCCCGAAAGCATCGTTGGCCAACTATGGTCGCAAGTTCCGTCGTTACCAATAGAGTTCAATGGACATTGCGATGAACTTGCGACCATGGTTGGCCAACGATGCTTTCGGGAAACGCACCCCTGTCCGACACTGAACTCACGAGACGTCTGAATCGGTGTGTAACAGATCGGTAACATTTTATATGGTTCCATTTATTAAACTCTAGTCAACTACATTAACATTAACTATTATTATTACATGGCTTGGCTGAATTCCAATGTAGAATGCGGTCTGTTATTTCTTTATAACAGACCGCTGCGAAGTATAACAGACCGTTGCCATGAAAAACAGCGCGTTGCTATGGACGCGGAACGGACTATTTTCTTTAGCAGAAGCAATACAATCGTTTTTAAATCAATAACCCCTTTTTAAATCAATAATTCGCGGCAAATTATTTATTTATTTTGTAGGTAGCCATGTAATAAGCGGGATAATGTATAGTGAGCCGGTTGTTATAGTGAATAACAACCCCTTCAGGCTGATTCCCGTTCAGCCTGTCGGGGTTGTTATTCACTATAACAACCGGCTCACTATACATTATCCCTTACATAAGTTAGACTGCAGACTGCACTTCTACAGCATTAATTAATCTATCTTAATGCTAATTTCACCATTTACTAGTAGCCTACATTATTGAAATCAAAAGTTGTATTTGTTAACATTAGTTAATGCACTGTTAAGTAACATGAACAAACAATTCATGTATTCATGTATGTATACTACTAGTATTTTCAGGTTATTTATATCATAATGTGTAGAAACATTACCAAAAAAAAAATAATAATAATTTAGTTTAGACTGGAGTGAGGTGAAACCAGAAAAAAAAGTGCAAAGCAAGTTATCTAATAGCTATTTTTTTATCTGGCAGCTAATTTTATTCAATTGTACAGTTTATGGTAAAAAATTACACTATTAGTTAAAATAAACTTTTTAATGCTATACTTTTTTATTCTACTTTTTGATGTTGATATGATTATAGACCAAAATAATTATTAGGTCTAGCAAAGAAGGATTTTATCTTACAAAGCTATGAAATCAAGTGGTAAAATCACAGCTTAAAAAAAAAAAAAGAGGGCAAGAAAGGATCGGCCACAAATCTCTATCTGTCTCTGTGTTGGTTTTTGAGTCCAGGGTTGAAGTTAAGTTATAATCACCGAAATGTTTTATTATTTTTGGAAAGATATTTCATTACTTTATACCGCTACAGTTGCATCTTGAATTCGTGCTGGTATTAAAAAATATTGTGAAGGTATTAAAAAAGGTATTAAAAGGTATTAAATTCAACTTAAGAATTTCTGTATATACCCTGTACCAACTATTCGTGTTCCTGCTGAACCTCCAGAAGAACTGAAGTGAGTGTAACGTTTTATTAACCCTTTCATGCATGAATTATGATAACCTCAGTCAGGATTTTTGTGTGTTTTTATAGCTCTTAGGGCATGAAAGACAAGAATCGATTTTTATTTTATTATTTTTTTACAAAATTTTCAAAGAGATCTTCAGATGTCCACTTGAGTGGACAGCATGCGGTTATGGTTTAAACTGAAGCTATACTGTATTAAATATAAGACAATAATCAAACAGATAAAGTATGTGAATTTAACAAACTAATCAATACAATTATATCAAATCATGTGAAAACTATAAAATATATACAAAAAATATAAATGCAAAATATTGCAAAGGCTTCATACAAGTTGCACTTCGCGTATCTTTGATATCAGAACATGAGGACGTGATTCCATCAGAATTTTCTACAGCCTGTCAATGTACAACTGTGGAAACCACTCAGATGCTCCCTCCAGTGTACCAGAGTATGGAGATTTACCCTTATTAGCTGATAAATCTGATTATGTTCAAGATGGACATGCACATTTCTATCATAGCCCTCCTCTGAGAAAACCTAGCGATACGTTTTTTTCAGTCTCATCTGAAATGATCAGTGTTGGGGGTAACGCATTACAAATAACATGCATAACGCATTCAGATTACTTTTTTGATGTTACAAGTAAAGTAATGTGTTACAAGTAACATGCATTACCTAATCAGATTACTTTTTGATCTAACAAGTAATTAACTACAAGTAATGTGCATTACCTAATCAGATTACTTTTTGATGTAACGAGTAAAGAAACGCATTACAAGTAACATGCATTACATAATCAGATTACTTTTTGATGTAACGAGTAAAGAAACGCATTACAAGTAACATGCATTACATAATCAGATTACTTTTTGATGTTATGAGTAAAGAAATGCATTACAAGTAACATGCATTACATAATCAGATTACTTTTTGATGTTATGAGTAAAGAAACGCATTAAAAGTAACATGCATTACATAATCAGATTACTTTTTGATGTTATGAGTAAAAAAACGCATTACAATAACGTGCATTACGAAATCAGATTACTTTATGATCTAACAAGTAAAGTAATGCATTACAAGTGTCATACATTATGTAATCACATGACTTTTTTTGATGTCAATGAAAATTACATTCTAATAATACAAATACATTTATTTAAAGTAAAAAAAGTCACTGCAGATTAAGTTAAGTTTTAAATTTCAAAAACAATATTCACATTATAATTATGAATTGTAGCTGAAATATAGCAGTTGATGCATGACGTCCACTACAGTGGACGTGATTAATCAGAGTTTTCTCTCAATCTAAAATCAAAACTTGGAAAATTTTACTGTGATATGACTCATTAGATATTGCTTGATGCTGCAATATTTTTTTTACCTTCAAGAGTCTCCTAGGATAGAAGGAATGGGTGGATATTCCAGAGCAACTTGGCATGTCTGACTGACCCTTGGCCATCTTGGTTTGGAGGGGGAAAAAATCGAAACACAAAGGCTTGCCACTTGGTTGCAATTTATAGGATGATGCACCAGGGTCCAATGAAGAGGCTGATGTGCAACTTTGCCATAAAAACCCGTGCGAATTCAAGAAAATGCGTTTTTAATAGCTGTCCACTGTAGTGACCACTATGCGTGAAAGGGTTAACCTTTATATTAATCTTTATATTAATCTTTGCAAATCGCTTGCTGCACGCTTCACGATGAATGCGGCTATTTACACTCAGGGTACATTACGGCATGTTTTCTATGTATGACATTCTCAATATAATTCATAATCCCATGTTTATAATAAACAACACGTTATGGATATTGTGTTATTGTGTTACAAACGTGTACGCACAGAACAGAGGGGTGGGGTGAGCAAAGCTCATTATCATTTAAAGACACATGCACTTAAACGGCGTGCTGAAAACAGAGCTGTTTTTGACCTGGTTTTAAATGAGTGTTTTCTTACAATACTAATGAGAATTTTTAATTAAAGTATATTACAAACTTTTAATTTAGACCCTAAAGAATCATATTAGCTTGTACAAAAATGACATTATATGACCCCTTTAATGATCTGTAAGAATGGGGCTTTATTAGTGCTGTTGATTGATTCAAGTAACTTTTTTGACATTTGGGTATAAAGTGTTTTAATTCTACAATACATGGTGTAAAAACGTCTGAGTGCTGCCCTCTTCAGGTTGAACGGTGGTTACTGCAGTTTAATTTTCCTATTGGATGTTTGCGGTGGCACGTGACGTAAGCAAGTTCCAGCTCACCACGCCCTTGGTACGAGCTAGCGTAGATTTATCTGTATTTAGTTCAGTGGTCAGGAGAGTACATAGGTGTAGTGTTGCTGGTTGCAACAGCACTACTGGACTGCATAGCTTTCCAGCAGACTTGGAAATTAGGCGCCAGTGGTTGCATGCACTTGGCCTGGAAGACCGTGAGTGTGAAACCTGCATTTTACGCGGGATTGCTTTTCCAACGCAATAGAGGTGGAAATGGGCTTCTCCACACAGCTCGTGCTGAAAAGCGACGCAGTGCCAAACGCTGCTCCTCCTGCATGGACTCCACCACCGCAGCGGCGTCTTGATGTGAAAATGCGTTTTGCTGGATTTTTGCACATAGCGGCGAAATATGAATATGCCAACAGAGATCACGCGCTATTGACATCAACTCCATAAAACTCATCAGCTGGATCATGCATGTACTTTACGTTGTCTTGCGACCCTGTAAGTCACTCTCCATTTTAGAGAGTCTGACAGCAGGTCTCTCAGGTGCACGCCCCCCCCCCCCCCCCCCCCCCCCCCCCCCCCCCCCGCTCACGGTTCGTCCCCTCTATCTCCGCTGGGGTCTGCCCACTTTTCTAGCATTTTTCAAATATTGCCAGTGGGTGGAGTCAGGCTCTGACCATGGGGGTTTAGTTACCCTTTAAATGGCTTTCCTGAGGTAAATGTTATGTGACATAATTGTTCTCCAGCTGTTTTACCTCTTTCTGCGGTTGAAAAACACGGATTGATCGATATTATGCATGAGGAATATACATTTCTGTAAGTTGTACTGTATCTTTCAACAGTGTTCATTCGTGTTACTATTAGCTAGTAGCAGATGATTGGTTCACGTGCCGCTAGCGATCTGTCGCGTCACATTTACAAGCGCCAAAACGATATTTATTGTTTGAATTTGAGAGCTGAGATTTATTAAATCATAAGTAACCTGCTCTGTCTTGTCTGTCGGTGTCAGTGTCCTCTTTGCTTCGCGATTTTTCAATAAATGTATGCTTCGTTACATCATTTTATCTCCCGAGTCTTTCTGGTAGAACTATCCTTAATCCAGTGGTTCCCAATCCTGGTCCTGGGGACCCACAGCTCTGCACATTTTATATGTCTCCTTTTTCTGACACACCCAGTTCAGTTCATAGAGCTCTTTCCTAACGAGATGATGATCTGAGTCAGGTGTGTTAAATTAGGGAGACATACAAACTGTGCAGAGCTGTGGGTCCCCAGGACCAGGATTGGGAACCACTGCCTTAATCAGTGTGGAAACACACCGGGTGAAACCCTTTACTGAGAATATACTATCGGTTATCTACTCAAAATATATGTAGAATTTAAGGCTGCACGATGCGACAAATGCGATATGAGATAACTCTTTAAATAATGCGATATCCGACATAATGCTTAAAAAGTGTGTAAAGTAAACTTAAATTATCTTTAAAATATATTTAAAATTATATAGCCTACATACTGTATGTTACGGTTGTGTGAGTAGAAGGAGGCGAGGATGACAGAGCACTTCAATCCAAGAGTTTTATTCACAGGGAATCCAAAAACACATGAACAACGGGTAGAACTCACACGGGAAACAAACGTAGTATAAACGCCATAATGCACAAGTAACTAAGTAGAACCGACAAACACAGAAGGAGAACACAGGGCTTAAATACACAGGAGAACTGAAAAGGGAACAAGACACAGCTGACAAGACTAACGAGGAACCAGGTGGTACAAATGAACTGATGACAGAAACCATGGAAACAAGGACTAAACCAAAATCAACAGAGAACAGGGGAAAACGGATCACAGAAACAGAACTCAGAAACACAGAACATGTAACACTGTATGTGTTTCACATTCTTTTTGTGACAAGAAAACACCCCTACAACTTCTGAAAGTGAACAGCAGTTTTACTGGAGCATGAATAATTAAATGTAAAAATAAACACTGCTTAGTTATCACTGTATGAATTAAATATATACTGATTCTTATTAAAGCTACAAAAGTTATTCAGCCAAGAGCAGTGAGTGATTTTCTCTTTGTGACCCCAGTTATTGCAAGGTGTTGCGATATGCGTATCGTGATATATACATTTGCGATATTTTGATAATTTCTATATATTGTGCAGCCCTAGTAGAAGTTTTAAATGTTAGCATTTGATGATTGACAGGCTGTCTGTCTGTTGGCCGCATGAACAGACTTTGTGGAGAGCTGATGATACTATAGCAGGACACATGCCCTTTGACCGCCTCGATCTTGGAGGCTTTTTTTGGTTAAAGACCCTAAAAGTTAGTCCTTAAGTCCGTAATTCCAGATGTGTAAAATACAAAACAGCATTTTTCAACCGAGTGAATCTACACATGAGAGGTCTTCAGAAGTCGTAACTTCATGGCTCAATGGGTCTCCTGAGAATATTTCATTTCCCTTAAGATTAAGCTAAATGACACTAGTTTCCAGCGTTCATACTTTTCTTTTATAAAATGTACTTTTCTTATTTCTTCAAAGGTTCAATTTCAATTCATTTCCTAGCAAGTAAAAAGTAAAAAATATGAGATAAAACATGTCTGATGCAATGTTTTTGCAAAGAAATAGGTGCTGCAAAACTCCAAACAGTTCCTCACACAATGACAGCATTGAGGACGGTCAACGGCTCAGGTCAATTGGTGAAAACACTGCATGTGTAAGGTATTTTTCCAGCTATTCCCCCAAAATCAAATACTGTATTACACTTTTCAAAGGATAATCTAGCTTTAAAGTTAGAATAAAAAGTTAAAACCAAATATATCTTCATACCTGTTGTGTTCTGACACAAAGCCATTAACTGATCCTTTTTGTTTTATAAATTTACTTTTCTTATTTCTACAAATATCAGCCTGATAAATATGGAGCTAATACACAATGAAACAAGATAATCATGCTACCAAATACGTCTGACACAACGTTTTTAAGAAAAAGCAGTGTTTTAAAATACAACTAAACCAGATGATTTTTCTTTTGACAGTCCTACAGAAATGCATGTTGATTACTAGGTTTCTGGAATAGTGCAAACATGCAATGTTCGAGAAAGCTAATATTGGTGTAATCTTTGCGAGGTCTCACCAACAACGCAAAACTTTGTGTGTTTTATGATCCAGGCATAGCTTTACTAAAAGAAAATATTATGGAAGTCATTTTTAAACTGTAAATATATCATATTTTATTTATTAATATTAATAAAGGCCTGAGGCATTACAGGTTATAAATGTTGCGCTAAATGTTTGTCTTTCTCTGAATTTCTAAACACTAGAAGTGCCAGAATTCCATAACTACTAGAACTGCCGCAAGCCGTCATTTTGACCGCTAGATTCCAAACTAGGCTATATCTTTAATGATAAATACCCAATTGAGAGATTAATGCATTTATTGTATTAGGATGTCTTTTAAAAACAAAACAACACCAAACTGTACATTTAAAAAAGTTTAATTATACATTTATAAATACATAATATCCGTAGATGTCCTAATCAAAATGACGGAGTATGAAAACCTATGTTTTCATGTTTCTGTTCGATCGCGTCCGCGCCCGCCGACACACACACACACACACACACACACACACACACACACACACACACACACACACACCATATTCTAGCATTGCAATCTTGACATTGCAGCCTGTTCATTATAGCCATAATATAATAATAAAATAGTCAACCTAACATATAAAAATTCCACTGCTCTGTTTGTCAGTAGCCTAGTACAATTCGTACCATTTTGCGCATGTGAAGAGGATGATTTTTTTCCGTCGATACTGGAACGTGAGTGAAGTACAAAGCCTATAATAAAGAATAGTTTACCATTCAAATACATCGCAAATGTTTAAACATTTTTATTCTAATTAGAGAGTTACGTGACGTGAGCCTAACGCCGCTTACTTTCACTTTCGCTTATAAAGTAGCCTATTTCATTTTGGCTTGTTTATAGTTATTTTTTTCATTCTTGTTCTGTTCTGAATATCATTACATTTAAATGATTTGTTGTTGAATATGTTTAGTGTATTTTTTACCACATTTTATTGTTGTGTATACTGTATTAGTATAGCCTATAATAATACCGCAAAATTCAGTGCGGTCAATATGACCGTCTATGGCCGAAATAGGTAAATATGTTCATTTGTTTTTTTGCCTTATGTGTAATTTATATGAAAAACATTTTAAATGAAAATACAGACACTTTTAGGAAAAGTCAGGTACCAGCAGGATTGTATTTATTTTTTCAACAAAGTTATTGCAGATATAAAATTCAAAACGGTCAAAATGACCGCCATGGCAGTTCTAGTGTTAAATAACATTTCACATGTGTGAGATGACGTGTGACACTTCATATTTAAAAAAAACAACAACAAAAAAGTTTTTTACATGAGCTCTGATAAATTAAAAAATATACTTTAAGTTCAAGTCAAGTTTTTCCACAGACCACCGATGTAGAATATTTGTTTTTATCAAGACTTTAAAGGGATAGTTCACTTTGAAATTAAATTTTGGTATGTTTTAGCTTCCCTCAAGGGCATCCAAGATGTAGGTGTCTTTTTTTTTGCAGTAGTTTAAATTTTGCTATTTTTAGGTCAAACCGTTCTTGTCTGTCAGTCATATAATGCAGGTCTATGGTCACTGTCTCAAAGAGCATGCACAGAGTCCAAATTAAAACAATTCCCCGTCGTCCAAATTAAACAATTCCCCATCGTCCAAATTAAATAATTCCCCATCGTAAGTACACATTGATGGCCTAAGACACAAAACGAGTGGTTTGAGTGAGAAAACGAACAGTATTTATATCGTTTTTACCTCTTATATACAGCCACGTCCAAGTGATCTGATCTGACGTGTACGCAGACTGGTGCATAGATATATACACTAGATGTTGCCTTGTCTACGGCAGTTCATTGGAACGAATGTCTTTAAGGCGACATCTAGTGTATATATCTATGCACCAGTCTGCGTACACGTCACACACCAGGATGCGCGCACGCCCTCAGATCACTTGGACGTGGCTGTGTACTAAATCAAATTTAGATTTGCTCTGCAAGTAGTCTGGCAAAGAGCCCATTCAAGCCGATTTCTAATCCGATCAGAAACGTTGAGGCGGGCTTTACACGATGACGATCGCTCTGATTGGTTTTAGGTCTATCCAATTGCGCCCAGAGGCATTTGAGCAACGTCCGTTGGTGACGCCCCTTTGGAAATTAGTTATGAATGAAGCTTTGCCAGACCATAACTGAAGACTCAAATTTCATCGTTTAATGTTGTTTTTAGTATTATTATTACTATACTTTTTATATACATTCATAATCATTTGTACTCATTGTATTTTGTGAAGATGTGGGAGAAAGAGAGACTAGAGACTGGAATGTGTAGTGTTTTTCCACCAGCATAGCATGAGGATATACATTTCAACGTTAATGCAAACCATATGTTCTTCTGCTGAATGTATGTGTTCCTATGGCGAGGTAGTTTTTTTCCTTGGTCAGGGATATAAAAACCAAGCCCTTTTGTCCGAAAATCAGGAAGAGATGGAAATGTAGAGAAGGTGACTGAGAAGCTGAATTAAGACCTTAGCTTGGTCCATTGTCTCTTCCTCCTATGTTTTATAACCCAAATAAATAAGGGATCTCTTGGCAAAATCACTGGTGTCTGTTTCCATGAAATTAAACAACAGGGGAAAGCTGTCACATGTCTGTCCTGTCTTGTTCTGCACTTGGGTGTCTGTTATGTTGAGCCATGTGCTTGTGTTATTGTTAGCCCCGCCCTACTTGTTATCTGATTATTGTTTGAGTTCTCCCACCTGTTCCCCCTGATTAGTTTCCCTTTATTAGTTCCCTCTTGTTTGCAGTCTGTGTGGATCGTTGTCTCTGTTTCCCCCTGTGTTATGTTTTGAGTGTTTGCCTGCCTTGTTTTTCCCCCACGAGGGAGTTTTGGTTTTTAGTCTGTTTTGTTTGTTATTCATTAAAATTTTCCTTTCCTGCACTTGAATCCTCGCTTCACCTTTTGACTTCCCGTGACAGAACGATCCACCACAATGAGGATTCAGCAGAAGGATTCCTGCCCTCACCTGGAGCGAATCATGAGACTCAGCAGTTTGGTTTCCCTCCGACAGCAGGGGACCAGGGTGAAGGATTTCGCCCGGAGATTCAGCGCGGCAGCAGAGGGACTCGGGCTTGGGGATATAGTCCTTAAGGACGTATTTAATATTTGTTTGGATGCTCCCCTGCCTCAGTGGGAGATGAAGGGGCTGGAAATTTTAGACTTTCCGGGTTTCACTAAGTATCTCTACCATCGTGCTCGGTGGGATACATCGGACCCGCCTGCATCCCCGCTGCCCAGCCCAGAGAATGCATCGCCGCTGCCCAGCCCAGAGAATGCATCGCCGCTGCCCAGCCCAGAGAATGCATCGCCGCTGCCCAGCCCAGAGAATGCATCGCCGCTGCCCAGCCCAGAGAATGCATCGCCGCTGCCCAGCCCAGAGAATGCATCGCCGCTGCCCAGCCCAGAGAATGCATCGCCGCTGCCCAGCCCAGAGAATGCATCGCCGCTGCCCAGCCCAGAGAATGCATCGCCGCTGCCCAGCCCAGAGAATGCATCGCCGCTGCCCAGCCCAGAGAATGCATCGCCGCTGCCTAGCCCAGAGCTCCATCCACCATTAATTCCGTCCAGACCTGAACCTGCACCTCACCATCGAAGACGGCGGAGGAGGAGGAAGACCTCCGGCCTCCCCAATGTCCCGGAGGATTCCGTTGCGGAGCAGCCAGAGACTGTTCACGTCACGTCTGCCCAGCCAGAGACGGTTCACGTCACGTCTGCCCAGCCAGAGACTGTTCACGTCACGTCTGCCCAGTCAGAGACTGTTCATGTCAAGTCTGCCGAGCCGGTGTCTTCGGACAGGATGGCCGCCGCCGAGGGTGTTCCCGTCACATCTGCTGAGCCTGTGTCTTCGGACAAGATGGCCACCGCTGAACCTGTTCACGTTACGCCTGTCGAGCCTGTGTCTTCGGACAAGATGGTCGCCGCCGAGAGTGTTCCCGTCACGTCTGCCAAGCCTGTGTCTTCGGACAAGATGGCCACCACTGAACCTGTTCACGTTACGCCTGTCGAGCCTGTGTCTTCGGACAAGATGGTCGCCGCCGAGAGTGTTCCCGTCACGTCTGCTGAGCCTGTGTCTTCGGACAAGATGGTCACCACTGAACCTGTTCACGTTACGCCTGTAGAGCCTGTGTCTTCGGACAAGAAGGTCACTACCAAGACTGGGTCTTCGGACAAGATGGCCGCCGTCGAGCCTGTGTCTGGGCCGGTGGTGTCTGTTCCTGAGCCTGAGCCCTCAGTGACCGCGACACTGGCCATTATGGCCACAGCCATGTGGTGTGTGTGGGCTACACACACACTTGAGCCGGTGGTGTCTGTTCCTGAGCCGGTGGTGTCTGTTCCTGAGCCGGTGATGTCTGTTCCTGTTCCTGAGCCGGAGCCAGCGTCTGTCCCTGAGCCGGAGCCCGCGTCTGTCCCTGAGCCGGAGCCCGCGTCTGTCCCTGAGCCGGAGCCCGCGTCTGTCCCTGAGCCGGAGCCCGCGTCTGTCCCTGAGCCGGAGCCCGCGTCTGTCCCTGAGCCGGAGCCCGCGTCTGTCCCTGAGCCGGAGCCCGCGTCTGTCCCTGAGCCGGAGCCCGCGTCTGTCCCTGAGCCGGAGCCCGCGTCTGTCCCTGAGCCGGAGCCCGCGTCTGTCCCTGAGCCGGAGCCCGCGTCTGTCCCTGAGCCGGAGCCCGCGTCTGTCCCTGAGCCGGAGCCCGCGTCTGTCCCTGAGCCGGAGCCCGCGTCTGTCCCTGAGCCGGAGCCCGCGTCTGTCCCTGAGCCGGAGCCCGCGTCTGTCCCTGAGCCGGAGCCCGCGTCTGTCCCTGAGCCGGAGCCCGCGTCTGTCCCTGAGCCGGAGCCCGCGTCTGTCCCTGAGCCGGAGCCCGCGTCTGTCCCTGAGCCGGAGCCCGCGTCTGTTCCTGAGCCGGAGCCCGCGTCTGTTCCTGAGCCGGAGCCCGCGTCTGTTCCTGAGCCGGAGCCCGCGTCTGTTCCTGAGCCGGAGCCCGCGTCTGTTCCTGAGCCGGAGCCCGCGTCTGTTCCTGAGCCGGAGCCAGTGTCTGTTCCTGAGCCGGAGCCAGTGTCTGTTCCTGAGCCGGAGCCAGTGTCTGTTCCTGAGCCGGAGCCAGTGTCTGTTCCTGAGCCGGAGCCAGTGTCTGTTCCTGAGCCGGAGCCAGTGTCTGTTCCTGAGCCGGAGCCAGTGTCTGTTCCTGAGCCGGAGCCAGTGTCTGTTCCTGAACAGGAGTCAGTGTCTGTTCCAGTGTCTGTTCCAGTGTCTGTTCCAGTGTCTGTTCCAGTGTCTGTTCCAGTGTCTGTTCCAGTGTCTGTTCCAGTGTCTGTTCCAGTGTCTGTTCCAGTGCCTGTGTCTGTTCCTGTGCCTGTTCTTGTGTCTGTTCCTGTGCCTGTTCTGGTGCCTGTTCTTGTGTCTATGTCCGTTCCTGGGCCGGTGGTGTCTGAGTCGGAGCCGGTGGGACTAGTTCCAGTGCCTGAGCCAGTGATGCCAATTCCAGTGCCTGAGCCGGTGGTGCCAGTTCCAGGGCCTGAGCCGGTGGTGCCAGTCCCAGTGCCTGAGCCGGTGGTGTTTGTTCCAGTTCCTGCGCCGTGGCCGCCCGAGGGGTCTTCTCCGCCCTGGCCGCCCGAGGGGTCTTCACCGCCCTGGCCGCCCGAGGGGTCTTCACCGCCCTGGCCGCCCGAGGGGTCTTCACCGCCGTGGCCGCCCGAGGGGTCTTCTCCGCCCTGGCCGCCCGAGGGAAAGTCTCCGCCCTGGCCGCCCGAGGGAAAGTCTCCGCCCTGGCCGCCCGAGGGAAAGTCTCCGCCCTGGCCGTCCGAGGGAAAGTCTCCGCCCTGGCCACCCGAAGGAGAGTCTCCGATCTGGCCGTCCGAGGGAAAGTCTCCGCCCTGGCCGCCCGAGGGAAAGTCTCCGCCCTGGCCGCCCGAGGGAAAGTCTCCGCCCTGGCCGCCCGAGGGAAAGTCTCCGCCCTGGCCGCCCGATGGACAATCTGCTCCACCCTGGCCGCCCGAGGGACAGTTTGTTTCTCCCGTCCCGCCCTGGTCTGTTTCTCCAGTCCCGCCCTGGTCTGTCCCTCCCGTCCCGCCCTGGTCTGTCCCCCCCGTTCTAGTGGAGTGTCTGGAAGCCACTCCTTAAGGAGGGGGTTATGTCACATGTCTGTCCTGTCTTGTTCTGCACTTGGGTGTCTGTTATGTTGAGCCATGTGCTTGTGTTATTGTTAGCCCCGCCCTACTTGTTATCTGATTATTGTTTGAGTTCTCCCACCTGTTCCCCCTGATTAGTTTCCCTTTATTAGTTCCCTCTTGTTTGCAGTCTGTGTGGATCGTTGTCTCTGTTTCCCCCTGTGTTATGTTTTGAGTGTTTGCCTGCCTTGTTTTTCCCCCACGAGGGAGTTTTGGTTTTTAGTCTGTTTTGTTTGTTATTCATTAAAATTTTCCTTTCCTGCACTTGAATCCTCGCTTCACCTTTTGACTTCCCGTGACAAAAGCAAGATTTTTAAATCAACAATAACTCAGTTACTACTGAGAATGGTCTGGTTTTAACCAGGCTAGTCAAACACTGATGTGAGAGAGAAACTCTTCAGGAAACACTCTGAAATCTTTTTTTTGAACCAACTGCATTTTTGCAATCCCCATTCATACATTGTATGGACATCGATGTGGTCATAAATCATTTTGACACAAGCTGAATGACATCATCATAACTACTAACATGAACTGTTGATGAAACGCGCTCATGCCAACTAGAGATGAATGCGAGTGAGCAGCAGACACAGAGCTCTTTAGTTCACGATCAACCTCATTTTATTGTTTATCGGTTTATTGTAAAGTGAATTCAACAAGGCATTCCTTTTCTTTGAAGCAACAAAGGCTAAATAATTTGTTACAGTTATTTTTTGTAACTGGTGTGGATGACTATACAGTTTTATAAAGTCAGAACGTCTGAAGCACAGAGAGACACGTTAAAGCGTTGACCACCCAGCTATCGTCTGAACACTGTCATATGAGCATGAGTTTAACGCTTTATGCTTAGGCTGCGCAAAGCCTCATAGATGTGACATTTTTCTATTGCAATGTTTATGTTGAAATGTTTTCGTTATTTATTAAAGAAAATAATGCAAATCATAACAACCTACTATTTAATTCTTCATTAATCCTAAAACACAAATGCTGCCGACTAACATCGGTTAGCAAGTAATTTTACGATCATTTATTTTAATTTATTTCACTGTTATGTTCCAGTTCATAAATCTAGGCCTACTAACAAATTAAAATAACATGAAGTATAAGACGCATAACCTTGACATGCATAGCCTTTCTAGCTAGAGAAAATCTGGGCACACAATGTTAACGTTTAGCCTACTTTGCTCAAATTTGATGCAATGATAGAAGCCTACATTTGTTTCATTTCTAAATTTGTACTGTAATTTCAGTATTGTGATTATGAATTCGTTTAACTACAACGTTTCACTTGAACTTATCTGCTACCAGCTCTCAATCACTCTCTATTAGCGGTGGCCGATTATGCAATAGAGAGAATAAACTGACACTTTTTAAAGTCTGTGATTGTAGCGCATCTTAGCGGTAAAAGGCAGCAAATACACACCCCAGTTTTACCACCGCGGGAAAGGCAATGTACTAGTTGTTTGCAGAAGATTTAATTAGGGTTTTTAGACCATTGTAAACCATTTAACCATTTTGTAAAATCAGACACTGTTCTATTAAATGTACTTGTATAACATCTGTTGCTATTCTTGGCAATGAAATTGTTGCTTGCTTTTATACTTTCTTGTGTCCATGTACAGGAAGTACACATATATCTGTTTTGAATGAGCTCCAACAGCGACAGATGTCTTCATGTTGCCTGTCACCTACATTACAGTCACAGTGAATTAAACATTACCTTG
This sequence comes from Scardinius erythrophthalmus, assembly GCF_964197995.2. Taxonomy (NCBI): domain Eukaryota; kingdom Metazoa; phylum Chordata; class Actinopteri; order Cypriniformes; family Leuciscidae; genus Scardinius; species Scardinius erythrophthalmus. Next base: position 50,993,327 of record NC_138224.1, read on the forward strand.
TTTGTGTTGCTTGTGATTGTTCTCCAGCTGCTCAGCCAGATTATTCTGGTTCATCTTCCTCAGGATCTCCACTGTGTTATTCACAGCTTTGTCTGGTCCAAAACATGCTACCATCTTATCCACAGTTTTCAACCTATCTACTTTATCCATTTCAGACTTTTTTATACACTCATGATCTTTCACTAGGTGCCACTGAAACATCTTCTGTTCATCTTCTCTCAGGTCCATCAGCGAGTTCAGAAGCAGATCTTCGTCAGACGCCATCATCCTTCACTGATTCACACAGATTCACAGCTGCAGGGTAAAAAGAAAAAGATCTGAAGTAGTTTCACTCCTAACATTTGGACCTAAGCACTCAAATGTTATTTGGGTTATGAAATGAAGCTGTGATTGGGTTCGCTGATCGATTGCTCCTGTCTGCCTCGTTGCTTCGTCTAAGTTCGTAAGGAGGAGTTGAGACAGCAATTACCACTTGAAATAAAGAAAATATTTTTTATTGGTACCAGTTTGTAAACACAATTGATAAAACAACAACAACAAAATACAATCATCAGGCCTGTTTGGTATAACAAATAAAATAAATGGTTCCCCAAACACAATTCAGAAAGTCTTTTCCTTGTGTTCTTATTTATTTTCTTTTATAAAGTCTGATCCTTCCAGGAAAGAAATATTGAAGTAGAAAAAAAATAGAAGCAGAAGTAGTCACGTGACAAAAGAAAGATTTACTACCCGGGTAGTTTTAAACTCAGTTTCACTCAGGTATCCGCAGTGTATGGTGTGTTGTATTCTCTTATCTGTTTGATGACAGATTAAGGATACTGAGCTCACTCCAGATAAAGATGAGTTGTGACATCAACTAGGCAATGTTGGCTCAACTCAAGAAGTACACACCAACAGGAAACAAGAAGAAGAAAAAAAAACTGCATAATGCAGAGAACTTGTCACTCATTCACATTCACTTCATCTGAATTGACAACAGATATAAATCACATGAAATTTCAGATCTTTCACTTTTCTTTCTTCAACTGCATATTAACTCATTAACTTGTTTAACAAAGACATATTATTATTGTATGACTCAAACACTAAATGTCATACGTATTCATCAAATCACATACTCCGATTCTTTTACAATAAAATATCCCCAGAGTTAATTAACAATATCAAACTATCATCAAATGGCTCTGTTTACACAAACCAATGCACATTAATTAGTATGTGACGCAGGTGATTTTAACCCTCTGGGGTCTGGGCTGTTTTTGGGGTCCTTGAGATGTTCTGACATGCTCTTACATTTGTGCTTTTTTCAGTTGCTTATAAACATATTAATGGCAAAGGTGTAAATTCACTCTATATAGCACAAACAGGGCTACCATAATATGTGAGCAACATCATGGGCGTCAGTTTGGTTTGAAATGTGCTGGGGACAGAGACGCATTCGGAAGTGCATTTTCGGAAGTGCTGGGTACAATGACGCATTCATTTTTTTTCTCTCTTTCGCGCAGGTTATGTTTTGAAAGACGATGTCCTGTAGCTCAGGCACGGCCCCACTTTTCAACAGGCCCACCTAAAACTTTCAAAAAAAAAACAAAAACCTTTTACTATATTATAATTTTGTCAATAATTATAAAAAAAATCGCCAATAAGCTCATAATTTGTGCTAAAATAGTGTTTAGTTTTAAAAAACATTTTAAAAAGCTGGTTATATTTTGATGTTTTTTGCGCAAGTCCAGCTGACAGTGAGGTTCGGGTTTGTTCCGATCAGAGCTCGTGAGTGGAGAACGTATTTCTGAATATTCCACTCCGCTCGTTCATTCCGCAGGGTCAACCCAGATGTCCTCTTGCCTGGTTCGAAAATATGTGGAATAAGGGCTGCTTCCGACTAAAAGTTTTTTTCCTAGTCGACTAGTTGTTCATTTAAGTCATTCGTGGACAAATCGCCCCTTTATATTAATTTAATTACTTATATAGCCTACAGGCAGGGCCGGCGCGTCCATATAGGCGAACTAGGCAATTGCCTAGAGCGGCACTTTTGTAAGGGCAGCAAAATGTGTGCCAACCGGTAATGAACAATTCACAAAATAGGCTATATGATTTGCTGAGCTGCCGCTCCCCCGCCCCAGCCCCCTCTCCCCGAACCTTTAAATATTCTATGTTCACTACCGAAGCTTCGAAGCTCAAAAAAATGGTATTCGGACCAGCCCTAGGGGCGGCACAATTGTTTTTCGCCTAGAGCGGCAGAAGTGCACTCGGCGGCCCTGCCTACAGGATAATGAGCTTACGTAATATAGACGCACTCAAGCGCACGACCGCACGCATAAAGCTTGCCACAAAGAACCGGTAAAAGTAATGATTATGACTGTGTCTAAATGTGTCTAAATACGCTGTGAATGTGAATGTGCATTATACGCTGAGTTTCGGTTAATTTATGAGACGAACTCCAGTTCACTCGCCGGCGCCTCTATGTCGTGATTCTGCTATATTTACTTCTTATTTATTAAATCTAGGCAATTGGTTCATGAAACATTGATTAAAATTAAGATATAATTCATACAAAACGAAATTCACTTTAAAGAAAGGCAGCTGTTCTGTTTGAGGTCTCTGTGAAAGTTTTAAAGCAGTCTTTTAGTGCCGCTTTCAGAGCGCTCACGTCCGTAACCGAGAACTGACACGTTGTTTTTTCCCTCATAAATGCGAACACGGAAAATAAAACAAAATGAATATTATAATGTTTTTTTGTTGGGTCAGACAATTATTACCAAATTTCTCTCTCATATTGCTCATCACAACCACTGAAAACGGTAAAAAAAAATCGAACCAAAAGTCAAAATAATATGGACGGAAGTTAAAAGTGGTGGGTACAAAATGACTCATGACGAAATCTGGTGGGTATGCGTCCCCCCCGTCCCCCCGAAATCGACGCCTATGAGCAACATGTATGTTCATGTTTGTATTTTTGAGAGAATAATGCTTATGCATGGTTATTGAAAAAAACTAAAAATGAAAGTTTCTGAAATAAGGCCACAAAACACATACTAAATGTGTGTCAATAAGACTTTTGACTAATGCATTTTGTCGCTTAGAGTTTTTTCTTCAAAATGATGTGAAAATCACCCTGCCTAATCATTCACATAAAACAATACATTGATTTCAATTTTGTAAAAGGATAAAATATATATATATAATTGGTTCACAGTTGGAAACACAGTTGTTGTTTGTTTTTTCCACAAATTGCAAATTGTATAATATCTAAGGTAAACATTTCTAGTAATTGTGCAGTTAATTGTTCTCATGCTGTATTTTCAGATTTGGAATATATTCTCTACCCAAATGTGTCACTAATAAAACACAATAAAAATAATTTAAAGAGAAGGCTTATATTGACCTTTTAAGTTTTTGTTTACATCTATCCTTTTTTTGCTATTTTATTAAAAAGGTTATACAATTACAACAACAATTAAAATTGTAACAATGTTATCTTTCTTTGTAAAAAACTAAAGTATACATTTTATCATACGTATTTCAAAGTTAAGGATTCATTAGTTTGAATATAGCCTACATTGGAACAAACACTATAATAACATCTTAGTTGATGACTTTATTTTTGACAAAACATAGTATATATATATTTAACATATGAGCAGAAATTGGCAACATTATAAGCTTATTTGATGTGGCAGTATTTTACAGTAAAAACTTTAGAATCTATCCGATTTTACTCATCTCAGTATAGCAGTAGAGTTTGGTAAAAGCTGTTCATTCATTCACACACAGAAACAAGATTCATATTTAAACAGTATTTTTGCGTGTACAAACACTTGCGATTAGAACAAAGCAAATATAGAACTGACCTATTCCTCGGCCAGATCCGTTGCTCCTCGAAATGAAACTTCCAGCACTTCTGAGGTAAATTTTCCAGGATTATTATTAAGATAGTATTATTCCTCACAGCGTCGTAAAGTACATGACTCTGATTACTCGCGGTGTGTGTTATCCAGCTGATTGTGGGCGTTTCACAGGTGTGCTTGGATTGTGTGATAATTTGCGTTTGACTAGCGCGCTCTCCGTGGGCGGGGTCACATTAAAACATAATGAGCTGAGATGAGAACGACTGACATCTCTCTCTTTTCATACATATTACATAAACTGTGAATATTTGTTTTTTATAATAATTACTTAATTTAAAAGAAGAGAATTCAAACTTCATGCCTGTGTGTCTGTATGCCTGTTTGACTGAGTATTCGCTGAGTTACTGTTCATTTTCGGACGCGTTTCAGAATGGACTTCAATGACAGAGAAAAGGCAGAAATCGCTTCGTGTTTATTTTTCTTTATTTGGCGAAAAGCACACTTTGTTTTTATTGTAAGTATACACAAAAAAATACACATTTAACTGGATCGATTCATGTATGAAACTTGTATGCAAGATCAAAGTCAACAGAGTATTTTGAGTCTTTGCACTGATAAGAAAAAAAGCGAGCCTATCGCGCCAGCGCGATTGTCGACCCCAGGGGGTTAACATCACATTGGATTCAACATTGGATTCAACTCCGATTGGTTTAATGACAAAACTATCCTTTATCTCTTCATCACAACATGCATATTTCAATATTTACTCATCTTCAGTTAGTTATCAATCATATTTATTCTGTAAATTATTAATTGAACACATATGACTGAATGTACATTTCCTGAAGAAAATGTGAGTGGTGCTTGCAGTGGCAAAATTCGGCACGGTTGCTAGGGTCTTACTAGGAGGTTGCTCTGGGCGGTTTCCAAGGTATTCTGGGTGGTTGCTAGGGAGATGCTAGGCAGTTGCTAGGGTGTTCTGGGTGGTTGCTAGGCGGTTGTTAGGGTTTTCTTGGTGGTTGTTAGGGAGTTCTGGGTGGTTGCTAGGCGGTTGCTAGGGTATTCTAGGTGGTTGTTATGGTGTTGCTAGGCAGTTTCTAGGGTATTCTGGGTGGTTGCTAGGGCGTTGTAACAAAACACTCACCGGAGTTCCTTGAAATAACAGTATGAAAATATGTTTCTTCCCCCGGATTTCACTAGAAAAGAACTGTGTGAGGCACTGTAGTCGCAGGACAAAACACCGTTCTTCCGTTCCAATTACAACATCAAACAGATTCTCCCCACTCAGTGAAACACCCACTGAGAATCCTGTTGAATGTGCCCTAGTTATTGGCGATTCTACGCGGAACGTGAAAATAGAGACACCAGCCACCATAGTCACATGTTTGCCGGGAGCCAGAGTGCCTGACATCAAAGCAAATTTAAAAGTGCTAGCTAATGCTAATCATACATTTTTCTAAGATTATTATTCACGTTGGCACTAATGATGTTCGACTCCGCTGGTCTGAGATCACTAAAATTAACGTTAAGGAAGTTCAGAAACAGTGCACACTGTCACTCCAGCAAGATTTATTCTCTATATCAAAGTGCTTTTTCGTGCACAAACAGCAACATTACACATTAAATAAAGTTGAACATTTAAAAAGGCATAATATGAACTCTTTAAAAAGTTGATTCCTCACACAAGAGTCACACAAACACTGACACACAAAAACAGGCAGACGGGCGTCAAGCTCAAAGTGAGGTAATCAGATGTGCAGGCCGAGGTTTGACACAGAATGTTTCTGTGGACAGACTGAATTATGAATAATATACTCTCACATGATCTAAATTATTTATTTAAAATAAAGGTTCTGAGATGAATGTGTGTATTTATAAAGAGAGAAATGAGATACTGTCTGATTTGAGAGACATACATATGAGGCATCAGAAAGCTGTGTTGGTTAAATCTGCTAAAATTACTGTAAAAGATCAAATATTGCTTTGAGTTTTGTTAGCAATCAAAAAGGTAATATGTCACAGGTCGGGGTGGAGCGCCAGCGGGCCGCCCACCCCTTCGCTTGCGTGCCGCCCCTGAGGAGCCGGCCGTGGACACGAAGGACACAGCATTCAAAATAAATATACTCTTTATTAAATAATAAAAACAATGTTAAAAGTCTCTTCAGTTCAAGTTATCTCTTCATGTATCTCTTCGCGTTTCTCAGCACCTTCGGACAGAGAGAGGAATGGACATAATCCACAGCTTCCGCATTCTCTTCAGCGTTCTCTTCGTGTTTCTCGGCACAGCATTAGCAGGCTCTTCACTGGACTCAGACAGAGGGAGGAATAGACACGTGTAACTCACAGCATTAGCAGGCTCTTCACTGGACTCAGACAGAGGGAGGAACAGACACGTGTAACTCACAGCATTAGCAGGCTCTTCACTGGACTCAGACAGAGGGAGGAACAGACACGTGTAACTCACAGCATTAGCAGGCTCTTCACTGGACTCAGACAGAGGGAGGAATGGACAGCTGTGATTGCGAGTGAACAGCAAAAACAATTCCCACACTCACTTTTCCACCACACACTGTAAGGTTTCACTCGTGCTCGGTTTCACTCGTGCTCATTTCCACAATAAAACTGCAACTCAACAGACCCACAGTGTACCAAGGCCTCCGCCCGCAATCCAGCCGAAGTTCCCTCTGGCTCTCTCATCTGTCTCTCTCGTCTGTCTCTCTCATCTGTCTCTCTCGTCTGTCTCTCTCGTCTGTCTCTCTCGTCCTCTCTCTCCCGCGGCCTCCCGCCGCGACCGCGGCCACGGCCGCTCACGTGCTGCGCGCCTCACCTCACCTCTCTCGTCGACTCCCTCTCTCCTTATATCCCATCCTAATAACAACGTGTCTCATAGTGCACAGCTGGCGGCAATTTCGGCTAATTATCCTGAGTGCGGAAGATTTGCGCTCGCCCGGAACTAAGCCGGAGTTCTCGTATTTTGGGTGCGGCGGGAAGCAAATCCCGGCGGACTTAAGTTCCGCCTTGACTCAACCTAGAATTTTCGTCACCCCGTGACAAATACACAGTGTGTCAATGCTGTTTGATAAGTCTAGATCAATGTGAATGGATTCATGACATTGTTAAATCTATATATGTCAGTATTTTATGAAGTAGTATTTACTAACCATGAATAATGACGGTGAAGATGAGCCTTGTTCCTCCACTGAACTTGAACTGTCTTGAGCAGAAGTTGCTTTAAAACTGCTTTAAGTTCTGAGTTATCATAAAGGACTGTGGAGGGGGAAGTTTTCTTAAGAACTTAAACCTGTTATACCAGAACTTTTTCTTAAAACTAATAGAACAAGTTTTTTCAAAAGGACTCGTGACGTAAGAGTGAAACTATGTGGAGAATCACAGTCGTCAAAAGACTTACACACGACATATCTGAAATTACAGGTAAAAAAAGACAAACAGACAAACAGCACCGAAACACTAAAATATATAGTTGAGACACAGACAGACAGGTAAATAGACAGACAGCACTGATATATATAGTTAGGAGACAGACAGACAGACGGGTATATAGGTGTCTTGGACATTGGCTGCTGCTCGATGAAACATGAAGTCGGACACTTTCTGCTTCCCGTAGTGACGCTCACGTGGTGTTTGCATACTTTATAATAGCTGGAGTTAAATAAATGCAATATTTGTCAAATACACAGACGTTACAGATACATTTCCATTTAACACTTTATGTACTGCTTAATACAGCATCTGTTTGTACAAGAATAAAGTTCAAAATAAGCCTATACTATTTAAATACAAATGTAGTGGGGTCTACGTTTTTTTATCAGTTTTATTTCGATAAACATGACACAATATAACATCACGACTACATGAAAAGAGTCAGTTGTGGATCAGTTGTGTCGTCATCAGAGCTCGCGAGTCGCTTTGTAGAAACTGCTCTGAGTCCTCCGGCTGCTCTCGAATCGCTCTCGCCGTACTTTGATGACGATAGATTAGAAAAATAGATTCCAATTCTGGAATCGAATACTTGAGGTCAGGAATCGGATACTTGTTATAAAATAAAAATTTCGATTGCTCTTATCGATTCCTTTGTGAGCATTTCAAATGACTTTAAACAATTCAAGCGCGAGACGACTTGCTCGTTGTTCCCTGTGCTGAGCACACATCCAAAGCGTGCGCTCAGAAAAAGTGATTTTAATGTCAGTTGTATCTATTCATTATGATTTTTTTATCTTTAATAATGGTTGAAATGTATATTAGTTCGGCTAGTTGTTTTTCTATGGTATTTTTAAACCACAGGCACAAGTTAGATTCCGGTTACTTAACTGTAACCTTGTTCCCTGAGAAAGCGGAACGAGATGCTGCGCTGCTCAGCGCATTGGGAACGTCTTTAGTCGTGACCAGCTGTGAATATTGTGTGTAACACGTTGGGCTTTATGCACAGCTGCACTACTTCCTGAACTTCAGCCAGCTCTTTGTTTCCTGTCTGTCATTATTGGACAAACTGATTAATCCAGGTGTGCCTGATTATTGTTACTGAGGTCAGACACACCTGGATTAATCAGTTTGTCCAATAATGGCAGACAGGAAACAAAGAGCTGGCTGAAGTTCAGGAAGTAGTGCAGCTGTGCATAAAGCCCATTGACAGATATAATATAGCCTCGGTCGATGACGTCATCGGGACGGACCCGTCTCTTGCTCGTCATGCAGATCCATACGAGAGCCCCACGATGGTAATGTGGGTGCGGACTGGAAATAGTTGAGACGAGTGCGAAGCATCTTAACTGTGAGCTGCTCACAATGCTCGCACTCGCCCTTCTCTAAAGCCAGAACCGCGTGCTCTTCCCCCAAACAAACAAAACAGTAATCGTGTGTATCCAGCTCAGACATGGGACGGGAGCATGGAGGAACACAACGCTTACTGATTTGTTGGCTCATTTCTCTTCTTTTTTTGCTTTTTAAACTCTTTGTTGTAACGTGAGAGAAAAAGATTTGAGAATGAGAATTTTCTGCACACTGCCTGACAAAAACTAACTCCTAGCAAAAGATCTGATACAACAGATGAGAGATAGAGAGTGTTTGCGTTCACACATGCACAGAATGGTCTGAAGACAAAAGACCTGACGATGAACCTGTGGCTCATCTATTTATAGCCTCGTGTTGCGGGTGCGCGCCGATGACGTCATCGACCGAGGCTATCACTGCATGAAAAGAGGTGTATCCGGACCAGTATACTCCTGTATACACTGCTGGAATTCGGAAGAATCCGGGAGTATACTGGCCGGATAGCTCAAATTCCATGGGTCTGTATATATCCGTATACATCCGAAATGATACCAAATCGGATGTATGTTGTGGACGTATACTCCCGTGCTACAGCCATTTGTTGCCATGGCAAGTAATCCCTCAAAGGTTTTTTCAAGAGAACATTTTCACACCTTTGTGCACCTTTTGGCCTTCCCCCCTATTGGTCCTTTTCTTTTAAAACCACTCCCATTACCCAGACCACTATTGGAGGACAGGATACATTGAAAACCCAGGAAAGTGATTTGATTGGTTACTTTTAGAACATAACCCACCCTAGGCCTTTTCGCACAGTGATTTGATTGGTTATAGGCCAGCTATGCAGATATTGCTCAGTATACACTAAACCCCCATTACCCCAATTTTAATACATTCAAATATAATTTTAAAAACACACACAAAGAACAATGAGAAAGTCTGACATTTTTATTAAGGTAAATAAAACATTACAAAGAGCATTATAAACAAGCATTAAAAAGGAATGGGGGAACAAAAATATTTGAGGGGATGAAAATTTAAAGGAACAAAAACAAATATAACATGAACATTATAAACATACATTAAAATGAATGGGGAAAAAGAAATGTTAACAAAGGTGTAAAGGAATAAAATACAAAACGTGGAGATCAGCAACATGCACATCAAAAAGGAACAAATATACAAAGTATACAATATAAAACAATTTAAAATCAATAAATAAATATAGAAATTAAAGTGTATATATGTAAATATTAATTTTTTCAAACTGCCATGATGCACTGGTGGTGTGACGTAGCGTGGGTCAGCCTCTAGTCTGGTTTGTAGTACCTGGCAGAGAGCAGATAACTCTGTGGTTCTGTTTGGTGGAGACCTCAGCATCCACACTGGCCTTCCATCAACAATAGCATCTTCATCAGACATCAGTTCTATTGTTGCAGTCTTCCAGAGGTCCCTTTATGTGTTGGGTTTGTACAACACTGGACATGGTCTCCAGCAACTGCAAAACATGACAGTAATTTAACCACTAAAACACAGAGAGGAGGACAGTTACATTCTGAAGAAGAAAAAAACAACAACTGCTTAACCAGTTTCTTAACTTACCCGTCTCTTTCTTTGACGGTTCTTTGCAGTGTTCTTCATAGTGTTTCTTTTCTTGGCCTTTTCAGGCTGAGCCAAAGAATACTTCCTCCGCAAAGTCTCAAAATACGTCTTGCAACCTGTTAAATAAATCATAAATAAATGTAATGCCAATAAAACTAAGTAAAACAGAGGACATTAAAATGATTACAACATCTTTAAGATTACCTTTTGCACATTCAGGGTCAACGTCTGTAAAAGTTGTCCTTAATTCTTTGAAGAGATAAGTGGTCACAGCCAGGTTATGTGATGAATTTATTCTGGGGGAAAAAGTTGCAGGCATCATTAATGAAATTCAGTTTTAGTATTTCAAATCCATATAGTGGTAGATTAAACTAACATTTACAGTATACAATACGCAGTCTTACCCAGTTTGTGGATCGTATTTGTGTGGGTTGTTCTCTGAATTATGGAGGCGCTTTACGGGTTCCTGTAAAGTTTGAAATTAAAAAGCGTTTAAATGGATTCACAATCTGCAAGAACCTCAAAAGTGAATTTTCAGTTTGAATAAGTTGGCCATCACAGTAAACATAAGAGACAAAACATATCAGTTCATAAGTCTTTAAGATGTCACTCAGCGCCTCTGATATCTTACCGGTTCGTGCCGCCTTCTGCCTATACAAGGCCACCAGTGCAGGTGTGTGTTGGTCAAGCACAGCATAGAACTGGTTCCGTATGTTGACGTTTGTGATGCGTTGGAACTCAGCACAAAGCTACAAAAACAAACAAAAATAATTATATAAAAAGACTAATACTCGATTTGCAACAGAAAACACATTTGTGATGCAACATGTTCCGTTAAAATACATTGTTGAGCAACATGGTCACATGCAAAGTGATAGTTCTTACACACAGTGAATAGTGGCATTTGCTGTTCCATTTGAATGTGATACATATAAAAAATTTGGCAGTGAAATATGTGTGAAGAGTGGCAGAAAAGAGAAGTGAGTCTGTTTTACCTGTGATTCAATCCGAAGAGCCGGCCATTTCCCCAAGAACTCCTTCACCTGCACAGATAAAACAATCAATATGAAACCAGTCAAATTATGCAATCAACCTCTTTAATGACAAATTAATGATACAGAATTTCAAGTGAATGTAACTTACCGATAAAGTTGCTCTCTGGTGACAATGTAGGTCTGCACATGCACACAAAAACAGACAGCAAGAGATTTAATTTTTAAGAGACGTTTGATTGATGCTAATGAATTAGGCTCCAAATAAAAGAAATGGTGAAAAATAGTTACAGACTAAATTAACATTTGAGTCACCTTGATTTTGGGGATGCTCACTGCACTCCTTCCACTTAAACCTATAATGAAAAGACGTTTGTAAAGGGTTTAATAAAAACTTGCATAGTTCATTCGGTAACTATTATGTCCATAACCTTAACTTTGTTTGAGTAAAAGTTAACGTAACTGCTAACGTTAGCCACTAGCTCATTTGGGTGTATCAGCATGTAGATAACATCACATTGAACTTGCCAGAGCAGGGCGCTTAACACAAACAGCAGCAACACACTCAAAAACAGAAGGACTATCACTTGCTGAAAAGAGTTATTGACTAACGTTAACATTATTGCCCTGCCACGACATTAACAGTACACAGGATATTATCTGTAACTAGCAGGCGGACTGACGGCAATCGCGCCCGCGGAACCACGCTTGCAACTTAAAAATAGCCTCGTCTAAGTCAAATATCACGTGTAATATGATATTCTTACAATATTACAACAAGCAAAGTAGTTTTGAAGTGTTTTGGTTTACTTACAAGTTGTTTCATTCTTGATACACGTCGCTCAAGAGGGTAGCCATCTTGGACAGATTTTTCAGGTAACGTCAGCTGCACGTCATGACGTCATATCACGTGATCGACAGTACACTTTAAAATAGTGAGTAAACCAGCGGTGTTCACTCAGAAACGCTGAGGCACACAAACATAAAAATACATAGGCTATTTGTTCATAGACATTAATAGTTTAAAGGTGGATTAAATCAGCAAGAGATTTTAACTGTAGTGACCTCGGTCTTCAATTCAGTGGAGTAGAAAAGCTCAGGTTCCTTCTACCTTTTTAATAAATATCAAGTCACCTTTATTTATACAGTGCTTTTTACAATACAGATTGTTTCAAAGTAGCTTTACAGAGATAACAGGAAAGTAATGCAAGACAGTTTGTTTCCAGAAGAAAATAGCTTCACAGTCCAGCTTAAGTCAGTTCAGTGGTGATTCATTTTGTTGTATAAATAAATAAATAAATTTAAATGTGGATATATATAGCCACTTTGGAGAAAACCGTGATGTCATCGTCCAGCTCAGCTCAGATCTCATATAATAGTGTCAACGCAGGCAGATCAATAATATTGTTGAATATTAAATTAAATTTCCCCAACTAAGCAAGCTAAAAGCCAATTGTAAAAAAGGTGACAATTGTTGTTGTCTGCAATTTGTAAAACTTCACAATAAAATTTGAGATATTCTGAAATGTTTGGTTCATTTTTCTTTATTTGTTCCATTAAATTTATTGCTGGGAAAAAAATTAATTGCGATTAATCGCATCCAAAATAAAAGTTTGTGTTTGCATAATATATGTGCGTGTACTGTATATAATTATTTTGTATATATAAATACACACATATGCATGTATATATTTAAGATTTTTTTTTTTTTTTTTTTATTAAATTATTTATATTTATATATAATATAAATTGTGTATAAATGTATATACAGTATATACATGCAGATATTTCTTAAATAAATACATGCATATGTGTGTATTTACAGAATAATTATACACAGTACACACTATGTGTGTGTACTGTGTATAATTATTCTGTAAATACACACATTATTATGCAAACACAAACTTTTATTTTGGATGCGATTAATTTTTTCCCAGCACTAATTAAATTCCTTTGTTTATTTCATTAAATATTCAGATGTTTTTGTGAACGTATATGTTCAGACTGGGTGTTTATTTTGTCCTGTTTTTATAAAAAATATTTGATTAAGAGACTTTTTTTCATGCAGTGGTTTTAAGGCCCTGACACAGGCGACGTGAGCCAACCCTAGAGTCGGCTTTAGTCATTGCTAGTTCTTTGACGTCGGTTTTGTGTTTCAGGTCCTTAAGAATTTATTTATTTTTCTGTACAAAAAGCTTGTTTGCTTTAGCCTATGGTAATCCAGAGATAATTCTCAACCCTGAAGTCCTCCCTGGCCACCCCTCCCTCTGAGAACAGCCAGCACCTTTAGTGTCAGTCATGAAAGGTCTTCACACCTAACAGTTGTCAGTCCTCTCACACCCAGCAGTGTTTCAGCTGTATATGTCCGTGAAATTTCACGGATTCCTGTATATGTCCGCATATGTGAGGTTTCCGGGTTTATCTGGAAATATACTGTTCCATGTTACTCTGATCCGCTTTTTCCCGCATACATCCGGCAAACATCAAATTACACAGGAGTTTACCATGCCCGTATTTTGCCGGATTTGAGTCTTTTCATGCAGTGTATATTACCTCCGGGTCAATTCTATCGGCGTGTTACACACAATAACAGCTGGTCACGACTAAAGACGCTCCCAATGCGCTGAGCAGCGCAGCATTGATTGTAGCTTTCGAAAGGGAACTTTGTGTAAGTGTTCTTTAGCCTGTTGATTTTTGTTCATGATATTCAGCTACAATTAAATGTTTTGCAATAAGACTAAATGTGAATGATATCTAAGTTTTTTTCCCCTTGCAATCAGAATGGACTGGAATTGAAATTAGGAATTGATAAAAATTGGTGTTCAATGACCATGTGAGGTAAACAATGAGTCCGCACGCCAGAAAATGCTCCTAGCAATTTTAATGGTTGCTCACCACGTGTAACGTTTCGGGCCCAAGCCCTTCATCAGACATGATGACCGTGTGAGGTCACCGGAGAATTTGATGTTCTGTGATTCAGCTTCCGTGCATTTGATGGATTAGGGCTGGTGTTGGGTTTCGGTGTGTCTAAAGTCAACGATCATCTCTTGTCTTGTTGACTTTCACAGAGAGATTATTGTAGTCGTGAAGGCTATGAGTTGGTCCACTTCATCCCTGTATGCTACTTCATCATTGTTGCTGATGAGCCCCACAACTGTGGTATCTTTGCAATTCTATCTTCTAATGATTCACAAAAGTTTCTTGATTGATGATGTATCTGTCAATCAGATGCACTGATAGCAACAGTGGGCTCCGGCACATTTTTTTCTCATACCCCAGTTTGTTTTACTTGAACTATTTTATTCATACAATTTGAATCCCTCATTTCTTTGATCAGACCTCTCACTTCCATTCTGTGCTTTTGCCCTTCTTAAAAAAAACATTCAGATGATCTTAGGTGGACTTCCTTTTCAAAATCAGGAATAAAACAATCGCTCTTGGACTATCCCTGTCGTCAGTATGGTTGCTTAACATAGTGAGATTAATATCATGGTTTGCTCCAAAATCACTATATATACACGTCAGTCGTGTTTGAAATAACTTGCTTCTGTGGTGCCATGTTGTTACTTAACACAAAATTATATAATTTATATAATTTTATAAAAAATTCTATACTCCGATACGAGCTGTCGGTTAGCACTGCATTATATACATCATTCTGATGAAAATACCTGAGATGGCTTGAAGAACACATTGCAATCTTGTTTATTGTCTTCATGTTTCATTAGTCAGAGCGTCTCTATCTGCATGTTATTCAGCTGTAGATTTCTGATGTCCATATAAGGGGTTTCCTATAAGGAAATATTCCTCCAGTATGAATGAAACCGAAATTACATCAGAGTGTTTAACACGCCTCATTCTGGATAAAAATAGAAACGTATACTTAAGTACTTTGTAACATAGTAACTTGAGTAGGTTTTCAGCAAACTACTTATTTACTCATATTCATATTATTTTCCATTACTTCTACTTGAACTCAGTAAATTATTTATTAAGTAGCAATAACACCTATCTGGATAAGTGTCTGCTTCCGATCGCCACAGTCGGGAAACCAGGTTTTGTGCACCTGATCAAGACCATAGACAAACGGTACAACATTCCCTCTCTGTCCTGTTTCCCACACTGCTTTCCCCCAAATATACGAGTATACTCGCGACTGTCATGTTGGAACTGAGAGATGTCGAACATTTAGCGTGTACGACAGACCTCTGGTCCAGTAGGACAACAGAGCCGTACATTAGTTTAACAGTTCATTTTATTGACCAAGACTTTAAAATGAGAAGTTGGTGCTTACAGACGGCATATTTTCCCAGTGAGCACAGCAGGAAAACACAGTTCTGGGACTGCGAGAGGCTTTTTCTGCTGGGAATTTGAGTCAGGCACGTCTAGTGTGTTTTACCACGGACAATGCAACTAATATGATCAAAGCTGCGGTAATAAATGGTTGACCCCGACTTCAGTGCTTCGGCCACAGACTACACCTGGCTATTGGTAAGTGTGAAGTTAATATTTTAGTATTATGAGTTATTTTAACATATAATAATTTTACATTAAACATGTTTTATTGTATATTCTGTCACACCTTTTCTAGTGTTCACACTATTTAAATTAATAAAGCATTATAGATAAGTTACATTATAGATGTAACAGTTTTATTAAAATTAATTTGTATTTATTTTATGTACAATTTTAATTCAATGAAACTATAACGGGTTCCAGGTGATGGGAATCTACTCGTTGTGTTGATGGACTGAATAAAGACATTTCAACCCTCTTGGTGTTCAGCACTGTATTTATTTTGTTGATTTATTAAAGTTATAAACGTGTATTTTGTGTCTTTCTCTGCATGTAATAGCACCTGTTGGCAAACGGAGAGTAAATAAGACATGCTCATACAATCTCCAATAGAGTCACAATCAGTCACAAATACATTTTTATAATCCCACATCACAAAGTATGTTTTACAAACTGAGAAACAGCTTAAGTTCAAAACATATCATCAAATATAAGCAATATTATCATTCAATGGCTCATTGAGCCGCGAGACAACCTCCTCTCTATCCAGAAAATGCTGTTAAAGGTGACGCACACATCAGTCATGCTGTAGGAATGTGCAAACGGTTGGAGGGACGTTTCTCTCATAGTTGGAAAAAACAACAGAGAGAACTTAACCTGCCAGAACATGATCTGATCACAGAGTCTTCAACACGATGAGGCACTGAACAGCAGATGATGGGAAGGACACTGGAACAGCAGAGGGATCTGTCACCAGTTCTCTCAGAGAACACGACATCTGCGGGACATTGATGTCCTCGAGTCAGTAAACAAGGTATTGAAGCCTCTTTAGGAGATTACAGATGAACCTCTGAATCCTCTGACCAAGCAATCGTTGAAGCAGAATTTAACAGACACTGTTCTTGTGGGGAATTAAGGCCAATGTTCCCCACTTTAGCAAGCTGGTGTTAAAGTATCTGTCTGTGCCTGGCACTAGCACACCCTCTGAAAGACTACAACACCTCAGGCAATGTAGTTACATGTCCACACACATCTCTCAAACCAAGTGTCATTTTTTTAATGCAACAAAAAATATACAAAGATTTGTACATGCATACACACAGTGTTGTGCCTGAACGCGTTCATTGAACGATAGTTCATGAACTCGTTCATATTTTGGGCAAACGTGAACTGAACGTACCGCATTACTGCCTGATGAACGTTACTGTGAACTCGTTCATTCTGGTGTCTGTGAACAAAATGAACAAATCTTTTTTCGAGTCATTTCGTTCATTTAAGGGGCTTTAAATGTTACTATTAACTGGCAAATTCCCCGAACACATCCACCTACGCAATCTTGATCATATTCTGAATTAAGAAATCATTATAATGCAGTCAAAAATCGCAGGGAACATAAATAATTACTGCACCTCGAGTCTTTCATGAACGACTCATCACTTACGTTACAAATCAAAACAAAAAGCAGCAAGGAGGCGTCGTATGATCATTTAAACGAGTTTTATGATAAGGTCGGTGAAGATGGGAAAAAATCTGACGCATATCTTCAGTGTTAAAACTGATAAAATAATTGTCTGTGGTAGCCTAATATGGGCTGTGGTAATCATTTTGAAAAATAATATCTCGCAGCAACATGGAAAAAAAGAACTATGAACTAGTTCATTTTTGGAACTGTGAACTTAGTTCAAAATTTTGAGTATATGAACTATGAACTGAACTAGTTCATTTTAAAATTTTTGAACTGAACTTTGAACTAGTTCATGTAGAAAGTGAACTTTCCCAACACTGCATACACACCTCACAAGTAGAAAATAACATACATAAGAATATGTAAAATAAAGTAGGTCATGCCAGGGGTAAAATTACAACAATTTAAAGTAACAAAAAGCTTCATAAGTCTTTCTTGCTTTTTTTGCTCTTAATTTTATCTAATGTAGTACCATATTGTTTAATCTCTTTTATAAAATGTTCAAAGCTTGGCTTAGTTTTAGTAAAAAAATAAATAAAAAAAAAACACATGAATATGATATTTTCAAAGTAAAATAAAAAGTTGTATAAGGAAGCACGTCGTACTTTTGGAAACAACATTGTCTTGTACAAAAAAATAAAAATAATACAACATCATACAGATCAATTTGTAAACATGTTCCAAACAACCTAGAAATTAAATTTGAAACATCAAACCAAAACATTTTTGAATATATACAAGAAAAAAAAAAAAAGATGAGTCACAGATTATTTGGCATTGGCACAAAATTCACATAATTTTTCAATATTCAAATGGAAACGTTCAAGCAACTCCTTGACAGGGTCAATTCTGTGTACAGTTTTATAGGATACCTCTCTAATTTTATTATAAACCACTCTTTTCCAGTTCATATTTTCATATTCAGTAGACCAAAACACTGCTGAACAAGGCAAATAGTTTGTTTTTAAAATATTTCTAATATATTTGTTACTGCATTTATCTATGAATATATTAATATCCCCAATAAGTATTGCATCACTACAAAAACTGGTTTGACACCCAACATTTATAGGACAGAATCCAGGATTTCACAATATTAATACAACTCTGCCAGGGATTGCATCAAAAATAATAGCATATTCTTTTGGCCTCACAGGAATCATACATTTGTTGAGAAATTCAGAATATGTTAAAAGTAAACCTTGTTCATTAAGCAACAGATTAACAGTAAGAGTTCCATTGTCGTACCATGTCTGATTAAAGATTGACTTTTTTTGTACAAGATATCTTTGTTATTCCATATAAAGTATCGATGCGGTGAAAAGTTATGTTTATAGATTAATTGCCAAGCCAGCAGTGCTTATGAAAGCTTGCCAGTTTAACTGGGATTTCTTTCAACTGAGAAATTACATTTTAAAAGAAAATTAATGCCACCCAAAGAGTTAAATATGTAATTTGGGAATAGTTGATTATTTGAACTATACAATTTACTATAAAATTGATTAACAAAACAAAAAATATCCTTGGGATTATCATTAGTAAGTCCATTTATTATTAATTTGTTTACAGAAGTTATTTCTCTATTTCTTATTTCTAAACCAAAAAAATATTTAGTATTTTTTTCTCCTGCTTCCGTCCATTTTTGTCTAGACATAACAAAAGCACCCCTAGCTTTCTCTTCATAAATATTATTCAGCTCATTCTGCAGTGTAGCAAGCTTTAATAATTCACTGCTTGACATATTTTGGGGATATAAGGGATATTATTTCATTAATTATTTTGTTTTCATTTTCTTTTCTTTTTCATGGATTTTCCATACGATATTGCGAATTTCCTTATTTCAAATTTTGTTTGTTCACATAATTTCCCATAGGTTTGAATCAAAGAAGCTTGTTGCCTATATTTAACAATTAAATTCTTAATTTGGTTACAAAAATAATTATGTTTCAATAGACTATTATTTAACTTTCAATGTCCTCGTTTAACTCTACTTGAATGACAAATTAACACATTAATTTTAATAGATATGCCTTTGTGATCTGTTGAAACTGATGGTTCAATAGTAACAAATTCAACTCTCTCTTTTATATGTTCTGAAATGAGCCAAAAATCAATATGCGATTGTTGAGATCTGTCCCTATTACTCCATGTATACAAAAGTGACTGTGGATTTTTACACCTCCATATGTCAATTATGTTCAGTCGTAAACGGACATTACTTAATGCACTTGCCATATTGTCAATTCTAGGTGGCAATTGATCCGTAACACTTTATAATAACGTTCAGTTGTAAGCCATTAATAAGTGGTTAGTTAATGATGAACTAATCATTTACAGAACATTCATAAATGACTTGCAAGTGATATACTAACATTGTATGTATGTTTTGTCGATTCAGTTATAAGTTATTTACAATTCTAATCATTTACAAAACATGAATATGCATTTCATAAATGTTTAATAAATAATGTTATTATTATTAAAAAAAATGTATGTATGCAGCAATTAGAGGGTGCAGAAAGTGTTGTAAATGCCTTGAATACACGTTCAGATCATTTGTAACAGGTAAGTGTAACATATTTACAAGTGATGAGTAGTTTACACTTTAGATTAGGGGATGCAGAAAGTGTTGTAAATGATTTATTCATGCGTTATAACAGGTGTTGAACACTGTAGTGTGTAGTGTAGTGTAAGTGCTGACTGGTGAGGGTATAGACAGCTGTCTTCTGTAGTGTAGTGTGTAGTGTAGTGTAGTGTAGTGTGTAGTGTGTACTGCAGTGTAAGTGCTGACTGGTGAGGGTATAGACAGCTGTCTTCTGTAGTGTGTAGTGTAGTGTGTAGTGTGCACTGCAGTGTAAGTGCTGACTGGTGAGGGTATAGACAGCTGTCTTCTGTAGTGTGTAGTGTAGTGTAAGGTGTAGTGTAGTGTGCACTGCAGTGTAAGTGCTGACTGGTGAGGGTATAGACAGCTGTCTTCTGTAGTGTAGTGTGTAATGTAGTGTGTAGTGTAGGGTGTAGTGTAGTGTAGTGTGCACTGCAGTGTAAGTGCTGACTGGTGAGGGTATAGACAGCTGTCTTCTGTAGTGTAGAGTGTAGTGTAGGGTGTAGTGTGTACTGCAGTGTAAGTGCTGACTGGTGAGGGTATAGACAGCTGTCTTCTGTAGTGTAGTGTGTAGTGTAGTGTAGTGTGCACTGCAGTGTAAGTGCTGACTGGTGAGGGTATAGACAGCTGTCTTCTGTAGTGTAGTGTGTAGTGTAGTGTAGTGTGTACTGCAGTGTAAGTGCTGACTGGTGAGGGTATAGACAGCTGTCTTCTGTAGTGTGTAGTGTAGTGTAGTGTGTAATGTAGTGTAGTGTGTAATGTAGTGTGTAGTGTAGTGTGTAGTGTAGTGTAGTGTGTAGTGTAGTGTGTAGTGTAGTGTGCACTGCAGTGTACGTGCTGACTGGTGAGGGTATAGACAGCTGTCTTCTGTAGTGTGTAGTGTAGTGTAGTGTGTAGTGTAGTGTAAGTGCTGACTGGTGAGGGTATAGACAGCTGTCTTCTGTAGTGTAGAGTGTAGTGTGTAGTGTAGGGTGTAGTGTGTACTGCAGTGTAAGTGCTGACTGGTGAGGGTATAGACAGCTGTCTTCTGTAGTGTAGTGTGTAGTGTAGTGTGTAGTGTAGTGTGCACTGCAGTGTAAGTGCTGACTGGTGAGGGTATAGACAGCTGTCTTCTGTAGTGTAGTGTGTAGTGTAGTGTGTACTGCAGTGTAAGTGCTGACTGGTGAGGGTATAGACAGCTGTCTTCTGTAGTGTGTAGTGTAGTGTGTAATGTAGTGTAGTGTGTAATGTAGTGTGTATTGTAGTGTAGTGTGTAGTGTGGTGTGCACTGCAGTGTACGTGCTGACTGGTGAGGGTTTAGACAGCTGTCTTCTGTAGTGTAGTGTGTAGTGTAGTGTAAGTGCTGACTGGTGAGGGTATAGACAGCTGTCTTCTGTAGTGAAGTGTGTAATGTAGTGTGTAGTGTGTAATGTAGTGTGTAGTGTGTAATGTAGTGTAGTGTGTAATGTAGTGTAGTGTGTACTGCAGTGTAAGTGCTGACTGGTGAGGGTATAGACAGCTGTCTTCTCTGACACACATGGAGTCTTTAACCACTGTGCACCTGATGTGAGCAAAACATACCAAAAAAATTTAACAATTTATTAATCATTTATGAATGCATAGTCATGTTTTGTAAATGATTAGTTAATCATTAACTAATCAATTGTAAATGACTTGTAACACAATTTACAAAACAAACATAAAATGTTAGTATATCACTTGCTAATCATTTAGGAATGTTTTGTAAATGATTAGTTCATCATTAACTAACCACTTATAAATGACTTACAACTGAACGTTATTTGGTTTATATCAATAAGTAGAGCAATCCAATGACCTTGATCATCTGTTTTGTGACTTATAACCTTCCCTGAAAACCTGTCCTTTAAAACAGCGACACCTGCTGTCCTATTTGAGGCACCAAAAGAAACCAAATTTCAGATCCACACTGATTCTTCCAAAAAAGCACATCATCTTTGCAGGCGTGGGTTTCTTGAATAAAACAAAAATCAGCTTTTCCTTTACAAAGCAAAAACAGAGCTTTTCTTTTTAGCATGTCTCGTATACCCCTAGCATTAACAGAAAATATTGTTATTGACACAGACTCGAACAAGAAGGAAAAAAAACCCTAATAGAACAATTATGTGAACAGTGAGCAAATTAAAGCGCAACTCTCGCCAAAATGCAACCTAGGCTCTTTATGTGAATCTACCCGAGGCAA
This sequence comes from Scardinius erythrophthalmus, assembly GCF_964197995.2. Taxonomy (NCBI): domain Eukaryota; kingdom Metazoa; phylum Chordata; class Actinopteri; order Cypriniformes; family Leuciscidae; genus Scardinius; species Scardinius erythrophthalmus. The sequence goes on from NC_138224.1 coordinate 51,015,339, forward strand.
ACTTTAGTTTAAAGCATAATTAGGATGGAAACGCGACTTTTAAGTTTGACCGTATTTTCGTTTTCGGTCAAAATGCCTTTTGAATGGGAGTGCTTGGGGCACTATATATATATATATATATATATATATATATATATATATATATATATATATATATATATATATATATATATTTTTTTTTTTTTTTTTAAGGGATTATAATTAATTATAAATATTTTAATTATTTTTAGAATTGACTGTAGAAGAATTAATAGTACAATTATTTAATCAGTTCATCCAATGAACAGAAAGCATAATCAATTATTGATTCTAGGAAATATATCTTCCCGGCCAAGAAAGAATATTGTCAATTCTAGGTGGCAATTGATCCGTAACACTTTATAATAACGTTCAGTTGTAAGCCATTAATAAGTGGTTAGTTAATGATGAACTAATCATTTACAGAACATTCATAAATGACTTGCAAGTGATATACTAACATTGTATGTATGTTTTGTCGATTGAGTTATAAGTTATTTACAATTCTAATCATTTACAAAACATGAATATGCATTTCATAAATGTTTAATAAATAATGTTATTATTATATAAAAAAAAATTGTATGTATGCAGCAATTAGAGGGTGCAGAAAGTGTTGTAAATGCCTTGAATACACGTTCAGATCATTTGTAACAGGTAAGTGTAACATATTTACAAGTGATGAGTAGTTTACACTTTAGATTAGGGGATGCAGAAAGTGTTGTAAATGATTTATTCATGCGTTATAACAGGTGTTGAACACTGTAGTGTGTAGTGTAGTGTAAGTGCTGACTGGTGAGGGTATAGACAGCTGTCTTCTGTAGTGTAGTGTGTAGTGTAGTGTAGTGTAGGGTGTAGTGTGTACTGCAGTGTAAGTGCTGACTGGTGAGGGTATAGACAGCTGTCTTCTGTAGTTTAGTGTAGTGTGTAGTGTAGTGTAGTGTAGTGTGTAGTATAGTGTAGTGTGTAGTGTAGTGTGCACTGCAGTGTAAGTGCTGACTGGTGAGGGTATGGACAGCTGTCTTCTGTAGTGTGTAGTGTAGTGTGTACTGCAGTGTAAGTGCTGACTGGTGAGGGTATAGACAGCTGTCTTCTGTAGTGTAGTGTGTAGTGTAGTGTAGTGTAGGGTGTAGTGTGTACTGCAGTGTAAGTGCTGACTGGTGAGGGTATAGACAGCTGTCTTCTGTAGTGTAGTGTGTAGTGTAGTGTAGGGTGTAGTGTGTACTGCAGTGTAAGTGCTGACTGGTGAGGGTATAGACAGCTGTCTTCTGTAGTGTAGTGTGTAGTGTAGTGTAGTGTAGGGTGTAGTGTGTACTGCAGTGTAAGTGCTGACTGGTGAGGGTATGGACAGCTGTCTTCTGTAGTGTGTAGTGTGTAGTGTAGTGTGTAGTGTACTGCAGTGTAAGTGCTGACTGGTGAGGGTATAGACAGCTGTCTTCTGTTGTGTAGTGTGTAGTGTAGTGTAGGGTGTAGTGTGTACTGCAGTGTAAGTGCTGACTGGTGAGGGTATAGACAGCTGTCTTCTGTAGTGTAGTGTGTAGTGTAGTGTAGTGTAGGGTGTAGTGTGCACTGCAGTGTAAGTGCTGACTGGTGAGGGTATGGACAGCTGTCTTCTGTAGTGTGTAGTGTAGTGTGTAGTGTACTGCAGTGTAAGTGCTGACTGGTGAGGGTATAGACAGCTGTCTTCTGTAGTGTGTAGTGTAGTGTGTAGTGTAGTGTGTAGTGTAGTGTGTACTGCAGTGTAAGTGCTGACTGGTGAGGGTATAGACAGCTGTCTTCTGTAGTGTAGTGTGTAGTGTAGTGTAGTGTAGTGTAGGGTGTAGTGTGTACTGCAGTGTAAGTGCTGACTGGTGAGGGTATAGACAGCTGTCTTCTGTAGTGTAGTGTGTAGTGTAGTGTAGTGTAGGGTGTAGTGTGTACTGCAGTGTAAGTGCTGACTGGTGAGGGTATAGACAGCTGCAAAAAGCGAGCTTTTCTTTTTAGCATGTCTCGTATAGCCCTAGCATTAACAGAAAATATTGTTATTGACACAGACTCGAACAAGAAGGAAAAAACCCTAATAGAACAATTATGTGAACAGTGAGCAAATTAAAGCGCAACTCTCGCCAAAATGTAACCTAGGCTCTTTATGTGAATCTACCCGAGGCAAACTTTAGTTTAAAGCATAATTAGGATGGAAACGCCACTTTTAAGTTTGACCGTATTTTCGTTTTCGGTCAAATTGCCTTTTGAATGGGAGTGCTTGGGGCACTATATATATATATATATATTTTAACGGATTATAATTAATTATAAATATTTTAATTATTTTTAGAATTGACTGTAGCAGAATTAATAGTACAATTATTTAATCAGTTCATCCAATGAACAGAAAGCATAATCAATTATTGATTCTAGGAAATATATTATCTTCCTGGCCAAGAAAGAATAACCTTTTCCAGCTAAAGTAAATAAAGCACTAGCAGGGTAATAGCAGGTATCGCTAGATCAAGATGTTTAAGTGACTTCGATATGTGGCAAACACAGAAACAATAAAGCGTGGATATAATGGTTTAATAAATTAAACTACAGTAGGCTACACACACAACTAAACTAAGCAAAGATTGTATACAGAATCAAGAAAGTAACGAAAAGTGAAGAAAGAGACACAACCTATGAGAAACATCAGAGGATCAGGGTCACCTTGAAGGGGCACAGTAACTTACAAACGCATCTTAACCACGGTTACACTGAAACTACATTAGCCACGGTTACACTGAAACTACATTAGCCACGGTTACACTTAAACTACATTAGCCACGGTTACACTGAAACTACATTAGCCATTAGCCACGGTTACACTGAAACTACATTAGCCACGGTTACACTGAAACTACATTAGCCACGGTTACACTGAAACTACATTAGCCACGGTTACACTGAAACTACATTAGCCATGGTTACACTGAAACTACATTAGCCACGGTTACACTGAAACTACATTAGCCATTAGCCACGGTTACACTGAAACTACATTAGCCACGGTTACACTGAAACTACATTAGCCACGGTTACACTGAAACTACATTAGCCACGGTTACACTGAAACTACATTAGCCATGGTTACACTGAAACTACATTAGCCACGGTTACACTGAAACTACATTAACCACGGTTACACTGAAACTACATTAGCCACGGTTACACTGAAACTACATTAGCCACGGTTACACTGAAACTACATTAGCCATTAGCCACGGTTACACTGAAACTACATTAGCCACGCTTACACTGAAACTACATTAGCCACGCTTACACTGAAACTACATTAGCCACGCTTACACTGAAACTACATTAGCCACGGTTACACTGAAACTACATTAGCCACGGTTACACTGAAACTACATTAGCCACGGTTACACTGAAACTACATTAGCCATGGTTACACTGAAACTACATTAGCCACGGTTACACTGAAACTACATTAACCACGGTTACACTGAAACTACATTAGCCACGGTTACACTGAAACTACATTAGCCACGGTTACACTGAAACTACATTAGCCATTAGCCACGGTTACACTGAAACTACATTAGCCACGCTTACACTGAAACTACATTAGCCACGCTTACACTGAAACTACATTAGCCACGCTTACACTGAAACTACATTAGCCACGGTTACACTGAAACTACATTAGCCACGGTTACACTGAAACTACATTAGCCACGGTTACACTGAAACTACATTAGCCACGGTTACACTGAAACTACATTAACCACGGTTACACTGAAACTACATTAGCCACGGTTACACTGAAACTACATTAGCCACGGTTACACTGAAACTACATTAGCCATTAGCCACGGTTACACTGAAACTACATTAGCCACGCTTACACTGAAACTACATTAGCCACGGTTACACTGAAACTACATTAGCCACGGTTACACTGAAACTACATTAGCCACGAGTACACTGAAACTACATTAGCCACGAGTACACTGAAACTACATTAGCCACGAGTACACTGAAACTACATTAGCCACGAGTACACTGAAACTACATTAGCCACGAGTACACTGAAACTACATTAGCCACGGTTACACTGAAACTACATTAGCCACGGTTACACTGAAACTACATTAGCCACGGTTACACTGAAACTACATTAGCCACGGTTACACTGAAACTACATTAGCCACGGTTACACTGAAACTACATTAGCCACGAGTACACTGAAACTACATTAGCCACGAGTACACTGAAACTACATTAGCCACGAGTACACTGAAACTACATTAGCCACGGTTACACTGAAACTACATTAGCCACGAGTACACTGAAACTACATTAGCCACGGTTACACTGAAACTACATTAGCCACGAGTACACTGAAACTACATTAGCCACGGTTACACTGAAACTACATTAGCCACGGTTACACTGAAACTACATTAGCCACGGTTACACTGAAACTACATTAGCCACGGTTACACTGAAACTACATTAGCCATGGTTACACTGAAACTACATTAACCACGGTTACACTGAAACTACATTAGCCACGAGTACACTTTAGCCATGGTTACACTGAAACTACATTAACCACGGTTACACTGAAACTACATTAGTCTCTAAAGGGCCTGTTCAACACATTTCATATTGTGTGTCTAGATAATGATCGCTTTATTCTAGCAACTCTATTTGTTATAACTTGCACAGAAAGGCCGTGCCAGCTTATGTGTCTGAAAGGGCCTGGCCATTCAACAGCCTCATTTAGGTTAAATATAGGCTACTCTGATTTTAGCACAAATGAGATGCAACATTTTTTACGATATAGCACACGATTGAAATCTCGTTTCCACAACACTGTTTTCATGGCCACACATTGCCAGTAGCCCACATTTATTCAACGGTTTGTGTGTTTAAAACGCAATCGAGGGAACGTTGTTTGCTGTCATGGTCCTGAACCGGGGAAATCTGGAAAATATTATTTGTTGTGCGTGTAAAGGATGACATGCCATGACACTTCTGTAAATGTAAGAGTTTATTAAATGAAGTAGGCTATTTTTTATATTAATTTTAATCTGAACCTAAATTAACAGACCAGCTCAAATTTTCTAAAAAGTGAACACGAACATCACACATCACATAGAAAACAACAAGTCTAAAAGAATATAAGAAAACAAAAATCTTTCTAACATTCTGTTTAGGAAAAATGGGTTATTCCGTAATCCCGATTGTAGGGCTCCTCTGACTGTGACCTTGGGTACTGGACCGGTGTCATGATCCAGGGCTGTAACGGGTAAGCACGGTCACCTTCAGCATAAGAGAGAGAATGGATTCCCAGAAGTCATTTAGTAAATATGGGCCTTGGAAAAGGCTAATTGACTCTATTGTGGTTTGGCTGGAGAAGGCAGTTCGAGATGAACAACATCCATGCCACTTCTGCAGGCTTACTCTGTGAGATAAACATTCACTCTGTTCATAGCTTATGCTCTGAGACGGTCGCTTAGTATCTCTTCTGCTCTTTGTCCAGCAAATAATCCCTCATCACTAAATGAAAGCTTATTTCAGGGGCCTTGTCACAAGTCCATTATTTCTGAATTTCTGTTTTACTTTTGCTATATTTTCACACATAAAACAATTATTTGGTAATCATTATAGTAATCATATATAATTCACACACATCCCTTTAGGTACCTTTTCATTTCAACCAAAAACAGACAAACAGAAATAGCAAAACTAAAATCATTAATTGTCATATTTAATAGTTTTCTTAAATGCATTCAAACAGCATTTTGTGAACGGTAACCAATTAAAATGCATGTGACAAAAAAAAAGTTCAGTGCAATATAAATATAATCAGATTAGATGTAGCACAAACTATTTCAAGTGCATCACTTGTTACTTAGTATTATATATATATATATATATATATATATATATATATATATATATATATATATATATACATACTGTGTACACATATATAAAAAACTTTGGGGAAAAAAATATATACATACTGTTACAACCCTCCCCGTTTGTCTAGGGGTAGAAGAGGAAGTAACAATTGTAGTAATCAAAAATCAACATAAATGTAACATAAATTAGCTAGCTAGTGCTGTCTAACTCTCCTCAAACAACACATTTGTTTAGAAATACATCCACAGGACATGACAGTTTTGAATTAACATTTAAACAGAAAAGTAATATTATCCTCAAAGATGACAAAATGACACTATCAAAAAGGCAAGAAGTATGGAGCAAATGGAAACATGATTAAGATGTAAACTGAAGTGCCTCACACAGTCTTACAGCCTCTTGCTATATGTCTGTGCCGAAACAAGTGCTGCTCATCAATGGATCAATATTCTCTCGAGGCACAGCCAGCAATGCATCCTGGAGAGAAGTGGGTGATCCCGGGATTTCAACACTCCGGGAATCATCTGGTTGTGGTACTGGTCCATCCCAATCTACGGCCCAATAGGTGAAATCAGTCTAAAAAACATTAGAAAATTCACTTGTAGTGATTACTTTCAGCTCTTTAAGGTTATGCTGAAGAAAACAGTGTCAGGCTCCTCACTGGATCATTTGGCGTCTCTGTTGTTAGACCAAAAACATTAGACACCTTATCAGGCTAACTAAGTGCAGTGAGTTTGCTTCTTTCTTCTCTGAGAAAATCAATAATATCAGAAAGGTGATCAGCACATCCTTGAGGTGCACTGGGGTCAGACAGATCAAACCACCTGAGAAAGTAGTTACTATGTCTGACTTCAAAGAAATTGATGGTAAAATTTTGGAAGAAACCGTACAGCACCTTAAAACATCAACCTGCGCTCTTGACACACTTCCCACATCTTTTTTCAAAAGTGTGTTAAACAGTCTAGAAGCAGATCTTCTAGAAGTGGTAAATGCCTCACTTCACTCTGGTAGTTCTCCAAACTCCCTGAAAACTGCAGTTGTCAAGCCCCTCCTGAAAAAGAGCAATCTGGATAAGACCATATTAAGCAACTATAGACCGATCTCAAATCTTCCTTTCATAGGCAAGATCATTGAAAAAGTTGTCTTCAATCAGCTGAACAAATTCTTGAGCTTGAATGGATCCTTTGACCATTTTCAATCTGGTTTCCGACCGCACCACAGCACAGAGACAGCGCTCATAAAGATAATAAACGATATTCGCTTAAATACTGATTCAGGCAAATTATCAGTGCTGGTACTACTCGACCTCAGTGCTGCATTTGACACTGTCGATCATAACATACTTCTGGACAGGCTGGAAAACTGGGTGGGGCTTTCTGGGATAGTCCTAAAATGGTTCAGGTCATACTTAGATGGGAGAGGTTATTATGTAAGTATAGGAGACCATAAGTCTAAGTGGACATCCATGACTTGCGGAGTCCCTCAAGGCTCAATTCTTGCGCCACTCCTGTTCAACCTGTATATGCTCCTAATGAGCCAAATAATGAGAAAGAACCAAATCTCTTACCACAGCTATGCAGACGACACACAGCTCTACTTAGCCCTATCGCCCAACGACTACAGCCCCATTGACTCCCTTTGCCAATGCATTGATGAAGTCAACAGTTGGATGTGTCAAAACTTTCTTCAGTTAAACAAAGACAAACCTGAAGTCATTGCGTTTGGAAACAAAGATGAAGTTCTCAAGGTAAACGCATACCTTCACTCTAGGGGTCAAACAACCAAAAATCAAGTCAGGAATCTTGGTGTGACACTAGAGTCAGACCTTAGTTTCAGTAGTCATGTCAAAGCAATAACTAAATCAGCATACTATCATCTGAGAAATATTGCAAGAATTAGATGTTTTGTTTCCAGACAAGACTTAGAGAAACTTGTGCATGCTTTCATCACCAGCAGGGTGGATTATTGTAATGGACTCCTCACTGGCCTTCCCAAAAAGACCACAAGACAGTTGCAGCTCATACAGAACGCTGCCGCCAGGATTCTGAGCAGAACCAGAAAATATGAACATATCACACCAGTCCTCAGGTCTTTACACTGGCTCCCAGTTAGATTTAGGATTGATTTTAAAGTATTATTACTGGTATATAAATCATTCAATGGCCTAGGACCTCAATATATTGCAGATATGCTCACTGAATATAAACCCAACAGATCACTCAGATCATTAGGATCATATCAGCTAGAAATACCAAGGGTTCACTCTAAGCATGGCGAGTCTGCTTTTAGCTATTATGCCAGCCGCAGCTGGAACCAGCTTCCAGAGGAGATCAGATGTGCTCCTACTGTAGTCACATTCAAATCCAGACTCAAAACACTTCTGTTTAGCTATGCATTTACTGAATGAGCACTGTGCCACTGTTCGTCCGACTGTTTGTACTGTACTGTATTTTATTTTTCTAAACTGTTTTAATTATTTCTTTTATTATTTTAATTTCTTCTATGTAAAGCACTTTGAATTGCCATTGTGTATGAAATAAACTTGCCTTGCCTAACTTAGGTCTAAGACTCTGTTACCTTGGCAACCAGCAGTAACAATCAGTTACATCACAAACAGACAAAAGAAAAGGGAAAATGGCTCATAATTTAAACATTTCTTCTTGTTACTACATTCTCCGCTAAATTTCCCAAGTAAAATCTCCTTGTAACTGTTATACTCCTCCAGCAAACACATATTTCCCGCTGGGGTAAACTGCACTGAGCGGCTGAATGCGCTTACTCGATCCGCCATGTTTTTTGTTTTGAAAAGTGTCTTATTTTACCCAGAATGCATTGCAGTGTAGTCCTACTTAAGATAGTCAGAGTCTTAAGTGCTTTGTGCAACGGTGTGATTTAGATGTCTGACTATCTACTATATCTAAGCCATAGTCAAAGTCTATCTTTGTGAAACCGGCCCCAGGTGTTATATTAGTGTCTGCTCTTCTGACATTCTCCTGGCTCTTGTGCTTACTAACAGAGGGACGTGACCTGAGTCCCAGACCTTTTTGCTCTTCTTGAACCAGTGGTCTACAGCTGGAACTTTAGAAAGCTCTCCTGACCAGGGAAACAGGGGCGGCTGGACACTGAGCATACAAGCAGTGAGTCTGTAATTAATAATACTGCTTCATTTGTAGTACTGCATCTGTCAACTTTGGCATCACTAACAGTCTTGCTAACCCTCCCCAGTGGATCCACTGCTTTAAGCATGGCTAGTAGCCGTGATCATTGTCCTCTAGTGGTAAAGAAGGTGTGTAAAATAAATAAAACATCTGTTGTAGAATACACTTAGAAGCATATCATTTTTCATTGGTATGAGAGATAAACATATATTTAAAAATATATATTTGAAAAGCAATTGTTTCAGCAATTGATATTAATGAAAGCATGTGAGGATGTATCTGTATGTGGAGACATAACATTGCTCATAAGCTCTTACCTAACACCACGAGCTCACAGAAGACCACTAGCCCGTCTGAAGCCAGAGTTTGGGAACCGTGAAGTAAACTCTTCTAGATGTTGTCTGAGGTCCTCATCAGAGATAACGCTGTATGCCTGTCTGACTGACAGACTGAACTCACAGAGTCTTCTCTTGACAGTTGATCGACTCACACTCAATAATCTGGCCATGTCTGGGACTGAAAACTGCAACTCGAGCAGAAACTCCAGCTGGTCGTAGGTGATTATTAAAGCTGGTCGCCTCTGTCCCGCTACATAAAGCTGGAACTCTAAATCGTGTGGTTGTATTGTTCATGTTTGCTTGTAGAAGATCACAAGCTCTGGATATTTGTTCAGTTGTGGGTTCGATACACTCATGAGGCAGATCGATACACTCATGAGGCAGATCGATACACTCATGAGGCAGATGGATACACTCATGAGGCAGATCGATACACTCATGAGGCAGATCGATACACTGCAGCAAAAATGCCATAATGTTTTCTGCCTGCTGGAGAACAGCTTCTGTCTGTTCAGACGGACCTTGTTCAATGTTTTCACTGAGGAGATTTAGGAACTCCCCCAAAACTTGCTTGATGTCGTCAGGAAGTCTATCAAAAAAGAGAGAAGTTTCAATTCACAAAAACACAACAATAAAGTACACAAAGTGATGTTTAGATAGCCTTCAGGTTGACCTACTCCCGCTATCAACATATCTTTCATTATGGTTGTCAAATGGTTTGGGTTTACTCATGCCTGACTTAGAATAAACTACCAGTTCTGTGTATTTTAATGGTATCTTGAACATTCCTAATTATTTTGTATTTGTGCACTTTTTCCGATACATTTTACAGGGAGAAAAATTATTAACTGCAATTACAGTCCCCGTGAACCGGAAGCTGCTGCTGACTTTACTTCAGTGTTGTGCCGAAGAGAGTGGTGGAGGTGTGACACATTTTTATAGGCCAAAACCATTTCCGGTTCCATCACCCCGAAGTCAATGAGTTTTTTTGAATGGTATTTTGGTCAGACGGCTGAAATAAGGTTATTTATAAGGTTGGAGGGGAGTGGTTAAAGGATATTCAACCCTATAGCCTTCAAAGTGACGTCATCAGAGAAGAAACGCAATTCCAGAGCGAAAGTACATTTTCAGACTTTGATTAAAGTCTATTTTTTCCTGTCTATTTTTTTGCACAGATTAATTGTTCACCACAAGACTAGTAATGTGCGCTACTAACAAAGTAAATAGGATCAATTCAAAAACGTAGTGGGCGTGGTCAACCGAGAGTGACCAATAGAAAAAGGCCTTTCATCCTGGTGGGTCTAGATGTAACGGGTACAGAAAGTGTTCTGTTAAAACATATGTATTGGTTGTTATAATTCACACAAAATGGTTAATTTCCATATATCTGGTACGCCTGCCTGAATGAGCGTTTTTCCCCTTTAATTGCTGTGATGTCATCATGAGCCTACATCATTTCCTGTTTTGTCTCCTCCTCTTCCTCTTGGCATTGTTAATGCACTGAAGAGGTGACTTATTTTTGGCTCCTGTTAATCTTAATCTTTAATTTTAAGTGTTGCTTTTATGTCTATATCTTCACTGCAATGTATGTGTATTGTGTTATTTTAATCACCTGTGTGGTTATTTTTGTCATTTTGCCCCATTTAAGTTATATTTTTGTCTTTGGCCTATATGTGGAGATGAAAGCACATGGTGATTAAATGTACATCGCATTTGTTTTATAGAGCAAAATAAGGGTGATATTCTCAGAGGCTGCTTTTATTTGTCTTTTATATCAGATAAAATCCAGTGAAACTGCCGCCTGTTGTCCCGCGTCTCCACAACACTACACAACGCAGACAAGTGTTTGTATAACTGGTGTCGCGAGCCACCGCTTACACAGAGCCCACTGAAAAGCAGCTTCAAAACTTTTCAAAAAGATAATAAAAAAAATAAAATAAAAGTGCACTAAGATTTACACACACTGCAATGCATTTTATCAACAAGACTTTTATTACAAAATAATTACTTTAATAATAACTTTCCAACACACTATGTTTGATTGAATAAAAAAGACACAAAGGAAACTTTATAATAAACTTAGAGTTTCCATAATCGCCTACAAAAGTCTCAATGTACGTTTTGACACCTGATTTCTAACTCAATTTTAGATATGATGATTTCGAATATGAAATTTAATCCAGGTGAACTGCTTTGGAGAATTTGAGGTTTCCCCGTTCACAGAGATAGGATCTGCACTGAGCGGCGGGTGACATTATTTTAATGATTTTAAATGATTTAAATCTATGGGATTTTTTTCGAGTTTTATTCGTCATTTCTAGAAAAAGTCTGATCAGTTAACAAAGATGTAGTGACCTGAGTTAGTAGGCTATAATCTGAAGGTCTGCCTTGTTTGCTGGTTCTAGTTTTAAAGCACTTGAAATAACCGATAGAAATTTTAGTCTAATCATAATTAGTCCACCTAGCATTTCAAAGTTGTCGTTCTCAAGACACATCTTCCCTAAACCGAAACAGCGATGATTTATTTAGCCTGATAGACAGCTAAACAATGATAACCACCAATATGCTGAAAAAACATTAATTTGGTCGATAAGTTACAGGTAATATGTGGTAAGAAACTTACGCTAAACCTGCTTCCATTCCTGCAACTGGTAGCCGACAAATGATTAAAACCTGCAAGAAGAATCTCCTTCTGCATTACCTATCGCCACCTATCGTCCTCCAGATACTGACGCTACTAGGCTACACCTTTACATATAGGAGGAAATTTGAATAGAAAAAAATTAAAATAATTATTTTACTATAATAAACTTTATGTTTAGATTAAATGTTCAATAGGCTGACTAATATCTGCTGAACATTTGGAATACAAAATATGCTGAAAACCCAAACAACATGTGACAAACGAAACAACTTAGGCTATCGGTTTATGCTTCTGTTATGAATTTTGAATAGCCTAAATAAATAAATAAATAATTAGGGCTAAATAAATAAACAAACAAACGACGAACTACAGTAAAGTAGGCATATAGCCTAGCTAGGTCATAAACTGTTTTGATACCCTAATAGTTTGTTTGCAGATTGCAGTTGCAATTGGTGTCTTCACACGTAAACAACACGTTGAGAAGAGATCAGTTACTCACACTTCTATGGCGTGCCCCGTGCCAAAATGAAACATCCGAACGACCGACCGACCGAACGTCTATCCGAACGTCTTGTACTTTTGAGCGTCTTACTGAATGGGTGACCCACGTGACGACCTGACGTGACGTCAGCGTCTTGAAATTAGCTATTTTTTAACCATGCAAGTGTAACAGAGTTAGAAATGTAGGTTTGTGTTTGTATTAGTGGTCGACCGATATATCGCCGAGGCCGATATATCGGCCAATATTTGGATTTTTTTAGATATCGGCATCGGCCGATAAATCTTTCCGTTTGGCCGATATATTTCAAAACAGTTTGTGACTGTGCATTAGCGCTTTTTTCCACTGACGCGAACAGAGCGAGCATGAATGAACTGAATACACTCGTTCTGCTCCGCCCAGCACCGTAAAACAAGCCACTCAGAAGTGAAGCAGACATCTGACAGACATGACCAATCAGCATTCGCTTTCTAACCTGACGCTACATTGTGTTACACACAAAAACACTCCGGCGTGCAGCAGAGTCTATTCAAACAGTAGCCTACGGTGATATGTCAGATCCAGCGGTAGCTCCAGTGGGGGTCACAGATGTGATATAAACGAATTCAAACAAAACGGAAAACATTTTACCTCACAAACAGTCAAAAATCCTGTGACTGGCTGTTCCTCAGATACGCGCGTTGTTCTCGGGTTACATTTAAACTAGACGCTGTTTTCCAACGGACTCGCGTGCACGGAAAAGCTGGGTCGCGTCACTCGCGTGCATTACAGATCAGTGGTCGCGTGAGGTGGATGAGAGGAGAACACTGCAATAATATTACGTTTGAAAATAAATCCTTGAAAATGTTATGCACTATAGTTTCTACTGTATTTATTTATCCATGATTGGCGTAATATGTAGTAGGCTATACATTTTCATATGTTCATGTATTAGTAAGCAACAGATCCGCACACCGAATAAGCTCCCATTCAAAAAACTTTTATTAGTGACGTTTCGGGCCTCACATGGCCCTTCCTCAGACTAACAGGAAGTGTACAAAACAGTTACCCCTTTTTAAAGTCTGTATCACGTGACCCCACCATCACACAAATTGGATACATCCATCAACATACATTGATATTTACATATTTATACATCGTGTCCAGCAAGGATTAAGAATTATATATTAACATATTTACATATTGATTCCCACTGTTAAATTGTCTAACATACATTTTTTTCATATTCCAGTGTAAAAAACATATCAGATGGTACATCACACTTATTACATTATTTGTACAGAAAAAACTAAGAAATTCAAAAAGACTATATGTATTACCATTCATAAAGACTATCCGTACGTCAAGACAAAAAACATAGAGAATCAACAAGCATTATTGAAAAATCCCTATTAAGGTAAAAGTCAGATGGGGATTCGGACAATTTTCAAATTTGATCAGACAAGTAAAAAAAAGCATCTGTTATAAACACAGCATTTCATTATTTATATACAGAGGACCAAGTTATTCAAAGAGACTATACCTATACATCAAGAGACTGTAGAAAAAATAGAGAAAATAGAGAAAATAGCAAAATAGAGAATCAAAGAACCATATTGTTATTTAAATCATCCATTAATTTAGAAAAGGTCTAATATCAAAATCCTCATTGAGGCCTCTGGGAGCTAAAGTGTTTAATGTGTAAATCCAGAACAGTTCCCTTTTTAAAAGCAAATTATCCACATTACCACCCCTTCTAGGACATTTGATATTCTCAATTCCCACATATTTTAAACTAGATACATTGTGTTTGGCTTTCATGAAGTGTACAGCCACAGGGCTAGATGTCACACCATTTCTAATCGCACTACGATGTTCGGAGATTCTAGTTTTTAATGCTCTAGTGGTCTTGCCTATGTATGATAGTCCACAAGGGCATGTCAACATATAAATTACATTCATAGTAGAGCATGTGATTATCTCTTTTATCTTGTATTTAATGCCATTATGCGGATGGTTAAATGTATTAGTTTTGTAAGTAAAGTGGCATTGTTGGCATCTTCCACAAGGGTAGTTACCTGTAGGTAAATCGTTTAAGAAATGAGGTGTAATCAAAGAAGGTACATCAGCTCGTACTAATCTATTACGTAGATTAGCTGTTTTTTTAAATACCACTCGAGGAGGATATTGAAAACAGGATTGTAATGCTGGATCTGTATTAAGAATGTGCCAATGTTGTTTTATGGAACCCTCTATAGCTTTAGCTACCGGTGAGTACTGAATGGCACAAACTATTCTATTCTCATCCCTCCTGATCTTTTTCTTTTTTAAACAATCTGATTGTGATACATTTTCAAAACGTGTTGATGCCTCATCTATCCAGGATTCTTTATATCCCCTTTCTGTAAAACGTTTTTTTAAAATCGATCCCTGACGCATAAAATCATCATCAGAACTACAGATTCGTCTGATCCTATTAAATTGAGAGATAGGTAAATTTCTTTTAAGGTGAATAGGATGGTATGACTCACCATGTAAGATGGAATTTCTGTCTGTGGGTTTACGATAGAGATCAGTTTTCAACCTGTTATTCTCCTTAACAATCAAAATGTCCAGAAAGTTCATTTTTTCTTTATCCGATGCAATAGTGAATTTCAAATGTTCATTCTTGGAATTGACAAAGGAAAAAAATTCTTCTAACAGTTTTTCAGATCCTGTCCACAAGAAAAATATATCGTCGAGGTACCTCCTCCAGACTGATATGTGGTCCAGGTAAGGATTTACTTGAGCGTTGTAGATACTCTCCTGTTCAAACAGTCCAACATATAAAGAAGCAAAGCTGGGTGACATTTTTGACCCCATCGCGACACCCGAGATCTGAAGAAAAAAGTCATTGTCATATAGAAAGGCATTAGATGTCAGTACCTCTTTAGTCAACTCCAACAGACATTGGGTACTAGGAATAGTCTCAGATCTGGAATTTAAAAAGGTCTGTGTAGCACGTAATCCCTCTTCAAAAGGCACATATCTTCAACGCTCAAGTAAATCCTTACCTGGACCACATATCAGTCTGGAGGAGGTACCTCGACGATATATTTTTCTTGTGGACAGGATCTGAAAAACTGTTAGAAGAATTTTTTTCCTTTGTCAATTCCAAGAATGAACATTTGAAATTCACTATTGCATCGGATAAAGAAAAAATGAACTTTCTGGACATTTTGATTGTTAAGGAGAATAACAGGTTGAAAACTGATCTCTATCGTAAACCCACAGACAGAAATTCCATCTTACATGGTGAGTCATACCATCCTATTCACCTTAAAAGAAATTTACCTATCTCTCAATTTAATAGGATCAGACGAATCTGTAGTTCTGATGATGATTTTATGCGTCAGGGATCGATTTTAAAAAAACGTTTTACAGAAAGGGGATATAAAGAATCCTGGATAGATGAGGCATCAACACGTTTTGAAAATGTATCACAATCAGATTGTTTAAAAAAGAAAAAGATCAGGAGGGATGAGAATAGAATAGTTTGTGCCATTCAGTACTCACCGGTAGCTAAAGCTATAGAGGGTTCCATAAAACAACATTGGCACATTCTTAATACAGATCCAGCATTACAATCCTGTTTTCAATATCCTCCTCGAGTGGTATTTAAAAAAACAGCTAATCTACGTAATAGATTAGTACGAGCTGATGTACCTTCTTTGATTACACCTCATTTCTTAAACGATTTACCTACAGGTAACTACCCTTGTGGAAGATGCCAACAATGCCACTTTACTTACAAAACTAATACATTTAACCATCCGCATAATGGCATTAAATACAAGATAAAAGAGATAATCACATGCTCTACTATGAATGTAATTTATATGTTGACATGCCCTTGTGGACTATCATACATAGGCAAGACCACTAGAGCATTAAAAACTAGAATCTCCGAACATCGTAGTGCGATTAGAAATGGTGTGACATCTAGCCCTGTGGCTGTACACTTCATGAAAGCCAAACACAATGTATCTAGTTTAAAATATGTGGGAATTGAGAATATCAAATGTCATAGAAGGGGTGGTAATGTGGATAATTTGCTTTTAAAAAGGGAACTGTTCTGGATTTACACATTAAACACTTTAGCTCCCAGAGGCCTCAATGAGGATTTTGATATTAGACCTTTTCTAAATTAATGGATGATTTAAATAACAATATGGTTCTTTGATTCTCTATTTTGCTATTTTCTCTATTTTCTCTATTTTTTCTACAGTCTCTTGATGTATAGGTATAGTCTCTTTGAATAACTTGGTCCTCTGTATATAAATAATGAAATGCTGTGTTTATAACAGATGCTTTTTTTTACTTGTCTGATCAAATTTGAAAATTGTCCGAATCCCCATCTGACTTTTACCTTAATAGGGATTTTTCAATAATGCTTGTTGATTCTCTATGTTTTTTGTCTTGACGTACGGATAGTCTTTATGAATGGTAATACATATAGTCTTTTTGAATTTCTTAGTTTTTTCTGTACAAATAATGTAATAAGTGTGATGTACCATCTGATATGTTTTTTACACTGGAATATGAAAAAAATGTATGTTAGACAATTTAACAGTGGGAATCAATATGTAAATATGTTAATATATAATTCTTAATCCTTGCTGGACACGATGTATAAATATGTAAATATCAATGTATGTTGATGGATGTATCCAATTTGTGTGATGGTGGGGTCACGTGATACAGACTTTAAAAAGGGGTAACTGTTTTGTACACTTCCTGTTAGTCTGAGGAAGGGCCATGTGAGGCCCGAAACGTCACTAATAAAAGTTTTTTGAATGGGAGCTTATTCGGTGTGCGGATCTGTTGCTTACTACTGCATGGATTGTACTGGTGGTCCAGCACCCGTAGTGAAAATAAGATGTGCGTGATTTACTCCTGTGGATACTATATGTTCATGTATGTCATGCAAATACATGTGACGGCTTGCAACGTTTTAAAGAAACAAACAAGCAAAACTAAACACATAAATCATTATTATTTAAATATACTTGAAGTAAAACAACTTGTTTAAAATAAATCGTGTAAATAAACTATGTGAGATTTATATTTAACTATGTATTGTACATAAAATATATGTAATTTCACATACTATTTTGTCAATAATTTATGAATATTGTTTAGATTGGTTCATTAATGATAAATGTTATTTGTAACCTGCAGTAAGCAGCAGTAATTATTTATGTGACTGAAAAAATTACTGTAAATATTAAAGCAGACAAGAAGCTGCACTAAAACTTTATTTATTGAAGTGTTACCTTACCTTTTTTTTACATTTTAATTTCTTAGTAAATATTTTTTTTATTGCAAAAATAATTGTGCATAAATAGTATGTACAATAAATGTTCATTTAGTTTCACCAATATTCTTTATGTCTCTCATTTACTGTATTCACATGTATTGTATCGGCCTCATATCGGCCAGATTGCTTTCTCAATATCGGCATCGGCATCGGCCATTAAAAATCCCATATCGGTCGACCACTAGTTTGTATGTGATTTTTGCCGTAATTAAGCAGCTGTATTGAGTTTGGTGTTTTGGAGCCCCCTTTGGAGAAACGGTGTACTGCAGCTCTGCTACGTTTTGTCCTTGTGTTGATGCCGTACCCGATCAGAAGCGGTATGCTTTACATTGGGTAGGTGGACTGTATAAAGTCAACCTACCCCACTTTGTTTTAATTTTGTAACTGTAAAATGTTAAGTTGAAAACTTACCTTTTTTCCTTACCCCTACCTTACCTCGTTACCTATATAACTTTACATGTATTGTTAAGATTTGGGTGCAATTCTAGCAACTTAGAGAAAGTTTATTAATGTTTTCATTATGACCACGAGTTCATACACACTGAGTCTTACGTAACTAGCTGTAAACTCCGCTAGCAACTTTCCATGCATTCAGTGTATTTCTTTTATTTTGTATGTGCATATGCTGTTTTATGTACGCCAGTGCCTGAAGGCATGTTTTGTGTTCTGATTTTCCCAAAGGTATGTTGTTCCATATGTAAAATGTGAATTAGTTATAGAATGAGGAAATATATTCCTGTGTATTTTTCTTAAGTTTATTTTATCCCTGTCTAGTATGCTAAAGGTGTATCCTTCTGTATGAATGTCTCTTTTTATAATAATTTACAACAGACGATCAGAAGCGGTATGCTTTACATTCGATGCTGTTTTATGTACGCCAGTGCCTGAAGGCATGTTTTGTGTTCTGATTTTCCCAAAGGAATAAATGTAAAAAGAAAGAAAGCCAGTTTTGGTGTCAGTCCCTTCACCGCCTGACCATCGTTACATAAGTATCCAAGCTGATATGCAAAGGCTATAATTGGACATATATATTATACACGTAATGGCGCTTTTCCACTGCATGGTACAGTACTGCTCGGTTCGGTACGGCTCACTTATGGCACATTGCCACTGCATGGTACAGTACAGTACGGCTCGCTTTAAATGGTACCTGGTCTGTTGAGGTTCCAAGCGCACCGTACCGATACTACAATGTGACGTGAAAACACTGCAGATCACTGATTGGTCAGACAGAATCGTCACTACCAGCGTCATTGTATTTGCGACACGAGACGCTAAACCCGCTAGATTTAAATAGCCAGTAGACAACAGCCAACGCTGTAGCACCTGTCAAAAAAAAAACGCCCACAAAACCTCTCGCAATACAACTTTAACATTGTAGGATGTCCTGTTACTTTATCCTCTACAGTAAAAGACCTGGGTGTTATACTCGATTGCAACCTGTCTTTTGAAAATCATATTTCATATGCAGGGTATATGCAGGAATCTTGAAGTTAATTTTAATACCTTTTCAAGACTTTTTCAAGACCTTCTCAATATTTTTTAATACCTCACCGCCACTTCAAGCGTGGCCACGAATTAATAATACCTCAGCAGGTTATACTAATTTGTTCCCTCGTTTTACTATATTGTGGCCACGTTGTAAATTTGTAAAACATGCTGAGGTATTATTTATTCGTGGCCACGAAACACTTCACCTGAATATTCACCAATTCACAAAAAAAGGAATAAAAAGCTGTACGAGAATAGTCGGCCTTCACTGAAGAGCTATCTTCACAGGTAAGAAAAACAGTTTAATAATTATTATTAATTCGTGGCCACGAAATAATTCACCTGAATATTCACCAATTCACAAAAATAGCTCTTTAACATTCACTAATTAATAGTATCAAACTGTTTATTAAACGATTTAGTAAAACGAGGGAACAAATAAGTTGTCGTGACAACTAATTATTTAGATCAGTGGACAGGGCGCAAGAACAAACAGAGAGAGAGAGAGCCCCGGCCGCGCGCGCGCACTCTCACCGCCTTCAAACAACACGAGCGCTGTATTGCTCTCTCTCCTACAGCTAATTCAGAAAAAAATACTTTCAAAATTTAAGACTTTATAAAGCCTTGATAAGACTTTTTAATACTTTTTAAGGGTCTTAATTTTCCCAAAATTGATTTATCACCTTTTAATACTTTTCAAGACCCCGCGGATACCCTGATATGTTACAAGAACAGCCTTTTTCCACTTTAGAAACATTGCTAAACTACGTAATATGCTATCAGTTTCTGATGCAGAAAAGTTAGTTCATGCGTTCATGACCTCGAGACTAGATTACTGTAATGCTTTATTAGCTGGTTGTCCTGCATCCTCAATAAACAAGCTACAGTTAGTCCAAAATGCCGCCGCTAGAGTTCTTACTAGATCAAGAAAATATGATCATATAACACCGATTTTATCATCACTACATTGGTTACCTATAAAGTTCCGTATTAATTACAAGGTATTGCTATGGACTTATAAAGCCCTAAACGGCTTAGCTCCAGTCTATTTAACGGATCTTCTATCGCCCTATAATCCATCGCGCTCTTTAAGATCAATAAATTCGAGGCTTTTGGTCATACCTAGGATATCCAGATCCACCAAAGGAGGGAGAGCATTTTCACATTTAGCTCCAAAACTCTGGAATAGTCTTCCTGATACTGTTCGTTGCTCAGACTCACTCTCCCAGTTTAAAACTAGATTAAAGTCGCATCTCTTCAGCCAGGCATTCATATAATATTTGTAATCTTACAGTTCAAACTACAATCCGGCCTCTAGTTCATAAACGCCAGAGGAGAACTGGCCCCCGACTGAGCCTGGGTTCTCCCAAGGTTTTTTTTTCTCCATTGGGTCACCTGATGGAGTTTTTGGACACCATTAGGTCACTTGATGGAGTTTTTCGGTTCCTTGCCACTGTTGCCTTTGGCTTGCTCAGTTGGGGATATTTTGGGGATATTTAATTTAATTTTATCAATCAATAAATTCCACTAGAAATAAACCTTGTTGTATTATTTTAATTTAACACTGTGAAGCTGCTTTGATACAATCTGTATTGTGAAAAGCGCTATACAAATATACTTGACTTGACTTTTTAAAGTATTTGCTTGGAAAAATAAGATTGTCCATTGCTCCATTGTTCCTGTGTTGTGCGTTTGAAATGTGGCACGTTTAAGATGATGTCATGGCAGTAGAGGCAGCACAACTATAACGATCAGTCCCACCCACTGTGAAGCGGTACTAACTGAAGTGGAGAAGCGACCGAGCTAAAGCGAACCGAACCATGCCGTACCGAGTCGAACCGAACAGAGCCGTACTGAGTCGTACCACGCAGTGGAAAAGCGAAGCGAGCCGAACCGTTCCGCGCCGAGTCGAACCGAACAGAGCCGTACCATGCAGTGGAAAAGCGAAGCGAGCCGAACCGTGCCGTACCGGGTCGAACTGAACAGAGCCGTACCATGCAGTGGAAAAGTGAAGCGAGCCGAACCGTTCCGCGCCGAGTCGAACTGAACAGAGCCGTACCATGCAGTGGAAAAGTGAAGCGAGCCGAACCGTTCCGCGCCGAGTCGAACCGAACAGAGCCGTACCATGCAGTGGAAAAGTGAAGCGAGCCGAACCGTTCCGCGCCGAGTCGAACCGAACAGAGCCGTACCATGCAGTGGAAAAGCGCCATAAAACAACACTAAAATATTTACTGCATCCTGCTGTATTGTAGCCTATACTTGAATAAGACATTTACAGTTTTTCTGAATTGCTAAAACACTAAACTCCATTCTCTGAACCATATTCTCAATCGCCTAAACCAATCTGTCGAATAAATCTCTATTTCTGCAAAACCTTAAACAAGTTCAGGCAGTCAGACACTGTTTGCAAATCTCCTGCACTCTTTTTGCAAAACTCTAAACACATTCTCCCTTATTAAAACACATATCGCACTGTGACACATTTGTGCCGCAAATATTTAATTTTAAAGCTACCCTAAAAAATTAGTTTTAAGGTTTTGTGACATTCAATAGGCCTACTATTCAATATTCAGTAAAATACTATACTTGCAGTGCATACAGTACCTATACAATATGTTCACCTCATCAGTAGCCATTACTAGACTTTATGTAACTGCAAAAATTGTTTACTGTACACAATATTATTATTTTCTGTAACGCTTTAGATGCTTTATTCTCCTTTTTTTATGTAGCGTCTAATGAATGATTTGTAGTGCTTATTTTATTGACTTATGTGTATTTTTAGTACAGCAGTAGGCTAGTTGCACGTGGCCGCCATTTGGATTTCGGATCAGCGAGTGTGCGGTTAGACACTTCCGGTTTCGCATTACGCCCGGTGCAGGGAGCCGGAGAAAGCCGAAAATTATCTTTTATAGTTATTTATAGAATCAATTATCATTTAAAATACTACTAAGATCCATATTACTATCACACGAGCCAATGGCAATTAAATGCACGGATGCATAGTCAGATTAATGAATGAAATACAACTGTTCACGAACAGAAGATTGTATTGGACTCATACTGCATACACATATGCAATGACAATTATGCCTACTGTAAATATAGAGTTACAACTACGATTAGAGTTGTTTGCATAAAATGCACCGTGAACATTCACATGTTTGCCCTGAGATAGGCTACAATTGATCTCCATAAATACTATTTTCTCAATTCTGCACATATATTTTTACTTACTTACATCAATTGCTCGATCAATATTATCATCACATATTTTACATTTACATTTTTTACTGTAGGTGCCACAAACAATTTAATATAGGTAAGTTTGTGTATATTTTACACGTAGTACTGTACAATACTGTATGTGCTGCTTATAAACGCCAGACAGATAATGATTTATGAAACAGATCTTTACTCATCTCACTTGCACAAAATAAATGCAGTAATAGAAAGCATAGAAACGCACAGGTGAAATACACTGAAAATGATATGCATTTAAAAATGTGGTGGGGTTGAAGTCCTCCCTCCGGATCTTCTGTATCCACTCAGCCCGTACCGCAGTGTCAACGGGGGAATGCATGAAAGCTGACTTCTCTGTTGTAACGTGATGAAATGGTACATAACGGCACACAGCGATGAAGTGCTGAGACTGTCACCGTCTGAAAGGCAAGTCGCCTCTCTTGAATCCTAAAAACACTCATTGTGAAAAAGTATCTCTGTGGTAATGTAACTCGGTCGCTGTTGTCTCTCGCTCTCGCTGTCAGATCACCGGAAGTACTGGCCCACACACTCAAGTTCGAACGTCAACGGTCGCCGTGCACGGAGCGAATTGTTTGACTTTTTGAGAAGAGTCGATGGTTTTGTGAGTTTAGTTTGAAAATGTGGATTTGTGTTTACAGTTTTTCTGAATGGCTAAAACACTAAACCCCATTCTCTGAACCAAATTCTCAATAGCTTAAACCATTTTTATGTAAAACATTACGTTCACAGGTAGTTAAAACACTGTTTGCACATCTCATGCACTCTTTTTGCAGAACTCTAAACACATTCTCACTCACTAAAACACATTTCTCACAACGATGCACTTATGTTTCAAAATGCTGAACACAGGCAGGCAATATCAAACAAATAACAAACAAATACAGAGTGGATAAAATCTAATCAAGCATGATCTTTTATTTCAAGAACTAATTACAGATCTCAACACTGACTCAATCCTAATTACTAAATTATAATCTATCACAAATAAACATCATAAATGTTAAAGTGGAAAGGTTAGAAACATGTATAAGAGTTCTAGAAGCCTATTACATTTGGACATAATCTGCTGAATATACTTTACTTTGTAATTAAGTTTCGTTGATTTTCATGTCTGCCACATAAACTAAATCATTGATCATTTTCATAAAATCTTATGTAACACGTTCCTACATGTGCTCACGTGTTGTTAACGCACTCCTAGACTTTTTATTTACAGTTTTCTCTGATGGCTTAAGCACATTTTTTGTAACTATTGGCTATTTTTGCCAAACTCTACACACAAAATCAGCAAAACATTGCAGTTCTCTTGCAAAAGCTAATAAACCTTGCTTAACTCTTCAAACCTTTGTAAAAATGGTATTTTCGTATCAAACCGTTAACACTAGCCATCACATTAATAAGCACACAATGCGCCAACTACACACTGATGGTATGAATAAAGAACACATCTGGCTTTTGCTTTCTCTGTGCACAAGGTAAGCTGTGTCAGTTTGAGGTCATACTTCTGTCATAGTTCTGTAAACATACAGGGATCCAAACTTCAAGTATTGGTGTTTATTTACACACATCAAAACAAACACAAGTGTTATTTTCAAAGTCAAAACACAAAATAGTATTTTCACTGAGAAAATAAAATAAATCAGTCTACATCATGTCGTCTCTCTGGGTCCGGCCACAAAATTTCGTCTACATCACATGCAATGTCCTCTAGTCCAAGGCACCGGGGAAAATATCTTCTGGAATGCCGTATCCAGGCCTGACATGATGCCTGCTCAATATCCCCACATGCCTCCTCCATTGCCTGTAAAAGGGCTATGTGTTGATGGGGATGACGGTCATAGACCTTCTAGCGCCAGGCAGAGAAGAACTCTTCAGTTGGATTCAAGAATGGAGAGTATGGGGGAGGTTGACTACAGTGAAGAGTGGGTGATCTGTAAACCAGTTGCGGACCAAAGCAGCCCTATGGAAACTAGCATTGTCCCATATGATGACGTATCTGGTCTGCTCTGGTCTCTGAACATTAGTGAGCATGTCATGTACGGTGTCCAGGAATGTAATAATGTGTGCAGTGTTATATGGGCCTAGGGTTGCATGATGGTGAACAACACCATTTTGACTTATAGCTGCACACATAGTTATGTTACCGCCACGTTGTCCTGGGACATTGATTATGGCACGGTGTCCAATAATGTTCCTGCAACGTCTCCTTGTTTTAGTGAGGTTAAGACCTGCCTCATCCACAAAAGTAGCTCATGACCCATGGCATCTGCCTCTAGCTCCATCACTCTCTGGACAAGACACAACACATGCAGCACAGCAGGCCCATGCACAGCACTACAGTACGCACTTCCAGATTCAGTCCAATGATACTATAGCTTTCCTGCACATAGTCATATCGCAGTTGTTTTACACGTTCACTGTTTATATATATATATATAATATCCTAATGATGCTACAGTGTAGCGGCTCAAGTCAGGCTGAACCCGTTGGCCCTCAGGGTCATTCCATGGTTGATTACAGGGTCCACTATTGTAGCTCTGATGTCATCAGTAATTCTATTTCTTACTCTTCTTACCCTTCCTCTTCCTCCTCTTTCTTCTCCTCGTCCTCCTACCCTCTAACTTCACCTCCTTGTCGTCCTCTTCCTCTCGCTTCTTCACCTCCGCGTCCTCTTCCTCCTCCTCCTCCTCCTACTTCATCACCTCTGCGTCCTCTTCCTCCTCCTCTTCCTCCTACTTCATCACCTCTGCGTCCTCTTCCTCCTCCTCTTCCTCCTACTTCATCACCTCTGCGTCCTCTTCCTCCTCCTCTTCCTCTTCCTCCTACTTCTTCACCTCCGCATCCTCTTCCTCCTCCTCCTCCTCTTCCTACTACTTCATCACCTCTGCGTCCTCTTCCTCCTCCTCTTCCTACTACTTCATCACCTCTGCGTCCTCTTCATCCTCCTCTTCCTCCTACTTCTTCACCTCTGCGTCCTCTTCCTCCTCTTCTTCCTACTACTTCATCACCTCTGCGTCCTCTTCATCCTCCTCTTCCTCCTACTTCTTCACCTCTGCGTCCTCTTCCTCCTACTTCTTCACCTCCGCGTCCTCTTCCTCCTCCTCTTCCTACTACTTCTTCACCTCCGCGTCCTCTTCCTCCTCCTCTTCCTACTACTTTATCACCTCTGCGTCCTCTTCATCCTCCTCTTCCTCCTACTTCTTCACCTCTGCGTCCTCTTCCTCCTCCTCTTCCTCCTACTTCATCACCTCTGCGTCCTCTTCCTCCTCCTCTTCCTCCTACTTCATCACCTCTGCGTCCTCTTCCTCCTCCTCTTCCTCCTCATCCTCTTCCTCCTACTTCTTCACCTCCGCGTCCTCTTCCTCCTCCTCTTCCTCCTACTTCATCACCTCTGCGTCCTCTTCCTCTGCCTCCTCTAATTCTCACTCTTCTCACTCTTCCTGCTTCCTCCATTGTACTCCACAAGCACAGCTTACCTGTGTCTTATTTATAGTGCTTAGGCTGATTGCAAAGTGAACTAATTATCTAAAACAGTTTTCCCATGTGACAGTGTGCCGGACAGTTGGCAAAATAGTGTAAATAATAGCCATACATGTGTATAGTTTTGCTAGGAGTGTGTTAATCACTTGGAAATTGAGTGTAAAGCAGTGAGTTGTGTTTACAGGTCTGCAGAATGAGTGCTGTGCAGTGGATTGTACCAACAGTTTTGCAAAGTGTGTGTTACAAAATTGCAAACTGAGTGCAAAGCAGTGTTTGTGCTTTTAGTTTTGCAAACTCAGTGAGTGGTTTTGGTATAAGTATTAATAGTTTTAGAAATTGTGTTATAAGAATCACGGTTAGGGTTTAAGCGTTCAGAAAAAACTGTAACAGGTATATGTTGTGTGAAGACTCTTATTTTGATATCCGACAAGAATTCTTCTCCTTTTCTCTGGGTTTTTATTTATTTATTTGTCTATTAAAAATCAAAAGTTATTCTTCAGTGAGTATGTCAGACTTTGCTGGATCACCTCCGCCGTATGTAGGCTACTAAAGTTTTTCTTTTTCTTTTTTAATAATCAAATTTATTCAAATAATCGGGACAATCCTACTGGATAATAAGCTCGATAGCCTAGCGTAACCTGTTTCATTGGCTTATTGGCTCTCTTCCTCGTCAACATCAACACCTGGCCTGTCATGTGGACACAGTGTCTGGCGAGGTATCTTTGCCTTACTTTGAGGTTCCAGGTATAGCTTATATTTTTGCCTATTTCTACGCATATTTGTTCCAAAAAAATACTAATAATGATGGAAAGTGCTGGAGACGAGTTGTTGAGTTCTTATCCCGTAATAAGGGGGCGGAGCTTAGCTTGAATCCATCTGTAAGCGGTGTAATTCATCTCTTAATTAATACAATTGAGTGCATTATTGCTGCACTTTTTTCAGCAGCGCAGGTTCCGGAAGTAGTTTTTCCATTCATTTATCCCATAGGGATTTAACAATAGTCTCCATTAAAGTGTTAAACCAATCAGCTATGAGGTGAATCATATTATTATACACTTTATACACATCATACGCTTGTTTCGGGTCTCTGATTGGTGAAATGATCTAAATAGCATCATGGGAAATGTAGTTTTTAACCACAAATTCTGCTGTTAAACTATCTTTTTCTTTCTTTTTTAAGTGTGACAAGACAAATGACAAGACAAAAAAAAAAAAAGGGCAGCAGTTAAAAACATACAAAAAATGAAAAGTTTAATGGATATCCTTAAAGAAAAGAAAAAAGTTGACAAAACACACGAGTATGTCCCCATGGCTGTGCACAAGGAACTGCAAGACAAGTACTACTACCTCAACAAAAGGAGGATATGAGTAATAAAGAAAAAGAATGAAAAACATGAAATGTTTAAAAGAAGAGAAAAGGGACACGAAAGCTGAACTGCAGCAACTAAGGCGGTTAAACCTTCATCTCCAAGAGGAGCTCTTCCAAAACAAAAAAAGTAAGCATTTTCAAACTGGTTGGCTATTCATTTAGCATAGATGGTCCTTAGAAAGAATTGGACACTTTTAACCCTCTGGGGTCTAGGGTGTTTTTGGGGCCCTTGAGATGTTTTGACATGCCCTGACATTTGTGCTTTTTTCAGTTATTTATAAACATCACTCTATATAGCACAAACAGGGCTACCATAATATGTGAGCAACATGCATGTAGATGTTTGTATTTTTAAGAGAATAATGTTTATGCGTGGTTATTGGAAAAAAATAAAAATGAAAGTTGCTGAAATAAGGCCACAAAACACATACTAAATATGTGTCAATAAGACTCTGTGTGTGAATGAATGATGATGTTTTAGCAAACTGTATTGCTATACTGAGATGAGTAAAAATCGACTGAAATATGTTGAAATAAAATGTAGGCTATTTGTATAAGCAACGTATTAACCCCCTGGGGTCGGCTATCGCGCCGGCGCGATAGGCTCGTTTTTTTCCTTATGAGTGCAAAAAATAAATAAATAAAAAATATTAATTTTTATCTTATATGCTTGTGTTATACATCAATCGATCCTGTTTAGTGTGTATTTTTTGTGTATGCTCATAATAAAAACAAAGTGTTGTGCTTTTCGCCAAATAAAGAAAAATAAACATGATGCGAGTTCTGCCTACTCTCCGTCAGTGAAGTCAATTCTGAAACGCGTCCGAAAATGAACTGTAACTCAGAGAATACTCAGTCAAACAGACATACAGACACACAGGCATGAAGCTTGAATTCTCTTCTTTTAAATGAAGTAATTTTTATAAAAAACAAATATTCACAGTTTATATAATATGTATGTAAAGAGAGAGATGTCAGTCGTTCTCATCTCAGCTAATTAAGTTGTAATGTGACTCCGCCCACGGAGACTGCGCTATACAAACGCAAATGTGAGGTGATGCATACAATACAAACCTGTGAAACGCCCACATCCGCTGGATAAGGCCGGTGAAACACTGGATGCGTGGCGTAAGCGTCTCAGCTGCATGGCGTGTCCGTTTTTATTTCGCCTAATATTTCATAAAAACAACGTTACAGTCAGGCGAAATATGAAAGAAAACATTTTGTTGACTAGATTTAGGTACAGTTTTTACTGTAGAATATACTGCCACATCAAATAAGCTTTTGTTTAGCAATTTCTGCTCATATGTTTTCTCATATGTGTGCTCAAATGCAATTTTCAGCGTGGCATGGTTGTTGGTGCCAGACGGGCCGGTCTGAGTATTTCACAATCTGCTCAGTTACTGGGATTTTCACGCACAACCATTTCTAGGGTTTACAAAGAATGGCGTGGAAAGGGAAAAACATCCAGTATGCGGCAGTCCTGTGGGCAAAAAAGGCTTGTTGATGCTAGAGGTCAGAGGAGAATGGGCCGACTGATTCAAGCTGATAGAAGAGCAACTTTGACTGAAATAACCACTCGTTACAACTGAGGAATGCAACAAAGCATTTGTGAAGCCACAACACGCACAACCTTGAGGTGGATGGACTACAACAGCAGAAGACCCCACCGGGTACCACTCATCTCCACTACAAATAGGAAAAAGAGGCTACAATTTGCACGAGCTCACCAAAATTGGACAGTTGAAGACTGGAAAAATGTTGCCTGGTCTGATGAGTCTCGATTTCTGTTGAGACATTCAGATGGTAGAGTCAGAATTTGGAGTAAACAGAATGAGAACATGGATCCATCATGCCTTGTTACCACTGTGCAGGCTGGTGGTGGTGGTGTAATGGTGTGGGGGATGTTTTCTTGGCACACTTTAGGCCCCTTAGTGCCAATTGGGCATCGTTTAAATGCCACAGCCTACCTGAGCATTGTTTCTGACCATGTCCATCCCTTTATGACCACCATGTACCCATCCTCTGATGGCTACTTCCAGCAGGATAATGCACCATGTCACAAAGCTCGAATCATTTCAAATTGGTTTCTTGAACATGACAATGAGTTCACTGTACTAAAATGGCCCCCACAGTCACCAGATCTCAAGCATCTTTGGGATGTGGTGGAACGGGAGCTTCGTGCCCTGGATGTGCATCCCACAAATCTCCATCAACTGCAAGATGCTATCCTATCAATATGGGCCAACATTTCTAAAGAATGCTTTCAGCACCTTGTTGAATCAATGCCACGTAGAATTAAGGCAGTTCTGAAGGCGAAAGGGGGTCAAACACAGCATTAGTATGGTGTTCCTAATAATCCTTTAGGTGAGTGTATATGTATGTATGTATGTATATATATATATATATATATATATATATAAAATACTATTTTTGTCAAAAATAAAGTCATTAACTAAGATGTTAGCTGTTCCAATGTTGGCTATATTCAAACTAATGAATACATATGATAAAATGTAGGCCTATAATCATTTTTTTACAAAGAAAGAGTACACTTGAAATATTGTTGAAATTGTAATTATTGTTGTAATTGTAACCTTTTTAATAAAATAGCAAAACATATTTACAAGATAGATGTAAGCAAAATCTTAAATGGTCAATATAAGTCTTCTTCTAAATATATCTTTTGTCCTTGCATTCATTCTTGGCTCAGTCAGTGTCACACCTGAATGAATGGCTCATTATGCAGAGTCATTACGCATAATGGGTGGGACATTGTATTCTCAAGTGTAAACCACTCCTCGTTCACGCCCCCCTCGCATATTGGCTTTCCAAGCAAAACCTGTCTTACACAATTTAAATCAATGTATTGTTTTACGTGAACGATAAAGCAAGACTATTTTCACATAATTTTGAAGCCAGAACTCGAAGCGACAACATCCATTAGTCAAAAGTCTTGTGGACACATATTTAGTATGAGTTTTGTGGTCTTATTTCAGCAACTTTCATTTTTATTTTTTTCAATAACCACGCATAAACATTATTCTCTTAAAAATTAAAAAGTACTACGGCCAGAGCACCATCAAATACCTGGCCTCCTTTGCACCATGTGGACTGATCATGTTCATCTCACCAGCGTATGGAAGAAGGTGCAGTGATAAATTCATAACTACAAATTCAGGGTTCCTGGAATACCTTCGTCCAGGCGATGAAGTAATGGCAGACAGAGGCTTCACTATTACCGATCTCATCTATGAAAGGAAGGTGAAACTTGTCCTTCCAGCATTCTCTCTGAAGAAGACACCACTAACACTAGGCGCATCGCCAATGTACGTGTCCTCGTTGAGCGGGTCATATGCCGACTTAAAAACTTCAAAGTCCAATCCAAGTCCAAGTTCCAATTAACCTCACCCCTAAAACTGATAAAATTCTAAGAATTTGTGCAGCCCTGTGCAACCTGCGAAGCGGCATAATTTCTGATATAGAGGATGAATAAATTAGTGCTTCTAGATGTGCTGTGTTTGACAGAAACCTGGCTAAAACCAAGCGATTACATTACTTTAAATGAGTCCACCCCGCAAGACTACTGTTATAAACATGAACCTCGTCTTAAACGCAAAGGGGGTGGTGTTGCTGTAATTTATAGTAATATTTTCAAAACCACTAAGAAATCAAGTTTCGAATATAATTCTTTTGAAGTGTTAGTGCTTAATGTAAAAATATATAGTATAAATGATAAATCACGTTTGAGATTTGTGCTGGCTACTGTATACAGGCCACCAGGGCACCATACAGACTTTATCAAAGAATTTGCGGACTTTCTATCAGAGTTAGTATTGGCTGCAGATAAAGTACTAATTGTTGGTGATTTTAATATACACATCGATAATGAAAAAGATGCATTGGGTTTGGCATTTAAAGACATTGTAAACTCAATTGGAGTTAGACAACACGTGTCAGGACCTACTCATCGTCGTAATCATACTCTAGATCTAATATTATCACATGGAATAGATGTTGATGCCGTTGAAATTCTGCAGCAGAGCGATGACATCTCAGATCATTATCTAGTCTCGTGTAAATTACATTTAGCCAAGGCTGCAAAGCCGACTCCATGTTACAAATATGTTAGACCTATCACTTCTGCTACTAAAGATTGCTTTATTAATAATCTTCCTGATCAGTTTCATCATTTTAGCATCCCGGATAGCTTAGAAAAACTTGATATTGCAACAGAAACTTTTAACTCTCTCCTTTCCAGCACTTTAGACACAGTTGCTCCTTTGCGCTTAAAGAAGATTAAAGAAAATAATCCAACGCCGTGGTACAACGAGCACACTCGGGCCCTTAAGAGAGCAGCCAGAAAAATGGAGCGCAACTGGAAGAAAACAAAATTAGAGGTATTTCGCATTTCATGGAAAGAGAGCTCGATTGCTTACAGAGAGGCTTTAAAAGCTGCTAGATCTGCTTATTTTTCAAACCTATTAGAAGAAAATAAACATAATCCTAGGTATTTATTTGAAACAGTGGCTAAACTAACGAAAAAGAAAGCTTCAAACACAGAAGGTTCCAAGCAGCACAGCAGTAATGACTTTACGAACTTCTTCACTTATAAGATTGATAATATCAGGGACAAAATTATAACTATGCAACCGTCTACTACAGTATCGCATCAGGCAGTGCATTGTAGTCTCCCTGAGGAAAAATTTGATTCATTCATTGCTATAGGAGAGGAAGAATTTACTAAACTCGTTAAATCATCTAAATCTACAACATGTATGCTAGACCCTATACCGACTAAGCTACTGAAAGAGATGCTTCCAGAGGTCATAGATCCTCTTCTTAATATCATTAATTCATCTTTGTCTCTAGGATACGTACCAAAAAACTTTAAGCTGGCTATGATTAAACCGCTTGTTAAAAAATGCAACTTGATCCTTCAGAATTAGTCAATTACAGGCCGATCTCGAATCTACCTTTTCTGTCAAAGATACTAGAAAAGGCAGTATCTTCACAACTATGTTCCTTTCTAGAAAGAAATGATATCTGCGAGGATTTTCAGTCCGGATTTAGACCATACCATAGTACCGAGACAGCTCTCGTTAGAGTAACAAATGATTTGCTCTTATCATCCGATCGTGGTTGTGTCTCTCTATTAGTGTTACTCGATCTTAGTGCTGCGTTTGACACCATTGACCACAACATTCTTTTAAATAGACTAGAAAACTATGTTGGCATTAGTGGAATTGCACTAGCATGGTTTAAATCATACTTATCTGACCGTTATCAGTTTGTAGCAGTAAATGAAGAGATGTCTTATCAATCACAAGTTCAGTATGGCGTACCACAGGGCTCAGTACTAGGACCGCTGCTGTTCACTCTGTACATGCTACCATTAGGAGATATCATTAGGAAACATGGAATTAGCTTCCACTGTTATGCCGACGATACTCAGCTCTATATTTCTTCAAAACCTAACGAAACTTACCAATTCACTAAATTAACAGAATGCATAGCTGATATAAAAAATTGGATGACTCGTAATTTCCTACTTCTAAATTCTGAAAAAACAGAGATTCTAATTATTGGACAAAAAACTTCCTCACGTAATAACCTAGAATACTGTCTAACACTTGATGGCTGCTCTGTTAAGTCTTCGTCGTCGGTTAGGAACCTGGGTGTGCTCTTTGATACCAATCTTTCATTTGAAAGTCACGTGTCTAGTATCTGTAAAACCGCATTTTTCCATCTTAAAAATATATCTAAATTACGTCATATGCTCTCATTGACAAATGCGGAACAATTAGTCCATGCGTTCATGACCTCAAGGCTAGATTATTGTAATGCTCTACTGGGTGGTTGCCCTGCACGCTTAATAAACAAACTACAGCTAGTTCAAAACGCAGCAGCTCGAGTTCTTACCAGAACCAGGAAGTATGACCATATTAGCCCGGTTCTGTCAAAACTGCACTGGCTCCCTATTAAACATCGCATCAATTTTAAAATATTGCTGATTACTTACAAAGCACTAAATGGTTTAGCTCTGCAGTACTTGAGCGAGCTCTTAACGCATTATAGTCCTTCACGTCTATTGCGATCTCAAAATTCCGGCCAGTTGATAATACCTAGAATATCTAAATCGACTGCTGGCGGTAGATCCTTTTCCTATTTAGCACCAAAACTTTGGAACAGCCTTCCTACCATTGTCCGGGAAGCAGACACACTCTGTCAGTTCAAATCTAGATTAAAGACACATCTCTTTGACAGAGCGTTCACATAATACATTATAGACTTCTATAATTCAATATTAGGCTGCATAGATTAGGTCAGCTGGAACCGGGAACACTTCCCATAAATCCTGATGTACTTGTTACATCATGAGAAGAATGGCATCTACGCTAATTTTAGTGTCTTTGTTTATCCCAAGGTTTTCCCGCAGCCTGCCGGATCCAGGCCGTTTCCAGATCTGATGAAGGACCTTCGCCTGGACCCGATGTCAACGCAGTGCTGAAGTGCCAACTAGTCTCTCCCTATGGAGGATCCCTTTCCCACTCTACAGATAACGCGTCGTCGGGAAAACTCAATTTGCGTATCTACCCCGAATTGATAAAATAAAATAAAATTCTGAATCAAAACTATAAGGAAACACCAGTAATTTGTTTAGGCTTGGTTTGCAGGGAATTCCAAACCTGCACACATATATTCAAACGCACATAACTATAGAACCCGTTCTTAATGCGCATCTGAACGCCATCAGCGTTTCTCACAGGTTCGCTAAAGTCTGTGTAGAGAGAATGGTGTCGTCTTGGCGGCCCTAATTTAAAAACAAATGATCGTTGCGACGGAAGCGAATCAATCAAAACTAACTTTAGCTGGAAAATAAAATAACTTTATTAAAGAACCGCTATAAAGCCAAAACAATCTTACGTTAAATTATACATTTATCTCTGTAAAGCTGCTTTGAGACAATCTACATTGTTAAAAGCGCTATATAAATGAAAATGACTTGACTTGACTTGACACTAAAGAAATATCATTCTGTAACACAGGGACGTCGTTAGGCCTATTTTAGGGGGGCTGAAGCTACCCCAAAATGGGTAAATAGGTAATTCCTAAGCCCCCCTAAATGATAATAAGAAGAACAATAACAATTTGATTTATCAATAACCGTATCGTCATTCATATTTAGACGCAACAAATGATATATATCCAGCTACAAAAAATAGCCTTTTGGAAGTTGGACAGAAGTACAAATAGTCGTATTACAGAGCTGCCAACTCTCATGCATTCACCGTGAGACACACGTAATTGACACTTTTCACACACTCTCACGCCACACATCCATTTTCTCACACACGAAATTCTCTTTTTACGAAATTCAAACAGTAAATACCGTTTTGGCGCTTGTAAATGTGACGTGACAGATCCCTAGTGCACGTGAACCGATCGTCTACTAGCTAATAGTAAAAAATCACGAACACTGTTGAAAGATACAGTAGTAGGCTACAACTTACCGAAATGTATATTCCTCATACATAATATCGATCAATTCGTGTTTTCTATCAGCGTGAAGAGGTCAATAACATAGCTGGAGAACAATTATGTCACATTTACCTCAGGAACTCCATTTAATGAACATAATATAGGCTATAGCACGTAGTTGGCAAGAAAAAAGAGCTATAGAGAGTATTTTGCTAAATATGTGTTCAGTGGTGGACAGTAACGAAGTAAATGTAATTCGTTACTGTACTTAAGTAGCTTTTTTGCGTATCTGTACTTTACTCAAGTATTTAAATTTGGGAAGACTTTTACTTTAACTTTACTACATTTCAAAGTCAAATATCTTACTTTTTACTCTACTACATTTTCAAATCAGTCGTTCCTTTTTATTTATGAGTGAATAAAAACTTAACTGGTCAAACGAGCCTCCAATCACAGTACAGCACGCGTTTTGTTTTGAACTTGCCTTGGCGGTATCTACTATTCGCGAACCAGAGCCGTTAAATATGAGAGTTGCGACCATAGACGGTTGCTACCATATAGTATATAAGGTTGCGACACACTAGGCTTGGGCTTGTTCGACTTGAACCGGAGCTGCAGAGACCGATCAGTTTATTATGACATCAAAGTATAGAGCGAAATCGCGAGAGCAATTGAAAAGCATACAGAGCCGTCTACTCTCTAATCGCTCTCGCGATATTTTAATGTCATTTACCGATTGGTCTGTGCAGTGCCGGTTCAAGTCCAACAACCCTACTGTGATCTCGCCGCCGCGCGGTCCCGTGATTCGTCTAGCTCTCAATAGTTCCAAACGAATCGCGTTTGCCAATGATTTTTAGCAGGGCAGACTCAGAGAGCAGCAGCTATTATTGCAGCAATTATCGGTAAATATTGACGCATAATGAACATTGCTTATTACGTTGACACTAAAATTACTTGCATATAATAGCATTTTTCTGGGGAGTAGCAGAAACACTGCATTAATATGGTTTGGTGTTTAATTTTGGAGGGATTTTGCTTTTTAATTTTGCTCCCATAACGTAGATGTGTGTGTGTGTGTGTGTGTGTGTGTGTGTGTGTGTGTGTGTGTGTGTGTATGTGAATGTATCATAACATTATGTTTATAATTATGACCATAGACGCTCGTGAAAAATATATACAGTAAATACTGTAAATGTATTATACCTTATGGGAACAGTCCCATTTCCTCCAAAATTAAACACAAAAAATGAATTCAATTCAAATATATATATATATATATATATATATATATATATATATATATATATATACATACACACTCACCTAAAGGATTATTAGGGATTATTCAATTTCTCATTAATGCAATTATCTTCAATGCATTTAGGGGTGTGGTCCTGGTCAAGACAATCTCCTGAACTCCAAACTGAATGTCAGAATGGGAAAGAAAGGTGATTTAAACTATTTTGAGCGTGGCATGGTTGTTGGTGCCAGACGGGCCGGTCTGAGTATTTCACAATCTGCTCAGTTACTGGGATTTTCACGCACAACCATTTCTAGGGTTTACAAAGAATGGTGTGAAAAGGGAAAAACATCCAGTATGCGGCAGTCCTGTGGGCGAAAATGCCTTGTTGATGCTAGAGGTCAGAGGAGAATGGGCCGACTGATTCAAGCCGATAGAAGAGCAACTTTGACTGAAATAACCACTCGTTACAACCGAGGAATGCAGCAAAGCATTTGTGAAGCCACAACACGCACAACCTTGAGGCGGATGGGCTACAACAGCAGAAGACCCCACCGGGTACCACTCATCTCCACTACAAATAGGAAAAAGAGGCTACAATTTGCACGAGCTCACCAAAATTGGACAGTTGAAGACTGGAAAAATGTTGCCTGGTCTGATGAGTCTCAATTTCTGTTGAGACATTCAGATGGTAGAGTCAGAATTTGGCGTAAACAGAATGAGAACATGGATCCATCATGCCTTGTTACCACTGTGCAGGCTGGTGGTGGTGGTGTAATGGTGTGGGGGATGTTTTCTTGGCACACTTTAGGCCCCTTAGTGCCAATTGGGCATCGTTTAAATGCCACGGCCTACCTGAGCATTGTTTCTGACCATGTCCATCCCTTTATGACCACCATGTACCCATCCTCTGATGGCTACTTCCAGCAGGATAATGCACCATGTCACAAAGCTCGAATCATTTCAAATTGGTTTCTTGAACATGACAATGAGTTCACTGTACTAAAATGGCCCCCACAGTCACCAGATCTCAACCCAATAGAGCATCTTTGGGATGTGGTGGAACGGGAGCTTTGTGCCCTGGATGTGCATCCCAAAAATCTCCATCGACTGCAAGATGCTATCCTATCAATATGGGCCAACATTTCTAAAGAATGCTTTCAGCACCTTGTTGAATCAATGCCACGTAGAATTAAGGCAGCTCTGAAGGCGAAGGGGGGGCAAACACAGTATTAGTATGGTGTTCCTAATAATCCTTTAGGTGAGTGTATATATATATATACTAATTAATGTCATTTTATTAATAGATTGGTGTGCCCAGAGTAACATTATAGTCTTCACGTAGACTGAGTTAAGCAAGAGTCTGGTGACAAAAATTATAATTGGACATTATAGCCATAAAAAAAGAATAGTACTTGGATACTAAAGTACATTTGAAGGCAAATACTTTTGTACTTTTATGAGTAATATTTTACCTTGAGTATCTTTACTTTAACTTAAGTACATGGTATGTGTACTTCGTCCACCACTGTATGTGTTCTATATTACATATTTATTATATTTTTACTTATATCATTAAATAAAGTTGTTATTATAATAAAAAAATGCATTATATTTAATTTGAGTTATTTTGAACTTTAAATAATACTACCAGCTCATAGGGCTATCTGTATGTTTACAGAATTAGGCGAGTTTTTTTTTCTTGAGAAAAATTAACGCTATTTTGAGTACCTAATATTTATCCAAATTAGTCAATATTAAATCAAATCACAATAATTGAATTGAAATAATAAAAAAGCATAGCTTACTAGAAATTGTACCATGCACCATAACATTTACATATAATTTTACACTTATGCTATACTAAAGCCTTAAATGGGCACTTTTTGTGACAGCAACTTCATCATTTTTGATCAGAGATGTGGCTTAACTTCAGAATTTGAACTAAAATCAGTATTCTTATGATTGCTCTGAACATTTCTGACTAAGTTCAACAAACATTAAATTACTTATTCATAAACTTAAAAAAATAATTAATACAATTATAGGTGTGACAGGGTTGAGACTAGGGTAACAGGGTTGACGATGGTAACGGGGTTGAAGAGACAAATACAGCGTATTGAGTGTGTGTGTGAGAGTGTGTGTGTGTGAGTGAGAGTGTGTGAGCAAGTGTGTGTGTGTGTGCCTGTGAGTTGTGCGTGCGTGTGTGTTAGAGCTTGTGTGAGTTTCCGTCTCTGTGTGATTGTGTGTGTGTGAGTGTACAAGTGTGTACGTGAGTGTGTGTGTGTATTTGTGTGTGTGTTTATGTGAGTGTGTGTGAGAGAGTGTATGTGAGTGTGTGTGTCTGCGAGTGTATGTGTGTGCGAGTGTGTAAGTGTGTGTGCACTTGAGTGTGTGTGTATTTGTGTGTGAGTGTGTGTGTACGTGTATGTGAGTGTGTGTTTGTGTGTGACTGCACGTGTGTGTGAGTGTGTAAGAGTGTGTGTAAGAGTGTGTGTGTGTGTGTGTCTGTGCACGTGTGTGAGTGTGTAAGAGTGTTTGAG
This sequence comes from Scardinius erythrophthalmus, assembly GCF_964197995.2. Classification (NCBI taxonomy): domain Eukaryota; kingdom Metazoa; phylum Chordata; class Actinopteri; order Cypriniformes; family Leuciscidae; genus Scardinius; species Scardinius erythrophthalmus. The sequence goes on from NC_138224.1 coordinate 51,054,113, forward strand.
AGTGAGTGTGTGTTTGAATATGTGTGTGTGTGTAAGTATCCGTATGTGCGTGCAAGTGTGTGTGCAAGTGAGAGAGTGTGTGTGTGTGTGTGTGTGTGTGTGTGAGTATCCGTGTCTGTGTGATTGTGTGTGTGTGAGAGACTGAGTTTGCGTGTGTATATGTGAGTGTGTGTACTGTGTATGTGTGAGAGATTGTGTGTGCGAGTGTGTAAGAGTATGTGTGTGCATGTGAGTGTGTGTGAGACAGTGTGTGTGAGACAGTGTGTGTGTCTGTGAATATATGTGTATGTAAGACTGTGTTTGTGTGTGTGACTGTGTATGTGTGTGTGAGTGTGTATGAGTGTGTGTGTGTACGTGTGTGTAAGAGTGTGTTTGTGTGTGACTGTGTAAGAGTGTGAGTGTGTAAGAGTGTTTGAGAGTGAGTGTGTGTGTTTGTGTGTGTGTGTGTGAGAGAGAGAATGTGAGTGTTTGTGTGTAACAGAGAGAATGTGTGTCTGTTTGTGAGAGACAGAGAGAGAGAGTATGTGTGATTGAGTGTCCTTATGTGAGTGTAACTGTGTGAGCGTTTGTATTTGTGTGTGAGTGTTTATGTGAGAGTGTGAGTGTGTGTGTGAGTGCATGTGTAAAAGTGTTTGTGTGTGTGTAAGAGTGTGTTTGTGTGTCCGTGTGACTGCAAGTTTGAGTGTGTAAGAGTATTTGTGACACAAATGAGTGTGTGTTAGTTTTGAGCGTGTGTGTGAGAGTGTGAGAGAGAGAGAGAGAGAGAGAGAGAGAGCACGAGCGAGTGTTTGTGTGTGTGCGTGCAGGTGTGTGTCCGTGTGTTGTGTGTGCATGTGAGCGTGTACGTGTCTGTGAGTGTGTGTGTGAGTGTATGTGTAAAAGTGTTTGTGTGTGTGTAAGAGTGTGTTTGTGAGTCCGTGTGACTGCAAGTTTGAGTGTGTAAGAGTATTTGTGACACAAATGAGTGTGTGTTAGTTTTGAGCGTGTGTGTGTGTGTGTGTGTGTGTGTGTGTGTGTGTGTGTGTAAGTGTGTGAGTGTCTGTGTGACTGTGTCAAAGTCAGCTCTGTAGATAAAATTGTGGTCACTGTGGGAAGCTAGTTTGATTTTGACAGACTGTACAGACATGACTATAATTATTCTTAGTTATGTTTTTTACTGTTTCTAAACATGAAGATGCTGTGTTAGTTTGGGCCACGAGTCTACGTGTATGTCGTGAAATCTGTTAACACAGCACTGCTATTTCTTCTGACCGCCGGTAGGGCTGAAACGATTAGTCGACATTGTCGGCAACGTCAATAAAAAATTGTCGACAAAATATCTTTGTTGTCGAGTAGTCGTTTGATCCCATGTGACCTAATGTAAGGGCCTGCAATATCGCGATTTGACCGCTACGGCGCTGTAGCGCTAGAGTGTAATGCAGCCGTTACAAATGCTATAGAGCTGGTAAGTCCCGCCCATCCGTAAAACCCCGCTGGACCTCTAGGTTGAAAAATCGTCAATGCAAGTGAATGGGAGAAAATAATTATTTTCTGGTCCCGTTTGAATTGTGCCATGAATGTGAACATATGTTGTCTGTGAATTTTTTATATAATCTTTCATGTTACGAGTTTGACAGTATATGGTATGATTCTTCGACTAGCAGTTGTGGAAAAGACATAACGAGAAAGACTACATGTCGCCTATGTGACGTCACCCCATAAAGTTGACTTACCCGTGGTTTTCGCCAACCTCAACGATTTTGTCCTCTCCCTGAAAGAAGGCGGTGAAGTGCACCAAAGGCACAGTCATGTTTAGCGGGATCCATGAGCTAGAGCCGTGTGCTAGTGGTGGTGACGTTTCAAACGCGTCGAAAGCAGCGAAGAGTTGTAGTCCACAAAGTGCTTTCACACAAAGTCTAACCGTATCAAACTTCTACCCGCTAAATTGTAGCATTCTTTACACGAAAAGTTATATAAAAAATTCACAGACAACATATGTTCACATTCATGGCACAATTCAAACGGGACCAGAAAATAATTATTTTCTCCCATTCACTTGCATTGACGATTTTTCAATCTTGAGGTCCAGTGGGGTTAGCGGAAGGGGCGGGACTTACCAGCTCTATTGGGGTAGATGAAAACACAGCGTGAATTATGACGGAGTGCAAACGAATCTAGCTAGGTGTGTGAAAGTTTCACAAAACTTCAAACCAAGCTGTCGTGTGCAATACATGCCAGGCAGAACTTGCTTTTCACGGGAGCACAACATGCAGGTTAAAGCACTTAAAGAGGAGCCGGTGAGAGGTGAATGTTCTCCCGCTGGAGCTAAATAACTAGCAGTAAATCTCTTTATTAGAGAATGCAATACAACTAATAATAGTAATAATATAAAAAATAAAAATATCATTGCATTTGATTGGTTTGTCCTGTGTTTGTTTGTTCTTGAAAGCATCATCAATCTTCAGAAACTCATGTTCCTGATTGACATCTGCCATATCTCCCTCTGTGATGAACAGTTCTGTGTAAACAGCTCTGAGATCTGCTTTATTTTCCTTTTTCCCCTCAAATATACATTCTGCTTTCTTCTGCATGTTGGCTTTGTGGTTTTCCAAAAACTTTTGCAAATTCTCTGTATTAAAAATAATGTAAGCAAATTAAATTACAGGCAAAAAGAGTTTTATTTTTAGACCACACTTTTTATCAGGTGCCTTTACCATATACAAGAATACAAGATTATGGATTTACTGTGTGACTACACTTTGTTCTGGATGATTCCCACATTTCTGCTAATGAGCTGAGTTATGGGTTTGGTTAAGGGTTAGGATTATTGGGGTCAGAGTTAGCTTTTGGGTCAAGGGTTGGGCTACAGTTAGGGCTAAAGTTAACTGTAACTACAAATGTTAATTAAATGCATGTACTTTAAATGTAACTGCACTATGGAGGCTGTTGAATGCTTGATTCTGATTGGCTGACAAACTTTCTAAGGTGTGCAATTATTTTCCAGGAAATGCACAGCTAAAGTAGTTCCAGGCAGGACACACACACACACACACACACACACACACACACACATGCAGCAATGCTCCACAACTTTAGCAAAAATAGTTTTTCAACTGAAAAGAGAAAATGAGTACATTTATACAAAGGAAAGAGACAATTACACAGAAGAATAAAGTGACAAGTACCTAAAGCATTTCTGAACAATATGGCTACACACTAAACTTTAGTGTGCATTATTTCATATATGATTGTTAATAAGCAGTGTTTCTCAGAAAGCAGTTATTGTGTCTTTTTAAACAGTACAATTTATTATATTTTCACTATATGAATTGTATTATAGTCATTATAGTCATTATATATATATACTATATTACCATGTCCTGCAGTGTTTAAGTTGAAGGTCATTGGGGCTGTGAAGGTGTTATCACTGACTACAGGAGCATTGCTCCTCATCTGGCCTGGAATAGAGATAGAGAGATTAATGACATTGCTTAATCACAACTTTAACATTTCCAGTGAGTACACATCAACACTGACTCCAGTGTCAGCATTGCTGCTCATCTGGCCTGGAATAGAGATAGAGAGATTAATTACATTGCTTAATCACAACTTTAACATTTCCAGTGAGTACACATCAACACATGCTAGTAGTGATTATGATATAGCATGGTATGCTCTAGGCCAGGGTCTAATATATCCGTTTGATCAATTTAGAAGATTTTGACTATTGAATCACACACACACACTAATAATTGTAATTATGCATAATTGATAGTTATTACTATAGTAACAAGGACAAGGACACTGTAAAATAAAGGACTACCGAAATTTCTTTTAAAAAATAAGAGACTACATGAGTAAGAAGAGAAGGAAGAGAAGAAGCGAGACAAATGAGAGAAAAGAAAAGATAAGCTAACAAAAAAGACAAAATGAGAAGAAATGAAACAAGAAAGGATGAAATCAGAAAAGATTAAATGAGAAGAAAATATATGAGACAAGAAGAGATGAAATGAGAAGAGGAGAGTGAATGTGAGGAGTGGAAGGCATCATGTAAAAGAGGGTGTCACACACACACACACACACACACACACACACACACACACACACACACACACACACACACACACACACACACACACACACACATTTCATAAGATTTCACACTAACTAAAGTTTAAAAACATTATTCTTTTAAAAGTGTATAAATTAATATATTTCTCGATATAAAAATAAATATCTTGCTAAGTTTAGAGAAACAATTGAAACAGTTAATTATGGCTATTATGAATAAACAAAACATCTTGCATGTTCAGCGAGATAAAGAGCTTAGCATTGGAAATGTGTTCAGTGATGTGGTTTACAAAATGCAGTAAGTTTAAAGCTGAAAATCTCCTGAGTGTTTCTTAGAGAGATAGAGAGACAGACACACAGGTGTGAGATCACTGCACAGAACACACTCCCATGGGGAAACACTTGCGCTCCACACACCAGTTTTCTAATGACACACTCTGCATTCTTTGGATGCCCTGCGGTTGTAAACTGCTTCAATATATTTGCAGAAAGCAAATTTGCAAATGGAGTGACATCTCGCAACACACACACACACACACACACACACACACACACACACACACACACACACACACAGGTTCTATAAAAGGAGCTTATCTCTATTTTAAATTAAATGATTATAAATAAAATATAGAACTCAGTGAAAAATAACAAATATTACAAAAACTGATTTAAACAGTTTTAGTTATACAAATAATTTGGTTAAAAATAAATAAATACATATAAATATGAAAACACCTTACATTTTCAGAGAGCTGAAGAAGTAGTTCTTTATGCAATGATAAAAAAATAAAAAAACAATCCAAATAGTGTAAGTTGTCATAAACAAGACAGTCCCAGATCCTCAAGTGATAAACCACAGTGTGAAATGAAGCGTCAGACGCTCACAGAGACGGAGGAGTTACAGACCAGACGAGCCTCGAGACACAATGACACAGTAAAGCTAGTCTGCGCTCCAGAGGTTTATTCACACTAAATTCATTTAAAAGCATAAAGTTTGAATTAGATCTTTTACAATTAAAAGACTGTTTAAATAAAATCTTTAAAGTTTTATCAAAATGCATTTTCTATTTATCTTCTAGAAGACTTCTGTATGAGATAAAGGATTTTGCTTAAATTTTGATTTTGATTTGGGGGATGTAAAAAAAAATCTTGTATCACATTAAGTGTATTGTTAGTGCTGGGAGGTTTGACCAAAAATCCACATCACGTTTTTTTTCTAAATTATACCGGTTTCACGGTAAATGAGTTTTTTTTTTTTTTTTTTTTTTAGCATAATGGGTGGGTGCAGCCGCGGCGCTACCATTGGGCCCGGGTGGGCCTGGGCCCACCCATTTTAGGTCCGGGCCCACCCATTTTCTACTATGGTTTTGTACGTTTCTTCATTCGGATCTATTTGCGATCCATTCCATTCTAAACAAACAACGCAGTTTAGCCTACATGCTTTGTCCTTGTTACATTATTCATTAAGATAATAATTAATAAATGCACGCATAATTATCAGTGGACTTGATAAATGTTGCAGATATGTTTTACTATGCACAAACAAATGCCTTTTAACTTATGTGTGCAAAATTCAGAATAAAATTAATGTGCAGCAATTTGTACAAATAGAGAGTCTGTAGGCCTACTATATGTGTTGTAGCCATCAAGATCATTTAGTTTCATATTTGTTCAAATATTATAATGTTATTTTTTCTTCTAAGTTGATTAAGAAAAGTGAACCGCACGAGTAAGATAGGATATACAATATCGAGAGACATGGAGCGGGTCAGACATGATTTTGACCACTTAATTAAGTTAGAAAGCCCTTTTTTAAGTGAATTTCGTTTTGTATAAATTGTATCTTAATTTTAATATTTTTTTTTTATCAACCAATTGCCTGTATTTAATGAAACAAATAGGAGATGTAGGATTGAGTGCGAAACAAACACAAATGAATCTTCCAGGTGAATTGTTCAAACATAGTTTCTCACAGAACTGAACATTCCAGACACCAAATCACCAACCCCAGAGCCATAAAAGAAGGCTCCAGCCAGCCAGTCTCCGCTGACCAACGAAAACCCCCAGCTAAGAACTTTATGGCCATGCAAGCTTCAAAGAAGATGAGCCCAACTAAAGAAAGAACTGGTCAATGTAAGATAGCTTGGAAAAGAATGATTGGCTCAGAGATAGCACAATTCAGCCCGATCAAGATAACAGCAGAAGCTGCTCGAGCCCACAACATTCCAGACTCCCCCCCCCCGTAAGGACCTCGGATAGACCTCAGGGTGTAAAATCGTTTCAAACCACAGAGCTGAGATTTTACCTATAACATAAATAAAATCATTCAAGAACAATTTTCAATGGACTTATAGATCAAGCATCATGCAACGACATGATTCTATATTGTTCCTACAATAGATGGGTGTATCTGATATGCTTAGATGCCATACAATTCATGTAATTGTAATAATTGATAGATTTTTGAATGAAAATGTGTTGTGTTTCATATCGATATGATCTTATGTTCTTAATTCAAAGGATGGCTTGATTGAAATCTGTGGAAAATGTTTCGGATTCTTATAATAGTAATAATGTCTTAGCTGTGGCCTCTGTACTCTTTGCTAGAGCTTAGAGAGTAAGGAGAGCACAGATAAGCTTGATTTATGATAAGAAGTGAAGAGAACGCCACCTCCTAAACAAAGACAGTGTCTAATTGGTTAGAACTGATCCAGGAGGCTGGGTGGACATTTGAGTTTAAAATCTTAACACCAGAACAAAGTAGAGTTTCAGTGCAGAACCAAAAATGCAGCGGGAGATGAAGATCTAAGACAGACAAGTAACCATGTAAAACGCGCAGACGAAATAACCCAAATCAAGATCTGAAGAACATGGGTTAAACAGCTTCATTCAAGCCATCATCTACTCTTCTCAATTTCCTTTCTTTTCTTAGTTTCCTTTCTTTTCCGTTGTGAGTCTCGGTTCTAAGTTAAGTTTTGCGACAAGATTTCGAGCCACGTTTCTTCTGCAAAGCCAGCTTCAAACAAAGACTTTCATTCCGCCAGCACGCCACGTGACTGACCACGTGACCCAGACATCAGGCACGCGGAGACCAGCCAACGAACGGACCGGGAAAACCCTTTACACCCAACAAAAGGGAATCCCCAAAAGCAAAGACAAGCAAGTACTGCCTCCAGACTCTTAAACTGAACTGGTGTATTTGATACTGATTTAATAACCTAGGAAACGATAAAAGGGTTAAACTAATGATTGATGGTTCATTCAGGTTGTGTTTTATAAGTGCATAGAAACTTGGGATTACATCATCTCACTCTTAAACTCACTCTTAAAACTTAATCTTTCCTTACTCTCTTTCTTTCTGCAACGCGTATGAATGTGTGTGTCTGTGTTAGATATTAGTTGTATGTGTTAGAATAATCAATAAAGTCTTGTTTGTATTTTAAAGAGAAATATTACTTGTGTTATTGTGCTTACAAATTTAATGTCTTAAACTTCTGATCTAAGTTACCTTGCTAACTGATAGTGTTTCACTATAGTTCGGATATTTATATCCGTTGCAGAGTTGATAATTGCAGCCAGTTCAAATGAACCGCGAACAAGTCATTTGCTCGGTTGTAATAAGTGACTCTTTTGAATTCCCTATAAATTAATTAATAATTCCTTTGAGCTAAATTGTAATCACTACAAATTACAAATATCTTACATATTGGTGGAGAATGCGGGCAGTTTAACCTAAAATTGTAAGCATATACGAAGTAATTATATTGTCATAGTAGCCTATGCGGAGAGATCCGAACCTCCGAGTCTGTGTGTGTGACGTATGCAGCGCGCGCCGCGCGCTCTGTTTGAATGAATGACCTGCTGCTTGAGCTGTTACTCTAGTCTAGTCTGCCTCCCCATTTTATTCTTTTTATTTGTTATTTTATTCAAACTGCAGTAAAATAACCCAAGATATAAGATCCCACGCAACGATAAGGTAACAATTGAGCGTGTCCCTCGATTCTGAAATACTTTATTTATAGCTTAAGACATCTGCGTGTTCCAGAGTCTTTCAAATAGCTATAACGTTATGTGTGTTTGTATCAGTCAGAGAGATGAATTAAATTAAAACTGCAGTAATTAAAATAACCATGTAAAGGACGGACGAGCGTGTCCCTCGTCTAACGTGAACGTTAGTCCTTATTTATCTGATCGTCACTCAGTGCGTGTTCCACTGGGACAACATTCTCCTCACAGAGCGATGAGCGTGTTTCTAACGTTATTTGTTTGATTCACCGTGCGTGTTCCACGGCGATTCGTGATAAACTTAGAAGCCTATATTTGTGACTGGCAGTGCGAGTTCCACTGCTAGGACGAATATTCTCAGTTAAGTTTTAGTTTTTCCCAGGTTGTCAGTGCGTGTCCCACTACAATCCCCGTGATAAATAAGCTTATCTGTGTCTGTTCAATTAATTTTCGTATAAACACTGCGTATGTCCGAGTGTAATTGAATAGGAGTTATTTAAAGTTGTGTTCAAGTAAAGCTTGACGTTGAAACTCAACCAACAGTTAAGAACCCTGTTGTTTTCGTGTGCTCAGATAAAATTGCACAGAGACGATCCACAGAGATCGCTATAGCGATATATTGTTCCATCTATTACAGCACAAAGCTGTCCTTTAAAGTTAATCACTCTTAAACAACTGAGTGAAGCCCCACGTCGTAAAAACAGCTACGAGTGGTGTCCTTTATTTGTATTTTTGAAATGCGCCGACATTTCACGTAAGATGATCGACGTGTATATTCTTTGAACATTGTTGAAATGCGCCGACATTTCATGTAACATGCGTAACTGTTTACAAACTGTTGCAATTCACATGTTTGCCCACTAGCGTTGTTTTGTCGCCATAGTTACAATCGTGACACGGAAGTCTTAACCAACGCTTCCGGGTGAACTCTGACCAACGCCAAAGTGTAAACAAACTGAAACAAAACCCAGTTGTGGCTAAGCTAAGGCTAAAGCTAAGCTAAGTAGTTGTTTACAATTGAGGCCTAATATTAAATGCTAAAGCCTAAGCATTATTTCCGGTTATCAGTAGTAAAATCAGTGGTTAAATACAGTGTCTGTTTGAACAACGTTAAAGTGATTTAACCATTTAAACACCTTGACTTTTATACCTGTTGGTTCTTTTCTTCTTTCCTCTTTTACCTGTCTCATACTTTATTTTTCTGTGAAAAGGAAACTTCGGTTCACAATTATTAATTTCATTTACCTGCATTTTACTTGAAAATAAAAGACTGGTTTATGATTATTAATTGCCAAATTCTAATTTGATTTAAAAAAGGAAATATTAAATCAAGATTGAAGTTTTATTTTTCTAAACAGGTAATCTCTAACGATTTCTAGATTTATTTTTAATAAATCTAATTTCTTAATTCTCATAATTTCTAAATTTATCTTTTAGATTTAATCACTTCAGGTGAATAAGTCTTAAACTTTGAAAGTTAAGTAAACTTATTCAACCAACATTTCCCTATTACAAATATTGTTAGACTCATACTTGCTCCTGTATTGTTAGTGCGTTGTATCCTCCGTTTCTCCTTTCTTTTTGTTACGGTTATAAACCTAACTATTCTATCTGATTTAGTCATTTACCTCTTTATTTTAATTTCCCTTTTGCTTATTTCGTCCATTACATTATTACTTTCTTTCATCTTTTTATTACCTTTTTCTTTTCTTTTTACTCTAGCTTGGGAGTAACACACCTGAGCCTCAATAGGAGACATTGGTATCTCACTACAAGTGTCAAATAAATCAGAGATAACCCTCTCCTACAAAGTTTTATTTTTGAATGTTTAGTTGTTGGCAACTAGCAATTCTGCACTCGTAGTTCGACAAAGGCTCCAGAGCCATTTGTGGATCCAATCTCCTTCCCTCCTTTCCTTCTTACATCCTTCCTGTTCTGTCCTGCTTTCCCATTCTTCACATTTGTAGGGAACAAACCTGGAAGAACCATAAATCGAGTCTAAAGAAAGAGAAAGATAATTTTTCCAAAGAAAACAATTATTAGGTATTTGATTTTTGATCAAACCCTCTCTGTTCTCCATACTCTCCCTGCATCTGTAAACGCAATTTACAATTTGACATCTTATCCAAGATCAATTAACAGAGACAAGTGTTGAGCAACCGTCGCCTTCAAAGCATCCCATCAGAGCTGTAAGCGGTCCAAACTGAAGGTGTGTCAATCCTGTCAAACTTAGAAAAGAGGTATCAGCATTATTATTGTATTATTTTTCGTTGGAAAACAAACAATTATATTGTTTACCTTTCTGGAAACAGATTCTCTTTGATAGGAAACGTTTACGAGAAAAATATTTCTCATAGTTAAGAACTTTCTTTCTTTTTGTTATTGAATTTGTTTTAACCTTTTTCTCTATTTTTCCCTCACTTAGTTGAGTGACAAAGTTTCCACATCACTAACCTACCTGTCTACACTGAGACCAACACTTAGACATTGCAACACTTCACTATTGTTGTACAGTCACTGAAACGACACTTAGTGTTCAACCACATATACTGTAGCTCATACCCCTCACAGATCTGTGTCAGTCTCTTCACTCCAGCGTGCCAACATGCCGTGGACGACAAACCCCACTGACGACGTGGACGTCTGGCTCAGAGGCATCACAGACTGCCTCACACCAAAGACAATTGAACTGTTATTATTTTTAATAATAATCATAACGCTGAGAAGATTCCTGACAAATGATTCAAGCCAAAACCACAACCACGTGGAACTAACCAAGATCATCTGTTCCCTAAGCAATGCCTTTACAGCCCAGCTGACACTAAGCGACAAGCACATCACCCACCTTCAGGAGGAGCTGACACGTGCCCAGAGCCGCATAGACAAGCTGGAAGTGAAAGTCCAGGACGACTTCAAGCGTCAGACCACTGAGTTCTTGAGAGAGCTGATGCACACTCAGCGCTGCACAGACCAGCTCAAAATGAAAGCTCAAGACAAACTCATGCCTGATGTAGTGGAGCAAGAAACAAAGAAACAAGTTGACAAGCTCCAAGAAGCCCTTGCAGTCACTGAACGTGACAAACAAGAATTAAAGACTGTCCAGAAGCACCTGGTAAACCAACTCCAGGCTGCTGAACATCAGCTAGAGAAAGCTAAAGCTGACATTAAAGACAAGAACTCTAAAATTAATGCTCTGAAAGACCACCTGGAAAGGTGCAGTGCTGACATTGACCATCTGACCCAACAGCGAGATGACGCCAACGACGAGCTCTACGCGGTCAGAGGTGAACTCCAGCACATTTTCCAACAGAAACCAGAGCCAAGAAGGGAGAGACCTCCCTCAGCATCACCACTGCTGAGCAGAACAGAGTCCTCCATCCAAGAACTGCCATACAACAGAAAAGGTGAATGGCCGCAACCCAAAACATCACCAGCCTTCACTACAGAACTGTTCACTGCCAACAAGCAACGAGAGCTCATCCAGGCAGACTCCAAAGCTGCGCAGGCGATGACCTTTAAAGATCTCAACAAGCTGGTTAAGAATATCACTCAGTTCAACCCGAACTCCACAGAGGGCCAAGACATTGAAGCCTACATCCGAGATATCAACTTCCACCTAGAGGTGAGACCACATGTGACTGACAGAGACAGGTTCTACCTCCTCCGATCCACCTGCAGTCCAGAGGTACGAAGCTTCCTAGACCGACAACCTGCTCATGTCAAGTCAAACTACCAGCTGCTATGTGAGACACTGATTAAGGAATTCACAGGCCCAGAGTCGGAACATGGTGTGTTAATCGCCTTGGAAACCAAACAAGGTCGACACGAGACTCCCCAAGCCTACTACCACCGTTTTCGACAAGCCTTCTTTGGTGCACATAACTCACCTGAACATGAAGAGGATGTGAATTTCAAAACCCTCTTCCTGAGAAACCTGCACCCTGGATTGAGTCATCATCTTTATCTCATGGCCAGCCCAGACACAATGACAATTCAACAGCTACGTGACCTGACACACAAGGCCCACATCAAACAGAAGATGTCCTCAAAGAAAGGTTTGAAAACATCCACAGTGTCAAACTCCTTCAGCCAAGACACAAGCTATGCACTGGAAGACACCCAGTGGCATGACAACACCACAGTCCTTCGCAAGGTGCACAGAGAACGTGACCCCCAGGCCAATGACGGCTACCACACCAACCGCATGGAAAAGCCATGGGACCAGCCACGCTTCTCAATGAACCCACAAGAAGGAAACAACTGGAATCCTAACTGGATATCCAAAGGCTGTCAACCAACGCATCCAAAAGCATTCAATGTGAGTAATCGACGACGAAACTCACCTCGGCACCACTCAGTCAAACACAACACTGAGTGTGCCCAAGAACAAGACAGTTTACCCTCAGAAGACATGGAGCAACTAATGAGGCAAATGAAAGTGTTCATAGAAAACAAGCTGAACACGAATGACCAACAAGATGAGTCAAATTCACTATGACTAGCGATGGAACGGAAGACCAATGATCATCTGGTACACCTTCATAATGAAGATGACGACCACCTGTTCTACAACAACACAGAACAGAGGGGTCTCTCACAGCCAACCACTGACAAACACCCAGAGGTACCAGAAAACACCACACTGGCTTCCCATTACTCACAAAGAAACCATCACACAAGCTCCAAACTCAAGAACCACGTGTGTGCTACAGTAACCACAGTAAGCACAGAAGGTCAGAAAGTCTGTCACAACCAGAAGGCATCACAAGAGGAGTGCAACAACGGAGACAAAGTTTTGCACCACAGCTTCACGCATCCATGCCAAACTGCCTCCCAATGTCTGCCAGAGAACTTCCTGCCTTACTGGACTGACCCCCAGCAGATCATAGAAGATCCCTTTCCTAAGGCAATGATGCAACAAGCCAACCTTCATCTAAGCTCATCAAAGCTAAGCCAAGAAGCACGTGGGCAAGCCTTCAAGAAAAGGGGGGGAGCCAAACAGACTGAGACAGATCTGACCATACATACATACATACATGCATTACCCTACGCCACTAACATGCTCACTAACACGTAGAGGTTAACCACATCTACCATGGAAAACATTCAACAAACATGTTTTCCCCACAGGTAGAAAACTAACTTCAGAAACTAGCTTAACGACTTAGCTACACTTACCATAGGAAACATACTAGCTATCCATCCAACAAGTAGAACACCTCTCATTACCCTGTGATACCTGACACCTTAGCTGCACAACAGTAGTTATAAGCCATACTAGGAACACTCAATTGTTTTGTTTTACCTCTTCCTTAACTTTCCTTCTTCTTGTATTAGGTAAAATGCATGTCTACCCCCCCTAAGGGTCAAGGTCACGGTAATAGGATTGACGCACCACGCCTGACACTTGTAAGCCGCCTTAAAACGAATGTGAGCCAGAGAGCTCCATGCATGATGGGTCACATAATTGTTACCACAAATTATTTCACCAGAAAATAAAAGGTAAAACGTCTTAACGTGAAACAACTTAGAAGAGAAGATAACAAACAAACGTAATCACAGAATTTGATCAAAGAATCACCGTACCGAAACAAATTAGAATAACAATCCCAAAATTTAAACTCTACTCAATATAATAGACCATATTGAGAGAATGAACTTGAACTTTTAATACTTAAGTAATCTAATGCCCTGCACCAGTACAGTGACCAGTCATGGAGGTGTTGTCTTGTTGTTTGCTTTGTATGTGTCTGTTTCTTCTACCCGTGTTTCTCCAGCGTTCACCGATGTCTTCATCTTAACACATCGCCGTACGAAGAGGGGATATGTAGGATTGAGTGCGAAACAAACACAAATGAATCTTCCAGGTGAATTGTTCAAACATAGTTTCTCACAGAACTGAACATTCCAGACACCAAATCACCAACCCCAGAGCCATAAAAGAAGGCTCCAGCCAGCCAGTCTCCGCTGACCAACGAAAACCCCCAGCTAAGAACTTTATGGCCATGCAAGCTTCAAAGAAGATGAGCCCAACTAAAGAAAGAACTGGTCAATGTAAGATAGCTTGGAAAAGAATGATTGGCTCAGAGATAGCACAATTCAGCCCGATCAAGATAACAGCAGAAGCTGCTCGAGCCCACAACATTCCAGACTCCCCCCCCCCGTAAGGACCTCGGATAGACCTCAGGGTGTAAAATCGTTTCAAACCACAGAGCTGAGATTTTACCTATAACATAAATAAAATCATTCAAGAACAATTTTCAATGGACTTATAGATCAAGCATCATGCAACGACATGATTCTATATTGTTCCTACAATAGATGGGTGTATCTGATATGCTTAGATGCCATACAATTCATGTAATTGTAATAATTGATAGATTTTTGAATGAAAATGTGTTGTGTTTCATATCGATATGATCTTATGTTCTTAATTCAAAGGATGGCTTGATTGAAATCTGTGGAAAATGTTTCGGATTCTTATAATAGTAATAATGTCTTAGCTGTGGCCTCTGTACTCTTTGCTAGAGCTTAGAGAGTAAGGAGAGCACAGATAAGCTTGATTTATGATAAGAAGTGAAGAGAACGCCACCTCCTAAACAAAGACAGTGTCTAATTGGTTAGAACTGATCCAGGAGGCTGGGTGGACATTTGAGTTTAAAATCTTAACACCAGAACAAAGTAGAGTTTCAGTGCAGAACCAAAAATGCAGCGGGAGATGAAGATCTAAGACAGACAAGTAACCATGTAAAACGCGCAGACGAAATAACCCAAATCAAGATCTGAAGAACATGGGTTAAACAGCTTCATTCAAGCCATCATCTACTCTTCTCAATTTCCTTTCTTTTCTTAGTTTCCTTTCTTTTCCGTTGTGAGTCTCGGTTCTAAGTTAAGTTTTGCGACAAGATTTCGAGCCACGTTTCTTCTGCAAAGCCAGCTTCAAACAAAGACTTTCATTCCGCCAGCACGCCACGTGACTGACCACGTGACCCAGACATCAGGCACGCGGAGACCAGCCAACGAACGGACCGGGAAAACCCTTTACACCCAACAAAAGGGAATCCCCAAAAGCAAAGACAAGCAAGTACTGCCTCCAGACTCTTAAACTGAACTGGTGTATTTGATACTGATTTAATAACCTAGGAAACGATAAAAGGGTTAAACTAATGATTGATGGTTCATTCAGGTTGTGTTTTATAAGTGCATAGAAACTTGGGATTACATCATCTCACTCTTAAACTCACTCTTAAAACTTAATCTTTCCTTACTCTCTTTCTTTCTGCAACGCGTATGAATGTGTGTGTCTGTGTTAGATATTAGTTGTATGTGTTAGAATAATCAATAAAGTCTTGTTTGTATTTTAAAGAGAAATATTACTTGTGTTATTGTGCTTACAAATTTAATGTCTTAAACTTCTGATCTAAGTTACCTTGCTAACTGATAGTGTTTCACTATAGTTCGGATATTTATATCCGTTGCAGAGTTGATAATTGCAGCCAGTTCAAATGAACCGCGAACAAGTCATTTGCTCGGTTGTAATAAGTGACTCTTTTGAATTCCCTATAAATTAATTAATAATTCCTTTGAGCTAAATTGTAATCACTACAAATTACAAATATCTTACAGAGACAATATAAGAGGCGTGCCCGCGCGGTCACTTGCATTGCTCGTGAACAGGAGCGCATCTCATCCTAACTTAACGAAACTCAGCATATGCCTCACAGACATGAAATCTATCTTAAAGCTTGAAATGTCTTTTTAACAATTTAAAACGAAAAGAAAAAGGCTAGGCCTACTCTCTGATTATGCAATCCATGATGTGCATTTCTCTCTATAGGCGCGTTAACGGAGTTGACGATCGACAACTTCATCTTTACAGCTGTTGCTGCTGTTAATAAACTAAAAATAATAGGCCTATAATTTTGTTAAACAATACATTAAATGAAATTGTAATTTTTTTTTTAAAAGCAACAAAAAATTCCTGTTTAAGTTTTTCTTTTCTTTTTTACCTGTGCTAATTACGCATTAAATTCAGGTAATGAGTCGCTGTCCTCAGTGCCGCAGAAAAGCGCTGAAACGGAGATGAAGGGAAACCCTTTTTTTTTTTGGCTTATTTTAACTGGCCCATCCAGTTTTCTGGAGGCCCACCTACAATCAAAATCCTGGTGCCGCTAGTGGGTGGGTGTTAACCACATTTTCTACTGAGTGAGAGAGTTAATACTGCAGTAGATTAACTTATAATGCCCTATTTTATTGTCATGAGTGAATATTATAGAAAAAATATTATCCACTCTAATATTAATAATACAGGTTTGCAAGGCTGTTTACAAAGAGTTTCAACAGGTAACGGCTGTAACGTTACACAAAGCAACAATGCTCATAAACGCTGCTTTATCAGGAAAAATAAATAAAGATTCAATCGTAATAACAAAGAAACTTTTCCAAAGACCGTCAGTTCACTTCAGATATGTTCATACAGTATAAAAACACGCGCGCGCCGCGAGAAAAAAGACACTCTCACCCCCACACGTCTGCGGCGCATTACGGCTCTGCGACACGGCTACCGGAGCTGATCGCGCCCATTCTAGTCAATGCCTGTGTTTCAGATCGAAGCTTCCCAGAAGCGGCTCTCCACGCAGCTTCGCTAAATATAGGCGCCTAGTCTATTTTGACGCACCGCGTGGAGGACGGAATAAAACCTTGTCACAGCCGTAATGCGCCGCAGACGTGTGTTGTAAATGAGGGGTGAGACAGTGTCGCGCAGCGCCGCGTTCCGATTAAAGCGACATACACCGGTATTGCGGTATATTAAAAATTCATATCGTAACAAAAATAAACACCGGTATTCGGTATGAACCGGTAAACCGCCCAGCACTATGTATTGTGATTGTCAAAACATTTTAATAACTAAACAGAATTTTATTAGGTTAAAGGACCACTCCACTGTTTTTATAAATAGGGCTTATTCACCATCTTTCCTACATTTAGATAGGTGGGCAAACGCATTTCTGTCAGGACCACTATCGTCAAATACGATTGACAATCAGCATACAGTTTGGATTGGCGGTATGATTCTGTTCTGGGCAAGAACTGTAGCCTAGCATGGATAAGAGCAGGAGAGCAGCATGTCACGATACCACACACAGGAAACAAAGATAGATCCAAGAGTAGTTTATTGGGTAATCCATAAATCATAAACCAGTCCAGGCAGGGGTCAAAATTCATATAAGCAGTCCATAACGAGAAACAAAACAAGAACAGGCAAGAAACAGACTTTCAAAGTGGTGTGACGAATAACAAGGACTAAACAGAACAAAACAAAACAAAAACACTAAACAGGCAGGGTATTTGTACACACAGAAACTAACAATCATGATGGGGAACAGCTGGGTGCAATGAACAGCGATGAGTGCAGACAAGGATTGTGGGGAATGCAGTTCCTAATGTGAATGACACTGTGGGGAAGAGGACCTCTAGTGGACACCCAGGGAAACACAAACCAGACACTGTGATATAACCCCCCCCCCCTCCCTCTACGAAGCGGCTACCACGCTCCAAGACCCACAAAAAACAAACAAAACAAGAGTCCAGGAGGGAGGTGGAACGGTGGAGGATCAGGGGGAGGGATGGGGGCCAGGTCCATGAAGGGGAACAGGAATAGGGGGTGACGGCTTAGCCGGCGGCCAGGGCGAAGCAGATAGTCCATCGGGTGGCCAGGGTGAAGCAGACGACCCATCGGGCGGCCAGGGCGGAGCAGACGACCCATCGGGCGGCCAGGGCGGAGCAGACAATTCATCAGGCAGCCAGGACGGAGCGGATAGTCCCTCAGGCGGCCATGACGGAGACCTCCCCTCAGGTGATCAGGGCGGAGAAGATAGTCCATCGGGCGGCCAGGGTGGAGACGACCCTTCAGGCAGCCAGAGCGGAGCAGACCCTTCAGGCAGCCAGAGCGGAGCAGACAGTCCATCTGGGGGCCAGAGCGGAACAGACAGTCCATCTGGTGGCCAGGGCGGAGCGGACAGTACATCCGGCGGCCAGGACGGAGACGACCCTTCGGGCGGCCATGGCGAAGACGACCCTTCGGGCAGCCACGGCGAAGATGACCCTTCGGGCAGCCACGGCGGAGACGACCCTTCGGGCAGCCACGGCGGAGACGACCCCTCGGTGGCCACGGAACAGGAACAGGCACCGGCTCAGGAACAGATACCGGCCCAGGAACAGGAACAGGAACAGACACCGGCTCAGGAACAGGAACCGGCTCAGGAACAGGAACCGGCTCAGGAACAGGAACGATCACCGGCTCAGGAACAGGAACGGACACCGGCTCAGGCACAGGAACGGACACCGGCTCAGAAACAGACATAGGCTCGGCGGTGGCCATCCTGTCTGGAGACACTGGCTCGGTGGCGGAGACACAGGCTCAGCGGCGGACATCTTGTCCGGAGACACTGGCTCGGCAGACGTGACCTGAACAGTCTCTGGATCGGCAGACGTCCTGTGTCTCCTCCACGCATGCAGTACCACCACTGCATAAAAGAGGAAGACAGCCCTCTTGGCTGTGGCAGGACTGATGGTGGGCAGCTCTGAGACGATCTCAGGGACGACAGCGGGCTGCACGGGGACGACCTTCGGGACGACAGCGGGCTGCACGGGGACAGCCTTCGGGACGACAGCGGGCTGCACGGGGACGGCCTCCGGGACGACAGCGGGCTGCACAGGGACGGCCTCCGGGTCTTCGGGGAGGCTGGAGCTCTTCCTCCTTCTCCACCGTTTCTGATGGCGATGTACAGGCTCTGGGCTGGATGGGAACCGCGGCGAAAGAGCTCTGGGCTGGGCGGAAATCAGCGGCGGATGGAGCTCAGGACTGGACATCACCAGCCCAGGTTCGAAGAGGGGCCAGAGTGGAGAATGGTGTCGGGATTCCTCTCGACCGCCTCCTCCACTGCGGCCTCCACGGGTCCCGGGAAATTTGACCAACCGGGTCCCCTCAAAAAATGGTCTTTTCTCCCGCTCGGTGGCTGGGGAAGAGACATTAAAAAACATACCGCTGGATCTTGTGTAGACAGAGTCCTTCTGTCACGATACCACACAAAGGAAACAAAGATAGATCCAAAAGCAGTTTATTGGGTAATCCATAAATCATAAACCAGTCCAGGCAGGGATCAAAATCAATATAAGCAGTCCATAACGAGAAACAAAACAAGAACAGGCAAGAAACAGACTTCCAAAGTGGTGTGATGATTAACAAGGACTCCGTAACAAAACACTACACAGGCAGGGTATTTATACACACAGAAACTAACAATCATGATGGGGAACAGCTGGGTGCAATGAACAGTGATGAGTGCAGACAAGGATTGTGGGGAATGCAGTTCCTATTGTGAATGACACCATGGGGAAGAGGACCTCTAGTGGACACCCAGGGAAACACAAACCAGACACTGTGACACAGCAATAACCCCCCTAAGGGTAAACAGAACAGAACCAACATGAATGTATTGCAAATGTCATTAATTCAAGATTTTAAAGTACAACATAATTTGAGAATTTATTCTGATTCAAAGAGCGCTCAGGAGGCCAAATCCTGACTGACGAGAGGAGGAGCTGGGGAGGGAGGAGGGTAATCAGCTCCTGAGAAACGCGATAGCTGCTGATAATACTGAAGGAGCTTATATATGTAAACTGTGATAGGCGTCTTGTTCCCATAGGTAGACGGTTATGTGACATAATTGTTCTCCAGTTGTTTTACCTCTTTCTGCTGTTGAAAATCAGAATCAGAATCAGAAAGAGCTTTATTGCCAAGTGTGCTTGCACCCACAAGGAATTTTTCTTGGTACTGAAGCTTCCAGTGCACATATACAAATACAAATACAACATAGTAAAAAACATAGTAATACAAATTCTAAGAATAAAAATATATAAAAAATAAATAAAAATAGTATAAAAGTAAAAAAGTAGGGTCACAGTTGGGTTTAGTCTTAATAAACATTTACAGATTATGAACATATTTACAGTATTTTGAGTAGTATGAATAATATAAATATAAATATCACCTGAATTAGAGAATATTACACTAGACAGTGGGAGTCTAGCGCATGTTACAGATTATAAACATATTTACAGTATTTTGAGTAGTATGAATAATATAGATATAAATATCACCTGAGTTTATTGCACTAGACAGTGGGAGTATTGCACTTACAGGCATATGCCTTGGGGGGCATGTTAAGTGTTCAGAAGGGAAATGGCCTGTGGAAAGAAACTGTTCCTGTGCCTGGATGTTCTTGTGGCCAGTGATCTGTGTCGCCGTCCTGACGGTAACAGTTCAAACAGGGGGTGTCCAGGGTGAGTGGAGTCCGTGATGATTTTACCTGCTCTCTTCCTCACTCTGGAAGAGTACAGGTCCTGGAGGGTTGGCAGGGGGGCACCAATAATCCTCTCTGCAGTCCGGACTGTCCGTTGTAGTCTCCTGATGTCCGATTTGGTAGCTGAACCAAACCAGACAGTGATGGAAGTGCTTAGAACAGACTCAATGACGGCTGAGTAGAACTGGATCAGCAGCTCCTGTGGCAGATTGAACTTCTTCAGCTGGCGAAGGAAGTAGAGTCTCTGCTGGGCCTTTTTCACAATGGAGTCAATGTGATTTGCCCACTTCAGGTCCTGGGAGATGGTAGAGCCCAGGAACCTGAATGACTCCACTGCTTCCACAGTGCTGTTCATGATGGTGAGAGGGGGGAGTGCTGGGGTGTTTCTCCTGAAGTCCACGATCATCTCCACTGTTTTGAGCGTGTTCAGCTCAAGGTTGTTATAACTGCACCAGACAGCCAGCTGTTCAACCCCCAGTCTGTAAGCAGACTCGTCACCATTTTGGATGAGACCGATGACAGTGGTGTCGTCTGCAAATTTCAGGAGCTTGACAGAGGGGTCTTTAGAAGTGCAGTCATTAGTGTACAGGGAGAAGAGCAGTGGGGAGAGAACGCACCCTTGGGGGGCGCCAGTGCTGATGGTGAGGGTCCTGGATGTGAGTTTCCCCAGTCTCACTAGCTGCTGCCGGTCCGTCAGGAAGCTGGAGATCCACTGACAGATTGTGGATGGCATGGAGAGCTGAGTCAGTTTGGCTGTGAGAAGATCAGGGATGATGGTATTGAAGGCCGAACTGAAGTCCACAAATAAGATCCGTGCATAAGTCCCAGGTCTGTCAAGATGTTGCAGGATATAGTGCAGTCCCATGTTGACTGCATCATCCACAGACCTGTTTGCTCTGTAAGCAAACTGAAGGGGATCCATCAGGGGTCCAGTGATGTCCTTCAGATAGGCCAACACCAGTCTTTCAAACGACTTCATGACCACAGACGTGAGAGCGACAGGTCTGTAGTCATTAAGTCCAGTGATTTTAGTTTTTTTGGGAACCGGAATGATAGTGGAGCGTTTGAAGCAGCAGGGAACTTCACACTGCTCCAATGATCTGTTGAAGATCTGCGTGAAGACTGGGGCCAGTTGGTCAGCACAGGCTTTTAGACAAGCAGATGAGATGCCGTCTGGGCCTGAAGCTTTCCTAGTCTTCTGTTTTTTGAAGACTCTGCTCACGTCCTCCACACAGACCTTAAGCTCAGGTTGGATGGCAGAAGGGGGGAGGAGAGGGGTTGCAGGAGGTGATGGTGGATGTGTGAAGTGCACATCAGGGCGGGTGTGAGGTGTGAGTCTGGGCTTCTCAAACCTGCAATAGAATGCATTGAGAGTGTCAGCCAGTTGTTGATTCTCCACAGATGGGGGGGATGGTGATTTGTAGTTGGTGATGTTCCTCAGGCCTCTCCAGACTGATGCCGGGTCGTTGGCTGAAAACTGGTTTTTCAGCTTTTCAGAGTAGCTTCTTTTAGCAACTCTGATCTCCTTTGTCAGTTTGTTTCTGGCCTGGTTATACAAGATTTTATCCCCACTTCTGTAAGCATCCTCTTTGGCATGACGAAGCTGTTTGAGTTTCCCAGTAAACCATGGTTTATCATTAGTGAATGATAAGAATGTCCTGGTAGGAATGCATGTATCCTCACAGAAACTGATATATGATGTTACAGTATCTGTGAGCTCATCCAGATCGGTGGCTGCATCTTCAAAAACAGTCCAATCAGTGCAATCGAAGCAGGCCTGTAGATCCTGCTCTGCTTCGTTGGTCCATCTTTTTACAGTCCTTAATACAGGTTTAGCTGATTTCAGTTTCTGCCTGTAGGTCGGTATAAGATGAACCAAACAGTGATCAGAGAGCCCCAAAGCTGCCCGTGGGACGGAGTGATACGCATTCTTTATCGTGGTGTAACAGTGGTCCAATATATTACTGTCTCTGGTAGGACATGTAACATGCTGTCTGTATTTTGGCAGTTCACGGGAGAGATTTGCTTTGTTAAAATCCCCAAGAATGATTAAAAGAGAGTCTGGGTACCTTTGTTCCATTTCAGCTATATGTTCAGCCAGCTGTTGTAGCGCCGCGCTCACACACGCGTCTGGAGGAATGTAAACATTCGCGAGAATGAATGAGGAAAACTCCCGCGGCGAGTAGAAAGGTTTACAGTTTATGAAATGTGCCTCTAAATTAGGAGAGCACATCTTCTTCAGTGTTGTTACATCTGAACACCAACTTTCGTTAATGTAGAAACACAATCCACCACCTCTCGTTTTCCCCGTTAGTTCCGCGATGCGATCCGCTCGGAACAGCTGGAAGCCCGGCAGATGTAGTGCGTTGTCCGGTATGGCTTCACTCAGCCAGGTTTCAGTGAAGCACAGAGCAGCGGAGTTTAAAAAATCCTTGTTAGTGCGGGTGAGGAGAAGAAGTTCGTCCATTTTGTTAGGAAGAGATCGGAGATTCGCAAGATGAATACTGGGTAGTGCAGTGCGGAGGCCGCGCTCGCGGAGTTTAACCAGCACGCCGGCGCGCTTCCCGCGTTTGCGTCTGACCGCGCGTTTTAACAACACCGCTGCCCCTCCAACGAGAATGTCCAGTAAAACGTCTGAGTAATCAAAATCTGTAAAAAACTTGTCTGGTGTGTGTTTCCTAATGTCCAGAAGTTCGTCTTTGGTGAAACTGATAGGAAAAGAATGACTAAACGCAGAACAAACGAACAAAAACAACACAATGACTGGAGAGCTCCACACCGAGGCAGCCATCCGCGGCGCCATCTTGGACATCACGATGCGACCAAAACCCTGATTGGTTGATATTATGTATGAGGAATATACATTTCGGTAAGTTGTCCTGTATCTTTCAACATTGTTCATTCGTGTTTATTTACTATTAGCTAGTAGAGATGATCGGTTCACGTGCCGCTAGGGATCTGTCACGTCACAAGCGCCAAAACGGTATTTATTGTTTGAATTTTGTAATAAAATTGACAGAATTTGAGAGCTGATATTGTTTATATCATAAGTAACCTGCTCTGTCTAGTCTGTCGGTCTCCGTGTCCTCTTTGCTTCGCGATTTTTCTGTGCGTGAGAAAGTGGATGTGTGGCGTGAGAGCGTGAAAAGTGTCAATTGCGTGATTCTCACGGTGAATGCGTTAGAGTTGGCAGCTCTGCTTTTTCTACGGTAGCTATGATCTATTCAGTGTGGAAACACACAGGGTGAAACCCTTTACTGAGAATATACTATCTACTCAAAATATATGTAGAATTTAGGGCTGCACGATATTGAAGGAAAATGCGATATGCGATAACTCTTTAAATAATGCGATATTCGATATGCAATACAATAATGCTTAAAAAGTGTGTAAAGTAAACTTAAATTATCTTTAAAATATATTTAAAATGATATAACCTACATATGTTTCACATTCTTTTTGTGACAAGAAAACATCCTTACAACTTCTGACAGTGAACAGCAGTGTATAAATGTAAAATAAAAATAAATAAATGTAAAAATAAACACTGCTTAGTTATCACTGTATGAAGTAAATACTGATTCTTATTAAAGCTACAAAAGTTATTCAGCCGAGAGCAGTGACTGATTTTCTCTTTGTCTTTTGTTCATGACCCCAGTTATTGCAAGGTGTTGTGATATGCGTATTGTGATATATACATTTGCGATATTTCGATATATTGTGCAGCCCTAGTAGAAGTTTAAAGTGTTAGCATCTGTTGATGGACAGGCTGTCTGTCTGGTGGCCGCATGAACAGACTTTGAGGAGAGCTGATGATACTATAGCAGGACACATGACCTCTGACCTCCTCGATCTTGGAGGCTTTTTTTTGTATAAGATCCTAAAAGTTAGTCCTTAACCCCCTGAGGTCGGCGATCACGCCGGCGTGATCTGCTCGCTTTTTTTTAAAAGAGACTCTAAATAGTCTGTTGACTTTGATCTTTCAAACAAGTTTCATACATCAATCGATCCTGTTAAGTGTGTATTATTTTTATGTATACTCACAATAAAAACAAAGTGTTGTGCTTTTTGCCAAATAAAGAAAAATAAACATGATGTGAGTTCTGCTTTCTCTCTGTCAGTGTAGCCCATTCTGAAACGCGTCCGAAAATGGACAATAACTCCACGAATACTCAGTCAAACAGGCATACAGACACACAGGCATGAAGCTTGAATTCTCTTCTTTAAAATGAGGTAATTTATATAAAAAACAAATATTCTCAGTTCATGTAATATGTATGCAAATAGAACGATGTCAGTCATTCTCATTTCAGCTCATTATTTTTAATCTGCCCCGCCCACGGAGAGCGCGCGCTATTCAAATGCAAATGACTGAGGCATCCATGCAAACTGTGAACGCCCCCATATCAGCTCGAGAAAACACATCAAGTTTATTCAGATCATTGTACTTGTTTACACCGTCTCGCAGCGCTGTGTGGAATAATACTATCGTAATAATAAAAAATGGAAAATGTACCTCAGAACAGAAGTGCTGGTATTTCGAGGACGATCCGAGCTGAGGAATACTGTAGTACGTTTTTTTTCATTCTCAAGTGAATCGCGTTTCTGTGTGTGAATGAATGAACGGCAGAGACGCGCGCTGTTTACCACAGCTCGCAAAAAGACAGTTTAAATTTGAATTGCGTTTCTGTGTGTGAATGAACGATGATGTTTTAGCAAACTATATTGCTATACTGAGATATGTAAAAATTGACTGAAATATGTTGAAATAAAATGTATTTGTATAAGCAACGTTTTAAACTGCAAATTAACATTTATATTCCTTATAATAAAAACGGAAGGCCTATGTTACAGACATATGAAAGACAACATTTCGTTGACTAGTTTTGGATAGATTATACATTTTTACGGTAAAATATCTGCCACCTCAAATAAGCTTTTGTTTGCCAATTTTTGCTCATATGTTAAATATAGTATATGTTTTGTCAAAAATAAAGTCATCAAATAATATGTTATAGTGTTTGTTCCAATGTAGCCTAGGCTATATTCAAAGTAATGAATCCTTAACCCCCTGGGGTCGGCGGTATCGCCGGCGATACCAGCTCGCTTTTTTTATTATGAGTGCAAAGGAGACTCCAAATACTCTGTTGACTTTGATCTTAAATACAAGTGCCATACATCAATCGATCCTGTTAAGTGTGTATTATTTTTGTGTATACTCACAATAAAAGCAAAGTGTTGTGCTTTTTGCCAAATAAAGAAAAATAAACATGATGCGAGTTCTGCTTTCTCTCTGTCAGTGAAGTCCATTCTGAAACGCGTCCGAAAATTAACTATAACTCAGCGAATACTCAGTCAAACAGGCATACAGACACACAGACATGAAGCTTGAATTCTCTTCTTTTAAATGAAGTAATTTATATAAAAAACAAATATTCTCAGTGTATGTCATATGTATGAAAAGAGAGAGATGTCAGTCGTTCTCAGCTCATTATGTCTTAATGTGACCCCGCCCACGGAGAGTGCGCGCTATTCAAACGCAAATGATCTGAGGCGATCCACGCAAACCTGTGAAACTCCCACATCAGCTGGATAACACACACCGCGAGTTATCAGAGTCATGAACTTTACAACGCTGTGAGGAATAATACTATCTTAATAATAATCCTGGAAAATTTAGATAGGGTCTGGAAGGGTCTGGAAGTTTCATTTCGAGGAGCAACAGATCCAGCCTGAGGAATAGGTCAGTTATATTTGCTTTGTTCTAATCGCAAGTGTCTGTATGCGCACAAATACTGTTTAAATATGAATCGCGTTTCTGTGCGTGAATGAATGAACAGCTTTTACTAATGAATTATACACGTATGATAAAATGTATACTTTAGTTTTTACAAAGAAAGATTACACTGGAAATATTGTTAAAATTTTAATTGTTATAATTGTAATTGTATAACCTTTTTAATAAAATAGCAAAAACTATATAATTACAAGGATAGATGTAAACAAAATCTTAAAAGGTCAATATAAGCCTTCTCTTTAAATTATTTTTATTGTGTTTTATTAGTGACACATTTGAGAATATATTCCAAATTCCATTAACTGCACAATTACTAGAAATGTTTACCTTGGATATTATACAATTTGCAAGCACAATTTGAGGAAAAAAACAACAACAACTGTGTTTCCAACTGTGAATCAATTTTGTATATATACATATATATATATATATATATATATATATATATTGTCCTTGCATTCTTTCTTGTGGCTCAGTGACACACCTTAATGAATGGCTCATTATGTATGCGGGCCCCATTGTCTCCTCAGGTGTGCTGATGACCACTCAATATGCATGATGGTGTTGGACTCTGGCCCACTCGCATATTGCCTTTCCAAACAAAAAGTGTCTTACAAAATTTAAATCAATATATTGTTTTATGTGAATGATTAGGCAGGATGATTTTCAGATCATTTTGAATTATTTTCTTCAATTCAATTCTTCTTCATTCTACAAATATCAGCCTGATAAATATGGAGTTAATACACAATGAAACATGCTACCAAATACGTCTGACACAATGTTTTTAAGAAAAAGCAGTGTTTTAAAATACAACTAAACCAGATGATTTTCTTTTGACAGTCCTAGAGAAATGCATGTTGATTTCTAAGTTTCAGGAATAGTGCAAACATGCAATGTTCGAGAAAGCTAATATTCCGGTAATACCATGGAAATAAACAAGGCTTCATTTTACAGTACAGTTTCACTTTACTTACTGAGTAAATTGTCATGTTTTCCTTGGTAACGTTGCAGGACAAATGAGGTAAAAAATTGTGACTATATGGAAAAGGGAATGATCAAGTTACATGGTACAATTCCGATAATACCATGGAAATAAACAAGGCTTCATTTTACAGTACAGTTTCACTTTACTTACTGAGTAAATTGTCATGTTTTCCTTGGTAACGTTGCAGGACATATGAGGTAAAAAATTGTGACTATATGGAAAAGGGAATGATCAAGTTATATGGTACAATTCCGGTAATACCATGGAAATAAACAAGGCTTCATTTTACAGTACAGTTACACTTTACTTACTGAGTAAATTGTAAAAACATTTGCAAGAACATACCCAGTATTTAAGATGTGCCATGACATTAGGGAAAACTGTTCCTGCGGGGTAGTTACCAGGTAAGTGTAAGGTAAATTATTTGACAAACCCTCTATAAATGGGTGTAGCAATGAACAACAACTATGTAAGACAAGGTAATTAATTGGAAACTACCGTCTTAATTTCAAGATAGTAATAAATAAACATGGACTGTTACCAACATAACCCTAGGATAACTACAAACCTAACTTGAATTGATGGGTAATACTGGAGGTGTTTCTAAAAATAGTCTGCCTACATTCTGAGGAAGTACACAATTAAATCGGAGTTATTACCAACCTAAACAGGTAACAAGTACACAGTACTTTGTTGAGTTGATATTTAACAGTGGTGTTTTTTTCCCTGGTAGTTTCTCTGTAATTGCATACTAATCACCTTAAGTAATTACACACTAAAATACTATAATTTACCATATGCTTACCAGGTAAATACTTAGTAGTTTCTCTGCATTTACATACTTGTTACCTGTGGTAATTACCAATAACCAACTAAAACTTACCATATATTTACCAGGTAAATATCTAGTAATTAGTTTGTAGTTTCTCTGCATTTACATACTTGTTACCTGTGGTAATTACCAATAACCAACTATAACTTACCATATATTTACCAGGTAAATACCTAGTAATTAGGGGACTGTAAAAGAAAGGGTTACAAAAATACATGAGATATTACAATCTAGAGTCTGTTATCAGAGAAAACTAAGTTTTGTATTTCAGAAATGTACATATACAAATCACAGTTAGCTAAAACTGTATTAATTTAAACAATCTAATATTTTAAGGCAGATGTCAATGATTTTATTGAAGTATTGAATACTTGTTTGTTAACAAATGATTATGAGATTTAGAAATATAGCATTGGTAAGTGTTGATTCACTTTTAGAGTATTTTGACCAACATTAATGAAGGAAAACAACATTTCACAAGATTAAGATCAAGAGGAAACTCAAATATGAGCAAAAACAGCAAAACTAAACACAACCCTGACAACAACTACACTCACCTAAAGGATTATTAGGAACACCATACTAATACTGTGTTTGACCCCCTTTCGCCTTCAGAACTGCCTTAATTCTACGTGGCATTGATTCAACAAGGTGCTAAAAGCGTTCTTTAGAAATGTTGGCCCATATTGATAGGATAGCATCTTGCAGTTGATGGAGATTTGTGGGATGCACATCCAGGGCACGAAGCTCCCGTTCCACCACATCCCAAAGATGCTCTATTGGGTTGAGATCTGGTGATTGTGGGGGCCATTTTAGTACAGTGAACTCATTGTCATGTTCAAGAAACCAATTTGAAATGATTCGAGCTTTGTGACATGGTGCATTATCCTGCTGGAAGTAGCCATCAGAGGATGGGGTACATGGTGGTCATAAAGGGATGGACATGGTCAGAAACAATGCTCAGGTAGGCCGTGGCATTTAAACGATGCCCAATTGGCACTAAGGGGCCTAAAGTGTGCCAAGAAAACATCCCCCACACCATTACACCACCACCACCAGCCTGCACAGTGGTAACAAGGCATGATGGATCCATATTCTCATTCTGTTTACCAGGCAACATTTTTCCAGTCTTCAACTGTCCAATTTTGGTGAGCTTGTGCAAATTGTAGCCTCTTTTTCCTATTTGTAGTGGAGATGAGTGGTACCCGGTGGGGTCTTCTGCTGTTGTAGCCCATCCGCCTCAAGGTTGTGCGTGTTGTGACTTCACAAATGCTTTGCTGCATACCTCGGTTGTAACGAGTGGTTATTTAAGTCAAAGTTGCTCTTCTATCAGCTTGAATCAGTCGGCCCATTCTCCTCTGACCTCTAGCATCAACAAGGCATTTTCGCCCACAGGACTGCCGCATACTGGATGTTTTTCCCTTTTCACACCATTCTTTGTAAACCCTAGAAATGGTTGTGCATGAAAATCCCAGTAACTGAGCAGATTGTGAAATACTCAGACCGGCCCGTCTGGCACCAACAACCATGCCACGCTCAAAATTGCTTAAATCACCTTTCTTTCCCATTCTGACATTCAGTTTGGAGTTCATGAGATTGTCTTGACCAGGACCACACCCCTAAATGCATTGAAGCAACTGCCATGTGATTGGTTGATTAGATAATTTAATTAATGAGAAATTGAACAGGTGTTCCTAATAATCCTTTAGGTGAGTGTATAATAATAACATGATAAATGCTGTAAATCAAATGATAACTACATACATGACTGAAATACACACACACACACAGGTTTCTATAGAGAATGAGATCCTTCATTCACACAGGAATTGATCAACAAACTGTGATATTGATTCATTCTCTTGAATATGTGTCTTAATTCCCTCGACTTTAACTTTCTGTTCCTGTATTTCTTTCATTGTTGCTTCTAAGTTTAATATCTTTGTCTTCTGACATCATCTTTAAATGTCTCTGTTTTATGATTTATTTATTGAATTTTCACAGCAACAGAGACAAACAATCAGAAAAGTAAAATAAAGAAACAATCACACATCTATAATAAAACAAGAATAATAATAAAAAGATAAAGATCAATCCAGAAACCCCCACTAACAGGTTTAGTACAGTACACAATAGATAACAACAGAAGCGTCTTTAATAATACAGACATAACCCAAAGCAGAGGAATCATGTTTTGAACAGATCCGAGAAGTTGAGATAAAACATCTCTGAATGTCTTAAACTGAGTTTAGAGTTGAAAGTCTAGTTTTGCTCGTATCATCCAGACATGTTTCAGTGAGTCTCATTGTGTCTCATATTTCCTCTCTCTTCTCTGTGTATCATTGTCTTTTTCTCTTTATTTCACTGACAGAAGTTCAGCTGTGTTATTAATGTAATGAAGAGACAATAAGAGACTCTAGAACATCTCACTGTCACTGATTTATCATGCAGCTCAAAGCATTATGGGTAGAATCTCTCATCAGTCTATTCTCATTCATCAACAGAGTTTCAATGATGATTCAAGATGATAAACCCTAAACCCAGGATAGAGCTTGTGTGTGAATGTGGTCTGGACTGTGTGTATGAGGCTCAGTGTGTTTCTGTAGATGCTGTAGAAGGACAGAGTTCCTGCTCTGTAATCCACATACACTCCTATTCTACTGCTGATGGACTCTACAGGGAGTTCAGTCACTATGTTATTGTGTCTGAATGAGTAACTGGAGGAAGAGCAGTCCAAACTCCAGGACTGATCATTAGATCCAAACCGACACTCATTACCTGATCCCTTCCTGCTGATGCTCTTATATGACACTGATATTAACACACCATAACCACTCCACTCAATCTCCCAGTAACAGCGTCTACACACACTCTCTCTACACAACACCTGATACACATCAAATCTGTCTGGATGATCAGGATACGGCTGGACTGTGTCAGTGACATTAATCATTCTGTTCATCTCAGACAGACGGAGGAGTGTATTCACTGTGTTCGGATCCAGAGTGAACTGATGAGAATCTGATGGAGAGAAAACACATCAGTGAATTACAGAAACTTTTTATCTTGAGTTTTCATTTCAGATCTGACTAGTAAATTAGCATTTTTCACAAGTTTGTATTACAGAAGCAAATCTTAACTCTATTTAGGATTCTTATCCTATCTTACAAAATTTCCTCTGATCTGCAGTGAGGAAATCGACACTCGGTCACTAATGAAACCTTGGTTCTCTCTAGAGAGGGAATGAGTGTTGCTTAAGTTTAGCTTACGCTACGGGAAAACTCCTTTTCTCGAGAATACTGAAGCAAAAAATTATCCTTAATTTTTAGAATGTAAAACCCATTTGCTGCAGCAAGCAGACCTCACGCGCCTATTGGCTGCTCTGCGGCAACTGCTGCAACCTATCAGTGCGTCAGGCATGACGTCAGCGCCAATGAGAGGCTCGCCTCGTGCTGTCGTCATGGCCCGCCAAGATGGGTGTGGCCTTAGCCTATAAATACCCACCGCTGATGTTGCACAATGATTTCAGTCAACTGGAAGCGAAACCATAGCGCAGCACAAGCACGGCAGGCTACACAACTCTCGTTCCCTCTTTAGAGAGAACCAAGGTTACGTTAGTAACCGAGTGTCATTCTCTTACGAGAGTACTCTCGTGTTGCATAAGTTTAGCTTACCCTACTGGAACCCTATGTAAAGCGTTGTGCGTGCTGAGGTTCCAACACTTATGTCCCAAGGGCAGTAGCCCGGGGCTCATGTATAAGTGGAACGGTTGCAACGGCAGAAGAGGGCGGGACGACTCGGTATTGTGAGATAGGTTCATACACATATATACAGTTAAGGCAGTATATCAACCTTGAAACTGCATAAGCCCATAAGCATATCAACAGTCTAATCAAACCGAGTTGGGTAGACAATGTTAATATGGCATAATCAGACTGAGAACAGTCTGACCTGTAGGGCGGGTACTTCCAGGTTATAGAACCTTGCAAATGTAGACCGTGAGGCCCAGCCTGCTGCCATACAAATGTCATGAAGTGAGACCCCACTTGTCCAGGCCCACAACGAGGCCATGCCTCTAGTCGAGTGGGCCCTAACCCCTAAAGGGCAATCCAGGCCCTTGGACGCATAAGCCGACGCAATAGCGTCTACTATCCATCTGGACAGGGTCTGTTTCGAGATGGCTAGCCCTTTGACACAGCCACCGAACGAAACTGTAACGAATGAGACCAAATCAGACACAATTATTTGGTACATGTACCATGAAAACTTTCAAACTTCTCTGGGATCTGCGTCCCATCCCCAAACAGGACAAGACGGTCTGAGTTACCCTGACAACGATCAGATAAGTTAGTTTTATGGCCTGTAGCAATGTGAATAGGGTCCTGCTACAATACCTACAGAACACATTAGAACAGACTCTCCTGCATTCATTTATTGATGAACTGATTAACATGAAATTAACATGCATTCCAGAACATTTTGTGAATGATTTACTTTGGTAAAGGATTGTCTTGTGTTGTGTCTTGTAATACTGTTATCTGTTAATACTATTATCTCTTTGATACTATATATCTATTATGGGACCCACAGCCAATGTAACCCCACGTATACCATGTTTGGTTTCTATAAATTGGTAATTTGAAGAGCGAAATGATTGTGTACATGATATGCCAATAGCTGTACAACATATTAGTATTACAAGAATCTATCTTAGTTTCACCTTCAGAAACCAACCCAGTGTGCCACTGCAAATGAGCACGCTTAGTACAAAGGCTCGTAAATCCTCGTCACAGAGGAAATTCCCACCAGAAAGTCCACCCTTTTCATTGGTCCAGCAAAACCCAGAGAGGTGGAACCGTTCTCAGTAGGGGTGTAACGATTCGTTTTAACAACGATTCGATTCGTATCGCGATTCGTGGTTGTCGATACGATTTAAGGACGATATTGGTTCATTTAGAACGATACGATCCGAAACGATTCAGTGACTTGAAATCGATTCAGTGACGTTTTAGCCAAAAATTCTTTTAAGGGAATCAGGTATCAATTAATTATGGATATAAACAAACAAGTAAACAACAAATAATGTCAAATGCATTCACATTTTATTTGAATAAAGTAGGACTGAACGATTATGACAAAAATTATAATTGTCGATTATTCCCTTGAAATTGTAATTGCGATTATTAATTACGATTATCACAACATTGAATGATGTTTTGAATAGTTTGGCCATGGGACCCACATTTCCCCATGGTCATCAAGCCGCGACCCACCTTTTTAGGAATTATATAGGCCTATTATAATACATTTGTTTACACAAAAATTGTTGACACACAAGTTCTGTCCCCCTTTACTTAACATACAAAATTTTTTTTAAGAATATGACAAACACTGATAAACAGTAGGCACTGCGAGGTTAAGCTATTAAATAGTAGTCCCAAACTAGTTTTTGTTAATACAATCTTGGTATGAGCCACCACAGTCATATAAAAATATACAAAATAACCAGTAAGTGGCATTTTGTTATGGAAACAAACAACAATTAGGCGACCATGGTGATACACAATACTTAGAAGAATTGGTAAAGAAACATGGAAACTGCTCCTGATAAATAGCAACACACATGACGTACCAATAACGTAATTTATTGGTATTTTACTTTTATTTCTTAACTTACTAATTTACGACGTTGCATTCTCGTATGTCTTTTGCACTTTAGTGAAGTGATACAGCGCGCTCCACCGCATTTGCGCGTGCAATTGAAGAGTGCGCGCTTCTGCAGTATAGCGGCTGAGAGGACAGGAAAGTCCGTTTTTCTGAGGTGAGAGACTTTGCGCCGCTTGACTGCCCTATGCTTGACTGTTGTCTTTGCGCTGCTGCTGGCGCGTCACGCATGGCGACGACGTCACAGATAGGCAGACTGATTCGAGTAATGTTTAACGCCTTTATCATTAAAAGTGCTAAGAAAAAAACCTCCATATAAAGTCTGACGTGCTTAAATCCAATGCGTTATTTCCTAGTATCGATACAATCGATTCATTACCTTTTCAAACGATGTTAGATCGATATATGTCGTCCGGAAGACCAACTTGCCGAGCATGGATCGATGTAGTTGGATCGTAGGAATATAAATCGATACATCGATGTAGTTGATGAATCGTTACACCCCTAGTTCTCAGGCTTTATTAGAGACAGGCCACAGTGACCCACTGGGGCCCAGAGCAATGCCTGCCATGCTTTCATGCTCCCAAAAAGGGAGACTGCAAAACTGCAAACCTACCATCACTGAACGGGCAACCATCAACTCTTGGCCTTTTTGGCACTTCAGGATGCCACGGGACGTCCAGCGTACCCTTAGCAGGCCAGGGGACTCACAACAGCCATGTGATCGAAGTCACCATGCGAGCTCCGACCCACAACAGCGTCGGAACCACACAATGGCAACTTGCACCAGTGACTTTTGACACTCAGGGACCCATCAACGCACTCCAATTTCAACCACTTCAAGAATTGTATCCACTGCAACCGACTATGAAAGTATCAATTTAATGAGGTGCTCTGAAATAAGCTGATGGTTCTTTTCATACTGAAATAGATCTTGCTCCATAGTTCTATTTCCTGCTTCCGGTTCAATAACACTCACCCCTTTACCTATGCATGTATGTATGGATGAATGTATGTATGTATGTTTGTTTGTTTGTTTAGTGTTAGTTATGTTTGTGAGTTAGTTAATAAAACTTGTGCACAATATGGATGTGGTTTCTAAGTATCTCTGCTTGCATACAAAGTCCCTTTTACGATCTTGATCTTGTTACATGCTCTAAGTGTCACGTTTTCATGGACTTTCTGTTTGTTTTCTTTGTCATTAGTTTCATCATCATCATTAGTTCAGTTCTGTCACCTGTGTTTAGTTAATTAGTCAATCTTCATCATCACCGTCACCTGTCGTCACACATTATCTTCTGTGTATTTAAGTTCCTGTCTTTCACCTTTCCGTTGTCGGTCAATGTGAATGTTAGAGGTTAAGTCTGTGCTCTGCACACACGCTACCTGTTTTCTTGTATTTGCCATTTTGAGAATTAAAACCTTTGATTTATTAGTATCTTCGTGTTCGCCTCCTCCATCATCTACCCAGAACCTGACACTTAGCACTGTACATGCTAAGGAATAATTATTTTTCAGTGACCATGAAAGATACACTTTTCTTAGAATAAATGAATAATCAAAGAGTTGGTTGGAACTGATTAATTGATTGTAATATTAATTGGCTTACCTCAAAGTTAATCTAATTAACTGACCCAAATATTAATAATTAATCATAATTAGTAATTATGGATTATTATTAATATTTCCCCTTTGAGCTAATATCATTACAAAACAAAAAGCTGCTCTGTTTGCCTAAAGGCAGCAGAGCGCTCCACATAAATCCTTAAAGCCCTTACTGGGCAAAGAAAGTTAACCCTCTGGGGTCTAAGGTGTTTTTGGGGTCCTTGAGATGTCCTGACATGCCCTGACATTTGTGCTTTTTTCAGTTGCTTATAAACATATTAATGGCAAAGGTATAATTACACTCTATTTAGCACAAACAGGGCTACCATAATATGTGAGCAACATGTATGTACATGTTTGTATTTTTGAGAAAATAATGTTTATGCATGGTTATTGCAAAAACTAAAAATGAAAGTTTCTGAAATAGGGCCACAAAACACATACTAAATATGTGTCCACAAGACTTCTGAATAATGCATTTTGTCGCCTTTGTTTTTTCTTCAAAATGATGTGAAAATCATCCTACCTAATCATTCACATAAAACAATACATTGATTTAAATTTTGTAAGACACTTTTTGTTTGGAAAGGCAATATGCGAGTGGGCGTGATTCACACCTAAGAAGACAACGACCCGCATAATGAGGCATGCATACATAATGAGCCTTTCATTCAGGTGTGTGACTGAGCCACAAGAAAGAATATACACAGTGTGTATTAGACATGTGCCGGTATTCGGTAATGCGATAAATCGCGGTAATGAATATGCACGATTTTGTTATCGCGGGCACTTCAAAATATCGTGAAAAATAATAGATCAGAATTTATATTTATAGAACGCGCATTAGCTTATTTTCCATCAACCACTTAAACAAACACTGCTTGTATGCTGCGCGAAACACGTGCGCACTCTGATGTAAACAATCCCCACATACAGCACTGTGTGCATGCGGCGCAGTGCGCACTCTAGTCTAATGTAAACAATCCTCACAAGGAGAAGAAGCACGGCGGAAGGAGGAATGCTGCAGACGATTTATCCATAGACAGTAAAATAAAGGATTTATCCCCCTTCTAAAAGCAGGGCTGCCAACTCTACGCATTCAGCGTGAGACTCACGCAATTTACACTTTTCACACACTCTCGCACCACACATCCATTTTCTCACGCAGAGAAAAATCACGGAGCAAAGAGGACGCTGACACCCGACAGACTAGACAGAGCAGGTTACTTTTGATATGAAAATATTACATTTGTATTATATTTTTACTTGTGTCATAATTGTTATTATAATGAAAACCAAATTATATTTAATTTAATTTGTTAATTTTTAACCTTTAATAATACCAGCTGACAGGGCTCTCTGTATGTTTACAGCATTATGTGAGATATAGCCTATTTTTTCTTGAGAAAAATGAACATGTAGGCTTATCTACTGTAGCTTACCTAATATTTATCCAAAGAGTCAATATTGAATCAAGATTGAAATCAAATCCCAAGAATTGAATTGAAATCGTGAAATTGTGTAAAATTCTGTTTAGTTACCAAATGTTTTGACAATCACAATTACACCTATTGTGATACAAGTTGTTTTTTTTCTACATCCCCTCCCAATCCATCCGTTTCTCTTGAGCAATTAAAATATCGTGATAATACCGTATACCGTGATAAAAGCTCAATCAATTAATCGCAGCATGAAAATTTGATACCGGCACATGCCTAGTGTGTATATATATATATATACAGTGTATATATTTATATATATATACACTGCTCAAAAAAAATAAAGGGAACACTTTTTAATCAGAGAATATCATCAAGTCAGTTAAACTCCTGGGATATTGATCTGGTCAGTTAAGTAACAGAGGGGGTTGGTAATCAGATTCAGCTGCTTTAGTGTTAATGAAATTAACAGCAGGTCCACTAGATGGGCAACAGTGAGACAACCCCCAAAACAGGAATGGTTTTACAGGTGGAGGCCACTGACATTTTTTCCCTACTCATCTTTTCGGACTGTTTTTCACCAGTTTTGCATTTGGCTAGGGTCAGTGTCACTACTGGTAGCATGAGGCGATACCTGGACCCTACAGAGGTTGCGCAGGCAGTCCAGCTCCTTCAGGATGGCTCATCAATACGTGCCATTGCCAGAAGGTTTGCTGTGTCTCCCAGCACAGTCTCAAGAGCATGGAGGAGATTCCAGGAAGACAGACAGCTACTCTAGGAGAGCTGGACAGGGCCGTAGAAGGTCCTTAACCCATCAGTAGGACCGGTATCTGCTCCTTTGTGCGAGGAGGAACATGATGAGCACTGCCAGAGCCCTACAAAATGACCTCCAGCAGGCCACTGGTGTGAATGTCTCTGACCAAACAATCAGAAACCGACTTCATGAGGGTGGCCTGAGGGCCCAATGTCCTCTAGTGGGCCCCGTGCTCACTGCCCAGCACCAGGGAGCTCGATTGGCATTTCCCATTGAACACCAGAATTGGCAGGTCCGCCACTGGTGCCCTGTGGTTTTCACAAATGAGAGCAGGTTCACCCTGAGCACGTGACAGACAGGAAAGGGTCTGGAGAAGCCGTGGAGAATGTTATGCTGCCTGTAACATCGTTTAGCATGACCGGTTTGGTGGTGGGTCAGTGATGGTCTGGGGAGGCATATCCATGGAGGGACGCACAGACCTCTGCAGGCTAGACAATGGCACCCTGACTGCCATTAGGTATTGGGATGAAATCCTTGGATCCATTGTCAGACCCTATGCTGGTGCAGTGGGTCCTGGGTTCCTCCTGGTGCACAACAATGCCCGGCCTCATGTGGCGAGAGCATGCAGGCAGTTCCTGGAGGATGAAGGAATGATATCATTGAAGGGCCACCACGCTCACCTGACCTACATCCAATAGAACACCTCTGGGACATTGTGTTTCGGTCCATCTGACATCACCTGGTTGCACCTCAGACTGTCCAGGAGCTCAGTGATGTGCTGGTCTAGATCTGGGAGGAAATACTCCAGGACACCATCCGTCGTCTCATTAGGAGTATGCCCCGACTTTGTCAGGCATGCATACAAGCACGTGGGGGCCATACAAACTACTGAGTACCATTTTGAGTTGCTACAATGAAATTTCAGCAAAATTGACAAGCCTGCTGCATCATTTTTTCACTTAGATTTCCGGGCGGTCTTTGAATTCAATCCTCTGTAGGTTGATTATTTTCATTTCCATCAAACGATGTGGCATCTTTTCATTCATAACACATTACCCAGTCCATATTAGTATAGATATCCAGCATGATATTTTTCCCCATTGAGATCTGATGTTTTTTCAAAGTGTTCCTTTAATTTTTTTGAGCAGTGTATATATATATATATATATACACTCACCTAAAGGATTATTAGGAACACCATACTAATACTGTGTTTGACCCCCTTTCGCCTTCAGAACTGCCTTAATTCTACGTGGCATTGATTCAACAAGGTGCTGAAAGCATTCTTTAGAAATGTTGGCCCATATTGATAGGATAGCATCTTGCAGTTGATGGAGATTTGTGGGATGCACATCCAGGGCACGAAGCTCCCGTTCCACCACATCCCAAAGATGCTCTATTGGGTTGAGATCTGGTGACTGTGGGGGCCATTTTAGTACAGTGAACTCTTTGTCATGTTCAAGAAACCAATTTGAAATGATTCGAGCTTTGTGACATGGTGCATTATCCTGCTGGAAGTAGCCATCAGAGGATGGCTACATGGTGGTCATAAAAGGATGGACATGGTCAGAAACAATGCTCAGGTAGGCCGTGGCATTTAAACGATGCCCAATTGGCACTAAGGGGCCTAAAGTGTGCCAAGAAAACATCCCCCACACCATTACACCACCACCACCAGCCTGCACAGTAGTAACAAGGCATGATGGATCCATGTTCTCATTCTCTTTACGCCAAATTCTGACCTTACCATCTGAATGTCTCAACAGAAATCGAGACTCATCAGACCAGGCAACATTTTTCCAGTCTTCAACTGTCCAATTTTGGTGAGCTCGTGCAAATTGTAGCCTCTTTTTCCTATTTGTAGTGGAGATGAGTGGTACCCGGTGAGGTCTTCTGCTGTTGTAGCCCATCCGCCTCAAGGTTGTGCGTGTTGTGGCTTCACAAATGCTTTGCTGCATACCTCGGTTGTAACGAGTGGTTATTTCAGTCAAAGTTGCTCTTCTATCAGCTTGAATCAGTCGGCCCATTCTCCTCTGACCTCTAGCATCAACAAGGCATTTTCGCCCACAGGACTGCTGCATACTGGATGTTTTTCCCTTTTCACACCATTCTTTGTAAACCCTAGAAATGGTTGTGCGTGAAAATCCCAGTAACTGAGCAGATTGTGAAATACTCAGACCGGCCCGTCTGGCACCAACAACCATGCCACGCTCAAAATTGCTTAAATCACCTTTCTTTCCCATTCTGACATTCAGTTTGTAGGTCAGGAGATTGTCTTGACCAGGACCACACCCCTAAATGCATTGAAGCAACTGCCATGTGATTGGTTGATTAGATAATTGCATTAATGAGAAATTGAACAGGTGTTCCTAATAATCCTTTAGGTGAGTATATATATATATATATATAATTGGTTCACAGTTGGAAACACAGTTGTTGTTTTTTTTCCACAAATGAGAAAGTGCTTACTGAGTGCTTGCAAATTGTATAATAGCCAAGGTAAACATTTCTAGTAATTGTGCAGTAAATTGTTCTCATACTGTATTTTCAGATTTGGAATATATTCTCTTACCTCTCTGAGGTAAATTTTCCAGGATTATTATTAAGATAGTATTATTCCTCACAGCCTTGTAAAGTACATGAGTCTGAAAGTGAACTCGCGGTGTGTGTTATCCCGCTGATGTGGGCGTTTCACAGGTTTGCATGGATCGCCTCAGATCATTTGCTTTTGAATAGCGCATGCTCTCCGTGGGCGGGGTCACATTAAAACATAATGAGCTGAGATGAGAACGACTGACATCTCTCTCTTTTCATACATATTACATAAACTGTGAATATTTGTTTTTTATAAAAAAATACTTCATTTAAATGAAGAGAATTCAAGCTTCATGCCTGTGTGTCTGTATGCCTGATTGACTGAGTATTCGCTGAGTTACAGTTCATTTTCAGACGCGTTTCAGAATGGAATTCACTGACAGAGAGAAAACAGAACTCGCATCATGTTTATTTTTCTTTATTTGGCAAAAAGCACATCACTTTGTTTTTATTGTGAGTATACACAAAAAAATACACACTTAACAGGATCGATTGATGTATGAAACTTGTATGCAAGATCAAAGTTAACAGAGTATTTTAAGTCTCTTTTGCACTGATAAGAAAAAAAGCAAGCCTATTGTGCCGGCACGATTGTCGACCCCAGGGGGTTAACCCCAGCCTCACTGTCAGACGCAGGGAGGGCCAAAAGGGAAATGACTTGCGCTCTAAAAGGGGTCACAAGCACCTTTGGGACATAACCATGCCTTGGTTTGAGGGTGACCTTAGAGCAGAGGTGCCCAATAGGTCGATCGCGATCTACCAGTCGATCGCAAAGACAGTGCTGGTAGATCGCACAAAATTTTAATATATGCTTCTGTTAAATTTGAAAAAATAAATAAATATAGCATTGTCCTTCCTTCTCCTTTTAGTTTCTGTCTGACTTGCACTTGATGAATGAATTTTGACCAGGCGGGATTTTTGTTTATTCGGTTGCCATGACAACTAGCCTGCTTCTGCTTTCCAACTCAAGAGCTTCGGAGAACAGAGCACGAAATTGTGAAGCTAACAGTATTCGGAATCGGTAGCGTACACAAATGACAATCATTCATTCATAAATTCCAACCATTTGAAAATGGGTGCGGTACCAAGCAAAAAGCCCAAAACCTGCCATTTCCATGCGGAGTGCTAAGGAGATTTTTTTTTCACAATGTCCTTTTCTAAATGCATTTGCCTGATCTGCCAGACAAGTATTGTTAGTCCAAAGAAAGGAAACGTTGAGAGACATTTTCGGACACTTCATAAAAACCATGAGAACGATTTTCCTGCAAGAAGCGAGTTAGAAGAACAGAGGGGAGAGAACTGAAATCTCAGTTAACTGGTCAACAGTCACTCTTTTCTCGCCCAGGCCACGGAGGTATCATCCCGGGTCATTCCGAGTCATAACCTCGGCAAACATAAAAAATCTTTCCAAGATGGACAAATGATAAAAGGCTTGTCGAAGCAGCAGACTGTTTGCTTCGGGATTTTAAAAACAAATCTGAGATTGTGTCCGCTATCAAAACTGTCAAACTTTCGAGAAATACAGTTACACGTCGTTGACTTGACACAGCAACGTAAAAGGGACATAACTGACTGTGAACGTTTCTCTCAGCAGTCGACTGTTCGATCGGATTCATTGCCAAATGCACGGAGGAGGATGCTTTTCCCGACGTCCTTAATTATCATTGTATAATTCACCAACAAGCACTATGTGCGAAATGGATTTAATGGATATGTCCATGAAAATCGTGCGTATCTGGAGGAAGCGGACTGCAACCACACGGATCTCTACTGCATACAGATGTCAGATGGGTCACATGGGTGATCAGGGGCAAATTCTTGGAAAGATTTCGCGAGCTACTGCCTGAGATAAAGGAGTTTCTCCTTTCTACAAAAAATACAGAGTACAAACAACTTGAGGATGATAGTGGCTTTTAGATTAGTTGTTTTGACTGACCCGACTAACATGCTGAATGAGCAAAATTTAGAGCTACAAGGTAAAGCGACTGGACATTCAAAGGCTTCGTAAAAAACGTTATAGCCGCCACATACACCTTGAGCGGGGATGGGATTATCCCGCTGTCCAACAGCTCTTGTAAGAAAGAAAGCACCACCGTTACCTCACAATCTAGCGGATTTAAGCCATGAGCTGAGCACCATTTAGCGAACACTGACCATTTAGATGCATAGAGCCATCTAGTAGACGGGGCTCTAGCCTTTGAGATCGTGCTCAGCACTCCCCCCGGGAGGTGAAATGATGATAGTTGATCGCCCACACATGTAGGGCCCACAGCTCGGCGGATGGGTGCCAAATTGCGCCGTGGGCCTGGGACAGCAGATCCTTTCTCAGCAGAATTGGCCATGGAGCTGTGTTCCCCAGTTCCATCAGTTCTGGGAACCAGACTTGATTCTCCCATAGCGGGGCTACCAGGAGTATCGAGCATTTGCTCTCCCTGACTCACTTGATTACCTGTGGTAACAAGGCAACCGGGGGAAACGCATAGAGAGGACGCCTGGACCAGTTTAGGGCCAGCGCATTTCTTTCTTTTGAAAAGAACATTGGGCAGTGAGTGTTGGTTTGCGGCGCGAACAGGTCTACCTCTGCTCTGCCGAAAATGTCCCAGATGTTTTGCACCATCAGGGGATGCAGGGACCACTCCCCTGGGGAAAGTTTTGCCCTGGATATCATATCTGGGCCCACGTTCAGGACGCCCGGCACATGAGCCGCTCTCAGCGAGCACAGATTGTGCTGGCCCCATATGAGGAGGCGTTTTGCTATTGCAAGAAGGCTCCGGGACCTGAGGCCACCCTGGCGGTTTATATAGGACACCACCGACGTGTTGTCCGTTCTGACAAGAACGTGGTAGTTCCTTAACGTGGGGAGGAAAAACTGAAGGGCGTTTTCGACCGCTTTCATCTCTAGACAGTTTATGTGTAGACGCTTCTCCGCGTCTGACCACAGGCCCATAGAAGGTCTCCCTTCGTATAGGGTGCCCCAACCCATGTTGGAAGCATCTGTCGAGACAACTTTGATTCGTGAGGCGATGCCCAGGTTCACGCCGGACTGGTACCAGCCGGCTCTCATCCATGGTTTCAGAGCTGCAGCGCATGTCTGATTCACCATGAGACGAAGCAAACCTGATGTCCATGCTCGCGCTGGCACACGCCATCTCAGCCACAGCTGAAAAGGGCGCATGTATAGCAGACCCAGCTGCAGCACCGTCGAGGCTGAGGCCATGAGACCTATCATCCTCTGAAACACTCTGAGGGGGAGGTTCTTCCCTACAGTGAATGTCGCTGCCGCGCGTTCTCGCGTCAGGCGCGCCACCGTAGATCTGGAGTCCAACTCTATCCCCAGAAAGGATATTTCCTGGCTGGGGGATAGAATACTTTTGGCCCAGTTGATTCTGAGACCCAACTGTTCCAGATGGGCCAGCAGTAATGCTTTGCGTAACACCAATTCCTTCTTCGACTGTGCTATAATTAGCCAGTCGTCGAGATAGTTCAGGACTCTCACGCCCCTTCGTCTGAGGGGCGTGAGCGCCGTGTCCATGCACTTCGTAAATGTACGAGGTGCCAAAGACAGGCCGAATGGAAGGATGGTGTACTGATAAGCCTGGCCCTCGAAGGCGAATCTCAAGAATGGCCTGTGACGGACTGCTATTTGGATATAAAAATAGGCGTCTTTCAGATCCACTGAT
This sequence comes from Scardinius erythrophthalmus, assembly GCF_964197995.2. NCBI lineage: Eukaryota > Metazoa > Chordata > Actinopteri > Cypriniformes > Leuciscidae > Scardinius > Scardinius erythrophthalmus. The sequence continues at coordinate 51,097,890 of NC_138224.1, forward strand.
ATAAACCAGTCCCCCGGTCGAATTCTAGTGAGGATTTGTCTGGTTGTGATCATTTTGAACGAGCATGTCATCAGCGCTTTGTTCAAACGTCTGCGATCTAGTATAGGGCAGAGCCCGCCATCCTTCTTTGGTACTAAGAAGTAACGGCTGTAGAACCCCGACTCGCTCTCGACCAAGGGGACGGTCTCCACCGCCCCTTTTCTCAGCAAATTCGCTATCTCTGTGCGAAGTAGGTGTGCTACTTCCTGATTCACCGAAGTTTCGACCCGGGCTGTAAAGCGCGGCGGTCTGCGAGCGAATTGTAGCGAGTAGCCCTGTTTTACTGTCTTTAGCACCCATTTTGAGACCCCTGGGATCAATTCCCATGCTTTCGCGTGAATGGCCAGGGGTAGAATGAAATCTGGGCTCCGGTCGCTCGGATTCGGGGACCCGGCAACCCAGCCATGATGACGTACTTCGTTCACCATGCTCATTTCGAATGGGGCAGACAGCACTTCGTGCGGTGGCTCTGTGACTGGCACCCCGGCCGTAGAAACAGGGAGATGTTGTATTACAGACACAGCTGTGTGGGCTTGTGGTGCAAGGCACAGAGTGCTTTTCACAAAGTGTGTGCGCTGAGAGGCAGACACGTGATCTGCACTTGAAACACTGCTAGCTCGAGCGCAGCGCAGATACAGTTGTTTTCATTGGCAGGTGTGAGCGCTGTACAGCGGGCACATTTCCAACACTTAAAACATAAATGACATGAGCCGATTTGACTGATATGGACCCTGTGGTGGTGTGAGACACTGTGTGGGTAGTGCTTGTGTGTAGGGGTGAACACTGGGTAGCGGGCACTTTTCCTACACTTAGCGGTCGAGCGGCCTGAGCCAGCTTTATTGTTTTCGACCCTGGATGAGTGTGACACACAGAGAGAGTAGTGTTTGTGTGCAGGGGTGGGCACTGGGCAGTGGGCACCTTTCCTACATTCAAAACACCTTCGGCATGAGCCGGACCAACAGACATAATGAGATTTACCTGGGTTGCCGTGAAAACGGCGTTTGGGTACAGGCGAGCGGGTTGTATAACGGGCTCGTTGGCTGCAAAATACACTCCTCCAGTCACATCTGCTGTGGGAACTGTGCGACCAAAGCGTTGGGAAGAGTACAGCGAGCTCAGAGGAGAGTGCAGTACAATTTATATCTGCCACCAGAGCCGGGATTCGAACACGGGTCTCTGGCGCAAAAGCTTAGATTTCGCCACAGCGAGAAATGACATAAGCTTTCATAGCGTGAGCAGATAAGAGAGCGTCATGTGAGTCACGCGGGGCACCGGCGTGGGCTCATATGTTTAAAACGCTCAAAATACTCGAGCCCCACCATTTGAACGGGAGGGCGCGAGGGGCGGGTTCGCTTTCTGAGCTCACGATGCACGTGGGGATCCACCGGCGTGCATTCACGAACAGGATCGCATTCTGGTGTTCTCTGCGGGCGTCGCTTTTCGTCGCGACCCGAACGAGAGAGGCGGAAGCGGGGTCCACGAGAGGCGAGCCTCTCATTGGCGCTGACGTCATGTCTGACGCACTGATAGGTTGCAGCAGTTGCCGCAGAGCAGCCAATAGGCACGCAAGCTGTCTTGCCTAGTTCTGCCTGCTGCAGCAAATGCGTTTTACATTCTAAAAATTAAGGATCATTTTTTGCTTCAGTATTCTCGAGAAAAGGAGTTTTCCCGTAGTGTAAGCTAAACTTACGCAACACAAGAGTACTCTCGTAAGAGAACTTGAGTTTGGTGCTCGACTCTCAGGTCTGTTGCCAATGTTATACTCATACACTGTGGTTTGCTTAATTTTACAGAGACTCAAGTTGTTGAAGGTAGAACTGCATCAACTGGCTCCAAATTACATAACATTACACAATCATCTGAAGTTGTATAACATGAGAATTAAACCCACAATATATGGGTCAGGTGCTTGTCACTCATCCCATTGTGCCACTGAGAAGAGACACACGTGCCAATCTCTGTAGTTCAAGTGAAAATCAACTCAAAATAATTAAAATACTTGTGTATGAATGCAGTACATTTTTTACCCCATTTAAACTAAGTCACTCATAAACGTACATGTAGAACAAAAATAGAATCAACTGAAGCATCTTTTCTTGCCACTGTATCTCTAGTGGTCTGGGCATATGCCACACAGGATTCAAACCCATGACCGGAATGGTTCAGGATTCTTGACACTTGGTTTAGCAACTTGCGCCACTCAGAGGACGTGAATTACAAATCTGCAGAGAGGCTTCAATGTAAGAATAAGCACACAAAATCATGTTAACGAGATTAGCATGCTAAGCTAGCTTAATGCTAATGTAGCTTATGGTTATCCTGATAGCTGAAGAGCCACGTTAGAAAGAATGGCATCTGGTTACAGTTTTTCTCAATCGATTTGGTACATTTCTCCAAACTCAGGTAACTGCTCTTAAAACATTTAACACAGTGATCTGTACACTTTGTAACTGTCCTAAACAGATAGTAAATTTCCTTCATTTCATACAAATTACAAATCAAAAGCATCGTTTTCTCAAAACACTGTGCACAAAATTCCCTAATGTTATCACAGCAGTTCATACAGCCAACCAAATCTTTAATATATCACGAAAAACATTTGCAGCTTTTTTATTGGTCTTCACAAAGATCACAAGCATTTTGTACCATTTTCAAAACACAACAAACAAAACTCTGTGAATTGTAAAATAGTCAGTTGCACACCTTATGTCCTCAATTAACCCCAAATTGATATCTGACGAGTTAGTAATCCACTCAATAAAGAAAAAGCCTATTTCCTAATTGTTCAAACAGCTGTCTTAATTACAACAACTACAAAAGGGGAAGAGAAAAACAACAAAGACGACGAATGTAGTACATTTTATTTACATATGTACTTATTTGCTTTTTTTTTTTTTTTTTTTGTGGGGTGACAACTCATTGTTATACACCTTACAGTAGCATGGAATAGTTTATTGACACATACTTAAAATTCAGGAAATATATATCTTTGTGTTGACTGTAAAAGTGCAGTAATCGGGTTGCACATACTTCAACAAACTGGAATCGCAACTCCTTCACTCTAACGGAGTTCCTCTCAAAGGGCACTGTGTATACTTGTTTCATTCGGTTTGCATTTCTCCTTAGAACACGATCAATTGTGGAGAGACTGCATTGGTGGATATTGTGGAACAGTTGATTGTCCTGTGTTATTCTTTGCTGAATTTCTTTGAGACGGAGGGTGTTGTTCTGGACCACCATGTCAACAATGGCATGCTCCAATCATTCTCTAACTTCAATTCTGAAAATGTTTGGACAAGCAGGAACATTTACTGTAGAAATCTAGACCTGTGTCAAACAAGACTACATGGACTCTCATTGTAGAAGTAGAATGATATAGTTACCGGTTTTCCCTTTGAAATGTGCGGATAATTGAAGCCGCTGTGGATCTGTTTATATTGGACTGAACTCTCTGCCCAGTTTCTCTCAGTGAGAGACCATGATTTATGACATTGTCAATAAGTGTGGCTCTGATTTCATTTGAAACACGTGTGTACCCTATCCTTCTACCTCTCCTCGCTCCTCTTACACCTTGCGCTCCTCTTCCTCTCTGTCCATCTCTTCTTATAGTTTCTACTCTTTCTCTTTCCACTATACCATTGCCCTCCAATCTATCCATCTCTTCTTCCTCTACTCCTCTATATTCTCCTCTTCCTACATCCTCAGCTCTTCTTTCTCTTTCTCCTACATCCTCAGCTCTTCTTTCTCTTTCTCCTACATCCTCCGCTCTTCTTTCTCTTGCTGCTTGACCCTCAGCTCTTCTTGCTCCTTCCCCTACATCTTCAGCTCTTCTTGCTCTTGCTCCATCTCATCTCATCTCCTCTTCTTCCCCCTCTACCCTGTCCACCACCTCTCACTCTTATACCTCTTCCTTTTCCATTGCTCATTCTTCTTCTTTTTATTGTCTTTTCTCCTCATTCGTCTTCTTTGTTGTTTTTCTCTTCCCCTTTTGTAGTTGTTGTAATTAAGACAACTGTTTGAACAATTAGGAAATAGGCTTTTTCTGTGTTGAGTGGATTACTAACTCGTCAGATATCAATTTGGGGTTAATTAAGGACATAAGGTGTGCAACTGACTATTTTACAATTCAGAGTTTTGTTTGCTGTGTTTTGAAAATGGTACAAAATACTTGTGATCACCAATAAAAAAGCTGCAAATGTTTTTTCCTGATATATTAAAGATTTAGTTGGCTGTATGAACTGCTTTGATAACATTAGGGAATTTTGTGCACAGTGTTTTGAGAAAACGATGCTTTTGATTTGTAATTTGTATTAAATGAAGGAAATTTACTATCTGTTTAAGACAATTACAAAGTGTACTGATCACTGTGTTAAATGTTTTGAGAGCAGTTACCTGAGTTTGGAGAAATGTACCAAATTGATTGACTGTAAAGAACTTAATGAAAAACGTGTATTTTCATTTATTTCTTTGTGTATCTTCAGCTGAATTTGTTATCAAATCAACCGAGAACACACTTTTAGTTTTGATGTTAATATTGAATTTCATTTACTAGAATAAAATGCTGTGTTTCATTGTGCAGGGAATACTTAACTGTTTCGCCAACATACAGTGCTGGTCAGAATTATTTGCCCCCTTGGTAAATATGATCAAAGATGGCTGTAAAAAATAAATCTGCATTGTTAATCCTTTTGATATTTTATAAAAAAAAATTGCAAAAGTCTAACCTTTCATTGAAGTAAAAGAATTGAAAGTGGGGGAAAAATCACATTATAAAAAGAAATGTTTTTCTCCAAAACACGTTGGGAACAATTATTTGCCCCCTTTTATTAAATACTTTTTGCAACCTCTTTTTTCCAAGATAATAGCTCTGAGTCTTCTCCTATAAATTCTCCTATTCTCGTATAATATCTCCAGATCCTTCAGATTACCAGATCCATGTTGGCGCTTCTTCTCTTCAGTTCAGCCCACTCATTTTCTATAGGGTTCAGGTCAGGGACTGGGATGGCCATTACAGATGCTTGGTTTTGTGCTCAGTGACACATTTTAGTTTTGATTTTGATGTTTGTTTTCGGATCACTGTTCTGTTGGAAGATCCAAACATGGCCCGTTATTAGATTTCTAGCAGAGGTTGTCAGGTTTTGATTTTTTATCTGTTGGAATTTGATCAAATCCATGATGCCATGTATCTGAACAAGATGTCCAGGACCTCTGGTAGAAAATTAGGCCCACATCATTAAAGATACAGCAGAGTATTTCATTTTACACATGGGCTACTTTTTTTCCCCCTGTATGAAGCAAACCCATGTTAAGTGTTTGCTGCCAAAAGCTCTTTTTTTGGTTTCATCTGGCCATAGAACGTTAGAAAAGTAACTGACACTACTGGAACTTCAAACGGGACAGGTTCTATGGCCAGATGAAACAAAAAAAAAGAGCTGACCATCCCAGTCCCTGAACCTCATACCTGAACCCTATAGAAAATGAGTGGGCTGAACTGAAGAGAAGAAGCGCCAACATGGATCTGGGAATCTGAAGGATCTGGAGAGATTCTGTATGGAGGAATGCTCTCTGATCTCTTGTCAGGTGTTCTCCAAACTCATCAGTCATTATAGGAGAAGACTCAGAGCTGTTATCTTGGAAAAAGGAGGTTGCAAAAAGTATTTAATAAAAGGGGGGTAAATAATTGTTCCCAACATGTTTTGGAGAAAAGCATTTATTTCATAATGTGATTTCCCCCCCCACACTTTCAATTCTTTTACGTCGATGAAAGGTTAGATTTTTGCAATCTTTTTTAATAAAATATCAAAAGGATTAACAATGCAGATTTATTTTTTACAGCCATCTTTGATCATATTTACCAAGGGGGCAAATAATTCTGACCAGCACTGTAAGAGTGTGTTTAGTTTGCTGTGTTAAATGTTTTGAGAGCTGTTACCCGAGTTTGGAGAAATGTACCAAATCGATTGAGAAAAACTGTAACATGCTAACCAATTATTATGCTAAGCTAACTAGCATAAGCAACAAACACAGGCTAGGTCAACTTTGCAGACAAATATCTTGGGAACAGTAGTGAAAATCAAAAATCTGCTCAGTCATTTCTATGCGGCTTGGTCCAAAGATCATCTGAGCAAACTTTGGGCAAAATTGAGCAAGATTTGAAGGAGGAGTAGCGAAAAAACTGTTTACCATTTGCTTCAATATGACGGATAGTCACATTGTTGGAAAATGAGATATCGTCTGAATTGGCATAACCCAAGGAACATAATGACATAAATAAATCAAGATTTTAACAATATTTTCAAAAGTTATAAGCATTTTTGCAAAAAAAGTATATCTCTAGAACACTAGGTGGCGCTCTGTTCAAACTTCTCATGTCCCTTCAGGACATTGTGTCGATGATCCATACTAAATTTTGTGAAGATATGTCGAATAGTTTAAAAGTAATTGCAAATTATGACAAAATTAAAAATGGCAGACACATGGTACATCCCATCCTGGCAAAATTGGTATCCACGGATTCGGCATGACACAAGGAATCCACAGACACCAATATTATGATTTTCTGACAAACTGTTCAAAAGTTATTGGCCAAAATAGCCATTTTCCAGATCTCATGACCTGTAGGTGGCGCTGTTCCCAACTTTGGCATAGATCCTCAGGTCATGGCTCTGATGAATTTTAGTTTTGATTGATCAAAGTTTGGCTGAGCTATTGCTTCAAAACCAATTTTGGGTCGACCTGGTTAACTTTTCGACATCATAACTTTCGAACAAAGATTAATAAAAAAAATCTGTTCGGTTATTTCTGTGCAGCTCAGTCCAAAGATCATTTGAGCAAATGCTGGATAAAATTGGACAAATTTTGAAGGAGGAGTAGCGTAAAAACTGCATACTGTACTTTTCAAAATGGCCACTACTGTAATTGGCGGAGTCTTAATGTAAGATATTGTTTGTGATCACCATAATGAGTGGAATCAGGTGTATAAAGTTTAATTTTTCTAGATCAAAGGGTTCAAAAGTTATAACCATTTCAATTTTGAAATTTTGAACTGGTGGTGGCGCTATAGAGTTGGTCCTAGAGTCTCAAAAATTGGTCCAATTACTATTCATTACCATCACTACAAATGTGCCAAATTTCATCATTTTCCTACTTACGGTTCATAGGGCTGCCATTGAATCCCATTTGGGAAGGAGGAGAATAATAATAAGAAAACTAACAGATACAATAGGGGCTATGCCCTTTCAGGGCTTGGCCCCTAATAATAATAATAAGAAAACTAACAATTACAATAGGGGCTATCCCCTTCGGGGCTTGGCCCCTAATAATAATAAAACTAACGGATACAATAGGGGCTATCCCCATCGGGGCTTGGTCCCTAATAAATATAGCTGCAAGCAGCGATACAGGGGCCAAGCCCTGAAGCAGCAGCAACTCTCCCCTGCCCCGCCCTGCCCTCCCCGCCCCGTTCAGCGATCAGGTTTGACTCCGGCTCAGCATGTTTTGTGACTTTGCGAGCCGCTCCACTTCCGAAGATGCACAACTTTTCAGTGTGATCCGCTGTGTGTGCGCTGTGATCTCCTCTCCGTGTTTGCAACATGTTCCGCTGTGTGTGTGTGCGCTGTGCTCTCCTCTCCGTGCTGACGCCCTGAATCTAACGAGACCACTTTTATGATTTTTGGACAAACCGTTCAGAAGTTATAAGCAAAAACAGCCATTTTTCATATCTCCGGACCAGTAGGTGGTGCTGCGCCGAAACACAGCATGTAGCCTCAGGTCATGCTTGTGATGATATAAGCAGAATAAGACGACAAGACATGCCAACACGGTGTCAGACCAACTGCAACAATGAGCAATTAAAGACATTTAAAGAGGATTTTAGGTGAAATGGCTGAAAATCATTTAAAAAGTAACTTAAAATATGATTTAATGGATTATCACTTTCAACCAATAGGTGGCGCAGTTACAAAACTGATGTGATGTGGTCAGAGTGAAGTGACATTGACACATACAAAGTTTGGTGTCAATATGTAAAGGCATTGCAGAGATAAAGCCTGAATAGTCATATTTGCATCATGCCTCAAATTTGCTGCTGCGCTATACGAAAACGGTTTCGTCAATCGACACGAAATCTATAACTTCAAGTCGGCACAGTCTGGATATAATACGATTCGATTTTGGTGAAAATCGGACAAACGGTCTAGGAGGAGTTCGAAAAAGTAGGTTTTGAATGAAAATCAAGATGGCGGACAGGAAATTCGGCCAAATAAAGTAAACTTTGGTATCTATGTTCTCGGCGTGACCCAGGGAATCTATTAAGACCAGTGGCATTAAAAAAGGCAGATTTATTCAAAAGTTATTAGCCTTTTAGGAAATTGTTATAACTTTTGACCAATAGGTGGTGCTGTCTCAAAATATTTTGAGTACCTTCAGGGGATGGTGCTGATGGCACACTCTGAGTTTCGTAACATTACACCAATGCATTTATTAAGTATAGCATTTTATGTCACAGTACTGTATTGAAGTCAATGGGAATTTCATGTTTCATTCTATTATAGCGCCACCAAGAGGCTCAGTCCCACAATTTTTTTTATGTGTCATCAGAGTGAGCCCATACATCTGTGTGTCAATTTTGGTGAAAATATCTCAATTCGTTTCGGAGTTCTAGACATTTATATGAAAAAACACGTAAAAAATGACTGACACATGACTTTGATTGGATTTTACTATCCCTTACTATCAATATTTTGGCATTTGGGCATTGATGTTTAGCCATCGACCTATGTTTCCAAACTTCTGACGTTGGTTTCGTCTCGATCGGACTAGTGGTTTCGAAGATATCGCCAAATGTTTTTTAAGTGCTAAATCACAATGCTACACAAACCGTAAGGCGAAACCTAGCATGTTTGGTATAGTTGGACTCAGCAAGGATTCAGGAGTCTAATCAGATTAGTCTCGTGAAAATAAGTCGACCACACCCAAAGTTATAAGCATTTGGGAAAAAAAATCACCACTAGGTGACGCTGGTTCGAAACTTCTCACGCTCCTTCAGGGCATCGTGCTGATGACCCATACCAAGTTTTGTAACAATCCGTTCATGCGTTCTTAAAATACAGCATTTTAGCACAAAATTATAATACATATATATAATAAAATATAAGCAAAAATGCCATTTTCATATCTCCGGACCAGTAGGTGGCGCTGCGCTGTAACGCAACATGTAGCCTCAGGTCATGCTTGTGAAGACATGTACCAAGTTTGGTCTGAATCCGATAAAGCGTTGCGGAGATACAGCCTTACGTGTGACTGTGCATGTGAGTTTGAGAGAGAGTGTGTACGAGTGTCTGTGTGTGTGTGTGCCCGCGAGTGTGTGTGTGACTGTGTATGGGTGCGACTGTGCATGTGTGCATGTGTGAGTGTGCCTGCGAGTGTGTGTGTGAGTGTGCATTGGTGCATGTGTGAGTCTGCCCGCGAGTGTGTGTGTGACTGCATGTGTACATGTGTGAGTGTAAGAGAGTGTGTGTGCGAGTGTGTGTGTGACTGTGCACGTGTGTGTGCTTGTGCACGTATGTGTGAGTGTGTAAGAGAGTGTGTGCATGCGAGTGTGTGTGTGTATGCGAGTGTGTCTGTGCATGCGTGTGTGTATGCAAGTGTACGTGTGCATGTGTGAGTTTGTGTGTGTGAGTGTGTAAGAGTGTGTGTCCATGCGAGTGTGTGCATGCGAGTGTGTGTCTATGCGAGTGTGTGTATGCAAGTGTGCATGTGTGAGTTTGTTCGTGTGAGTGTGTATGTTAGTGTGTCTTTGTGAGTGAGCAAGTGTGTGTGCATGTGTGACTGTGCACTTGTTTATGAGTGTTTGTATGTAGACATACATTTCCGTACTCCTGCTGTAATCCTGATCTCTCCTCCATGAGCCACACTAGAAAACACACACAGTGACACAATCAATCATAGATGTAACGGTTGTTATACTGTACAAATATATATTCTCTTCATGGAAGATTAAAGGGATAGTTCACTTTAAAATGAAAATTAGCCTATGATTTACTCTCCCTCAAGTCATCCTAGGTGAATATGATAAAGTGCATCTATCCATGATAAAAGTGCATCTATCAATGGTAAAAGTGCATCTATCAAAGGTAAAAGTGCATCTATCCATGATAAAAGTGCATCGATCCATCATAAAAGTGCATATCCATGATGCAAATGCATCTATCCATCATAAAAGTGGATCTATCCATGACAAAAGTGCATTTGTCCATCATAAAAGTGCATCTATCCATCATAAAAGTGCATTTATCCATGATAAAAGTGCATATCCATGATAAAAGTGCATCTATCCATCATAAGTGCATCTGTCCATCATAAAAGTGCATCTATGCATCTATCCCTCATAAGTGCATCTGTCCATCATAAAAGTGCATCTATCCCTCATAAAAGTGCATCTGTCCATGATAAAAGTGCATCTGTCCGTCATAAAAATGCATCTATCATTAAAGTACATCTATCCATGATAAAAGTGCATCTGTCTATCATAAAAGTGCATCTGTTCATCATACAAGTTTATCTATACTGTCATGTGGTTGAAGGAGAGAACCCAAATGCAGACGATATGCAGACACTCAAGGTTTATTATGACACAAAACAGAAAACAAAACCCACAAGGGGGCAAAACAGGACTGGAGGGGAATTCACCTAGACTAAGACTAGATAATAAACAAAGACTGGACTCTGACTTGACAGGAAACAAAACAGCAATACAATCTCTCAATTCTCATAAAACAGGATTCAGACGAAGTACTCACAGGACAGTCACAGAGTTATACACGCAATGTTTGACAATGTACCGACACCGGACAGAAAACGTGAGGGGATTAAATAGGGAGCAAACTAATCAGGAACACAGGTGAAGGTGATGATAAAATAATTACAAGATGAGATAACAAGGGGGCGGGGTAAGGTGACAAGACAACGCAAGCACACAGCCCAAACAAATGGCCATGTGCTTACACATAAAACATGAGTCTGCCATGATCCCGCCTCAAGACAAGAGAAGATCTGGTACACAAAGGCAGAATCATGACATATACATCATAAAAGTGCAATTATCCGCCATATAAGTGTATCTATCCATGATAAAAGTGCATCTATCCATCATAAAAGTGCATCTATCCATCATAAAAGTGCATATCCATGATAAAAGTGCATCTATCATGATAAAAGTGCATCTGTCCATCATAAAAGTGCATCTATCCATCATAAAAGTGCATCTATCCGTGATAAAAGTGCATCTATCATGATAAAAGTGCATCTGTCCATCATAAAAGTGCATCTATCCATGATAAAAGTGCATCTATCATGATAAAAGTGCATCTGTCCATCATAAAAGTGCATATATCCATCATAAAAGTGCATCTGTCCATCATTACGTCACATGCTCTCATTGACAAATGCGGAACAGTTAGTTCATGCGTTCATGACCTCAAAGCTAGATTATTGTAATGCTCTACTGGGTGGTTGCCCTGCACGCTTAATAAACAAACTACAGCTAGTTCAAAATGCAGAAGCTCGAGTTCTTACCAGAACCAGAAAGTATGACCATATTAGCCCAGTTCTGTCAAAACTGCATTGGCTCCCTATTAAACATCGCATCAATTTAAAAATATTGCTGATTACTTACAAAGCACTAAATGGTTTAGCTCCGCAGTACTTGAGTGAGCTCTTAACGCATTATAGTCCTTCACGTCTATTGCAATCTCAAAATTCCGGCCAGTTGATAATACCTAGAATATCAAAATCGACTGCTGGCGGTAGATCCTTTTCCTATTTAGCACCAAAACTTTGGAACAATCTTCCTACCATTGTCCAGAAAGCAGACACACTCTGTCAGTTCAAAGCTAGATTAAAGACACATTTCTTTGACCTAGCATTCACATAATACATTATAGACTTCTATAATTTAATGTTAGGCTGCATAGATTAGGTTAGCTGGAACCGGGAACACTTCCCATAAATCCTGATGTACTCGTTACATCATGAGAAAAATGGCATCTACGCTAATTTTAGTGTCTTTTTTTATCCCGAGGTTTTCCCGCAGCCTGCCGGATCCAGGCCGTATCCAGATCTGACGAAGGACCTTCGCCTGGACCCGATGACAATGCAGTGCTGAAGTGCCAACTAGTCTCTCCCTATGGAGGATCCCTTTACCACCCTACAGATAAAGCGTCGTCGGGAAAACTCAATTTGCGTATCTACCCCGACTTAATAAAATAAAATAAAATTCTGTATCAAAACTATAAGGAAACACTAGTACTTTGTTTAGGCGTGGTTTGTAGGGAATTACAAACCTGCGCAAATATATTCAAATGCACATAACTATAGAACCAATTCTTAATGCGCATCTGAACGCCATCAGCGTTTATCACAGGTTCGCGTTTAAAGCCTGTGTAGAGAGAATGGTGTCGTCTTAGCGGCCCCTAATTTAATAACAAATGATCGTTGCAATGGAAGCGAATCAATCAAAACTAACTTTAGCTGGAAAATAACTTTATCAAAAAACCGCTATAAAGCCTTACCTTAAATTATACATTTATCTCTGTAAAGCTGCTTTGAAACAATCTACATTGTTAAAAGCGCTATATAAATGAAGATGACTTGACTTGATAAAAAAAGTGCATCTATCCATGATGTGCATCTATCCATGATAAAAGTGCAGTGCAGCATCTATCCATGATAAAAGTGCATCTATCCATGATAAAAGTGCAGTGCATCTATCCATGATAAAAGTGCATCTATCAATTATAAAAAGTGAATCTATCCATCATAAAAGGGAATCTATCCATCATAAAAGTGCATCTATCCATCATAAAAAGTAAATCTATCCATCATAAAAGTGCATCTATCCATCATAAAAAGTAAATCTATCCATGATAAAAGTGCATCTATCCATCATAAAAGTTAACTTATCAATTATAAAAAGTGAATCTATCCATCATAAAAGTGCATCTATCCATCATAAAAGTGCATTTTTTAATATAACTCTGATTGTATTCGTCTGAAAGAAGAATGTCATATACACCTAGGATGACTTGAGAGTGAGTAAATATTGGGCTAATTTAAATTTTTGGGTGAACTATCCCTTTAAGAACCCGCTCACACAGAATGCGATTTTTGCAGTGAGATGCGCCTTTAAAAAAAAAAAAATATATATATATATAATGTTTTTATTTTGAATTTAAGGCAACATATGGGGGAATGGGGGTGATTTTACAACTGTTTAATTGTATCAGTTCCTCTTTTTTTATACATATTTTTATTTTTATAATGCTATACATATATTTCTAGGCCAGTGGACTCAGGCAATGTGGTGATCACTTCCTGCTCAGCTACTGTTCGGACGCTCTGGCTTACTACTCCGCGCTTATCTCTATCGCTTTTACATTTTATCTCCTATATTTTTATATTTTATTTCCTTTTATCACCTAATTTTAACTTCAGCAAATCAGCACAGTGCTCATACGACAAAGTTTGGAATACCACAAAAACGCAGAATTCTTTTACCCGACCAGCTTACATTCCGGGAAAGGAAAACACAACTGCCTACAAGGATAAGAGAGAAAATGCCTCTTCTGGTTCAAGAATCTACTTGCTGCACTAACTGCCACAGACTGTTACAAAGGATTGCAGTTCTTGAAACAAAGTTACTTACGGGACCACCAAACCAGACGGAGCACATAACAGAGCTTCGTCATGGACACCCTCAGCATACCGGTGAGTCCCATGAAACTAGTGCTCCTCGACAGGTTGAGAAACAAGCCGATCGACTTACTAATCGATGGCACAAACAGGGAGCGAGACCCAAAGGCACTCGAGACATCAGATTGTCACGAGCATCACATATTGCCGCAGTAGCATCCTCTACCCCAGATACAGCTCTGACAAGGATTGCAAACACTGGTCTGCTACCACCGCCTATACATCTTGAGAACAGATTTGAAGTACTAATGAATGTAAATGTAACAACATTGGCTATCGAATCATTCGTCGTTTGTTCTGAATTAACAAATTCAGACTCTCTTTGTTTTCTAAGCACATTCCTTCCCAAAACGTTCTTTGCTAAGCTTACTAAAGCTTGTAACCTCCTGACTCCCAAATGTATATCATACGTCGGCTCCAGCTAGTCGGACTTTTACGACACTAAATTGCACCTCAGAGACACTCCAGAACCTGAAACTAACATTCCTCTCTGTACCAAGAAGATAACGAAACTTCCTCCTGCTACGTAACATCACACCCCCACACACACACAAACATCCCTTTGTATTTAGAATTAGGATAGAATATCCTTTAATATAAGTACAAGTACATTATGCATATTTTATTAGTTTGTTTGATCATATAATATGATTTTCTATTGTCTAGCTCTGAAATGTATTGTTGAAGAATGTCTTTCCAGTGGAATCGCATTCCGTAACCCGACTCCTCTTTCTAAAGGGTTAACACTTTACGACCCTGCACGAAGCTGCAGCCAAAGCTTCTCTGCAAGAGATAACGGGAAGCGCAACGTGACAGACATTTCAACACGCACATTAACGCACACACATACACTAACTTTGGACATTAAACTTAGAATATAAGCATGTAATTTTTCATATACTCCTGAGTGTTTCCTAGGTTATATTCACTTCGTTTATGACGTTTATTTGAATGAACAAAGCTTAAATGTGTGTAATTATGCGTATCTTATGTAACTTTGTGTATTCCTATAATCTTTCATATGACATGTTTTATATCATTTTAAATCTTGATACTTAACGGAGTTGAATCTCGATAATAGATTGCAATGATATGATTATTACTATATGAATCGTCTTACTAGAGTATAAAGGCTCAAATTCTGACAACACCATAACTCCCTCGAAAGGAACTTTCCCGCTTCAGATCTCTGGACGTTCATTGGTTGTTCGCGCGAACCGAGGCGTCAACCCATATTTTCCATAAAAGACCGACTCAGGAAATCTTAAAGGAGCACTTTTACGAACCCTCTTCGCCAGCGAGAAGATCCAAATGGCTCCCTAAGGGAGCATTCTCCGTTCTTTTATTTTCTTTAAGTCTTTTCTTTATTTTCGTATTCGGACTCAGCGAAGCAAACGCAGCAAACAACTTCAACTCAAAGAAAAAGACTCTTTTGAAAATCCCGCGGCCGCGCTCAACCAAAGCAAGCCCTGCTTCCTTAAAGAAACACACGCACGCTGCTCATTAGGACACACGCACGAACTCGGCGTTCTTCAACAAAGAGAACCATTTTGCAAGATAAGTTTATTGAACTTTTAATGTGATTTGATTCCTTGTTGTCTCTCAAGGTTACCCTGCCTGTGACTTTGCCTAACTGTGATCGATCTTTGATCGCCCATGTTAGTTTCACTTTCTCTCATCTCTCTTATTGTCCAATCTCTCTCTCTCTCATTTTCGTTATGCGTTTAGTCTTGTATTTGTTTACGTGTTCTGTATATACATACCTATTTACTCTGTGTGAATCGTAGTTATGTATTCATTAGTTCAATTATTAAATTCCATATATTCCTGATTGTCTCAATGCTCATTTACGGAGTCAATGATTTGTTGATCTTAAGCTACAGAGCTGATTTGTTACTTTTAAGTAACCTAATTTTATAAGAACAGGAGAGTTGTTTTCATGGCCAGAAAATAGCTTTCTTTGAATTATAAGAAAGAGATAATTTTGTTGAGAAGTTGATGGAATTAATTTCACGACCAGTTTGCGGGACAAACAACTGTTTAATTAATACATTAATTTCCCTTAAAAATTATTCTGATTAATTGATCTGAAAGCGGGACCTTTTTGTATATTAATGATTAAATTATAATTCATTGTAATTGAATATTGATGTATACGAATGGGTCTAAATTTCAGCTTCAATAATTTATTAATATTGTAAGAATATAGATGAATCAACCCGATTCATAATTTTGATTCCCTATAATCATTTGAGCTAAGTCATATTCCTTACAGTTTGGTGGAGAAAAATGCGACGCATATCAAACTTCGTTTATGAGCAATTCAGTTTCAATCTGTTTATATGAATATTAATAATGTTTTGTGCGCTATGAAATTATGAAATCGTGAGATAAGTCGCAAACGCGAACTCACTCCTAACTGACCAAGGCAAAAAGCCGAAGTCAGTAACGTTAGCCTACATTTTAACAAGTTGCTAAAATATGCCTAGACAATTTTAGCACTGTTAAATGCTATACACTGCAGTATTAATATTACAGATGTCCTGTTAGAGACGAAAGAATCTCTCTGCAGGTGATACATTTCTAATATTTGTTTTAAATCGCTGTGAATGAAGAATTCTCACATGCGTAGTACCGGTATTAATAAATATGTTTTTAAGAGAGATTCCTTTTAAACATAGGCCTTGCATGCAAATATCGTTATTGAATTTGTGGTGAACCACAGTGATATTCAAAAACGATAAAACTCCTGGTTAACATTGACCTAGCTAATCAATCGAAAACCTAATACATTTAAAATCATAAGTGCTATTGTGATAAGTGTGTACGGGAGTCTAGCAACAGACGGAAAATTCCTGTTGTCCACATTTGAGTATTTGCGGCGAAGAAACCCCGCCATACTCTCTTGTACAATATAGCACCCAAAGGTCCTAGAAACCTTTGCCTGCTGTTTGTCTATTTGTGATTTGGTTGTAGAAAATCAGCGCGCGACGCGAGCTGAAAGCTCTTAGCTTTTGAAATCACATTGTAATGGGTTGTAATTCCGCTGACCAAACACCAGAGGGCGTCCTTTAAGTTTTGCAATCTCCAATTAAGCCCCGCCTTCTGATTTCAGCCTGCATTTACAGCTTGGCTTGTGCAAATATTATTTCATGTTTGACAAATTTTTCTGCTTTTGACTGGTATATTTACTTTGAGTTTGATTCAAAACGAGATTTGAATTAAAACTTGAATTAAATCCCAGCTCAGCCATAGAGAGCCACTTAGAAGTCCACCACCTAGTGGCCGTTCCAGATAATGCTCTCTTATTTCCCTGTTATTATTGAATTAGCCCTCTAACTTCTCAATAACTATTTGCAATTACAGCTTTGCTCGTGCGAATATTATTTTGTGTTAGACAATTTTCCTGCTTTTGACTGATACATTTACTCTGAGTTTGGTTCAAACAAGATTTGAATTAAAACTTAGATTAAATCCCAGCCATTCACGTAGAGGAAACAACGGCACCTAGTGGCCGCCTCCCGCTAGGTCGGTTCACTCAGCTCTCTTTTCTCTCTCTTCAAATCCTGTCGGGAATTGTTTATTTCCACTTTTCTCTTTTGATTATCTTTATAATTATGGATGAGAGGTCACTGTTACCATTAATTATTATGGGATATTATTCTGAGTTCTCCTTTTACGTTTTCTTTACATGCTCATTTTAATTTGATTTAAACTAGTTTGAATTTTAAATTTAAATTGAGTTGCCTATTCAGCCCCTGATATCCACTTGGAGGAAACAGCACCATCGTGTGGCCTTGTGGATACTAAGTCGGCATCACTATTTTCCTCCTTTCACTCTTTCATATCGTCTTTCTCTCCTGATTATTTTTATAAATAGGACTGATACTTTAGTGTATCTGGATTATTATAGGATATCATTCCGATTTTTACATGTCCTTGCATGCTTATTTCCAATTTTAATTTAAACAAGTTTTGAATTTTTAATTTGAATTAAGTTTTCGGTTTGCCAGGTTAAGCACAGAGAGGGAGCACGCCCCCTTGTGGTGAAAACACACTACTGCGGCCTGCCTCTTCTCCTGGGTTCATCCTGTCAGTTCATTTTGATTTTGATTTGCAATTTCTATTTTTATTCTATTATTTTATTTCTTTTGGGTTAGGTTATTTCGATAATTACCATCATTATCATAATTTCCTTTTCATTTTATTTAGTAAACCCTTTGACTCTGATTGCTACGCAAATAATTAATCCATTTGGTTTAAACAAACTAGCCTTAATTCACTTTAAGTTTCACTTGTTTATCCTTTGTGTATTTATAGGTGGCATTCACTAGAGCACAGGGGTGAGTTGCAGTCATCTCGGGTTGGTTTCCGCGAGCAAGGTTGCCTGACCGGCGTTACTGACGCTGGCCGTACGTGAGTTTCGGACACTTCCAAATCCCGTACCATCGTTGCGGCACGCAACTGCGACATTAGCAATTTGGCACTCCAAAGGTCAACCGCGCCAGCCGACACACACAAAGCAATTTTGGGACAATAAACCCGAACTGAGGCCTAAAAGTGGGCCACTCTTCGGAGAGTTCCGGGCGAAAACCCACTTTTGCCGTGTTGTCTGGCCGGGGACACCTTGGTGTTGCCAGGTTGTGTTTTAAAGTCGCAAGTTGTCTGAGAGGGCGCAGCGAGGTACAGGGAGAAAACGAAGTTGCCCGAGAACACTGCGGTCAAGTGTTGGGAACCGTCGGAGGGGTTGACTGAGCCACGGGTTCCCACCAGAGGGACCTCAATTCACCACAGGTAAACTAAATTTAGTAAAACCCATTTCCTGTCTAAGCCACAGAATATTAGATATTCCCCCGGGTACATTCTAGATGTATGGCCCACCTTTATCTCTTCTCTAAGCCATACCATCTTCCTAGGCTTTCTACCCCGATAGCCCCCACTCACCTGTAGGCCCTAGCTTAAACCCTAGTAGTAGGCTTAAGCCTCCTCATTCTCCCTAACACATACCGTGTTATTATTGTTTTATCTCATTTCAAGTGTTTTGTTTCACTTTGATCTTTTCTATCCCTTGTTCTGTTGTGATTTGTTTCTTTCATTTCACCTAGAGACGGTGTCCTGTGAGAGCCACCAAGGAAGCTAAATAGTAGAGTGACAACCAAGCAGCCGGTGTCATCACGTGACCCGCTAGGCTACTGCCTGTCAAACAAATCTCTAGTTCGGGTCCTTCGTTGACCCAAGTCAATTGGCTCTGCTAACTGTCTAACTGTCTGCATCAGTTAGCCCAAAATTCTCATAAACGGCATAGCCCGTATGAGTATAGCTCATCAACCTTAGAACGAACTTGCATTGGTCTCTTTGTGTGTGTGCTGTGCTTCTCTCGCCTACAGTGAAGCCAATATGTCCCGTGCATCCACTCCCGCGGTCCGTCGGGAGCACTTAGCCAAGGACGCCAGTGACCTGCAGCATCTGAGCCAAACGCAACTGGACACCGAGTTAAACGAACTGATAACACACGATCCTACCCAAAGCTACAACTACAAAGACGGGGCCAGGATCGTCAGCAGCGTCGCCCACAATGTCGTCGCCCAGGCGAGGCTCAGCGAACGAAGCAACATCGACCTGGAGCAGCAAGCCGCAACGCTTAAGCTTCAAGCGGAGGAGGCCCGGAGGGACCAGGCCCAAACCCAGAGTCGTCTAGATCAGCTCCTCCTCAAGACCCAGTACCGGCGCGAGAAAGAGGACGCCACAGATCCAGAGCTACAGAAAGAAGTAGAAAGACTTCGAAATGCCCTGCAAGATCTGCGCTTTGACACAGACCAAAGAGAACAGTTGGAGAGGGAAACCAGAAAAGAACTCAACGAAAAACTCCAACAAAGTGACGCTCTCCTACAGAGAGCCGAGACTGAACTAAAAGAAACAGACGCAAAAGCCAGGGCCTGCGAAAAACATTTGCAAAAGGCCCGAGCTAAAATCGGCGAGCGTACTCTGCAGAAAGACGAGCTCCAAGATGAACTTGACACTGTTCATGCAGAACTGAGACATTCTGACAGACTGCAGAGTGGCTGGAACGGAGAAACACACATCACAGAGTTTCTCCCGGCCAGCCACCCCAACCCTTTCAGCCAAGAACCCAGAGCTGAAAAGGGAGATGTAAGCCCACCGCTCAAGACATCACCAGCCAGCTTTCAAGAACACCTGTCAGCAGCAAAAGGGGGAGGACCCCTTCAGACAACCCATGCCACTAACCACGGCACGACCCCCTGAGAACTTGACAAACTAGCTCGAAACATTCCTATGTTCGATCCAGATTCTGCAGAAGGTTGTGACATTCATGCTTATTTAAAAGACATTGACTTTTACTTGCAAACTGTCGCCAACGTGACAGCTTGGGACAATTTGTATCTGTTAAGAATAACGGCTAGCAGTGATGTTCGTAGCTTCCTAGACCGTCAAACTGAGGCTGTCAAAACGGACTCCCAACGATTACGGCAAGCTTTGATCCGTGAATTCTCTGATCCAGACTCCGATCAAGGTTTCATCGTTGCTGTAGACCTCAAGCAAGGTCGGCGTGAACACCCCCAGATCTACTACAACCGACTCCGACAAGCCTTCTTCGGAGCACGGAATGAGCCCGGGATGGAACAGGATGTTACCTTTAAAACTCTTTTCCTGCGGAATCTCCATCCAACCTTATCCCATCATATTGGGGTTTTGGCCAATGCACGGACCATGTCTACCCAACAGCTGCGTGACTTAGCCCATAAAGCTTACACCAAGCAAAAGACTATTTCTGAAAAGACTGTGAAAAACCCCACAATCTATTCTGTCTCTGAGCACTGTTCAGAACTGACTTTAGAGGGTGCCCCACAACACCACAGTCACAGACATTTTTACAGAGAGTCACGACCGTTCCAAACCAGCAGAGGGCAACACAATCGCGGTGGTGCTCGTCCAAAGCACCAGAGCGAGCGCTCTGAAAGATTCTGGGAAGCCGGCCGGCGACCCAAGAAGAGCCGATCTCCACCGTCCAGGACAACAAGCCCCGACAGAGAGTGGAACCACTCTCGACACGACACTGGTAAGCTCAAGCCTGAGCTCACATCAGATAACCACAGTGCAGCCACGTCTGAAACAGCAGAGATCCTAAGGGTGCTGAAAGAGCTTCTTCACCAGGAACGTCGCAAGAAAGACAAGAAGGACGAGCCAGACATCTTATGCCTAAGCATAAGAACTGAAACCAAACCGTCTGACCGCCATTTGACTGAGCCAAGCACCTCGAACACTGCTCATCATCCACAGACCACAGAGCTAACTGTCACATCACAAGGTGACAGCATCACCAAAGCTCCACAGCTGACAGCTGCACACCCTGAACGAGACGGCACACTTCCTCACACCAGGTACCAAAATACCAAGGTACCAGGAAACGCTGTTCTGTCTAACTGCCTCCACAGCAAGCTACACGAGACCGGTCCTAACCACCCAACGACCGTTACACCTGTCCCGATGCCAATGTTTTTGGGCAACCTGATCAAAAAGGGGGTGGCCCAAAAACTCTACCTGTACATCACGTTGGAAAAGGCAGTGAGCATGGAAGCCCTGATAGACACAGGATCAGACATTACGGTGATCTCAAATCAACTTTTCAAAAGACTCCAATGTGAAGCTAAAAGACAAGATCAAACTCTTACACCTCAAACTTGTGAACTGAACGTACAGTCATACAGTCAACATGACATCCGGCTCGAACAGGTAGCTCACATTCACCTGACAATTGGTCCTCTGAGTCTACTCCATCCAGTGTTCATCTCAAAATGGACACTTTTCCGTTCCTCATCGGCAGAGACCTTCTAGATCGTTTTGAACCATTACTGGACTTGAAACAGCTCAAAGTCTGGGCTCAAGTGCGAGAACCTCTTCCTCTTCAGCCACACAGGTCATCTGAACCAGACGGTCAGGTCACAGAGGTCACGAGAACTTCCGCAGAGCCAGACTTTCAGGCCACAGAGTTCATGGGAACTCCCACAGCCTGCCATGAAGACACAGACTCAGCACCAACTGAAGGTTCGAATCCGCTACCCTGCACCTTACAGCCCACCAAAGACTTTGACACCTGCTGCCTCAAGGTCATGACTGACCTGCAGCGACATGACCTCACTCATGCCATCGCCAAACCTGGCGCACTAAACAACAAGCTGTGGTCACTTCAAACCCACCCACCCACCCTGGGTGAAGTGATTACACACAGCATAAGAACTTTACAAGCTACACTGCCTACCTCAGAGCGTATAATACGGTCCTCTGAGTCTACTCCATCCAGTGTTCATCTCAAAATGGACACTTTTCCGTTCCTCATCGGCAGAGACCTTCTAGATCGTTTTGAACCATTACGCTGTTTACGCTTACGCTGGCTCCGCTGTTTACAAAGAAAAACATAATGGACATGCGGGCTTCTGACATCTACATAAAGACTTTGCTTATCCACCCTCACACGCCGTCTGACCTCACTGACAACCAATGCCTCAGAACACTGCATGACACCAAGCACATGCTGCGAGCGCGGAAAACAATTCTGGGTTGTGCACCGTCTGACATCACAGCGCCAAAGCTTGTGAGGCAACGGAGCAAAGGGGGGGTAATATATGCCCACGACGCATCATGCGCTGCACACTGCAGCACCAGAGACACTGACGAGACACTGAAGCAAGCGACAAGCCGACAGCAAGATGTGGCAAAACATGGGCCAAGGCGAACTAAACCCAGTCGCCGCCCACGAAGTAAAAAGACTGCCCTGTCCAATCAAAGACAACCCTTGCTGGCTTCTTCCTCCCCTTTCTCTCTCTCTCTCCCTGTTGTCTGTACCAGGTTGCTGCTGTGGTTCGCCATGCTGTACTGTCAGCCAACCACAGGACAGCTGCCACCGAGAGAACAACTGAGACTCCAGATCACCGACCGCAAGACCTACCCCCAGCAAGTGCATGTTCGACTCATCCAGGCCTGCCCGGTCTACAGAGCACACTACCCCAGCTCCGTAGCCCAATACATCGGGGCAAGTGCCCGACGGACAGAGGACTCCCTCTCTCATGCCGAGGCCAAGGTCGAACACATGTTCAACCAACTTGAGAAAGTGACTGTCACACAATCGGGACTCCTAAGCACCAACCACCACTCCAGACGGCTCCTGGGAGTTTTGCTCCGAGTCGTAGCTGCCACCAGAACTCTGTTTAACATTGGTACTTCCAGTGTAAATGCAGCAAACCAGAGCGCAAACTCCATGAAGCCGCTGTTTACTGTCTTACAGAGTGACTTTGTCCAGACTCAGCTGGTTACAGCGCTAACGACAGACATGCTGTGGGAGGTTAACTCCTCCAATGACAGCCTAGCCACAGGTGTAATCCCACCGTACCTGATACTAAGCCTGATGCTAACTGTGCTGGCTTCCGCCATCAACACGCCAGCTGACCTCCTACAAATACACCTGGCCTACTCTCTGGGTAGCGCCATCTCACTCTGCGTCGATCCCGAGCAGAGAGAAGTGGGTTTTCTCCTAAATCTGCCTATCATCGAGTCAAGCCAAGTCTACAGACTTACAGACATTGTCAAGGTCAGGTTTTGGAAAAACAACACCCACATCAGGATAAGCCCTCCAGACGTGGTGGCCCACCACGACAGCGACACACAACGGTACTCAGCTCCAAACCTGCACCTGTGTACTATGACCAAAGACATTCATTATCTCTGCCTTAGCAAACCCTTGCTCAGAGACAACGCTGAAGAAATCTACGGGTTGCACCCCCTGGTCAGCAAAGTCACCAACACACAAGCGGAGATTGCAGGTGAAAGGTGGCGTGCTAACACACCTGTGCACACCGCCACTGTCACTCACGACCAGCATGACACAACCAGCCGTGTCAACATGCTCAACCAGAAAATGGGACTTCAAGTACCGAAAGGTGTCATCCTACACCTTGATGGCCTGACATGGTACCAGCTTCCGAGCAAAGAGTACCAGACAGCAATGAAACTCCCATCCTCCAAGAACTTCAACTTCACCTTAAATCCAGGACTGGAACTCTGGATTGAGAAAAGGGGGTCCCAACTCACTGACCCTGCTCCTGTCAACACAGCCCTCCGAGCACCGTCTCGACGACCTGTTCTGAACACTTCATCTGCGGTCCAAGCCGGGACCGCCGCCTACATTGGGCTGTGCACCTCTGCAGTTAATCAGCCACACCCTAACACTAGGTTGGCCTCCATCCTGTACAGAAGACTCAACAAGATGCGATACAGCCAAGCTCACGAAAGCTGTGTCCGAAGGTTTCAGACGGAATCCCCGGAAAGGGGGTGCCAAATCAGAGACCACGCCGAACCTCATCGAGCTGAATCCTCAGCTCCAAGAACCACCTGCCTTCCTACCGTCATGATCCACCTGCTACACGACTGTCATGATTCACCTACCATGTGACCATTGTGATAATTGTCGTCCGATGATGTCCACGCAGGGACTTCATCAGACGAAAAGGGGGAATATGTAACAACATTGGCTATCGAATCATTCGTCGTTTGTCCTGAATTAACAAATTCAGACTCTCTTTGTTTTCTAAGCACATTCCTTCCCAAAACGTTCTTTGCTAAGCTTACTAAAGCTTGTAACCTCCTGACTCCCAAATGTATATCATACGTCGGCTCCAGCTAGTCGGACTTTTACGACACTAAATTGCACCTCAGAGACACTCCAGAACCTGAAACTAACATTCCTCTCTGTACCAAGAAGATAACGAAACTTCCTCCTGCTACGTAACATCACACCCCCACACACACACAAACATCCCTTTGTATTTAGAATTAGGATAGAATATCCTTTAATATAAGTACAAGTACATTATGCATATTTTATTAGTTTGTTTGATCATATAATATGATTTTCTATTGTCTAGCTCTGAAATGTATTGTTGAAGAATGTCTTTCCAGTGGAATCGCATTCCGTAACCCGACTCCTCTTTCTAAAGGGTTAACACTTTACGACCCTGCACGAAGCTGCAGCCAAAGCTTCTCTGCAAGAGATAACGGGAAGCGCAACGTGACAGACATTCCAACACGCACATTAACGCACACACATACACTAACTTTGGACATTAAACTTAGAATATAAGCATGTAATTTTTCATATACTCCTGAGTGTTTCCTAGGTTATATTCACTTCGTTTATGACGTTTATTTGAATGAACAAAGCTTAAATGTGTGTAATTATGCGTATCTTATGTAACTTTGTGTATTCCTATAATCTTTCATATGACATGTTTTATATCATTTTAAATCTTGATACTTAACGGAGTTGAATCTCGATAATAGATTGCAATGATATGATTATTACTATATGAATCGTCTTACTAGAGTATAAAGGCTCAAATTCTGACAACACCATAACTCCCTCGAGTGGGTGTTTCCCCCAGAGACAAAGGAACTTTCCCGCTTCAGATCTCTGGACGTTCATTGGTTGTTCGCGCGAACCGAGGCGTCAACCCATATTTTCCATAAAAGACCGACTCAGAAATCTTCAAGGAGCACTTTTACGAACCCTCTTCGCCAGCGAGAAGATCCAAATGGCTCCCTAAGGGAGCATTCTCCGTTCTTTTATTTTCTTTAAGTCTTTTCTTTATTTTCGTATTCGGACTCAGCGAAGCAAACGCAGCAAACAACTTCAACTCAAAGAAAAAGACTCTTTTGAAAATCCCGCGGCCGCGCTCAACCAAAGCAAGCCCTGCTTCCTTAAAGAAACACACGCACGCTGCTCATTAGGACACACGCACGAACTCGGCGTTCTTCAACAAAGAGAACCATTTTGCAAGATAAGTTTATTGAACTTTTAATGTGATTTGATTCCTTGTTGTCTCTCAAGGTTACCCTGCCTGTGACTTTGCCTAACTGTGATCGATCTTTGATCGCCCATGTTAGTTTCACTTTCTCTCATCTCTCTTATTGTCCAATCTCTCTCTCTCTCTCTCTCATTTTCGTTATGCGTTTAGTCTTGTATTTGTTTACGTGTTCTGTATATACATACCTATTTACTCTGTGTGAATCGTAGTTATGTATTCATTAGTTCAATTATTAAATTCCATATATTCCTGATTGTCTCAATGCTCATTTACGGAGTCAATGATTTGTTGATCTTAAGCTACAGAGCTGATTTGTTACTTTTAAGTAACCTAATTTTATAAGAACAGGAGAGTTGTTTTCATGGCCAGAAAATAGCTTTCTTTGAATTATAAGAAAGAGATAATTTTGTTGAGAAGTTGATGGAATTAATTTCACGACCAGTTTGCGGGACAAACAACTGTTTAATTAATACATTAATTTCCCTTAAAAATTATTCTGATTAATTGATCTGAAAGCGGGACCTTTTTGTATATTAATGATTAAATTATAATTCATTGTAATTGAATATTGATGTATACGAATGGGTCTAAATTTCAGCTTCAATAATTTATTAATATTGTAAGAATATAGATGAATCAACCCGATTCATAATTTTGATTCCCTATAATCATTTGAGCTAAGTCATATTCCTTACATAAATGAGGAATCCCCGAACGTGATGAATGTGATCGAACACAGACTGAATGGGCCAGTAGCTAACACTGATGCTAACTGGCGCTCAAGGTTGAGCAGACAGCGGTACTCAGCTCAGAGCGCAGCCGAGCCCAGGACTCTGATAGTGGGGGACTCCATAATCAGAAACATTAGCGGCAGGGATACAACTACGTGCTGCCTTCCACAAGCAACAACTTCTGATATAAACAGGGAACTTCAGAACATTCTGATGAAACACAAGACTGCAAATCGACTCATCATACATGTGGGGAAGAATGATATTCATAAAGAGCAGTCAGAACTCCTTAAGAAGGATTTCAATGAACTTTTTGAAACACTTAAAAGACTGAGGGCCAGATCTTGCACCCAGCGCAATTGACTTTGTACACTGACGCATGTTTCATTCCTATTTTGCACCCGCACAAAGCGGACTTTTTCCTCCACAGACGCACGTCGGTTAACTCAGAAATACACGTGCGCTCCCCGGGGCGGTTCGGCGCAAAGAGGAGGCATGTTCTGGCGCAAACGTTCCCTCATGCTATTTTGCAGGTTTTGAAAACAATTCCGCCACTGGCCGAAAAAAAAACAGTTTAAAGTCAGTGGCGCGTTGCGCATGTTATTCATATGCTATTTTAAGGGCCATAATCAATGTAGCGTGTGCTCAACGCGCATACACTTTGATTCTCTCATCTACACACAGACGCAGCAGTTATCATTTTTGCAATTCATACATTATTACGATAGATAGATAGATAGATTGATAGATTATTATAAAATCATACATCTAGCTTACACATTTACCCAAATTATTATACGCCTGTTTAACCGAAGTTAATTTGGGTGTGTTTCTCCATCCCCAACATCCCTGACGAGAACGTCGGTCTCCTCGGCTGTGAACCGCTCCTGTCGTGCGCCTGGCAAATCCGCCGTTATAATAGGAATCCGCTTTAGAACAAGCGCGCCTGCTCTTAAAGGGAATGTGAGATGATGCTCTGATTGGTTTATTTCACGTTACGCCCAAACCACCCCTATGAATAATGAAGCTACTTCAGACCAACCCCTTTTAGATTTGCTTCGGGCGCAAGAGTCATTTATCCCGCCGGGAAAATAGCAACAGCGCCGAGACCCGCCAACAAAGTTACTTGCACTTTGCGCTTTGACACTTGCTTTTCAGATCGTTAAAATAGGGCCCTGAAAGTTCAAACATACATCAGTGGACCACTCCCAGCAAGAGGAACAAACAGGTTTCCACGGTTGCTTGGGCTTAATACATGGCTGCAAAAAACCTGCAATATAAAAGGAGTAAACTTAATTGACAATTTCAATCTTTTCTGGAGTCAATGACAACTGTTTCGTCAGGATGGCCACCACCCAAACAAACTTGGTTCAAGAGTGCTAAAGGACAATATCTACTTCTCCCTCAATCATCCTTCTGCAGTGTGTGCCAATCCACTCAATCTGAACGGCACACACACACCTGGACACAGTATGAATGACCACGGGACTTCACTTCAGCAGCAAAATGGACATGCGGTTGACATATCACACAAGGACAATGATAACTCCACTCCGCCACAACAACCTCTGCTCACGGACTCAATCTCAGCTGAGCCCTGCCCACAGAGCTCACCACAGACAGACATATTAGAACTGCTCCAAGATTCAGCATCCAAGGACGACTTCCTGGAAAACAGCCAGGGAAGCCAGGACAGCATATTACAGCCTCCGATAACACCAGAGCAACAGCCCCTTTCACCAGACACTTTATCCCTCTCTCCAGCATCGCCACTTCTGTGCTTCTCACAGAAAATGGAAGAACTGGTGTATGCTGGAACCAAACTATCCCACTCTTTTTCAAGCCCCCAGATACCAACCAAAAAACGGCAGGCACCTCAACCACCCGCACCAAAGCCTGCACCAAAGCCTGCAGGCCCAGCTCGCCCTCCCCCTCCTCCTGTGAGAGCTCTTCGGCCTCTGCCACAACGCCAGGGCCCACACCCTCCTCCATCTGCTCGAGGTGAACCAAAAACAACTGATACCAGCTCTCAGTGATATGTGTCGGGTCCCTGCTATGATAACAGTAACTTTCTCAAATGTTTACAGAACAAGCGGGAACCCAGTGTGCCTGTATCTTTCTCTATTGCTGTTCTATTACAAGATAGAAAGTCTAAGGCCTTCAATAGCTGTACAGCAAACCAAACTAATCTGGTGCCTATTACACGTCTAACTAAGATGTGGGGGCAAAAAGTAAGACTGTTAAGTTAGCACTTATAAACATTCGCTCACTTAAAAATAAATCACTTCTAGTCAACGACTTAATAACCACAAACAACCTAGATTTTATGCTTCTAAATGAAACCTGGCTAGAAGACAGCTGCAGTGCAACAGTCCTCAATGAAGCAGCCCCTCCTAACTTTACTTTTATGAGTGTCTGCAGAGCTGTTAAGAGAGGTGGGGGTCTAGCTGCTCTTTTTAAAGATATCTATCAATGTAAGCAAATATCATTTGGGAATTACCCTTCTTTCGAATATCTGGGTATTGTGTTAAAAGGTGCTCCACGCATTTTACTTATCATTATTTACAGGCCTCCAAAATACTCTCCAGCCTTTGCTGAGGACTTTACAGAACTGTTATCAACAATTACCTCAGAGTTTGACTGTTTTGCCATTGCTGGAGATTTTAACATTCACATAGATAGTGCAGAAAACAATATGGCAAAAGAAATCAATACTGTTTTAAAAACTTTTGATCTGACTCAGCATGTACATGGACCCACACACAATCGTGGACACACTCTAAATTTACTTATCAGTAAGGGTCTAAACATTTCATCGATTGTTATTAAGGATGTAGCACTGTCTGATCATTTCTGTATTTTCTTTGATATATTGATCTCTCCTGCCACTGAAGCTAGATCTGTGTCTGTCAAGAAGAGATGCTTAAATGAGAACACTAGTGTACTATTTATGAAGGCTATATCCTTAACACCAAGCATATCTGCAGACTCTGTTGATTTTCTCCTTGATTCTTTTAACTCAAAAGTTAAAAGTGTAATTGATGATATTGCTCCTGTTAAAGTCAGGAAGAAGAATGGCAGACAAAAAGCACCTTGGAGAAACTCAACAGCAGTGCAAAATATGAAAAGACAATGCAGAAAAGCAGAGCGCATGTGGCGGAAGACAAAACTTGTAATCCATTATAACATCTACAAAGACAGCCTTCATGCTTTCAATATGGAACTAGGCAAAGCTAGACAGACTTTCTTCTCAAATATTATAAACAGCAATTTAAACAACACACGCACTCTATTTTCTACTGTAGAGAGACTGACAAACCCTCCAAGCCAGATTCCCAGTGAAATGCTCTCAGACAACAAGTGCAGTGTGTTTGCTTCTTTCTTCTCTGAGAAAATTAATAATATCAGAAAGGTGATCAGCACATCCTTGAGTTGCACTGAGGTCAGACAGATCAGACCACCTGAGAAAGTAGTTACTATGTCTGATTTCAAAGAAATTGATGGCAAAATATTGGAAGAAACCGTACAGCACCTTAAAACATCAACCTGCGCTCTTGACACACTTCCCACATCTTTTTTCAAAAGTGTGTTAAACAGTTTAGAAGCAGATCTTCTAGAAGTGGTAAATGCCTCACTTCTCTCTGGGAGTTTTCCAAACTCCCTGAAAACTGCAGTTGTCAAGCCCCTCCTGAAAAAGAACAATCTAGATAAGACCATATTAAGCAACTATAGGCAGATTTCAAATCTTCCTTTCATAGGCAAGATCATTGAAAAAGTTGTCTTCAAGGCTTCAAGGCTCAATTCTTGCGCCACTCCTGTTCAACCTGTATATGCTCCCAATGAGCCAAATAATGAGAAAGAACCAAATTGCTTACCACAGCTATGCAGACGACACACAGATTTACTTAGCCCTATCGCCTAACGATTACAGCCCCATTGACTCCCTGTGCCAATGCATTGACTCCCTGTGCCAATGCATTGATGAAGTCAACAGTTGGATGTGTTAAAATTTTCTTCAGTTAAACAAAGACAAAACTGAAGTCATTGCATTTGGAAACAAAGATGAAGTTCTCAAGGTGAACGCATACCTTCACTCTAGGGGTCAAACAACTAAACATCAAGTCAGGAATCTTGGTGTGACACTAGAGTCAGACCTTAGTTTCAGTAGTCATGTCAAAGCAATAACTAAATCAGCATACTATCATCTGAAAAATATTGCAAGAATTAGATGCTTTGTTTCCAGACAAGACTTAGAGAAACTTGTGCATGCTTTCATCACCAGCAGGGTGGATTACTGTAATGGACTCCTCACTGGCCTTCCCAAAAAGACCATAAGACAGTTGCAGCTCATACAGAACACTGCCGCCAGGATTCTGAGCAAAACCAGAAAATATGAACATATCACACCAGTCCTCAGGTCTTTACACTGGCTCCCAGTTAAATTTAGGATTGATTTTAAAGTAAATCATTTAATGGCCTAGGACCTCAATATATTGCAGATATGCTCACTGAATATAAACCCAACAGATCACTCAGATCATTAGGATCATATCAGCTAGAAATACCAAGGGTTCACTCTAAGCATGGCGAGTCTGCTTTTAGCTATTATGCCAGCCACAGCTGGAACCAGCTTCCAGAGGAGATCAGATGTGCTCCTACAGTAGTCACATTCAAATCCAGACTCAAAACACATCTGTTTAGCTATGCATTTACTGAATGAGCACTGTGCCACTGTTCGTCCGACTGTTTGTACTGTATTTTATTAAATTTTTCTTAACTGTTTAATTATTCTTATTTCATTTTATTATTTTAATTTCTTCTATGTAAAGCACTTTGAATTGCCATTGTGTATGAAATGTGCTATATAAATAAACTTGCCTTGCCTTGCCTTGACCATGCAAACAATAAAAGCATCAATCATTTAAACGGTTTATCTTTGACATTTGAAAGATGATTAAGAAAGGGTTCCCAGGTGGCCTCAAAGCCAGTAATGTTACCAGAGAGGTTGAGGCTAAGTCTCTCTAAATGCAGTGGTAGAGAGTTCAGACAGATCTAAAAAGCAGTTTTGATGCCTTTTTCCATAGACAGAGAATTTTTTTTTTTTAAGCTACCACCATTCCATATTGGACGGCTGTTTGAATTTGATGTGCGAAGCCATTAAGAGTTTATCGAAATTAGTGAGCACCCTGGGTTTGGCATAAAGCATTTTCACCCATAGAGAGAATGATTCTCCAAGGTTAAACTCCTGGAGCACTGAAATAATATAATTCCATTCAATTTGGTCGAATGCTTTTTCAGCGTTCAGAGATTAGATGGCGACATTCGAGAGAGAATCATGTTTCGAGTATAAATTATTAATTAAACGTCTCACATTAAAGAAGGAAAAGCGCCCTGGGATGAAGCTGGTCTGATCCGGATGAATGATTTTTGTTCTATATTTATTTAATCTGTTTGCAAGGATCTTAGTGAAAATTTTAATATGCGAATTCAAAAGGGCTTAATTTTAAGATGTGAATTCAAGAGGGCTATGGGGCGGTATGATGCTGGATCTGTTCTTCGTTACCTTTTTTAAGAATTAAAGAAATGTTGGAATTGTACACTGATTGTGGGAATTTTTGGTTGTCAATAGAATGATTGAATAATCTCAGCATCAGGGAAGCAAGTTTCTGAGAATATTTCTTATAAAATTAAATTCCAAAGCCGTCAGGTGGGGGAGTGGGGAAAGATCCGTGGTGCGTTTCCATGCATTCAAAATCCAAGAACGTTTATTGATATGATGTAACAGACAATCCATGCAGAAACAATTGGTGATGAGAAACGTAGCCTACTTTATCAATGTATAAAAACGGTCAACAGAAAGTGAGCACTCCTCGCTACTCACCCCCTCTCTACACAATGTTAACACAACAGGAAACACTACCAGGTTAATACCCACCTATACCCATGTGACCAAACCACCTGGAAACGTACGCGCAAAATATGAAATAAAAGACAAACATTTTCTGCACTTACTGTGTTGTTTTGCTTAGTCTTATAATAAGCAGACGAGGTGTGATTGAAGGTTTCTTTATCTTTACTAGACAACTTGCACATCAACACTGTACCGTGCTACCCATATAGCTACAAGCTCCAGACGCGTTTCCGCGCATGCTCCTCACTAGTGTGGCATGCTGGGTAATGTAGTTCTGAAACTAGTGTACTCGTAACATCACATCTTTCCCCGTATAAAGAAATAATATTTACCCTGTAAAACAGCCATCTTAAAGCGCTTTTAAATTATTATTATTTTTTATTTTTTTTTACATTGTAACTTACTTGTAAACAACTTTTCCCAACTTAAACACTCTTTGTTTCTTTTTTTTTTTTAATAAACAACAATAAAGTGCAAACTGTCTAAGCATCAAAACACCAACATAGAAACCTGGCAACATTCAGTTTTCTCTTTCAAAGATATAGACTAACTTAACGTCCATGTTGCTCTTTTGTTCAGCAAAACAAACTAAAGAGACTTTAGCAACTCTCAATCAACCTCTGAGGTGGCTGAACATGTCTCTTAGGTCTAGCCTGTCTTTCAGCAGCTGGCGATTTCAACAGTTCGGAAGGTATCTCAGCAGCTGGTGACGCAGATGCTGCTGTCTGACCACAGTCAGTTAGCTCTATAGATTCAGCTGTGTCCTGCTGAACCGTCTCCTGAGCTGTAGTGTCCTTTTCAATCGGCTGTAGTTGAAGATCCGTGCGGTTCCTCCTCAGAGACAATCCATTCTCTGTCTGGATCCTGTAGGAGCGTGGAGCAACTTCCTCCTCTACCTGTCCCTTTTGTCTCCATGTGCCTGTAGAGATGTCCCTGAGACGCACCATGTCTCCAGGCTTCAGCCTTGGCAGGTGTTTTGCCGTTTGATCATATAGCTGTTTTTGTTTCGCTTTTTGTTCCACCTTTACGTTTCTGACTTTGTGTGCACTTTTGGGCGTAAGCAAGTCTTCATTCACTGGTAGGTTAGAGCGAATGCGTCTACCCATCAGCATTTGAGCCGGTGAAAGTCCGTTCTGTAGAGGTGCACTCCTATAGATCAGTAAGCTTTTCTGAAAGTCATCTCTGTCCTGTGCTTTTTTCATCATGTTTTTTACTATTTTCACAGAGCTTTCTGCCAAGCCGTTGGATTTTGGATAGGTTGGACTCGACGTAGAGTGTTGAAACCCCCATTCTTTGGCAAAGGCAGCAAACTCACAGCTGGAAAACTGGGACCCATTGTCCGAAAACGATCCAACTTTTGGATAGTTTGAAAAGTAGTCGGTGACCACTATGTAACTCTTTCCATCACAGTCAAATAGGTCAGTTCCCACCTTGTAGTAAGGTCTGTGGGGCACCGGGTGAGTCATCAGCGACTCAGCTTGTTGTTTTGGCCTGTGAGTACGACAAAGTTCACATGACGCTGTTGTCTGGCTGATATCTTGGTTGATTCTCGGCCAGTACATTACTTCTCTTGCCCGTCGTTTACACTTGACTTCTCCGAGGTGGCCTTCGTGTATCTTTTGGAGCACTTATTTACGTAGTGATGATGGAATAACAAACTTGCTCCCCTTCAACACTATGTCATCCACCACGGTAAGCTCTCCTCTGCAGTTCCAGTAGTCTTGTATTTTCCTGGGGCAGTCCTTTTTGTTTTCAGGCCATCCTGTCTGTACTGTGCGCTTGAGTTCTTTCATTGTTTCGTCTGCATATGTCTCTCTCCATATTTGTTCTGTTCTACCAGCTGTTACTGGCAGAGACGTCACAATCATGTCCACGTTTGCCTGTATTTCTGCAGCGTTCTCGCTGTCCGCACGTTCCTCCTTATCCACTGCTCTAGACAAGGTTTCGGCAGTGTACATGTATTTTCCTTTTGTGTATATCATGTGCACGTCATATTTTTGGAGCTTGATTAGCATGCACTGTATCCCTACAGGACAGTCATTCAGCAGTTTGGACATGATGGACACCAGAGGTTTATGGTCAGTTTCTACTTCAAAAGCTTGACCATAGACGTATTGATGAAACCGTTCACATGCATACATGCTTGCTAACAGCTCCTTCTCTATTTGAGCGTACCTGGACTCGGCACTTGTCAAGGCTCTGGATGCATAGGCGACAGGTAGCCATTGCTCATCGTGTTGCTGCAGCAGCACCGCTCCCAGGCCATACTGTGACGCATCTGCTGAGATTCTTGTTCTCTTCTCTGGATCATAGAACTTTAACACGGGTTTGTCAGAGTCTTTTTCAGTTTCACAAAACATTGTTCCGGCTCATGGGACCAGATCCATTCATTCTTTTGTTCGAGAAGACTCCTTAGAGGTGCTGACTGTGCTGACAGCTGTGGGACAAGATAGGTGACCATTCCCAGAAATCACTGAAAACATCTCCCACAAAGGTAAGTGTTTTCACTCCAAATTCAGTCTTTGTTAAGCTTCAGATTCACTTCCCTTGTCTTGTCTAGCACTTGTCTCAGTCTTTCGTCATGTTCTTATCGAGTCGACCCCCAGACTATGATGTCATCCATCATTGCCTCTACTCCTGGTATGTGCTCGAAGATCATGTGAATAGTCTTATGGTAGACTTCAGGCGCTGATAAGATACCATACGGCAGAAGAAGAAACCTGTACCTGCCCTCAGGTGTGTTGAACGTGCACAGCTTCGAACTGTCCTCGTCCAGCCTCAGCTGCCAGAAACCTGACGAAGCGTCTAGTTTACTGAACCATTTAGCTCCAGCAAACTGTGCCATGATTTCTTCTCTGGTTGATAATTTAAAGTGTTCTCTTTTGATTGCTTTATTTAGGTCCCTTGGGTCCAAGCACATTCTCAGAGCACCTGTTTTCTTTTGCAGAACAACCAGCGAGCTGACCCATTCGGTTGGCTCATCTATTTTCTTGATGACCTCTAATTTTTCCATGCACGCTAGTTTTCCACACAATGCAAAAGGAATTTTCCTAAAAGGATGCACAACAGGAGACACACTTTTATCCACACAAATTTTTTGTTTTCCAGGTAGACATCCAAGTCCTTCGAAACAGTCTTTATACTCCTCCATGAGTGAGTCATGATCATTTGCAGTATCTGATGATGTCACTACAAACACCCTATTGACCAGATTGAGCTTTGTACATGCCTTTAGTCCCAGGATTGGTTTTGCACTCATATCCACGATCAGCAGCAATGCTCTTATCTGCTCTCCTCTGTGTTTGAAGGTTGCGATGCATCCGCCTTTAACAGGAACGCGTTCTCCAGTGTATCCTGTCACTTTTGTTTTTATAGGTTAAATATTTTTTTCACAGTCAATGTTTTGTAATCTTCAAAAGATAGCAGGTTTATGTGGGCACCTGTATCTAACTTGAATGGTATTAATGTTTCATTCACCTCGATTGGCACGATCCATTCCTCTTTTTCAGTTGTACGAGCCTGCACCACATCCACAATGAACTCCTCATCATCCTCTTCTTCCTCAACTGTGTGAACTTTCTGCTTAGAAGCTGATTTGCAACATCTTGCATAGTGATTCACACACTACGCTCCTCCAACCTGCACACTGCTATTTACCTTTTTCCGGCTACAACTGAGTTCCCACGGGACTTCAGCTCGAGACTTCAGCTAGCTGTCTAAAACACTATTTAGGTGAATTTAAACAATGGCTAAGTTGCTAAACGCATCTTGTTGTCATGTAAGGGCCCTGTTCATGTTGGACAGACATTTTAATTGCATTTTGTGTCTGTTAAGAGACAAGGCAGTCATCCACATAGAAATGGGGTAAATACCACAGACGTCCGTCACGTCTCTCCAGTTCAGCCGCAGGTGCCCTTTCTGCATAACCCTTATGGATCACATCCTCCATAAAGGTGGTGTAATCTGCATGAAAGGAAGAATTCACTTTAACCCTCTGGGGTCTGAGGGGTTTTTGGGGTCCTTGAGATGTTCTGACATGCCCTGACATTTGTGCTTTTTTCAGTTGCTTATAAACATATTAATGGCAATGGTGTAATTACACTCTATTTAGCACAAACAGGGCTACCATAATATGTAAACAACATGCATGTACATGTTTGTATTTTTGAGAGAATAATGTTTATGCATGGTTTTTGAAAAAACGAAAAACGTCTCGGTTACGTATGGTAACCCTCGTTCCCTGAGTCCAGGGAACGGAGACGCCTCGTCGGGGGAGTTCCCCTGACGAATTGGGATCACGCTAGGGAGACCAATTGCCTTCGAGTGAATTAAAACGAGCCAATGAACATTGGCATGCAAGATTTGCATTCCGCAGCCCGCCTACCAGTGCGGGTTTAAGGCGGAAGCAAGCGCATACACAAACGCTTTTCGCTGAGGAGCCGAACGGTGTCCAGTCCTCCGCGAAGGTACAGCAGCATGGCGACGGGACGAGGCGTCTCCGTTCCCTGGACTCAGGGAACGAGGGTTACCATACGTAACCGAGACGTTCCCTTTCGTCAGCAGGGAACTCTGACGCCTCGTCGGGGGAGTTCCCCTGACGAATTGGGATCCCTACCAAAACGCCATGGTGCTGGCCCCTTCCAGCGCCCAGCTAAGCTACAGCCCTGCAGCAGTTTCCAGAAATTTTGCGGGAGCTAGCTAGGGAATCACACTGCTGTTCCGCAAGACCCAATCAGTGGATATTGGATAACACTGGGAAAGCGTGCCCAACCCCAAGGAAATAATGGGGGGGGGGGAACGCTGCGGAAGCTGAGGCAGCCTAGAGGAAGGCCCTCAAATACACACATGTACTAACCACGTAGGGTAGTGAAACATATGGCAGTCCATGAAGGTAGTCCCAGTCCGGAGGAGTGAGGAGAGTACTCAACAGGGACGACAGAATGAGTCTGTCAAGGGGAAGACACGGCTGAACTGCACGTGGCAATCACGGGTCGCCGCAGGGACCACTGGAAAAGCACCCAGTCTACTAGCAACTCCTTACTGAAGGTAGCAGACCTGGTGCCGGGCGGTCCGTAACGCCTGGCACCGGAGGGGGTGATGGAGGAACTCACGAGGTTAGCCGTTTGTTGGGTAACCAACGGAGCAAGAAGACGCACGTATCCGTTCACGGAATGGCGTCGCAAGCCGACACACCTATTCCCTCTAATTATTGGCCGTAGCAAGTACTCGGGAGGAAAAAGGTTCCACACGTAGGCTATAAAACCTAGCGAACGTGTTCGGTGTCGCCCAGCCCGCAGCTCTAAAAATGTCTGTTAGCGAGGCGCCTTATGCCAGAGCCCAGGAAGCGGCAACACTCCTAGTGGAGTGAGCCCGCAACCTGGGTGGGCAGGGCTCACCCTGGGACTAATAAACCCTGGTGATAGCATCCACTAGCCAGTGGGCTAACCTCTGCTTGGAGACAGCCTTCCCCTTCTGCTGGCCTCCGTAACAAACAAAGAGCTGATCTGAGGTCCTGAAGCTTTGCGTTCTGTCTATATTAACCCGGAGGGCCCGGACGGGACAGAGAAAAGCTAGGGCTGGGTCTGCCTCCTCCAGGGGCAGCGCTTGCAGGTTCACCACCTGGTCCGCAAAGGGAGTGGTAGGAACCTTGGGCACATATCCGAGCCGGGGTCTCAATATAGCATGAGAAAGGCCAGGCCCGAACTCTAGGCACGATTCGTCGACCGAAAAAGCCTGCAGATCCCCTACCCTCTTGAAGGATGCCAATGCTAACAGGAGCGCTGTCTTAATGGACAAGAAAAAATGCTCAACTGTCGGCAAAGGCTCAAAGGAAGGACTTTGGAGTGCTTTAAGCACTAAAGTTAAGACCCAAGAGGGTACAGGGTGCAAATCGCGAGGCTCTTGGATTTAACCTCCTAGCACCCTTAAGGAATCTGATGACCAGGTCGTGCTTCCCCACGGACTTACCTTCAACTACATCGTGATGTGCAGCTATTGCGGCAACATACACCTTGAGGGTGGAGGGAGACAGCCTTCGCTCCAACCCCTCTTGTAGGAAGGAGAGCACGACTCTGATCGGGCAAGTTCGTGGGTTCTCCCGGTGGGAAGAACACCAGCCGACGAACAGGTTCCACTTCAGAGCGTAGAGGCGCCTCGTAGAGGGGGCTCTAGCTGAAGAGATGGTGTCCACCACTGACTGTGGCAGGCCATCTAGAACCTCCGCGTCCCGTCCAGGGACCAGACATGGAGTTTCCAGAGGTCTGGACGCGGGTGCCACAGAGTGCCCCGTCTCTGAGAAAGTAGGTCCTTCCTCAGAGGAATCGGCCAAGGAGGGGCTGTCGCAAGGAGCATGAGTTCTGGGAACCAAGTCCGGGTTGGCCAATACGGGGCCACCAAAAGGACCTGCTCCTTGTCTTCCCTGACCTTGCACAGGGTCTGTGCAAGAAGGCTCACTGGGGGAAACGCATATTTGCGTAAATCCCGGGGCCAGCTGTGTGCCAGGGCATCCGTGCCGAGAGTTCCTTCGGTCAGGGAGTAATACCACTGGCAATGGGTCGTGTCCGGAGAGGCAAACAGGTCTACCTGTGCGGCTCTGAAGATTCGCCAAATCAGCTGGACCACCTGGGGATGGAGTCGCCATACTCCTGGAAGGGGAGGCTGATGTGGAAGCTCGTCGGCCACACAATTGAACTCCCCTGGGACATGAACGGCACGAAGCGACCTCAGATGCTTCTGACTCCATAGGAGGAAGTGGGAGGCGAGTCGCGACATACGACGGGAGCGCAGACCACCTTGTCGGTTGATGTACGCAACGGTCGCAGTGTTGTCCGTACGGACCAGTACGTGCTTGTGTTTGAGAAGCCCCTTGAGGCGACACAGGGCTAAGCGTACTGCTTGCAACTCTAGGCAGTTGATGTGCCAATGCAGCTGGGGCCCCGTCCACAGACCCGAGACTGCATGCCCTTTGTACGTGGCCCCCCAACCCTTGGCAGAAGCATCTGTGAACACCACAGCATGCCTGGAAACCTGGACTAGGGGCACTCCGGCCCGTAGAAACACAGGATCCGACCAAGGGGTGAAGGTTTGGCGACAGTGCGGGGTGACTTTGACCCGGAACGTGCCGCTCTGCCACGCCCACCTCGGGACTCGATCGCGAAGCCAGTGCTGGAACGGTCTCATATGCAACAGACCGAGCGGCGTTACTGCGGCTGCGGCTGCCATATCCCCCAGGAGCCTCTGAAACTGTTTCAGTGGAACCACTGACTTGCCTCAAAGACTTGAGGCAGTTGAGCACCGACTGGACGCGTTCCTCCGTGAGGCGCGCAGTCTGGGCGACCGAGTCCAGTTCCATACCGAGATAAGAGATCTTCTGCAAGGGGCAGAGTTTGCTCTTCTCCCAGTTGACCTGAAGCCCCAATTGGCTGAGGTGCCGAAGCACCTTGTCCCTGTGATCGCACAACACATCTCGCGAGTGTGCCAGAATGAGCCAGTCGTCGAGATAGTTGAGAATGCGAACGCCTTGTTCTCTCATGGGAACAATGGCCGCCTCCGCGACTTTCGTGAAGACACGGGGTGACAGGGCCAGCCCGAAGGGTAGGACCTTGTACTGATATGCTCGACCCTCGAAAGCAAACCGAAGAAATGGTCTGTGTCGGGGAAGAATCGAGACATGAAAGTACGCGTCCTTCAGGTCGATCGCTGCAAACCAATCCCGGGGACGGATGCATTCTAAAATGCGTTTCTGTGTGAGCATCTTGAACGGGAGCTTGTGCAGGGCCCGATTCAATACTCGCAGATCCAGGATTGGCCGTAACCCACCGCCTTTCTTGGGTACAATGAAGTAAGGGCTGTAGAACCCTGACCTCATCTCGGCTGGAGGGACCGGCTCGATCGCGTCCTTCGCCAGCAGGGCATCGATCTCTTTCCGCAAGACAGGAGCATCCACCGGACGCACATGGGTGAAGTGGAGGCCGGCGTGCAAACTGAATTGCATAGCCGAGCCGGATGGTGCGGATGAACCAGCGCGACGGCCTCAAGAGCCCAAACCAGGCTCCGAGAACCCGCCGCAACGAGCCCACCCACAGCACCGGCGTACCCGCGGAGGGGCAGCGAGGTGGAAGGCAGGGATACGGCTCCGGTGGCATTGCAGCGGCCGAGAGCGGGGTCAGGGTGTGTACTTGGACAACACCTACCTGCTTCCACCGGGGGACAGACGGCAGAGAAGACCCGGGAGTGTTCTACTGCGG
The DNA here is from genome assembly GCF_964197995.2 of Scardinius erythrophthalmus. Classification (NCBI taxonomy): domain Eukaryota; kingdom Metazoa; phylum Chordata; class Actinopteri; order Cypriniformes; family Leuciscidae; genus Scardinius; species Scardinius erythrophthalmus. Next base: position 51,138,442 of record NC_138224.1, read on the forward strand.
GCTGTCGCCTGGCGAAGGAAGGGGAGGAGACGAGGAGCGAGGCCCAAGGGCGGCTGCTGGTCTCCGAGCCTTCCCGCCCAGCGGCAGACAGGAGTGACGTGACCGAGGTGGCGCCACTGCTATCTGCAATCTGGGGAGAGGGGAGCGGGAGTGGCGCCGTTCGGGGGCGGCGCGCACTGCCATTCTGCCCCTCTCGAACGGAGGAGACTGGCCTTATTTTACTGCCAGTCTCGACCGTAAGGGGAAACGAGGAGCGAGGCCCGGGGGCATCGAGTCCTGGTTTCCTCCTCGCCCAGCGAGAGACGAGAGCGACAAGGCCGTGCCGTGCAATGACCAGCGGCGGAACAGAAACGAAATTCTCCACCCGGCCCTCCTCCGGGGGAAGGAGTGGTGATGACACGCACTCCCGAAGAGCAGACGTCACATACTCTGGGTCGCTCCTCTCAGGGTCATTTCCCTTCCTTTTGCTGGGGGGAAACGAACTCCGAGCGGGCTGGTTCTGGGGGACTTCTGGACCACCAGTGTGGACATCGTCTGACCGAAGGCCAGCGCTGTGACTAATCACGGTCAGTCATAAAGCACAGCTCTACTCCGAGTCAGAACTACCCACATGCACTGAATGTGCAGGGGTAGTGAGAGAGGAAAAACTTCTGCAGATTTAGGCATGTTTGGCTTGCCATATTGGCACCAAAAAGCTTCCATACTGCCAAAAATGTTCACACCCATCCAGGCACTTTAGAACAGCCCAGGAAAGTGTGGCTGTCAAGTCTGAATCTTCAGCATGAGAACACACCATTATAGTAGGAACTCAGCATCATTTTCAGAGTATAACAGCCCTCTCTCTGATGTAGCGATCGACATCTGCCCTCCCCTGGGGCCCCGAATGAAATGCTTGGTCCCTCATGAGAAAGACCAGAATCCCATCCGAAAGCCTCGACGGCACACGGCACGCTGAGCGGCTCAAGCCCTTACGAGAAAGGGGAGACGAACAACGTGCCGACGTGGTCATGCACTCATGAGAGAACATGAACCACCCACGAACGCAGTCTCAACACACTGATTAGGCATGTGAAACAGTGATCGTGGCCGTCAACCAGACATGCAAGACAGTGAACGTGGCCATCGTGTTAGATGACACACGGCACGCTGGGCGCTCAAGCCTTCAGGCAAGGCGAACAACGCGCCGACGTGGTCATGCTCTCATAAGAAAGCATAAACCACCCACGAACACAGTCTCAGCATGTTTGCAATGCGCTAGAGGAGTGGGAAGCTCGTGAGGGTCTTTCACCTGGCGAGACATTCCGCACTGTAACCCCCAGATCACCAATGCTATTAGCCAAAGTAGTTCTCTTTTTTGAAAAGGAACTAGATGGGGAATAAGCAAAGGGACTCAACCTCATGGAGGTACACGAGTCTCGATCGCGCATCTAGAGCGCCGAATGACGCGCGCTGGGTTGCCGTGACAACCCGCGCTGTCAGCCGGCGCTCGACGGCACACGGCACGCTGAGCGGCTCGAGCCTTTTAAAAAAGGGGAGACGAACAACGTGCCGACGTGGTCATGCACTCCTGAGAGAACATGAACCACCCACGAACGTAGTCTCACACACTGATTAGGTATGTGAAACAATGAACGTGGCCGTCAATGAGGACAGGAAACGATCACATCCAGAAACACACAAGTGAAAAAAAAAATTGAGTAAAACGCGCCGGCGTTTGTCGATCCCAGAGGCTTAATATCCTATTTTCTGTTTAATTAATTCTTTATTTACTATATATATATTATATAAGTGTATTATAATTATCACTAGAATAGAATATATCAGTGTCATCAGCAAATATCTATTTCAGTCATTTAGATACAGGTTAACCCCCTGGGGTCGGCGGCTCGCTTTTTTTCTTATCAGTGCAAAAGAGTTAAGTGTTAAGTGTCCACTTAAAATCCTGTTAAGTGTCTATTTTTTTGTGTGTATACTCACAATAAAAACAAAGTGTTGTGCTTTTTGCCAAATAAAGAAAAATAAACATGATGTGAGTTCTGCCCTTCTCTCTGTCAGTAAAGTCCATTCTGAAACGCATCCGAAAATGAACTGTATTACTTGTCACACAGGAAAGAATGATATGTCTTTATAAAGCTTGAATTCTCTTCTTTTAAATGAAGTAATTTATATAAAAAACAAATATTCTCTGTTTATTTAATTTGTATGAAAAGAGAGAGATGTCAGTCGTTCTCAGTTCAACTCATTAACTGTTAATGTGAACACGCTCACGGAGAGCGCATGCTATTCAAACGCAAATGGTCTGAGGCAATGTATGCAAATGTGTCAACGCCCACATTAGATGGATAAAACACATCAAGTTTAATAAGACTTGTGCACTTTACATCATCTTGCTTCGCTGTGAGGAATAATCCTGGGAAATTTACCTCAGAAGTGCAGGTTAAGTTTCACTTCGAGGAGCAACGAATCGAGCTGGGGACTGTGAATAGTAAGTTCTTTATTCTTATGCGCTTGTTCTAATCGTGATATGGAATAGTGTCTGTAAACCGCAAAAAGACTGTTTAAATACGAATCGCGTGTCTGTGTGTAAATGAATGAACGGCACAGCTGTAGTAAACAACAGCGCGCATCTGTGCCATTCATTCACACTTGCACTTAAATTTGTAAACATGTTATTTTTACATGAACACATCTACTAGTTTAGCTTTTACCAAACTATATTGCTTTACTGAGATGAGTAAAAATCGACTGAAATATGTTGAACTAAAATGTCTTTGTATAAACAATGTATTAAACTGCAAATTAACATTTATATGCTAATATATCATAAAAACGATATGTTACAGACGAAATATGAATGTTTAGACAAGGATTCATTGATTAGTTTTGGATAGATTATAAAAAATTTTACTGTAAAAAAGACTACTATCACATCAAATAAGCTTTTGTTCGCCAATTTCTGCTCATATGTTAAATATACACTCACCTAAAGGATTATTAGGAACACCTGTTCAATTTCTCATTAATGCAATTATCTAATCAACCAATCACATGGCAGTTGCTTCAATGCATTTAGGGGTGTGGTCCTGGTCAAGACAATCTCCTGAACTCCAAACTGAATGTCAGAATGGGAAAGAAAGGTGATTTAAGCCATTTTGAGCGTGGCATGGTTGTTGGTGCCAGACGGGCCGGTCTGAGTATTTCACAATCTGCTCAGTTACTGGGATTTTCACGCACAACCATTTCTAGGGTTTACAAAGAATGGTGTGAAAAGGGAAAAACATCCAGTATGCGGCAGTCCTGTGGGCGAAAATGCCTTGTTGATGCTAGAGGTCAGAGGAGAATGGGCCGACTGATTCAAGCTGATAGAAGAGCAACTTTGACTGAAATAACCACTCGTTACAACCGAGGTATGCAGCAAAGCATTTGTGAAGCCACAACACGCACAACCTTGAGGCGGATGGGCTACAACAGCAGAAGACCCCACCGGGTACCACTCATCTCCACTACAAATAGGAAAAAGAGGCTACAATTTGCACGAGCTCACCAAAATTGGACAGTTGAAGACTGGAAAAATGTTGCCTGGTCTGATGAGTCTCGATTTCTGTTGAGACATTCAGATGGTAGAGTCAGAATTTGGCTTAAACAGAATGAGAACATGGATCCATCATGCCTTGTTACCACTGTGCAGGCTGGTGGTGGTGGTGTAATGGTGTGGGGGATGTTTTCTTGGCACACTTTAGGCCCCTTAGTGCCAATTGGGCATCGATTAAATGCCACGGCCTACCTGAGCATTGTTTCTGACCATGTCCATCCCTTTATGACCACCATGTACCCATCCTCTGATGGCTACTTCCAGCAGGATAATGCACCATGTCACAAAGCTCGAATCATTTCAAATTGGTTTCTTGAACATGACAATGAGTTCACTGTACTAAAATGGCCCCCACAGTCACCAGATCTCAACCCAATAGAGCATCTTTGGGATGTGGTGGAACGGGAGCTTCGTGCCCTGGATGTGCATCCCACAAATCTCCATCAACTGCAAGATGCTATCCTATCAATATGGGCCAACATTTCTAAACATGCTTTCAGCACCTTGTTGAATCAATGCCACGTAGAATTAAGGCAGTTCTGAAGGCGAAAGGGGGTCAAACACAGTATTAGTATGGTGTTCCTAATAATCCTTTAGGTGAGTGTATGTCTACCCAGAGGTGAAAATATAAAATAAATATTCTGTCCATCCAGAGGTGAGAACTAAATATGCTGTCTATCCAGAGGTGAAAATATAAAATAAATATATGTCAATCCAGAGGTGAAAATAGGAAATAAAATTGCTGTCCATCCAGCGGTGAAAACGGAAATTAGCGGCGAAACGGAAATGACGGAGAAAATGGAAATGACGTAGGCTGTCTATCCACTGGTGTCCAACCAGTGGTGTCTAGCTGGAGGTGAGTCTGCGGGGCTGCAGCTGGATGCTATTGGTGACGTCCTGGAATGTCACATGATCATGGCTCTTCTTCATGTTCCATATATGGACTATTATTGTGCATATAGCGCCCTCAGGCTATTGGTATGAATTGAAAACACAGTATATATATATATATATATATACATTTTTTTTTTTTATTAGATATACAGAAACAAAAGTCAACAACTAATGGATTCTCAACATGAAAACACAAAACGGAACATACACCAGAGGAGAGAAGAATAGTAAAAAATAAAAGATAAAAAATAAATAAATAAAAAAAATAGACAAGAAATGACAATAATAATAATGATAAATATAGCTGCGAGCAGCGATTACGGGCCCAAGCCGGTGGCACCGCAACCCCGGTGCCTTTAGTTACCTAAAGGGTGGCGGTACCGCCGGCTTTGGCCCTCCCTCGCTGCTGGCAGCTATATTTATATATATATATATATATATATATATATATATATATATATATATATATATATATATATATATATATATATATATATATATATATATATATATTCATATATATTCATATATACAAACATATATATATATATATATATATATATATGTATTTATATATGTGTATATATATAATATATATATATATATACCGTTCAAAAGTTTGGGGTCAGGAAGATTTTTAATGTTTTTAGGAGAAGTCTCTTCTGCTCACCAAGGATGCATTTATTGATTAAAAATACAAACAAAAACAGTAATATTGTGAAATATTATTCCAATTTAAAACAGCTGTTTTCAATTTTAAAATATTTTACATAGTAATTCATTTCTGTGATCAAAGTTGAGTTTTCAGCATCATTACTCCAGTCTTCAGTGTCACATGATCCTTCAGAAATCATACTAATATGATGATTGATGCTCAATAAATATTCATTATTATTTTCAATGTTGAAAACAGTTGTGTACAGATTTTTTTTTTTCAAAATGCTTTGATGAATGTAAAGTTCAAAAGAACAGCATATATTTCAAATATATATATTTTTTAACATTATAAATGTCTTTACTGTAACTGTTGATCAGTTTAACTCATCCTTCATAAATAAAAGTACTGATTTATTTTATTTCTTTCCCCCAAAAATAAAATTTTAATTATTACTAACCCAAAACTTTTGAGCGGTAGTGTTTAACGTTACAAAAGCTTTAGATTTCAGATAAATGCTGTTCTTTTGAACTTTCTATTCATCAAAGACTGTACACAACTGTTTTCGACATTTAAAATAATAATGAATGTTTCTTGAGTATCAATCATCATATTAGAATAATTTCTGAAGGATCATGTGACAGTGACGACTGGAGTAATGATGCTGAAAACTCAGCTTTGATCACAGGAATAAATAACAGTTTAAAATATATTAAAATAGAAAGCAGCTGTTTTAAATTGGAATAATATTTTACAATATTACTGTTTTTGTTTGTATTTTTAATCAAATAAATGCAGCCTTGGTGAGCAGAAGAAACTTCTCTGTTATGTGCGCGCCACAGACTGCATGCACGTCCGCTTAGAGTTCCGCCTTTTGCCTTCTGTCAATATTACGTTATTAGAAAAATATTTTTTTAGAGATTCGATTTTTTGACATTTGTGAATCGATTCAGAATCGTCCACGTCCGCATCGCGATGCATCTAAGAATCAATTTTTTCTCCCACCCCTAGATTTCATACAACAGGTTAATAAACAGTTACAATTAAGTCACTTACATTTTAGATGCAATGTTGACTGTTTTTGTTCTGTTTCAGCAGCGAAAATAGTTAAACAAAGATCACGGTAGAACCATCACGCATCACGTGTTTTCTCATAACTGAACGATTCAGCATTTTTAACGAATCGGTTGACTCAAAGATTGAATGATCAATCCATAAACATCTGTCTTAATCATGATCGACTCATTCGAACGAATCGTGTGAACGAATGGATCAATGACTCGCTTATTAAGATGGATGCCTGGCGACACCTGATGGCGGTTTAGTGTTGTTTAAAAGCATCATTCTTTCCCACATGTGTGTGATTTGTGTGTGCAACATTATCATTATTTTTCTTTCACTATTATATTAGCGATTTAAAAGCACCCACTCGTGTCACACGTCGATTAACCGGTGGGAAAATATCCCCAGACACATACCTAATAAATGTATATTTAAATACAATATTGGCCTACCTGGTAAAAAGTTTTATATACTATTTTGATGTCCTTTTGGACACAAGAGGGCAGTATAGCCCTATGTTTGCTTTTTTGTTGAACCAAATAGCACTAAATAGCCTGTTTTTAACTTTTTCATTCTTCTTGAATTGCAAAAACAGAATAAAATGGGTTTAGTTGTGATATTTGTATACTTTTATATAGAAATACAGATGGTGCCCAACCAGAATGAGACTTTTACCGCCGCCGTTCCCGCGGCGGCAAAATTGGGATGTGTATTTGCTGCCTTTTACCGCTGAGTGGCGCTGTAATCACAGACTTTGAAAAGTGTCAGTTTATTCTCTTTATGCCGTAATCTGCCGCGGCAGTAATCTGAGCTGAGGCCACAGATAAATTTAAGATAAATATTGTGGTTAAACGAATTCAAATTCATTTAATTTAAACAAAGTAGACACACGTTAACATTGTGTGCCCAGTTTTTCTATAATTTAAAAAGGCTATGTCAATAGGTTACTTGTCATTTACTTCGTGTTATTTTAATGTGTTTGTAGATTTATTAACTGAAACATAACAGTGAAATAAATTAAAATAATTTACCGTAAAATTAAAACATTTTCAGGACTTGCAGTTACTAACCGATGTTAGTCGGTTTAAGCATTATTTGTTATATTCAGAATTAGGCTTACATGTTGTTATGATTATCAATTGAATTATTTAATAAATAATCAACCACAATGCCTAAACTGCCGCAGCAAAAATAAACCAGTCGAATTTCAAAGTCGTTCGCGAAATTACTATAGGCTATACCGGGCAAGTGACAGGGCAAAACAGCAGCAACTGCGGCATTTTAAAAGGTAAGTTTCCTATCTGTTTATTTAAAAAAAAAAACATTTTAAAAAACTTTTTTCATTATTTGAACAAAAATGAGACTGATTTAATATGTTAAAATATAAAAAAACAAAGCAGAGAATAAAACAAACTTTTAGGGAAAAAATATAGGCCTATTATGCTCAGAATTGTTTAACATTAACGAAAGCAAAATATGTAAAAATACATTTCAAACAAAATAAAACAAAATAAAACAAAACAAATTCGTGGCCGAGTGGTAGGCTATAACTTACGTTTCAAATCCCGAACAAACATGGGCTACTTTTTTGTTATTAATTTGATTTGATAGTTCTAAAATATTGCTACACCATATTGTTTTTTTCTCCTATAGCCTATAGGCTATTAAATATTTTATATTTATAAAATAAAATTACCATTCATTTCCATTTTACATTAGGGACAATTTTTTTCCAACAGAATGGCTGAATTGACATCTGCATAATAATAATAATAATAATAATAATAATAATAAATAAATAAATAAACAGCACAAGGTCTTGTAAAAACACTTTTTAAAAAAAAAAATTTTTGACACATAATTTTTTTTTTACTTTTAAAACAGAGAAAATAGTAGACCTAGGCTATTCAGACGATATCTGTGGTCAATGCATTAACAATAGACTCTCGGAGCTTCAAACTATCTGAGATCGAATCTCAGTATAGCCGACAGTGTTTATGTTTTTCCGTTCTTGATGCTTAAATATGCATCTGTTTATTAAAGTCAATCATCTTGTTTAATTATCAATTGTACATTAACATAAATTTGCTACATTCCAGTTGAGCCGCTGCACGCTATGACATATCTGCATGAAGGAAGACTGTCAGCCGATTGCACCAGAAAATGAAGATGATGAAGCTCGTCTTTAATCTGCTAAATTATGTTTTTTTTGTGTGTGTGAATCATTCACGAGATTGAGATGACTGACAGTGATACCCGGCCATAGCAACGGAAGACATTTTCCAAAACAGATCGAACAAATCAGAAAAATACTTTCAATATGCCTACAATATTGCTTTCAATTAAAAAATAAACAATGAAAATGTAAAAGAAAAATAAAATTAATTAAGTTTGAAAACCCATCGCACATTTCAAGGTATGAATAAAGTGTCGGGACAGTTTATTTATTTAAACAGGGTTGCATCGATTCGATAGTTTATTCCCTTTGTGATGCAAAATAAGAAACATTTTAAATTTATTGTCAAAGAAATTGCAGCTAAATTAAAAAATGAAAACGGTACAAAACGAAAAAAAGTTCAAAGTAACATAAATTAAGAACAGGCGTTTTTCTTTGCCTCTCTCGCGCTGGATATTTTTTTAGTAAGTTTGGTCTCCCTCACTGCGCGCGGCGGGTCTTTCTCGAAATTAAGCTTTTCAGCGTAAAAAACACCATACAGCTGATAATACATATGTCGCTGTGTGTCATCCACACAAACCACGAAAGAAAAAACTGTAACAAATAGCTTTTGTTCCTTCAAAGATACAACATGCCTTGCTGAATTCACCTTACAATAAAACGAGGTGGGTCGCGAATTAAAGAGCTCTGTATCTGCTAAATTGAAATTGTGTGTGGAAAACCTTTAAATACAACCAATAAAACTACAATATATAATTTAATAAGATATAGGGCCTACTGTACATAGGCTATGGACTTTTGGAGATTTTGAGATTAAACCTTAAAATAACTTTGCCTTTGCCTGCTCATTAGGCTGGCTCCGACACTCTCCATATGAAAGACGGAACATTAACACCTCTGTCCTGCACCCCCACGATAAAGCAACTATTGCCTTCTCCAACCCCCCCACAGGCTAGCTGAGTTTGCAAAACAAAACAAAGAGTTTGCCACTCGTCGTGGTGTGCCAAAACACTTCATTATAAACTTCAATATTTCATTCAAAACAATCTCAAAACGCTTTGTGACATTTTGAAAAGCCGTGGATGCATTACTGCCACTGGAACCATGAAGGCAAATACTGGTTCTGATTTTATTGTTTGTCGTTTAAACGTCATATATATATATATATATATATATATATATATATATATATATATATATATATATATATATTAACAGAACTGCTTTTGAAATTACGATTGGAATTATTATAGGCTACAGAAGTAAAGTCATTGTATAATATTTGTTCCTTAGTGTAAAATGGAAATGCATGGTGATTTTATTTTGTAAATACGCTATAAGCAAAAAACTATGTTTTAGAACTACAAATCTCTCTGCATCAACAATAGACTATAAAATGCATTAATAGGCTAATATAAAAATATCAGTAGTCCGAGTTAGTTCGGGATTCGATCCCGTGTCATCTAAATGATCGTAACGTAAGTTCAACCACTCGGCCACGATTCACTCGTTGCGACATGGCCGTGTGTGTTCGCTCACACGAGCGAGAAGCTCTCTTTATTCAAATGAACGCGCTGCCGCGTTTGTCGAACACTAATTCAACATGCCAGAATAAAACCTGGCTTTAGAACAATGCATAGCGCCACTCGTGGTGTGCCAAAAAATTTACAATAATTTAGTTTTATTTATTTCAGTGTTAATGTTTGAGTTAAAAAAATCCTCTACAAATTAAATTAACACAAAGTCGGCTATAAGAGTCCTTTATAGGCTAAGTAAAAAGCAAAGGGCTTACAGTCTTAACATTTAGGCTACTTTGCTTAAATTCGATAGCCTATATTTATTTTCAGTAGGGGCTAATAAATTTGTAGGGATGTAATTTCAGTATGCTTTACCAACGCTATGTATTCAATTAAAGTTCCAAGAGGTCTGGTATATATTTCCTTCCCAGCTGACACTAATATGCAAGTGCACAACAAAAATCACAACTTGTGCTTGCTGCGAACGCAAGTTATTTAAGGTGTCTCAACTGTACACAGTCTACCCTACAATGTGAATTCGTTACAAGGTTTCATTTAATTAATTTTTTTCCATCTATGTTGAATATGAAAAGTGAACAGCACGAGTAAGATAGGATGCATTAGGCTATATCGAGAGATGTGGAGTGGGTCAGACATGATTTTGACCACTTCATTAAGTTTTGTTTAGAAGAAAACCTTTCTTTAAAGTGAATTTCGTTTTCTATAAATTGTATCTTAATTTTAACCAATTTTTCATCAACCAAATGCCTGTATTTAATAAGTAAGAGAAGCAAATATAACAGACACTAATCATGGAGGCGCCCGCGCGGTCACTTGCATTGCACGTCAGCTGGAGCGCATCTCATCCTCCTAACTTAACGAAACTCAGCGTATGCCTCACACAGACATGATAAATACATCAAATACACAAAGCTTGAAATGTCTTCAAACGAAATAATTCAAAACGAAAAGAAAAGGCTACTCTCTGATAATCAGATTATGTCTTTATGTGCATTTCTCTCTAGGTGCGTTCACTACAAATATGGCGATTGTCAACTTCATCTTTGCAGTCGACACTGTCAGAAAACACTAGTTTATTGATAAAAATCAATGCACGCATCACCGGATTTACAAATACACATCTTGCTTGTTGCATGCACACATATTATGTCGACAAAACGATATTATGATATAACGAAATATTATGTTGAAATAACATTATTATTAATAATACATCTTTTAGAATATTTGATTAAATGCTGATTGTTGCGCTTGTTCAATTTAATAAAATTAAAACTTTAATTGTGATAATTAAAATAATTGAAAATTAAATATTTAGTGGCCAAGTTTTGCTAATTTATTATATAGGCTATTATATGCCTATTGCCTATATTAAGTAGGTCATATTAAGACAAGGCATATATTAAGTTATTTTAGCTGTTATGAGAAAAAATAAATCTAACGAAATCTAAAATCTAAATCTAATAAATCAAAAAAAAAAATTCTAACGCCAATTCAACATGCCAGAATAAAACCTGATTTTTGAACAATGCCTAACGCCACTCGGCCTGGTGTGCCAAAACACTACATTTTAAACTTCAGTGTTTAATTCAAAACAATCTCAAAACGCGTTGTGACATTTTTTTAAAGCAGTAGCCTAGCCTATATACATTAAGGGCATTGAAACCAGGATCTTAACTAAAACGCGTTCCGAGTAATCTCTCAAAATTTATGCCACACTACTCCATGTATTTTTTTTTTTAAGGACTGCTTTTGAAATCACTATAAATTACTATGCAATTGTATCGCTCACGAGAGCTCTTCATTTATCTAATTCCTCAATAGAATAGCGTCATTGCTCCTAATATCGTCTCTATTTTTAACTTTTGATTCTATTTTTTCAGTTCTAAAATTGATTCTATCTTTAGTTCTATTCTGTTGTAGCCTTATAGGCCTATTTATATATATGAAAAATATGCCTATTAGGCTTAGGGTTTTATATTTAACCCACTTACATTTTAAAATACGGCAATTGCTGCTGATTTGCACAATGTCCCTTTGCGCCACCTGGCGGTCATTTCGGGAACGACTTTGAAATGCGGCTGGTTTATTTTCGCCGCGGTGATTTCGCCGCGGCAGCTGGCGCGGCGGTAATAGGCATTCTGGTTGGGCACCATCTGTAAATGGTATATAATTACATTTTTAGAAGATTTTTAGTGTTTCCTTTTTGGACATTACTTTAATCCCTCGCCATAGCAAAACCGTTTGAGATATTTATTGTCCATTCACAATTTAGCATATTTAATGTAGTTTCATCATGTTGAAAAAGTTTGGTACGAATAAAATAAATAGTTTAAGAGGAGTGGCTAAAAATTCAGAGGCTGATTTTGCAAAAAAATTCACATTCAGACCAAAATATCTGACTTCCTGATGGCCAGAGCTATTGAATGTAAATTAGAAAGTTGTCCGGCTTGATGAGAACAATATACAAACTATTTTTTCTTTACTGTAGTTAAAAGTAACCCCCCCACTTTTGTCAAAAGCATGTTGAAAGTGACACACTTCCTGCTGCCAGTTGGTGGCGCTATAACTTTGACTCACAATAACTACATCCATCTGATCGGCCTCTTACCACGAACACACTGCTGAAGTTTCATCAAGATCAGTTAATGTATGCAGAAGTTATTCCACTTCCGTGTTTCTCTTTTCTCGCCATAAATTCGATTCCTCGCCACAGCCAAACCGTTCGAGATATCAAAAATCCGTCCGCAATTTAGCATCCTCAAAGTCTTGACTACATGCACACCGAGTTTGAAGGGGACACGGTGAATTTTCTAGGAGGAGTATTTCACATTCCACAGCAAGCGTTTTCCAAACAACCCATAATAGCCGACTTCCTGTTGGGCTGGCGTAAAACTTGACCGGGGTAAAGTTGTTCGGCCCGATGAGATCTATATGTGTACCGAGTTTCATATTAATTCATGCGAGCGTGTTTGATATATGGATCAAGTTTTAGAACCCCGTTCAAGGGGGCGCTGTTGAGCCCCCCAGCCACGCCCGGGTACCAGCTTCAGCCCGGCCCTGACGGCCGTGGGTTCTGACCTGTGTGCAAAGTTTCAAGAGTTTTTGAGCACGTTAAGGACCCCAAAAGCCCCTGAAACCTTGATTAACAATATAAAAGCAATAGTCAAATCCCCCCCCTCCCCTCACACACACACAGACACAGAGAGAGGGAGAGAAAATTCTTCAGAAAATCCACATTCAAACCAAAATATCTCTCTTCCTGTTGGTCGGAGATGGTTCATGTAAATTAGAAAGTTGTCCGTCTTGATGAGAACAATACACATACCAAGTTTTGTGATTCTAGGAAAAACTAAACCCCCATTTTTGACTAAAGGTGGTGCTACTGAGCCATTCCACCACCCCCGTTTCTGAAACTTTGCACATGTCTACTGGCTAATAAATGTGATGTGTCTGTTGAGTTTCATGCAATTTCAAGTATGTTAAGAGTCTCAAAAGCATCAAAAAAGAATATTAAAGTTTGATGCGTTGCCACGGCAACAGTATCTAAGATATCAATAATCCTTTCACAGGTTTACATCTGCCGTGTGTCTACATTGTACACATAAAGTTTGAAGCAAATCGGGTAAAAATAAGACACTGATTTCAAAGCATTTTGAAAGTGATGTACTTCCTGCTGCCTGTTGGTGGCGCTATAACTTTGACTCACAATAGTCACATCTGTGCGATCGGCCTCTTACAACGAACACACTGCTGAAGTTTCATCAAGATCAGTTAATGTATGCAGAAGTTATAACACACTTCCTGTTTCATTTTTTCGCCATAAATTTGTTTCCTCGCCACGGCCAAACCGTTCGAGATATCAAAAATCCGTCCGCAATTTAGCATCCTCAATGTCTTGACTTCATGCACACCGAGTTTGGAGGAGAATCGATGAATTCCCTAGGAGGAGTACATTAAATTCCACAGCATGCGTTTCCAAACAACGCTAAATAGCCAACTTCCTGTTTGGCTGGCGTAAAACTTAGAGCACGAAAGTTGTTCGGCCGGATGAGATCTATATGTGTACCGAGTTTCATATTATTACATGCAAGCGTGTTTGATTTATGGACACGTGTTCGGATCCCGTTCCAGGGGGCGCTGTCGAGCCCCCCTGCCACGCCCGGGTACCAGCTTCAGTCCGGCCCTGATGGCCGCGGGTTCTGACGTGTGTGCAAAATTTCAAGAGTTTTCGAGCATGTTGAGAGCCCCAAAAGTGCCCGAAAGGTTGACAAAATAATAATAATAATAATAATAAATATAGCTGCGAGCAGCGATTGCGGGCCCAAGCCGGTGGCACCGCCACCCTGGTGCCTTTAGTTACACTAAAGCCACCGGGGTGGCGGTGTCACCAGCTTGGACCCTCCATCGCTGCTCGCAGCTATATTTATATATATATATATATATATATATATATATATATATAGATATATATATATATATATAAAAATGTAACAAAAAAAATAAATATATATATATATATATACATTATATATATGTAACAAAAAATAAATAAATATATATATATATATATATATATATATATATATATATATATATATATATATATATATATGGCGAGGCGAGGAACGGGCAGAGAAGAGCGAACGTTTTTGGACATTCATCATATTGCATTGGTTTTCATTTCTTGTCCTCAAACCGAGCACTAATCTGTTTATTTTTAAGTCACACATTCTCCATTGATTAAAAAAGACAATCAAATGTATTTTTTAATGGTAGTATTATTTTATACAGAAATAAATTATTTATAATGCAGATGAGAATAAAGTTAGTGTTAATTAAAATTGTAAGGAAAACAAATATATTGATCTAAAATCTACTATCATTTGCTGCAAATAGGTTGACTATTTATATTTATTATTATATTTTATTACGGCTGTAATGAACCGGCTGCGATGTCAAGATTGCAATGCTGGAATGCACAGTGTGTGTGTGTGTGTGTGTGTGTGTGTGTGTGTGTGTGTGTGTGTGTGTATGTGTATGTGTGTGTGTGTGTGTGAGGCGTGGGCACGATCGAACAGTGGAAACATAAAAACATAGGCTACTCCGTCGGTTTGTTCATACAGGACATCATTTAAACTGCACTGTGTTTACTTATATTTATGTACACTCGCAAAAAAAACACAACATTGTGCTTTTGTAAAAAAACATTCAAGCAATCCCACCCCCGGAATGGCGCTATTTTTTAAAGGAGTCATAACCTTGTATTACATTGGATACCTACTGCTGTATTATAGTCTTTCAGGCCCTTCTAAAAAAGAAAAGTGGAAAAAAAAAAAACACAGACCTACTTTTACCCTTATTTCTGAAGGCATTATTGTCTCGCGAGATCAATGCGATGTTTTGGCTGTCGTGGACGCTCTATATGGCTCTGCACGCCAGTTGAAAGGGTTGTTGGGACAGCGTCATTAAAAATGAATTTCATCCACTGGTCCCTGATAGTTTCGTCCGATTTTGGGAGATAAAACACATTTACATGTTTTTTATGGCAATCAACCACAGAGCAAGTCCGGTGTGCACTCGGTTTCTCCATCTTTCCCGACTGAACTGAATATGAGGGGGAGAGGGGAAGGGGGGGCTTCCTGCTGCGGTGTCCATATATTGTATATCCTACTACCTCATGACATCAAGAGGGAGCTGAAATCAAAATCTCGTATTTGAGTGGGCGTGCACGCGCGCTGGTTTATTTACCCTGAGGTAAACAAACGCTTCACTTTTAAAGGAGTCATAACCTAGTATTACATTGGATACCTACTGCTGTATTATAGTCTTTCAGGCCCTTCTAAAAAAGAAAAGTGGAAAAAAAATAAACACAGACCTACTTTTACCCTTATTTCTGAAGGCATTATTGTCTCGCGAGATCAATGCGATGTTTTGGCTGTCGTGGACGCTCTATATGGCTCTGCACGCCAGTTGAAAGGGTTGTTGGGACAGCGTCATTAAAAATTAATTTCATCCACTGGTCCCTGATAGTTTCGTCCGATTTTGGGAGATAAAACACATTTACATGTTTTTTATGGCAATCAACCACAGAGCAAGTCCGGTGTGCACTCGGTTTCTCCATCTTTCTCGACTGAACTGAATATGAGGGGGAGAGGGGAGAGGGGAAGGGGGGGCTTCCTGCTGCGGTGTCCATATATGGTATATCCTACTACCTCATGACGTCAAGAGGGAGCTGAAATCAAAATCTCGTATTTGAGTGCGCGTGCACGCGCGCTGGTTTATTTACCCTGAGGTAAACAAACGCTTCACTTTTAAATATCGGCTTCCCGGCCAGTGTATAATCGTTAGTCGATCATAACATACATTGATTCTCGTGGAAAAGTGAAAATTGCAGGTTATGACTCCTTTAAATATCGGCTTCCCGGCCAGTGTATAATCGTTAGTCGATCATAACATACATTGATTCTCGTGGAAAAGTGAAAATTGCAGGTTATGACTCCTTTAAATGAAACTAAAATGCTCACGGCTGCATGGGCAATAACGCGTCTACAGCGAGGAACGAGCAGAACAGAGTGAATGTTTTTTAGTTCATTTCTACTGGACGACCGTATTTCACTTTCGCTTTTAAAGGGATACTCCACTTTAAAATGAAAATTCTGTCACCATATTCTCACCCTCATGTTGTTTTAATCCTTTATGAATTTCTTTCTTCTGCTGAACAGAAAGGAAGATATTTAGGAGAATGTCAGTAACCAGACAGTTTCTGATCCCATTGACTTCCATAGTAGGAAAAAAATGTATACTATGGAAGTCAATGAGACCAGAAACTGTCTGGTTACTGACATTCTTCTAAATATCTTCCTTTCTGTTCAGCAGAAGAAAGAAATTAATAAAGGATTGAAACAACATGAGGGTGAGTATATGATGACAGAATTTTCCATTTAAAGTGGAGTATCCCTTTAAGTTAGCGATTTAAAAGCCCCCGCCGCGGTGTCACACATCAATTAACCAGTGGGAAAAATTTCTCAGTCACATCGCTATTATATTTATATATAAATACAATATACAATGGGCCTACCTGATTTTGAACACAAGAGGGCAGTATAGCCCTATGTATGACTTTTTTTTTTTTACTAAATAGCGCATTCTGGCTGATTTTAAACTTGTACATAATTCTTGAATTGAAAAAAACTGAATAAACCCAAAACTAGTTCTGTTTCGGTTTAGTTCTGATATTTGTATAATTTTATATAAAAATAAATGGTGTATAATTAAATTTTAAGAAGATATGAGATGTTTTCTGATTCCTTTTTTGACATTATTTTAATCCCTCGCCATGTCAAAACCGTTTGAAATATTTAATATCCGTTCACAATTTAGCATCTTTAATGTATTTTCATCGTGTTAAAAAAGTTTGGTGTGAATAAAAAAAAAACACTTAGCAGGAGTGGGTAAAAAGCAGAGGCTGAATTTGCAAATAAATCCACATTCAAACCAAAATATCTGACTTCCTATTGGTCGAAGCTAATAACTGTATATTAGAAAGTTGTCCGGCTCGATGAGACCAATGTACGTACTGATTTTTAAAACTGTGGGTAAAACTAACCCCCCCACTTTTGTCAAAAGCATTTTGAAAGTGACACACTTCCTGCTGCCAGTTGGTGGCGCTATAACTTTGACTCACAATAGTTACATCCATCTGATCGGCCTCTTACCACGAACACACTGGTGAAGTTTCATCAAGATCCGTTAATGTATGCAGAAGTTATACCACTTCGTGTTTCTTTTTTCTCGCCATAAATTCGTTTCCTCGCCACGGCCAAACCGTTCGAGATATCAAAAATCCGTCCGCAATTTAGAATCCTCAATGTCTTGACTTCATGCACACCGAGTTTGGTGGGGATTGGATGAATTCTCTAGGAGGAGTACTTCGCATTCCACAGCAAGCGTTCTCCAAACAACCCATAATTTCCGACTTCCTGTTGGGCTGGCGTAAAACTTAGAGCACGAAAGTTGTTCAGCCCGATGAGATCTATATGTGTACCGAGTTTCATATTAATTCATGCGAGCGTGTTTGATATATGGATCAAGTTTTAGAACCCCGTTCAAGGGGGCGCTGTTGAGCCCCCCAGCCACGCCCGGGTACCAGCTTCAGCCCGGCCCTGATGGCCGTGGGTTCTGACCTGTGTGCAAAGTTTCAAGAGTTTTTGAGCACGTTAAGGACCCCAAAAGCCCCTGAAACCTTGATTAACAATATAAAAGCAATAGTCAAATCCCCCCTCCCCTCACACACACACAGACACAGAGAGAGGGAGAGAAAATTCTTCAGAAAATCCACATTCAAACCAAAATATCTCTCTTCCTGTTGGTCAGAGATGGTTCATGTAAATTACAAAGTTGTCCGTCTTGATGAGAACAATACACATACCAAGTTTTGTGATTCTAGGAAAAACTAAACCCCCATTTTTGAGTAAAGGTGGCGCTACTGAGCCATTCCACCACCCCCGTTTCTGAAACTTTGCACATGTCTACTGGCTAATAAATGTGATGTGTCTGTTGAGTTTCATGCAATTTCAAGTATGTTAAGAGTCTCAAAAGCATCAAAAAAGAATATTAAAGTTTGATGCGTTGCCACGGCAACAGTATCTAAGATATCAATAATCCTTTCACAGGTTTACATCTGCCGTGTGTCTACATTGTACACATAAAGTTTGAAGCAAATCGGGTAAAAATAAGACACTGATTTCAAAGCATTTTGAAAGTGATGTACTTCCTGCTGCCTGTTGGTGGCGCTATAACTTTGACTCACAATAGTCACATCTGTGCGATCGGCCTCTTACAACGAACACACTGCTGAAGTTTCATCAAGATCAGTTAATGTATGCAGAAGTTATAACACACTTCCTGTTTCATTTTTTCGCCATAAATTTGTTTCCTCGCCACGGCCAAACCGTTCGAGATATCAAAAATCCGTCCGCAATTTAGCATCCTCAATGTCTTGACTTCATGCACACTGAGTTTGAAGGCGAATCGATGAATTCCCTAGGAGGAGTACATTAAATTCCACAGCATGCGTTTCCAAACAACGCTAAATAGCCAACTTCCTGTTTGGCTGGCGTAAAACTTAGAGCACGAAAGTTGTTCGGCCCGATGAGATCTATATGTGTACCGAGTTTCATATCATTACATGCAAGTGTGTTTGATTTATGGACAAGTGTTCGGATCCCGTTCCAGGGGGCGCTGTTGAGCCCCGCTGCCACGCCCGGGTACCAGCTTCAGCCCGGCCCTGATGGCCGCAGGTTCTGACCTGTGTGCAAAGTTTCAAGAGTTTTCGAGCATGTTAAGGGCCCCAAAAGCCCCTGAAACCTTGAAACACACTGAAATCAATTGGAAATTCCCTCCCACCCCTCACACACACAGAGACAGAGAGAGAGAGAGAGAGAAAATTCTCCAAAAAATCACATTCAAACCAAAATATCTGACTTCCTGTTGCTCTCAGCTAATAAGTGTGAATTAGAAAGTTGTCCGGTTTAATGAGAACAATATACATAGCGAGTTTAGTGACTCTATGTAAAACTAAGCCCCCATTTTTGACTAAAGGTGGCGCTACTGAGCCCCTCACCACGCCCGTTTCTGAAACTTTGCACATGTCTACTGGCTAATAAATGTGATGTGTCTGTCGAGTTTCATGCAATTTCAAGTATGTTAAGAGTCTCAAAAGCATCAAAAAAGAATATTAAAGTTTGATGCGTTGCCACGGCAACAGTATCTAAGATATCAATAATCCTTTCACAGGTTTACATCTGCCGTGTGTCTACATTGTACACATAAAGTTTGAAGCAAATCGGGTAAAAATAAGACACTGATTTCAAAGCATTTTGAAAGTGACATATTCCTGCTGCCAGTTGGTGGCGCTATAACTTTGACTCACAATAGTCACATCCATGTGATCGGCCTCTTACCACGAACACACTGCTGAAGATTCATCAAGATCAGTTAATGTATGCAGAAGTTATAACACACTTCCTGTTTCATTTTTTCGCCATAAATTTGTTTCCTCGCCACGGCCAAACCGTTCGAGATATCAAAAATCCGTCCGCAATTTAGCATCCTCAATGTCTTGACTTCATGCACACCGAGTTTGAAGGCGAATCGAAGAATTCCCTAGGAGGAGTACATTAAATTCCACAGCATGCGTTTCCAAACAACGCTAAATAGCCAACTTCCTGTTTGGCTGGCGTAAAACTTAGAGCACGAAAGTTGTTCGGCACGATGAGATCTATATGTGTACCGAGTTTCATATTATTACATGCAAGCGTGTTTGATTTATGGACACGTGTTCGGATCCCGTTCCAGGGGGCGCTGTCGAGCCCCCCTGCCACGCCCGGGTACCAGCTTCAGTCCGGACCTGATGGCCGCGGGTTCTGACGTGTGTGCAAAATTTCAAGAGTTTTCGAGCATGTTAAGAGCCCCAAAAGTGCCCGAAAGGTTGACAAAATAATAATAATAATAATAATAATAATAATAATAAATAATCCTACCGGAAACAATAGGGCCTTCGCCCTTTCAGGGCTTGGGCCCTAATAATCCTACCGAAAACAATAGGGCCTTCGCCCTTTCAGGGCTTGGGCCCTAATAATAATAATAAATAATCCTACCGGAAACAATAGGGCCTTCGCCCTTTCAGGGCTTGGGCCCTAATAATACAAGAAAAGATAAAATAAGCAAATAAATAAGGAGATACAATCAATTAGAGCATGTTAGGAAAGTACAATGTGACAAAATTTAAAGGGGGATTTTAAAGAGAGCACAACAAGACAATGTTTTCCTTGCTTTGTTCTTCTCTGAAACAGAAAGCGTTTGAAGGTATTGATGGAATTCGTTGAGAAAAACTTTGAATAGTGGCTTATGATTGGAAAATTTACATTTATGAATATGAAATTTTGCTAGGAGAAGTAAAAGATTTATAAAGTAAAATTCTTTCTCAAAGTTTTTCTCCGTATTAATAAATCCAAATATAACATGTTTCCAAAATAAGGAAAAATGAGGGTACACAAAATCAATAATATACCTGCAAAAGTTCTTCCAAAACATTTTGGTATAGCTACAGTCCCAAAACAAGTGTACAGTAGTTTCATCTTGTGCATTACAGAAATCACATTTTATATCAATGTCAGGTTTAAACTTTTTTAGGTAACTTTTCACTGGATAGAATCTATGAATTAATTTATATGAGACTTCTCTGACTTTATTTACTATAAGGTATTTATGTGGCAATAACCAAACTTTTCTCCAGTCCACAATATCCACAAAATTGCTCCAATAGGTAATTACATAAGGTTTGGTAATAATATCTTTCTGAAAGAGAGCACGAATGGACCTATTGCTAGAATATGGAACTAAACAAATCTTGCCCACCATTGTTTGAGTGGGATCAAAAATAGGTGGTGTGATAAACAAAGTCCTATCCAAACCTCTAAACAATGTAATAACACCTGTGGGAATAGCATCGAAAACGATGGCAAATTCTCTAGGCGTGACAGGAAAATTAAACTTTTCCAGGAATTCGCCATATGTATATAGACATCCATCATCATTAAAAAGATCACGTACTAACGTAATACTGTTATCATGCCAGTTCTGAAAAAATAAGGACTTGTTTTTATAGAGAATATTATGATTGTTCCATATGAAATATGAGTGTGGGGAAAAGTTGTGTTTATAAATAAGAGACCAAGCTAGAAGCATTTGTTTGTGGAATGAAGAGAGCTTTCCAGGTAATTTTTCAATGTTATAATTGCATAACGAAAGAAACTGAGGACCACCCAGCTGGGAAAATATATAATTTGGGATAAAGTTCCAAATTGAAGAGGGGCATTTTAAGAAGTGTTTCATCCAATTAATTTTAAAAGTGTAATTTAACGTTTTAAAATCTAGAAAATTTAGACCTCCATTTTCATACGTGTTCATTAACACAGTTTTTTTTAATATAGTGAGTACGATTCCTCCAAACAAAATTGAATAAAAGATTGTCTATCATTTTACAAGTTTTATTGTCCAAATATAAAGCTATTGCTGCATATGTTAATCTAGATAACCCTTCAGCTTTAGTAAGCAAGACCCTGCCTTTTAATGAAATATTTCTTTGGAGCCACTGGTTGAGTTTTTTACGGGTTTTGTCAATAGCAGGAATAAAATTTTCAGAACATCGTGTAGCTTGATTCCTAGTTATAACAACTCCTAAATACGTGACTTTGTCTCTGACAGGAATATTACAAATGGATGAAATATCACACTCTGTAATAGGTAATAACTCACACTTAGATATATTAAGGAATAAACCAGAAGCTTTAGAGAATGCATCAATTACCCCTAGAGCTACTGCAACTTGATCACTATTTTTTAAGAAGAGAGTGGTGTTATCAGCCAACTGGCTGATGATCACCTCCCTGCCTGCAATTGAGACACCTACAAGGTTGCTTTGCTTAATATGGTCTACTAAGAGTTGAGCTGCTAATAAAAACAAATAGGGAGATATAGGACAACCTTGACGTATACCCCTTATAACATCAAATCTAGAAGAAGTCCCATGTTTTAGTTTAATTGAACTGTTGGCATTACAATATAAAGTTCTAACTGCATCACAAAAAAAAGGGCCAAAACCAAATCTTTCCAGACTAAGAAAAATAAATTTGTGCTCAAGAGTATCAAATGCTTTGCAGAAATCCAAAATTAAATATAACTTTGATCCGAAATCAGATGAGAATAATCAAGAACATCTAAAACTAATCTAATATTATTGGAAATATGTCTGTTCTTCATGAAACCAGATTGTGTTTGATCAATAATCGAATCTAGGGCGGTCTTAATTCTCTCAGCAAAAATACTCGCAAGTATTTTATAGTCGTTGTTTAGAAGGCAAATAGGACGCCAATTATCAATAAATAATAAATCCTTTTTTGGTTTCGGTATCAAAGTAATAGGCCTTTTCAGAATGTTTGTAAACAATAGGCGCCGAGTAACTTCCGGGTGGCAGAACGCGAGCGGCTTCCACTGACTAACTGAAGAGATCCAGCCGGCGACTGGAACAGTCACATAGTTAAAAACATTGTTGTTGATCAAAGTTGAAACGATGATGAAAACGTGTTGTGTTTGGGGTTACGCTGCCAGATATACAGCAAAAGGTGTAGGGTTTTATCGATTTCCTGTGGGTGGTTATAGCGACGTCGTGTCGTCAAAAGTAGGAAATCTTAACGATCCCGCTAAATTATGATTCATCCAACGTTTACATATCTGCTGCCAACCCTGCTTGCCCTTCAACTCTGCTTCGTGTGTTCTCAAAACGGTCCATCTACAAAATCACAGCAGAGCATTTATCTTCCGCCGGGGAAATTCAAGACTAATAGTAAATTGTCTCTTTTGATGAAGAGACTGCATTGACCGTGAGACTCACGCAATTGTATGAGGCACCACATAGGATTTAAATCAAACTTCGCTTATCAATACATACATAACACACGTGCATACACCTATACATTACTCGCATGTACATGTATACTATTGGATGTTCAAAATACATATATGAAATACATGTGCACACTAATATGAAATTCATACATATTATGTTAGTAATGAATGCATATGAATATTGCATATATAAAGTTGACGCACGCATACACCTATACTCGCATACATATAGCCTACACAACTAAAGCATGCATCATTGCATCCGCGTTTTATTTATGCGCGAGTGTTTTATGGATGTGTATGCGCGCATCGAGTTTATATGTAGGCCTATGTGCGAGAGTTTATAGGTGTGTCTGCGTGCTGCGAGTGTATATGTATGTGCGAGACGAGTGTAGGTGTATATGCATGGAAGTTTATAGGTATTTATAGGTGTATGCGTGCGTCAAGTTTATATGTAGCCTATATATGCAAGTTATTCATAAGCATTCATTATTATAGTGTGCACGAGTATTTCATATATGTATTTTGAACATCCAAAAAATGTATATGCGAGTAATTTATAATTGTATATGCACGTGTGTTATGTATGTATTGATCAGCGAAGTTTGATTTAAATCCTACGTGGCGCCTCATACAATTGTCACTTTTCACACGCTCTCACTACACATCCATTTTCTCGCGCAACTTACCTAAATATTCCTCAAACATGATATATCGACCAATCAGTGTTTTTCAACCGCGCAAAGGTCGATATAACAGCTGGAGAACCATTGTCACATAACAGTTACCTCAGGAAAGCCATTTAATGACCATGATAGGCTATATAGCACGTTATTTTGGCTGGAAAAAAAGAGCTAGAGAGTATTTTGCTAGTTATGTGATTGTGTAGGCCTAAGTATATTACATATTTATTATATTTTTTACTTTTATCATTAAACACAGTTGTTATTATGATGAAAAAATGCATTATATTTAATTAAATGTTTTATTTTTATTACACTTTTACTGTCAACGGTGGGCCTCCTTTCCAAGCAATTTACTAGCGTTGTCATAGGAACGCTTTTGCTTTTGCCACCCGGAAGAAAGTCTGTTACTGTTGTGACGTCATGGTGAATTGTCGTATAAGACCCTGATTTAAGCTTGGTGGAAGCTGGCCAACAGAAATACTTTCATTAAAAACGTTAAATAAAAACGGCGCCAGTTTTGGGGCAAAGCACTTATAAAATTCTCCAGTAAGCCCGTCCGTCCCAGGAGATTTGTTATTTTTTAATCGAACAATTGAGTCTGTTATTTCTTTAATACTTAGAGGTTTGTCACAAATATATTTATCCTCTGGTAGTATACTCTTAGGTTTATCTAGAGAGGCAAAAAAGGAGGATGTAGATTGTTCAGAGTAATTAGAGGTATAAAGCTTACTATAGAACATTGAGCAGAATTTAGAAATCAACTTCAAATCAGAGGTAACGGTGCCATTAATACTGATTTGGTGTATAGTATTGTAATTAGCACGTTGTTTTTCCAAGAGGAAAAAATAAGCAGAATTCTGCTCCCCCTCCTCGAGCCATTTCTTTCTGGAGCGAATAAAAGCGCCCTCAGCTTTCTTTTTATAGATCTCGTCTAATTTGTTCTGCAATTCTGCTAGACTTAATTGATCTTCATTTGTAAGTGTATCTAACCCCTTTTCCATAATAGAAGAAATGCTTGATATAACAGTATCCTCCTCTGCCCTTCCAGCCCGGATATAGGAACTACTAAAAGACCTTAAATATTTTGAGGATTCGTACTTAAATAACTCCCAATTATTCAAATAAGAATTTTCTGAAATAGCTTTCTTTAGATAGCAATCAAGTAAGCGATTAATTTCTACCTTAACAGTTTCCATTTTTAAATACGAGTTATTGAGCTTCCAATAAGACGTTCTGATTCCCTTGTCTAGTGCGAAAAAATTTTTTCTTATCATTATTGCTTTATGGTCTGTCAAAGGAGTCGGGTGAACAGAAACTGAGATATCTTCTTTATTTAAGTCCTTTGATATCAACCAGAAATCAATGCGCGAGCAGCTACTAAGATTCTTGTTGGACCAAGTGAATCCTGAATCATCTGGAAATTTTTCCCTCCAAATATCTATTAAATCGTATCTATCTAAAAAAAGATTTAGTTGCTTAGTTGTCGAAGAATCCTTACCAGGGGGCCAGCGATCGATTTGGTTATTAAGAGTGATGTTAAAGTCCCCTCCAACGATAACATATGCACTGGGAAATTTAGACAACCAGTGTTTCATTCTACTTTCTATCAAGTTAAGTAGTCGTGAATTTTCTGCATTGGAGTTGTAGCCGTACATATTAATAACTAAAATTGTAATATTAGTAACAGCTATAACATGAATAAGAAAATGACCATTACAATCCCCTTCAGAATGTAAAACATTGCCATTAAAACGATTCAACATAGTAATAACACCAGCTGAACGTTCAGAACAATTGGAAAACCATACATCACTCCCCCATTGCGATCTCCAAAACTTGCTATCCTCAGGAATAGAATGCGATTCTTGTACAAAACAAAAGTCGGTTTTAAATTGCTTGAGAAACAAAAAAAGAGCTTTACGCTTTAAGATATGTCTCAAATCCTCTGGCATTTAAAGATAAAATCGAAAAAGACATTAACAACAAACTTGAAAAATCAAAAAGAACAATCCAATGTCACCTTTGTAACGGAAAGTAAATATCCTTGAGAGAAACCGAACACGGCGCATCAACACCAGCAGTGACAAGTGAAGTCAGTTAACCCCCTGAGGTCGGCGGTATTGCCGGCGATACCAGCTCGCTTTTTTTTTATCAGTGTAAAAGAAACTCATAAATACTCTGTTGACTTTGATTTTCCATAGGAGTTTCATACATCAATCGATTCTGTTAAATGTGTATTATTTTTGTGTATACTCACAATAAAAACAAAGTGTGGTGCTTTTTGCCAAATAAAGAAAAATAAACACGAAGCTAGGTTCTGCCTTCTCTCTGTCCGTGTAGTCCATTCTGAAACGCGTCCGAAAATGAATCATAACTCAGCGAATACTTCTCACACAGGCATGTGAGTTATGTCTTTATGAAGCTTGAAATCTCTTCTTTTAAATGAAGTAATTTATATAAAACACAAATGTTTTCAACTCATGTAATCCGTTTGAAAGCAAGGAGAGGTACCGTTTTTCCTTCTGCCTCATTATCTTTATAATCAGCTGCGGGCGCCCCGCCCCCGGCGCGATTCACATGTAAATAGTTTAGGTGATCTAGTATGCATCGCATACGCCCCCCGATCAATGCCATAAAAACACAGTTTCTATCAGACTTACTGATAGTTCATCGCGTTTTGAGTATGGCACGCTTCTCCGGTAATAAAGACGCCCTTCAGATGATTCTGGACAGCGAGGAAGATGTTTCCTCAGAGGAAGATTGTAACAGACGACGAACGGCAGCATATTGAAGAGCGAATTCCGCCGAGGACACAATTTCGGAGTAAGTTTTACTTAAAAGTCTTTTGTCTTTTATTTTTCGTGTTCGCATTTATGAGGAAAAAAACAATATTACATGACAGTTCTCCATTATGGACGCGAGCGCTCTAAGCACTAAAATACTTTCAAACATTCACAGAGACCTCAAAACAGAAAGTACAAATCCTTTCTTTAAAACGAATTTCGTTTTGTATCAATTGTATCTTAATTTTAATATTTTTTTCATTAACAAATTTCCTGGATTTAAGTAAATATAGGCTAGCAATCACAACATAAGGTCTGAACTGGAGATCATCATGAACCCGTAGCCTACTCGCCTCACGTCTAAATTTTTTTTGATATATTTACAGAAAGCTGGTTCTAAACAAAACCATCCAAAAAAAAAACTATGTAGCCTAATAAATGTGCATTTCTCCGGTGCGTTCACTAGCCTACTGCGAAGATCGCGAGTCAATAGCCTATCATCAACTTCATCTTTGCCAGAAGTTAAATTTAAATCGCGTGTGTGAATGAATGATGTTGTTTTAGCAAACTGTATTGCTATACTGAGATGAGTAAAAATCGACTGAAATATGTTTAAATAAAATGTAGGCTATTTGTATAAGCAACGTATTAAACGGCAAATTAACAATATGCACTAATATTTCATGAAAACAACGTTACAGTCAGGCGAAATATGAAAGACAACATTTTGTTTAGTAGATTTGGGTACAGTTTTTACTGTAGAATATACTGCCACATCAAATAAGCTTTTGTTTAGCAATTTCTATATATAAAATAGCCTACTATTTTTGTCAAAAATAAAGTCATCAACTAAGATGTTAGCTGTTCCAATGTTGGCCATTTTCAAAGTAATGAATACATAGATAAAATGTAGGCCTATAATCTCTTGAAATATTGTTGAAATTGTAATTATTGTTGTTGTAACCTTTTTAACTTTGAAATATGTATGATAAAATGTATACTTTAGTTTTTACAAAGAAAGATTACACTTGAATTGTTGTTGTAATTGTAACCTTTTTAATAAAAAAAATATATTTACAAGGTAGATGTAAACAAACTATTAAAAGGTAAATATAAGCCTTTTCTTTAAATAATTTTTATTGTGTTTTATTAGTGACAAATTTGGGGAGAGGATAAATATTCCAAAACTGAAAATACAGTATGAGAATTAACTGCACAATTACTAGACATGTTTTCCTTGGATATTATAGGCCAAATTGCAAGCACAATATGTGGAAAAATAAAAAAGAATTGAGATGCTTCCAACTGTTGCTCTTGCATTCTTGTGGCTCAGTGACTCACCTGAATGAATGGCTAATTAAGTATGCAGGCCCCATTGTCTCCTAAGGTGTGAACCACTAAATATGCATGATCTGTGACGCCCACTCCGCATATTGCCTTTCCAAACAGAAAGTGCTTTGCAAAATTCAAATCAATGTATTGTGTTATGTGAATGATTAGGCAGGGTGATTTCGACATCATTTTGAAGAAAAAACACTAGGCAATGACATCTATTAGACAAAAGTCTTATTGGCACATATTTAGTATGTGTTTTATGGCCTTATTTCAGAAACTTTAGTTTTTAGTTTTTTCAATAACCACGCATAAACATTATTCTCTCAAAAATGCAGACATGTACATTCTTGTTGCTCACATATTATGGTAGCCCTGTTTGTGCTAAATAGTGTGTAATTTTTTTTTGCCATTAATATGTTTATAAGCAACAGAAAAAAGCACAAATGTCAGGGCATGTCAGAACATCTCAAGGACCCCAAAAACACCTCAGACCCTAGAGGGTTAACCGCTGAGCAAACAAGACCTTAGGTGATCTTTACCTGAACTAAAAAAGTCCCAAAAGCACCCAGACGGGCAACATACGATACGGGTATTAACATATTAAGACATAATGTCCTCGCCACCTATTGCATTCCGCTGATCCTCCTCGATCTGTTGTAGACGAAGTTCAACGCCACCGATGAAGGTACGCGTAAAAATGAGTTGTTCTTCGCCGCGGCCCATACTGCATCCCGATATGATCTCGATAGAAAGCGAAGTATGACGCCTCTTGGTTTTGTCACACCCGGTTGCCTCTTTCCTAGTCGATGTACGATGTCAATTGCCTCCGCCAATTTATTCTGATCTTGAGGAAGTATGGCTTGGCAGATCTGAATGGTCTCGATCTTAACATCCACAATCGATTCCGGAATTCCATAAAGTTTCAAGTTCCATCTTCTTGAGTAGTTTTCCAGCTCTGTGACTCTGACTTTAAGATGAACGACCTCTTCTTCTTCTTTCTTCATGCATTTCTCCACATTTTCAACCCTTTTTTTCACATCCTTTATTTCTCTGCAGGCGAAGTCGATTGTCATCTTTAGACCCTCTATTTTCACGGTATTTTCACCTACCATTTTTTCAATGGCGTCCGATCTCGTGTTGATCAGTGACGAGAGGGTATCAACAATGTCCGAGTTAGATGGAGAGCCTGCATAATCATCTCTCAGAAGAGCTTTTTTAGATGCAGGAGGCTTACATGGTGTAGCCGGGTACGAGGGAAAATCATCTTCAGAGGCCATCAAGGACAGCTGGCCTACCGAGTTAGAATAGTCATGACAGCTGGACACGAGAGGGTTTGCCGAACCTGTTGCAACAGCCTGTTTAGCAGCCTTCATCGCTCTCTTTTTATCCCGTGTAGACATATGGGTAATCTATTGATCATATCCAGCCTCTGCTCAGGATCTAAATATAGTCAGTCACTTAACTTTCGTATTTTTTGCACACGCGCTCGGTAAAACAGGAGCGGTTAGGTCGCCATCTTGGAAAAACCAAAACACAGTATATAGAGTACCAAGCGCTCATAATTTGCATTTGGACGCATTTGGGTATAAATTCAATAAATATTATTCCTGTCTATAGAAATATAATGTAAACCTATGAGAATCTATCAATATTTCTCCAAATCTGCAAATTTTTGAGCTAAAGCCCTGAGGGACGTTGTTTTGTCAAGCGCTGTCATGACGACAGCACAGAGTTTTTTTATGAATGAGAGCTGCTGACGCTTATAATTCATATTACAGGTATCGACTCATTTTTTCATTTCATAACTCCTGACATAAATTAAGAAATAACTGTCGCTATAAGTTTCTCAGAATACAATAGTGGTCAAATACTGAAACGAGTCTTATATCTTTTTAATGATGTATAGCAGGGTTCACCAATCTCCCTGTCCTGCAGAGTTTAGCTCCAACCAGCTCCAACACACCTGTTTGAAAGTTCTCTTACGAGAGGTCTCTCGTACTGCGTAAGTATCTTACGCTAGGGGAAAATCCCTTTTCCACGAGATACTGAAGCCAAGAAAATTATCCTTAATTTTGTATTAATGTAAAACGCGTTGCGGCAGCATGCAGACATAGGCAAGACGGCTCGCGTGCCTATTGGCTGCTCTGCGGCAACTGCAGCAGCCTATCGAGCGAGGCCTAGCGTGACGTCAGACCCAATGGGGTGCTTCGCGCCCACTGCGTCACGTCTCGCCGAAACGGGCGTGGCCTAGGCCTATAAATTCAGCTCGCAGGCAGCTATTTCTGATTTTTCATCTCTTCAGCGAAGCACACGCATCGCTGGATCCCGAGAGAAGCCGCGCCGTCTGAGGAAGCCTCTGCAGCGGGACGAGTCGCCTCTGAAGTCGCTGGCCGCGCCGCCTTCAACCGCCTTCCCGCCGCGCTATCCGGCGCTCATATCCTTTTCTCTCTGCTGCGTGTGTGTTCGCCGCCGCCGCGACACACACTGCGTCTTTTTCAAGATGCCATCCTGCAGAGCCACACTCAGTGACGGGGACCGCCATATTATCTGCGCTTCCTGCCTGGGTGAGGATCATGCAGCTCTCGCGCTCGCTGACGGCGGCTGCCCTCATTGCGAGCTGTTGCCCATGGCGACTCTGAGGACTCGCCTGGCACTCTTCGCCGAGACTGCACCCCCGTCCGCTGTAGTGCCGCGCCGTAAAAAGCGCCGTGCTCAGCGGGTCCCGGAACCTTCCCCCACCCGTCCAAGCTCGCCGGTTCGCCCGCCAGCTTCACCGGTCTCGTCAGCGTCTCTTCCTGACGGACAGCGGCCGCCGTCTGCCGCCGCTTCCGTTGTTGACGCTGATGAAAGAGCCACGTCGGGGGAAGATGATTCCTGCTCTCTCCTGGCATCGGGCTGTGAGGATTGGGCGAGCTCTGCTGATCTCGCACCATCTGCTCGCGCATCGTCAGGCAAGAGAGCCAGCATCGAGTCAGAGCTGATGCGTGTACTCGCACAGGCCGCGGCGAGCCTCGGCCTCGAGTGGACTACGCCTGAGCAGCCTGCTCACAACCGGCTGGACGGATATTTTCTCCCTGGGGAGCGCGCTTCGCCTGCTTCCAGACCAGCGCCTTTTCTTCCCGAGCTTCATGAAGTAGTCGCTAAGTCTTGGAGCGCCCCCCATTCTGCTAGAATGCGCTCTTCTGTTTCGCTAGCATTCTCCGCTGTTGACGATGCTAAAAACAGAGGCTACCATTCGCTGCCGCCGGTCGAAGAAGCGATAGCCAACCACTTATGCCCGCCCTCTGCTGGACGGCGCGCTAAGCTGGTGCTACCTTCTAAAGCTTGCCGCACTACGTCAAGCCTGCTCGGTCACGCTTTCTCCGCCGCTGGGCAGGCTGCGTCAGCGCTGCACACTATGGCCACGTTGCAAATTTTCCAGGCCGATCTCCTCCGAAAGCTGGACGAGAGAGGACCAGATGCAATTTGCGTGCCAGACTTAAGAAGTGCTACGGACCTCGCTCTCCGCGCTACTAAGTCTGCTGCACAGGCCATAGGACGGAGCATGGCCTCTCTCACCGTAGCTGAGAGACACCTTTGGTTGACGCTTTCCGAAATGTCTGAGTCTGAGCGTGCCGCGTTCCTCGACGCTCCGCTGTCTCCCGCTGGCCTTTTTGGAACTTCCGTTAAGGATTTAGCAGAGAGATTTGCAGAGGTACAGAAAGCGTCACAGGCTATGAAGCACTTCCTACCGAAGCGCTCCAGTTCTGCAGCAGGCCGTGCAAGACCGTCAGCCCAGAGCTCTCAGCCTCAGCCTCCGCCCACCGCCACCACTTCGCAGCGCCGACAGGCCTGAAGCGCGAGACCGCGCTCTCGCTCATCTGGCCGCCGCCAGCCCTCCCCCTCTCGGTTTGCCACTGCAGAGGAGTCGAGCGCGGGCAATCTGCCCGCTGTCATCAGCGCGCCCTCTGCCTCAAATGTCATAGACGCGACGCTTATGTTGCGGCACACCGAAGCCCCCCGGTCGCCAAGCGACCAGCGTGCGCTTCGCATTCAACCCCTAGCCACCCGTGCAGATGCATGGGCAAGGCTGCCCGGGGTTACGAAATGGGTGCTAGACATTATAGAAAGAGGCTATTCGCTACAGTTTCGCCGACGCCCGCGCCGTTATACAGCGCGCGTCGAGACCACGGTAAAAACAGAAGTAGCACACCTATCTCAAGCTCAGAGCGAAGGGGGGCTGTACAGCAGATACTTCCTGGTACCGAAAAAAGACGGGGGTCTCAGACCCATTCTAGATCTGAGGCAGCTGAACAAAGTGCTTGCAAAGCGAAAGTTCAGAATGCTCACGACCAGAAAAATTCTCGCGCAGATTCGCAGAGAAGATTGGTTTGTGTCAATAGATCTGAAAGACGCGTATTTTCAAATACAGATAGCGTCACGTCACAGGCGATATTTGAGATTCGCCTTCGAGGGCCAGGCATATCAGTACACAGTCCTTCCGTTCGGCTTGTCCCTGGCACCCCGTACATTTACGATGTGCATGGACGCGGCGCTCGCACCCCTCAGACTACGAGGCATGCGAGTATTGAACTACTTGGACGACTGGCTGATTCTAGCTCAATCTCACTCGGTGCTCATAGAGCACAGGACCATTTTACTCAATCACCTCGAGAATCTGGGTCTCAGAGTCAATTGGGCAAAGAGTTCTTTGTTCCCCAGACAGATAATATCTTTTCTGGGCACAGAACTGGACTCGCTCTCTATGATAGCGCGACTGACACCTCAGCGCGTACTAGACATTCAGCGCGCAGCGAGCTCTTTCCGCTGCGGCGCGTCTGTCCCGCTCAGGAAATTTCAGAGGATGCTGGGTCTCATGGCCTCAGCATCGTCAGTACTCCAGTTGGGCTTGCTACGCATGCGCCCGCTACAGTTCTGGCTGAAAGCGCGAGTTCCGCGCCGAGCTTGGGCTTCCGGTCTGTTTCGTCTCAAAGTCAATCAGAAATGCATCGCAGCTCTGAAACCTTGGAAAGCGAACAACTGGTACCAATCAGGTGTAAGCCTGGGGACTTCCTCGAGTGTGAAGGTAGTGTCTACGGACGCGTCCTCCACGGGATGGGGAGCGCTGCTTGAGGGCAGACCGTTCTTCGGCCAATGGTCAGAACGAGAGAAGCTTCTCCACATAAACTGCCTCGAAATGCTGGCAGTAGACAACGCGCTGACGCGTTTTCGTCCCCAAATACAAGGACACCACGTCCTGGTCCGCTCGGACAACATGTCAGTGGTGTCCTACATAAACCGCCAGGGCGGCCTCAGGTCCAGAAACCTGTACAGGCTGACAGAACGCTTCCTGGTGTGGGCTCAGAGCAACCTGCTCTCACTGAGAGCAGCGCATGTGCCAGGGCTCCTGAACGTAGGACCAGACAGACTGTCCAGGAACAATGTTCCGACAGGCGAGTGGTCTCTACACCCACAGACAGTCCAGCTGCTGTGGAAGAAATTAGGCAGAGCGGAGATAGACCTGTTCGCGTCTCAAGAAAACGCTCACTGCCCAGAATTTTTCTCCAAGAGCTGAAACGCGCTGGCTCATGTTTGGCCTCGCAGCCCGCTCTATGCTTTTCCTCCCGTCTCTCTCCTGACTCAGGTGATAGAGCGGATCAGGGAAGAAGGATGCTCAGTGCAACTCGTAGCGCCGTTTTGGAAGAACCAGCCCTGGTTCCCAGTTCTGATGCAGCTAGAGAGCACTGCCCCATGGCCAGTGCCAGTGAGGAGGGACCTCCTCTCTCAGGCCAAGGGCTCGATTTGGCATCCGCGCCCAGAGCTGTGGTCCCTTCACGTTTGGGCCATCAACGGG
Organism: Scardinius erythrophthalmus; assembly: GCF_964197995.2. NCBI lineage: Eukaryota > Metazoa > Chordata > Actinopteri > Cypriniformes > Leuciscidae > Scardinius > Scardinius erythrophthalmus. Next base: position 51,172,466 of record NC_138224.1, read on the forward strand.
TACCCGCTGACCTCCCAAGCGGAGTGTTAAGCACGATCACGCAGGCTAGAGCTCTGTCTACGCGACGTCTCTATTCCTCAAAATGGTCAGTGTTCTCCAGCTGGTGCACGGCTCGTGGCGTGTCGCCCCCGGACTGTGGGGTGACGGAGGTTCTCTCCTTCCTACAAGAGCTGTTGGATAAGGGCAGGTCCCCTTCCACGCTCAAAGTCTATGTAGCGGCCATTGCAGCGTTCTCGAACGCAGAGTCCGGTCAGTCAATAGGAAGGAACGATCTAGTCATCCGCTTCCTTAGAGGAGCTAAGAGACTGAATCCACCCAGACCTCCCTCAGTCCCCGTATGGGACCTTTCCACGGTGCTAGAGGCCATGAAAGGTCACCCATTCGAGCCTTTACAGACCATCGGTCTTGAACACCTGTCTTTCAAGACAGTGTTTCTTTTGGCTCTCGCTTCAGTGAAGCGCATAGGGGACTTACACACGCTCTCAGTGAGTGCGACTTTTTAAATCAATATATTGTCTTATCTGAATGAGTATGCAGGATGATTTTCACATAGTTTTGGAGCAAATATTTTAGGCTACGTCATGCATTTTCAAAAGTCTTGTGAAGAAATAATCAATATGGGTTTTATGACCTTATTTCAGTGACATTTTTTATTTATTTTTCACAAACCACGCATAAATGTCATTATCTCAAAACTACAAACTTTTACATACATGCTGCTGACATATTATTGTAGCAGAGTTTGTGCTGAATACAGTGTAATCAGACTTTAGCCATGAAAATGTCACAAGTAACAGAAATAAGCACAAATGTCAGAGCATGTCAGAACACCTCCAGGGCCCAGAAAACACCTCAGACCCCAGAGGATTAAGACTAAATATGTTACAGATACTTCTCTTTTTGCAGTCCCTGCTGAGGTGTCCTGTATGCAAGCAGCCAAAGCAAATTCCTCTCGTCATCAGAAAGTTCATCTTTTTTCCATGACTTTTTCTGGTAAATTTATTACAAACATCCAGTATGTGTTCACAGCTACAGAAGAGACAGATTCTGTTGGTTAATATCTTACAGTGTAGTTTTATTTCAGGTATAGCAGCCCCTCCTTGAAATGCTACCTTACTGTGGTGGAGGGGTTTGAGTACCCGAACGACCCTAGGAGCTATGTTGTCTGGGGCTATATGCCCCTGGTAGGGTCTCCCAAGGCAAACAGGCCCTAGGTGACAGGTCAGACTAAGAGTGGTTCAAAAACCCTTTATGATGCCTATAAATTTAAGGACCGTGACGTCGCCCTGCATGGCACAGCCGGGGCCCCACCCTGGAGCCAGGCCCGGGGTTGGGGCTCGTATGCAAGCGCCTGGTGGTCGGGCCTCGCCCCATGGGGTTCGGCCGGGCTCAGCCCGAAGGAGCGACGTGGGGCCGCCCTCCCGTGGACCCACCACCTGCAGGAGGGACCATAAGGGGCCGGTGCTTAGTGGATTGGGCGGAAGTCGAAGGCGGGGGCCTCGACAACCCGATCCCTGGACGCGGAATCTAGCTCTTGGGACATGGAACGTCACCTCTCTGGTGGGGAAGGAGCCTGAGATTGTGCGTGAGGTTCAGAGATTCCGACTAGAGATAGTTGGGATCACCTCCACGTACGGCCTGGGCTCTGGAACCACACTCCTTGAGAGAGGATGGACTCTTCACCACTCTGGAGTTGCCCATGGTGAGAGACGGCGGGCTGGTGTGGGTTTGCTTATAGCCCCCCAGCTCAGCCGCCATGTGTTGGAGTTCACCCCGGTGAACGAGAGGGTCGCTTCCCTGCGCCTTCGGGTCAGAGATAGGTCTCTCACTGTCGTGTGACCCTATGGGTACTCAGTCTAGAGTACCCGGCCTTCTTCTACAGCTGTCAACTGATCACCACCTGGTGGTGAGTTGGATCTGATGGCGGGGGAGGAAGCTGGACAGACTCGGCAGACCCAAACGTACTGTGATGGTCTGTTGGGAACGTTTGGCCGAATCCCGTTAGAGAGATCTTCAACTTCCACCTCCGGCAGAGCTTCGACAAGATCCCGAGGGAGCCTGGAGATATTAAGTCCAAGTGGACCATGTTCTCCACCTCCATTGTCAACGCGGCCACTCGGAGCTGTGGCCGTAAGGTGTCCGGTGCCTGTCGAGGCGGCAATCCCCAAACCCGGTTGTGGACACCGGAAGTAAGGGATGCCGTAAAGTTGAAGGAGTCCTAACGGGCCTGGCTGGCTTGTGGGACTACTGAGTCAGCTGACTGGTACCGACAGGCCAAGCGGACTGCAGCCCGGGTGGTTGTGGAGGCAAAAAAATCGGGCTTGGGAGGAGTTAGGTGAGGCCATGGAGAAGGACTACCGGTCGGCCTCGAAGAGATTCTGGCAAACCGTCCGGCGCCTCAGGAGGGGGAAGCAGTGCCCTACCAATGCTGTTTACAGTGGAGGTGGGCAGCTGTTGACCTCGACTGAGGATGTTATCGGACGGTGGAAGGAATACTTCGATGATCTCCTCAATCCCGCCGTCATGTCTTCCATTGAGGAAGTAGAGGCTGAGGGCTCGGAGGTGGACTCGTCCATCACCCAGGCTGAAGTCACCGAGGTAGTCAAGAAACTCCAACAGTGTGGTTTTCGTCCCGGTCGTGGAACACTGGACCAGCTCTATACCCTCTACAGGGTGCTGGAGTGTTCATGGGAGTTTGCCCAACCAATCTACATGTGCTTTGTGGATTTGGAGAAGGCATTCGACTGTGTCCCTCACGGCATCTTGTGGAGGGTGCTCTGGGAGTATGGGGTTCGGGGCCCTTTGCTAAGGGCTATCCGGTCCCTGTACGACCGGAGCAGGAGCTTGGTTCGCATTGCCAGCAGCAAGTCAGACTTGAATGTTGGACTCCGCTAGGGTTGCCCTTTGTCGCCAGTTCTGTTCATAATTTTTTGGACAGAATTTCTAGGCACAGCCAGGGGCCAGAGGGTGTCAGGTTTGGGGACCGATTTCATCTCTGCTCTTTGCGGATGATGTTGTTGTGCTGGCCCCATCAGACCAGGACCTTCAGCATTCACTGGGATGGTTTGCAGCCGAGTGTGAAGTGGCTGGGATGAGAATCAGCACCTCCAAATCCGAGGCTATGGTTCTCAGTCGGAAAAGGGTGGTTTGCCCGCTTCAGGTTGGTGGAGAGTTCCTGCCTCAAGTGGAGGAGTTTAAGTATCTTGGGTTCTTACGATGGAACGGGAGATTGACAGACGAATCGGTGCAGCTTCTGCAGTAATGCGGTCGCTGTACCGGTCTGTCGTGGTGAAGAAGGAGCTGAGCTGCAAGGCGAAGCTCTCGATTTACCGGTCAATCTACATTCCTACTCTCACCTATGGTCATGAGCTGTGGGTCATGACCGAAAGGACAAGATCCCCGATACAGGTGGCCGAAATGTGCTTTCTCCGCAGGGTGGCTGGGCGATCCCTTAGAGATAGGGTGAGAAGCTCGGTCACTCGGAAGGAGCTCAGAGTAGAGCCGCTGCTCCTCCACATAGAGAGGGGCCAGCTGAGGTGGCTCGGGCATCTTTTCCGGATACCTCCTGGACGCCTTCCCGGGAAGGTGTTCCGGGCATGTCCCACCGGGAGGAGACCCCGGGGAAGACCTAGGACACGCTGGAGGGACTATGTCTCCCGGCTGGGCTGGGAACGCTTCGGTGTCCCCCCAGAAGAGCTGGAGGAAGTGTCTAGGGAGAGGGAAGTCTGGGCATCCCTGCTTAGACTGCTGCCCCCGCAACTCGGCCCCGGATAAGCGGAAGAAGATGGATGGATGGATGGATGGATGGTATAGCAGTGATAGTGGTTGCAAAACTGCTTCTGGTTTTTGGCAGACTTGCTTTGATGTTCATCTTCCTACCAAGGTGGTTTGATTGTGGCGTCGCTCCTTTAACTCACAGTGACTCTCCATCTGTCTTTGAGTTTATAAGGAAGCATTGAGAGGATAACTTGCATGTTAGTGGTGAGATTCAGCTCATTCATATAGTGAATGTCTTGCATAGCCTTGTAACAACTCCTTAGGAAAATACCATACTCTTGTATGGACTTAGCATCTTCAGATTTTATAGCTTTCCATAAAAGAGCCTTTTCCATATATGATGAAGCTATTTTTACCTCATTGCCAAAGTTCTCCTTAAGCAATGCCTTAGCCTTTAGGTAAGCATGTGAAGGGGTCATGAGCTAGCAACTTCTAACAGGTTCTTTCTGCTGTCCTCGTGTATATTGCTCCAGGAAGTGCAGATAATCTCCTGGGTTGTCTGCCTTCTTTTCCACCACTTCCTCAAATGTGCGCATGAACTCAGAAAGCGCTATGGATCTCCATCAAAGTATTGTATTTCTCTGGGTGGAAGTGAAGACAAGTTATGCTGTTTAACCAATAAAGTAGCTATTTCATTTTGCTTACCCATGAGCTGAAGCATGCTTGCGTTGCTCACATCATTTTGAAAACTTGATCTTGACCCATGAGCATATCCAATATTCTGATTATCCAATGATGGCATGTTGTGAAGGTTTCATTTTAGAACTTGTTGACTGTTGTACTGGCTGAAATAGAGAATAATTTGAAATACTTTGTGTGTTATCGACATTTTATGTATGCGTTACAGGTATGGACTCTGATGCCGCTGGCACACTAGCTGAAGGAACAAATGGTTCCGCCTCAGGATGAAGAGGTTTAGACACAATTCTATCAACAAATGAATGAGATTCAGAATGCACGTCTTGATACACCTTTACTCTTGCCATTGGTTCTGCTTATTTAGTTTCCAGCTCCAGTTTTTCCCTCGTTCTCCTCAACAATTCCTCTTGTTCCTCTAATTCATGTTAATTCATGTTTCAAACAGCATTTGTTGAGAAGCCAATAAAGCAACCAGTTCTTCCTCAGCCTTAATACGAGTGGTAGAAATGGAAGATCGGCTTGATCGGGATCCATGAGATGTCACTCCAGAAGATCTTTTTCTGCTTATATTTGAAACACTGTCAATTGGTTGAATTTCATTTTCGATGTTCCCAGAATCCATTCCAGCTTGTAGATGTGCATTAGGGAGCTGAGTATTGTGTGTTGTGGACACCACATCAACAGAGGGTGAAATATCAGATGCACGATCCCCTTGAGATGTTGCACATACTTCCTCAACCCTAGGCTCACAGGTATCAGAAAGAGCAGTGCAGGGATTAGATTTCCCAATTTCATTCCTCCATTGTTGAACATCACCCACAAATCCATTATAGTATTTTGCAATTGAGTCAAACCATTCATATTTTGTTCCTCAAGAGGTAGTAGGGACAATACACTTTTATATAGCACAGTTGCATCATCCATAAGCAACTGTATTGTTTTCAGCATTGAACACACTTGAGACACATTGTCATCGCGTTTCATCTGCTCTTTCATTGACCCAATCAAATTCTTCACTTTACTCTTGCCATCCCTTTGCAAGGCTTCAATTTTAGCCACCAGGCTAAGCAGCATGAAAGATCTGTGACGCGTTTCCATGCATTCAAAATCCAAGAACATTTATTGACATGATGTAACAGACAATCCACGCAGAAACAATTGGTGATGAGAAACGTAGCCTACTGTATCAATGTATAAAAACATATAAACGGTCAACAGAAAGTGAGCACTCCTCGCTACTCACCCAGTCTCTACACAATGTTAACCAAACAGGAAACACTACCAGGTAAATAACCACCTATACCCATGTGACCAAACCACCTGGAAACATACGTGCAAAATACAAAATAAAAGACAAACATTTTCTGCACTTACACATAGAATTGATGGTCCACTCCTCTTCAATGGCTGTGAAAAGTTGTTGGATATTGGCAGGACCTGTAACACACTGTCGTATACGCCAATCCAGAGCATCCCAAACATGCTCAATGGGTGACCTGTCCATGGGGCCGTGCATTATCATGCTGCAACATGAGGTGATGGTCATGGATGACTGGCACAACAGTGTGGTTACGACGACGAACTGCAGTCAGGTCGAGACCCCGATGAGGACAACGAGCATGCAGATGAGTTTCCCTGAGATGGTTTCTGACAGTTTGTGCAGAAATTCTTTGGTTATGCAAACCAATTGTTGCTGCAGCTGTCCAGGTGGCTGGTCTCAGATGATCTTGGAGGTGAAGATGCTGGATGCTGGATGTGGAGGTCCTGGGCTGGTGTGTTTACACGTGGTTTGCGGTTGTGAGCTGGTTGGATGTACTGCCAAATTCTCTGAAACGCCTTTGGAGACGGCTTATGGTAGAGAAATGAAAATGAAATTCACGAGCAACAGCTCTGGTGGACATTCCTGCAGTCAGCATGCCAATTGCATGTTCCCTGAAAACGTGCAACATCTGTGGCATTGTGCTGTGTGATAAAACTACATATTTTAGAGTGGCCTTTTATTGTGGCCAGCCTAAGGCACACCTGTGCAATAATCATGCTGTCTAGTCAGCATCTTGATGTGAAACACCTGTGAGGTGGATGGATTATCTAGGCAAAGGACTCACTAACAGAGATTTAGACAGATTTGTTAACAATATTTGAGAGAAATTGGCTTTTTGTGTGTATAGAAAAAGTCTTAGATCTTTGAGTTCAGCCCATGAAAAATGGGGGTAAAAAACCGTGTTGTTACGGTATGAAGGTTTTAAAAAAAAATGTTTAGCCTATGTATTGGGGTTCTTCACCCCAGTTAGAACGGTAGAACTCGTTGGCTTCTCCTGGTGTGCCAAAGAAGTGTGTTTTCCCTTCGTGAAGAGACCAAATCTGATTCCCTTTTCATAGAGCCGAGACTTCACATCTTTGAACGCCGCTCACTTTTTCCCCAGCTCAGCTCTAAAATCCTCGTGGAAAAAAAGCAACTCTTGCTGTTGCTTACTGAATCTGAGGATGCGGTGCTTGTCATGGAAGAAGTGAAAAAGAACCAGAAACACTCTGGGTTTGGTCTTCTTTGCTCCTTGCATCTTTTTTTGAGTTGGGTATGACTCGGTGTACACGACAAAGAACAAGAGGACTCTTGAAGAAGTCTTTTCCCAGTACTGCCAAAAATAAATAAATCAGTTATAAATTTAATCGGGTCAGGTCCTTCCAACTTTTTAGGGATGCCCACCACTCTAATATTCGATCTCCATGAGCTAATTTTCGAGATCGTCCAGCTTTTCCTTCAGTAACACGTTCTCTTTCAGTAGCATATCCATTGAAGCCTCGACATTCACCAGCCAATCTTTAACCTCGTGAAGTCGCTTGTCATGAGCTCTGTAATATGATTTAACTTTATCCAATGTCACATTCACAAGGGACAATGCGCCAGCCAGTTCTGTTTTGTTTTTAAAAGAGTGAAACTACTTGCATCATATCAGAAAGAAGTGCTGACCGGAGTCTTTTGAGATCTTCAGGTAAAGCCTTTAAGCCCTCAGGAGATGGCGCCATATCGTAGGTCTTGCTCAAAGTTTCGACGTCTTTGTCGCCAGTTTTACTCCGAAGTTGCTTTCAACTCGCCATTTTTGTTCCACCGTGATTTCAAGTAATATCAGCTGCCAGATAATCGATTGTATGAAATTGAGATTTATACATCATCTGAAAGCTGAATAATTAAGCTTTCCATTGATGTATGGTTTGTTAGGATAGGACAATATTTGGCCGAGATACAACTATTTGAAAATCTGGAATCTGAGGGTGCAGAAAAATCAAAATATTGAGAAAATCGCCTTTAAAGTTGTCTATTTCTATTGGCGATAGTGCTGCATCCATTCACAAAAATAAATGTTTTATATATTTAAGGTGGGAAATTTACTAAATATCTTCATGGAACATGATCTTTACTTAATATCCTAATGGATTTTGGCATAAAAGAAAAATCTATAATTTTGACACATACAATGTTTTGTTGGCTATTGCCACAAATATACCCGTGCAACATAAGACTGGTTTTGTGATCCAGGGTCACATATAGAAAAAATAATGACTAAATGAACGAAAGAGGTTGGGTATCCTGTGTGAAATGAGCATACTTTCCATAGACAATAAAATGTAATTTTGTGGGGAAAACCATGGAAATAGTTTGTTATATTTATTTGTAAGTCAGTGTCTTTGTGTTTGTGTTTTTTGTTATTGTTTTTGCTGTTTTATGCTGGAAATCATTTGACGAAGTGAAATTGAACTGTAATGTGGTTAAGACATGACCGGAACTACTTTAGGTGTCAGTTCACTGGAAAATAATTAACACACCTTAGAAAGCTCAACCACCAATCATAATGAAAAATTCAATAGTATGACAAGCTAAACCTCTGTTAATTATCAATTAAACCTTTTGTAAATGTATGAAAGAAATAGTGAAATGGGTTCGTAAAAAGTGAAGATGTTAATGCTGTTTCTGGAGTTGTTAAATTAAAACTCTTCCTACTTCACATACTTGAGTTTGTCCAGTGTGCAGTTTGGATCCTCCAGTTTTTCAGTGAGCAGCTTGACTCCTGAATCTCCTGGGTGATTGTAGCTCAGATCCAGATCTCTCAGGTGTGAGGGGTTTGAACTCAGAGCTGAAGACACATAACCACAGCCTTCCTCTGTCACCATACAGCCAGACAACCTACAGACACACACAGCAACAGTCCACATGTCATGAACATTTATACATATTTCATCCATTCATTAGGTATTATTTATTTGTAACTGTGCAAAAAAAACTAAAATGATAAAAAGAATATGGCCAGCAGCCATATCACCCTGTAGCCCAAGACTGGTTACCCACTGAAGCTAAGCAGGGCTGAGCCTGGTTAGTACCTGGATGGGAGACCTCCTGAGAAAACCAGGTTGCTGATGGAAGAGGTGTTAGTGAGGCCAGCAGGGGGTGCTCACCCTGTGGTCTGTGTGGGTCTTAATGCCCCAGTGTAGTGACGGGGATACTATACTGTCAAAGAGCACCGTCCTTCGGATGAGACATAAAACCGAGGTCCTGACTCTCTGTGGTCATTAAAAATCCCATGGCATTTCTCGTAAAGAGTAGGGGTGTAACCCCGGTCTCCTGGCCACATTCCACCCATTGGCTCTTACCAATCATGGCCTTCTAATAACCCCATTACATTGAATTGGCTCTATCACTCTCTCTCCTCTCTCCACCTATAGCTGGTGTGTGGTGAGCGCACTGGCGCCGTTGTACTGTGGCTGCCGTCGCATCATCCAAGTGGATGCTGCACACTGGTGGTGGTTGAGGAGAGATCCCCTGATATGATTGTAAAGAGCTTTGGGTGTACAGTAGTACATATGAAAGCGCTATATAAATATATATGTATTTATTTAGCGCTTTCATATGTACTACTGTACACCCAAAGCGCTACAAATACACAGGCCACAATACATAGGCTAAGCAGCGACCAACGTTCAAGTAGATAAATAAATAATAAATAGATAATAATACTAAGTAAAAAATAAATAAATAATAAATACAGAAGTTTGTGATGCCTGGCACCTATCTAGTTGCCGCTGTCAACAGTATTTAAAAACCTGATGGCAGAAGGAATAAAAGAATTTGCATATCTGTTAGTTTTCCTTGGGAGGGGCAAGGTAGCGTCGTCCTGAGGGCATTAGACAGAATTCCTGATAACTCATGACCTGTCTAGCCTTCTGGAGCACCCGTTTTTTTCCAGAGGGAGCTCAGGTCTGTCAGCTGAACTCCAATTATCTTGGAGCAGATTTTAACAATACTGCTGAGGCTATTCTTGTCCCTCACAGACAATCCATTAAACCAGCAGATGAAAGAAAATGTTAAAAGGCTTCCAATAAATGAATAATAAAAGTTACATAAGATCCTTTGGGATACATTGAAAGAATTTAGCTTCCGAATCAAATGGATTCTTTGTTGTCCCCGCTTAGTGATTGACTCTGTGTTTTTATCAAACTTGAGGTTGGAGTCAAACGTGGTTCCTAAGTACTTATACGTCTCTACAATTTCAACATTTTCGCCATGAATAATGCTGGCTTCTGGGTTAAAACGGTTCTTTCTAAAATCAATGATTAACTCCTTAGTTTTTGTCACATTAAGGTCCAGGAAGTTATCACACCAATTCACAAATTGTGATAAGGCCCGATTGGTTCCATGTATTTTGGCACTTCCATGGCCCGATTGGTCCCCCTGAAGAAGTAACAGTAGGGCAGTGTCATCAGAAAATTTCACAAGGTAGCTACCCAATTGGGAAGTCCTGCAGCTATCAGTGTACACAATAAAAAGCAAAGGAGAAAGGACACAGCCCCAATAGCCGTGATGAAGACGATGAAGAAGGTTCCAAAACACAAAGTTTAATACTATTCTAACAGGCAGGAGAACATACAGATGCAAAACACACTTAACGTAACGGTAGCCTGAACAATGACAGACTGTGAAGGGAGAACTTAAATAGTGACTCAAACAAGATGATTAATGACACACAGCTGATACAAACAAACTCATAATGACAGTGACCATGGAGACAAATGAGTGGCGGGAACACAGAAGATTAATGAAAACAAACTAAAAGTCCATTAAAACTAAACCCCTTGAACATACTATGACAATTATCAGATCATTTTCAGCATATTAGGCATACTACATCAAATAATCAAAATCTACTTCAAAAACCAGTATCAAGTTAATATACTGCTATCAGTATCATTAGTTTAACAGTTTGAATTCTTAGCCTTGGAGCGCAAAGTTTCTAAATCACTTTGAATAACAGTCGTTGGTTGTTAGAGGACACATTCAGCTGTTAGCGGTGCTCTGCCCTCCTTAACCCTCTGGGGTCTGAGGTGTTTTGGGGGCCCTTGAGATGTTCTGACATGACCTGACATTTGTGCTTATTTCAGCTACTTACAACATACCATTGGCCAACATGTAATTTTGCTGTATTCAGCACAAACTCTGCTACAATAATATGTGAGTAAAATGGATGTACATGTTTGCATTTTATAGAAAAAAATATTATGCGTGGTTAGTACATTTTGGGAAAAACATTGTCACTGCAATAAGGCCATTTAACACATACTGAATAGTTGTCCACAAGACTTCTGAATTACTATTCTTGTAGGCTAGAATTTTTTCTACAAAATGATGTGAAAATCATTCTGACCACTCTTTCACAAACAACAATATAACGATTTTAATTTTGCATGTCAGTTTTTGTGTCAGCACTGCTGTATGCGTGGGCCATGAATATTAATGTGATTCACACCGGGGTGTGACTAAAGACACTCCCCCCATGACTAATGGCCCATCAAGATGCTGTGAGGCAGCCTGAACAAAGAATGAGGAACTAAGAATGATTCACTGATGAATAAAAAGTTAAAAAGTACAGCATTTATTCAAAATAGAAATCTTTCCCAACAATGGAAAGACTTAAAGTTATTACAATCACTTAATACATCCTTTCCAAAAAAGAAAGAAAAAAAAGACCAAACTTTAGTTTTTTTATATAAAGAAAGAATCCTAAAAAAACTATCACAGGTTATAAAAAAATATATTAAGCAGCACAACGGTTTCCAACATTGATTTAAAAAACACTGCCGTTTTCTGTGACACACCACAGAGCTCTGTTATAAGTGTCTCCATAATCTTTATATGGGACAAGTTACCATGTAGCTCTTTGTGCACAATGAAAGAGTTGGTGGAAGCAATGTCCAAGAAGTGTAGAAAAATCTTACTGTACCACTTCATGGTTTTGTGCTGTGTTGTGTAGTACTGAAACAGCTTATCAGACAGGTCAGCACCCTCCATGTGTTTGTTGTATGCAGTCACAGGTGCAGGACATGGAAATGTCCTTGTCCTCCATGTATCTTGTGTTTTCACCCTCCTCTGCGCAGTGTCTCCTGTATAAGCAGGATGGATGGTTTTTGTCATTTCACACAAGAATAGGTAGGCTACTTTTATATTATGATGATGTAAACACAATTAGGCTACATTTCATCTGTAAAATATTACGTCTATGCACTTACAGTATGATTCTTGATCGCACTGAGAACTGAACGACACCTGCGTGCCCCTCTGGTGCTGGAGAAGGAGAGCTTGATACAGCCACATTACTAAAAAACAACAACAAAATAAAACTGTTAGCATACATTATTCAAAGTAAACTGATGAGCAATTGATGGTTATGGACGAACAATGTATTTGTTGATGGGCCATAGGACGGAGAAATATCTATTTATGGTCCATAGACCGCGTCACCGCGAGTATCTGTTGATGGGTATCCGCACGCATTTAGTGATGCACGCAATGAACGGATCGTTCGCGAACGACACATCACTACATTTCAAACATTTACACCTGTATTCACAAACATCTGTGCATAAGGCAGTATTGAAGCATGTCATAGGCTAACCAAAACCGAACATTTATATAAAAATATAATGTATTTAGACAGTATCACATATTTTACCGGAGGCTGAAATATATTTGCACTAAATCACATTATATAACCTAAGCAGATATTCGCAAACAAGCTACATTACGCATAAGGCAGTATTTTAGCATGAATCAGTGTCATAGGCTAATCAAAACTGAGTGAAATATATATGAAGTATAGGCTACATTTAGCACTGAAAGGTTGCCTACCAGTCTAGTTCACATTTCAACATGTTTCTGTCTATTTATAGATACATATGTACTCCAATCTCATTTCATAACATACATTTTAATCTGCCAGTTTAACATGTCTTACCTTAAAAATCTTCTCATCTTCAAATCGCGTTCTTCAGAGGTAAATCCAAGGTAAACAGCACAGCACAGCACAAACACAGTTTTCCAAACTCGATGAAAAGCAGAGAGTAAGTTACCGAAGTCTCTGATTCTTTGTTTACAGGTCTGCGTTCCTCCGCATGGATCATTAGCATGTCATTCTTTATTTACAGGTCTGCGTTCCTCCGCATGGATCATTAGCATGTCAATCGCTCGTGCGCGCGTGGGCGTGGTCACATTATAGTTAATTAGGATGCGTTTGAGAAACTGTACATGCCGCTGCTTTCATACGGATTACTTAAACAGAAAATATTTGTTTTTTATATAATTTACATACTTTAAAAATAGAGACTCCAAGCGTTGTATAGACATGCGTTTCAAGTCTGTGTGACAAACATTCACTGAGTTACAGGTCATTTTCTGTCGCTTTTCAGAATGAGTTTCACATTGAGAGAGACGGCAGAACGCGCATCATGTTTATTTTCTTTATTTTACAAAAAACATAACATTTTGTTTTTATTATGAGTGAACACAAATAAAAGAAGACATTTAACATTTAAATTATGTAAAACACTTGCCTGTATGACAAAAATCGACGTTATTTTAGTCTCTTTTGCACTGATAAGAACAATATCCAGGGGCCAACCCCAGGGGGTTAATGTAACTCCTTTCTGATTTTAACTCTAAGGAATTAGTAGTCTTTGGAGACCTAAATTGGAACTGGTTACAACCAATATCTGATGATTTCAGAGCTTATTGTGTTTCATTAAATCTCTTGCTGACAGTCCCACACGGCGAAATTTTAAAAAGCCGGAAAAATCATCACTAATAGATGTGATTCTAACTAATGTTCCCTTTCGTACGGTCACAACGAGTTACGTCAGTGACTGACGAAATTGGGGGTTTCGCTAAGAAGCCTATCACCTTCGAGTTTTAGAAAATGAGCCAATGGCATGAAAATGCCTTGGGTCTGCTGAATTTGCATAGCGTAACTCCGCCCCACCTCGTGGGTATATAAGGAAGTATGCTGGCAACATGCAGTTATGTTTTCGCTTCGGAGACAAGAGTTCTCTTCACTCCACAAGCCATTCTGAGTTCTCTTCACTCTTCGAGACAAGCTACTCTTCAGGTGTTTGTGTGACGGCGAATTCCAGCAAATTGCATGCTGATCTGTGCAGTGGTCTGCCAGTCGTGTGTTCTCCCTGGGCGCTTCAGCACTCTGCAGAGTTTAAACTTCCTCTCTCAAAAGAGCTTGCGCGTGGCACATCTTTATAAAGAAGTCTCGCCTGTGCACTTTTGGTTGTGGTCAGACAGTTTCCAAGTCTGATGGGCACAATCGCTACCTGGCGTGTTTGGGCTTAGATCACGCTAAGACAGCGTTTGTGGATGCGTCATGTTCTCATTGCGGGACCTCACTAGAGGTAGAGTCCCTTCTGCCACATCCCAATCTATCCCCTCTTCGAGAGGCAATACTTTGGCTGGTGGCCAGGGTGACCTGATTTTTGAGTGCCCGCCCCAAATACCTTGCTTCCTGGAGGTGCTTGAGGAGGTCACAAGGTCCTGGAAGTCTCCTTTGACTTCCCGCGATCGCTCGGCGGCCTCCTCCGCCTTTTCTGCCCTTGATGGGGCCCCAGCCAAAAGGTACACTGGGCTACCCCTGATCGAACGCTCTGCTGCAATGCAACTGTGTCCTCAGAGCGCTTCTTCCCGGGGGGGAAATCCTAAGCACCCTTCCAAAGCCTGTAGGTTTTCCTCTACTCTGGTGGCAAAGACCTATAGGGCTGCGGGGCAGAACACTCTTTTCATGCCATGGCCATCCTGCAAGTTTATTAGGCACGGATGCTCAGGGAAATGCTCGAGGGAAGAACTTACCAAGGGCTCTTATATGAGCTGCGTGCTGCCACCGACCTCACTCTCCGGGCGACTAAGGTGACCATGCGCTCCCTGGGCCAGGTGATGTCCACTAACGTAGTCGAGGAGAGACACCTCTGGCTCATCCTGGCCGATATGAGAGATGCCGAGCTAATCCGTTTCCTTGACTCTCCCATATCCCAGATTGGCCACTTCGGCGGTGTGCTCGAGGACTTCACCCAACAGTTCTCGACCGCCCAGAACCAGACTGAGGCTATTAAGCATATTCTTCCCCAATGGCCTGCTGTTGCCTCCACCAGCCGTCGGCACAGAATCCTCTGTCTGCTCGCCGCCCTCCCACCTAGCCCCAGCAGCAGCCTCCACCCTGGCCAGCCCGTCCCAGCCCGCTGCAGCCCCCTCCAGCCCCATGTCTCCCACGTCAGGGCCGGTCATTCCGCCACGCTGCCCGTCTGGGCCTTCAGGTCAACTGGGAAAAGAGCAAACTCTCCCCCATGGAGAGGATCTCTTTTCTCGGTATGGAAATCGACTCGGTTGCCATGTGCACGCAGCTTACGAGTGAGTACGCACAGTCACTGCTGACTTGTCTGAGACAGTTCGAGGGCAAGAGTGCAGTTCCACTGAAGTTATTTCAGAGGCTCCTGGGGCATATGGCGTCCGCAGCGGCAGCCACACCGCTCGGACTGCTTCATGTGAGACCGCTTCAGCACTGGCTTCGCAATTGAGTCCTGAGGTGGGCATGGCAACCAGGCACGCTCCGAGTAACAGTTACTCGGCCTGCCGTCAGACCTTCATCCCGTGGACGAACCTCAGCTTTCTTCGGGAGTGCCCTTAGAACGAGTTTCCCGGCATGTTGTCTCAACAGATGCCTCCACCACGGGCTGGGGTGCCATGTGCAATGGACATGCTGCCGCTGGCTCCTGGACAGGACCCTAGCGCCTTTGGCATGTCAATTGCCTTGAGTTGCTGGCGGTACGTTTGGCTCTACACCGCTTCCGTGCATTGCTCAAGGACCAACACGTACTAGTCCGCTCAGACAATACTGTGACAGTAGCGTACATCAACCGTCAATGCGGTCTACACTCTCGCCGTATGTCACAACTCGCCCGCCACCTCCTCCTATGGAGTCAGAAGCAGCTTAGGTCGCTTTGAGCCATTCACATCCCGGGAGAGCTGAACCGTGCAGCTGACGAGCTCTCACGGTTTCAGCCACTTCCTGAGGAATGGAGTCCCCAGTCCTGCATCCTCAGTCGGTTCAGCTGATTTGGGAACAGTTCGGCGACACACAAGTAGATATTTTTGCCTCCCCCGACTCTTCCCATTGCAGCCTGTTTTATTCCCTGACTGAGGGCATGCTCGGCTCACGCACGGATGCCCTGGAGCACAGACCCCCACGTGTGTATTTCCACTGTAAACCTCTCTGAGCATGTGTCTTTTCCTTGGCAAGCCACCTTGCCACCCCTGGAGTTGAAAGATTCCACCCTCCAGCTGGATACCCCAGTGTTCTCCATATGCAGCCCGCTCGCAGGTCATGTGTTTTCTGTAAGTCCAAGGCATTTTCATGCCATTGGCTTGTTTTCTAAAACTCAAAAGTGATAGGCTTCTAAGCGAAACCCCCAATTTTGTCAGTCACTGACGTAACATCTCCATTCCTTACCCACGAACGAGGATTTCATACGTAACCGAGACGTTCCTCATAAGTACTTAACTACTTCCATATTTGCAAACGATATCAGTGACCACTGTGTTGTAGAAACACTTAGAAGTACAAAATTATCTAAAACCAAACCACGTATTATAGTCAAGGCAAGCTCTTCTCAGAACAAGAATTCCTTCATGATTTATCTGATTTTGACTGGAAAAAAATTAATATCAGTGCAGATGTTGATAGTGCCTGGAACCTCTTTCATGAGGGGTTTGCCAGTATAATAAATAAGTATGCTCCAATAAAGAAATACAGATTCAAAGGCCGAAACAATGCTTGGTTTTCTCCTGAGTTATATATCCTCCATTAGCACAACGTGGCATGGGCAAAAGCCAGAAAATCAAATGAGAACTCTGACTGGCTGGTTTTCAGGCAACTGCGCAATGCATGTACTCTCAAAATTAGAAAAGCCAAAGCTGATTATTTTCTTTTTCAAACCACTCATAACCTAAATAATCCATCAAAATTTTGGAAAACTATCAAATCATAATCAGAAACCAATAAAGACCAGGAGCTTCCATCAAGCATTGTGGTAGACTCTCAAAAACTTTCTGATAAGACCAAAATACTTGAACATTTCATAGCCTCAGGATTTTTATTTGAGTCACTCAACACTCAACATGAGTGTTCTTCTACAGTGGAGACTGTTGGTTTGGATCCTTCTGGTCAGTCTTTTAGGTTCAGTCCTATTACAGTTTCAGATGTAAATAAAGCCCTCAAGCATTTGGACACGACAAAATCTGCAGGCCCTGATAAACTGGATCCATACTTTTTAATGCTAGCAGCAAATTTTATTGCTGTGCCTTAAACTAATATTTTTATTCTGTGCTTGAACACAAATGTCATTCCTTCCATCTGGAAATCAGCTTTTGTGGTTCCCTTGTTAAAAGGTGGTGACCCTTCTATCTAAAATAACTACAGACTGATTTCTAAATTGTCTGTCCTGGTCAGGGTTCTAGAATCCCTTGTCAATGATCAATTAAAGAATTTTCTTAACAGTAAAAATGTTTTATCTGACTTCCAATCTTGTTTTAGAAAAAGGCATAGTACAACATCGGCATCTCTTAAGGTTTTAAATTACTTTATTGAATCCATAGACAACCAGCAGCATTGTGCAGCCCTTTTTATTGACCTTTCTAAGGCATTTGAAACAGTGGACCACACAGTGCTTAAGCGCAGTCTGTGTAGGTCTGGACTTTCCGAACAAACTGTCAGCTGGTTTAATTACCTTACAGACAGAACTCAGTGTGTGCAGGCGGAGGGCAACACCTCTCGCTATCTCAGAACAACAAAAGACTTGCCTCAGGGATCAGTCTTGGGGCCACTGCTTTTTATCCTCTATATAAATAACATTGAT
Organism: Scardinius erythrophthalmus; assembly: GCF_964197995.2. NCBI lineage: Eukaryota > Metazoa > Chordata > Actinopteri > Cypriniformes > Leuciscidae > Scardinius > Scardinius erythrophthalmus. The sequence continues at coordinate 51,190,109 of NC_138224.1, forward strand.
TGTATCGTGTCTAAAAGGAAAATTTTATTTTTATGCACCGCAGACCAGGCCCTCTCCCAATTACAACTTGATTTTAACATGCTTCAACGTAATCTTTATGATTTAAAACTTGTTTTAAATGCTGGAAAAACAAAAGTCATGCTTTTTTCAAATTCAAAATCAAAATCAAATCTGCCGTCAATCCTCACATCTCAGGGTACAAAGATTGAATGTGTTTCTAAATACTGATATCTTGGTATTTTAATAGATGAATCTCTTTATTTTACCCTTCATATTCAGCAGCTAGCAAAAAGATTAAAACTTAAACTAGGGTTTTATTTCAGAATCAAATCCCGCCTTTCATTCGAATCTTGAAAGAGGTTGGTTGCTGCCACTTTTATGTCTACACTTGACTATGGTGATGTTTTATACATGCATGCTTCGTCTCAAAGTTTACATGCACTGGAAACTGTATACCATGGAGCTCTGAGGTTCATCACTGGTTTTAAAGTCCTCACTCACCATTGTGAACTGTATGAACGTGTTGAATGGTCTACTCTATCAACACGGAGACTTCAACACTGGTATATCTTTATATATCAGGCTATTTTAGGTCTACTTCCATCATACCTTCTTACCTGCATCAGTGTAAATAATATCGGGTCTTACGATCTTCGTTCTCAGGATCTTTTCCTTCTGTCTGTTCCAAAGGTTAGAACTGAGATGGGGAAAATGGCATTTAAGTTTGCTGGTTCCTCTACATGGAACAAATTACAGAAATCCATGAAACTTAATAAGCTGGTCTCATTGGTCGCTTTTAAGAGAATGTTAACTGACATGGAGGCAGCCACATCTGGCTGCAGATGTTTTGCCTGATGAGTTAAGGATTGTGGTTGACTTCAAGGGATTTGCTATTTTCAGTTGTTTTATGTTTTTATAATTTTTTTGTGTATTTTGTGTCTGGTTTTGTGTATAGTTGTTCTGCTGCATGTCTTGGCCAGGACACTCTTGAAAAAGAGATTTTTAATCTCAATGAGTTTCTTCTTTGTTAAATAAAGTAAAGAAAGAAAGAAAGAAAGAGAGATAAAAATAAGAGTGAAAGTGTGCATATTATAAAATAAAATATTATTTGCAAAGAGTTCAAATGCAATACTTTGGACTGAATTTTATTTGCTAATAAATTCTTTCTTCATTTTCACTCAAATACCTTATCTAAAATACTTTATTAAATTACTTTAAATTGAAAATAACTAAATATTTTTATTTTAGCAGAAAACTGCTAAAAAACAGTGACACCTTAATGCTTCTCAGTTGTTGAGAAGATTTATGATAATTTTTATTTGCCCATTCAATTCCATTTTATGAGTGGCCCAAACTCACTTGTGCAGCAGCACTTCCTGGAGTGGACTAAAACTCCAGAGTTTGGCTTCACCCTAATTAAAAACATCTGATCCTGCTAATCAAAGTCTTCAGGATTACTAGACTTAGGCAGGTGAGTTGAAGTTGGCTGGAGCTAAACTCTGCAGGAAAGTGGCCCTCAGACCACTGATTTACTGTGCTTTTCTCAGACTTATGCAGTCCACGTGGGTCACACTTCTCAACTCTAAAAATATGGATATCTGTATAAATATGGACAAAAAAAATCATATTCCTGCCAATTTTGTTTAGTCTCTTGAACTGCAATTCCATTGACAGCAGATGTCAGATGTTGCAACAAAATTCATAGTGATAGTATGTCGTTAATTATTTTAAAACCATTTACTTCAGTATCTCCAGCTGACAGTTTGGACTCTTCATGCCATCAGAAAGAAGCTTCACTCCTGAATCCTGCAGGTCATTGTTACTCAGGTCCAGCTCTCTCAGGAAGGAGTTTGAGGATTGAAGAACTGAAGACAAACTCTCACAGGACTGAGCAGTGAGATTACAGCTATGTAGCCTGTGAAGAGAAGAAAACAACAGAAAAGTAATAGTGATGCTTATTAGGTCGGGTTTAAAATCTGGAGCACAGATCATTTGGAAAAACATTTGACTGAAATAATGTAAGCAAAGCAAAAAAAAAATCCTCTTTATAAAATAACCAGGATTTTCAGTTTCTATAATATATGATCAAATTAAGAATATTAAAATAGGTAAATTTAGGTATTTAGGATGCCTGACCCAGCTTGCCTGATGGTGGAGATACATTGGCATTTAACCCTCTGGGGTCTGGGCTGTTTTTGGGGCCCTTGAGATGTTCTGACATGCCCTGACATTTGTGCTTTTTTCAGTTGCTTATAAACATATTAATGGCAAAGGTGTAAATTCACTCTATATAGCACAAACAGGGCTACCATAATATGTGAGCCACGTGTATGTACATGTTTTCATTTTTGAGAGAATAATGTTTATGCATGGTTATTGAAAAAACTAAAAACTAAAGTTTCTGAAATAAGGCCACAAAACACATAATAAATATGTGTCAATAAGACTTTTGACTAATAGATGTCGTCGCCTAGAGTTTTTTCTTCAAAATGATGTGAAAATCATCCTGCCTAATCATTCACATAAAACAATACATTGATTTTACCCTCTGGGGACCAAGCTGTTTTTGGGGTCCTTGAGATGTTCTGACATGCCTTCACATTTGTGCTTTTTTCAGTTATTTAAAAACATGTTAATGGCTAAGGTGTAAATTCACTCTATATAGCACAAACAGGGCTACCATAATATGCGAGTAACGTGTATGTAGATGTTTGTATTTTTAAGAGAATAATGTGTATGCGTGGTTATTGGAAAAAATTAAAATGAAAGTTTCTGAATTAAGACCACAAAACACATATTAAATATGTGTCCACAAGACTTTTGACTAATGGATGTTGTCCCTTTGAGTTCTAGCTTCAAAATTATGTGAAAATAGCCTTGCTTTATCGTTCACAAAAAAAAATACATTGATTTAAATGGTGTAAAACAGGTTTTGCTTGGAAAGCCAATATGCGAGGGGGAGGAGTAGTTTACACCTTAGATTACAATGTCCCACCCACTCTGCATAATGACTCTGCCTAATGAGCCTTTCATTCAGGTGTGACACTGACTGAGCCACAATGACAAAAGATATATTTAGAAGAAGACTTGACCATTTAAGATTTTGCTTACATCTCTCTTGTAAATATGTTTTGCTATTTTATTAAAAATGTTACAATTACAACAATAATTACAATTTCAACAATATTTCAAGTGTACTCTTTCTTTATAAAAAAGAAAAAGAAAAAAGATTATAGGCCTACATTTTATCATATCTATTCATTTGTTTGTAGTTAGATATGAGCAGAAATTGCTAAACAAAAGCTTATTTGATGTGGCAGTATATTCTACAGTAGCCTAAAAACTGTACCCAAATCTAGTCAACAAGTGACTGACTGTAACGTTTTTATGAAATATTAGGGCATATAAATGCTAATTTGCAGTTTAATACGTTGCTTATACAAATACATTTTATTTTAACATATTCCAGTCGATTTTTACTCATCTCAGTAGGCTATAGCAAAGCAGTTTATTCTTTCACACACAGACGCGCGATTCATATTTAGGCTAAACAGTCTTTACAAATATGTACCCTTCATTCATCTCACAGAAAGGCGAGTCATATTATAGAAATGCGATTCATCTTTTTGCGGTTTGCATAGGCCTACACTAACGTTATTTCATAACGTTATTCCACACTTGAGAAAAGAAAACAGCCTACCTCACTCCTCAGCGGGATCTGCTCCTCATATCAGGAGATATTGCTCCTCATATCAGCACTGTTCTGAGGAAACTTTTCTCCATAAGGTAGGCTATATTATGCCTCACTCGATCGCGACGCGCTTTGTTTACAGCTGATGTGGGCGTTCTCAGAATTTGTGTTTGAATAGCACGCGCTCTCCGGGGAGTGGTCACATTACTTTTGAATGGCTCGTAATTAGCTCGACTGGAGTCGTTCTCTTTTTATACAGATTACAGAAGCTGAGAATATTTGTTTTTTATATAAATTACTTAATTTAAAAGATTCAATCTCAAGCTTTATGCCCGTGGGTCTGTTTGCCTGTTTGACTGAATTTTCGCGGAGTTATAGATCATTTTCGAACGCGTTTCAAATGGGAGTTTACTGACAGAGAGAAGGCAGAAATCGCATCATGTTAATTTTTCTTTATTTGTCAAAAAGCAAAACACTTTATTTTTATTATGAGTATACAGAAAAAAAATAGAAACTGAACAGGATCGATTGATGTATTACACGAAAATGAAAGATCAAAATTAACAGAGCATTTAGTGTTTATTTTCATTGCAAAAAAAAAAAAAACCGAGCAAAACGCGCGGGCGCGTTTTTGGTCCCCAGAGGGTTAAGTTTTGTGAAACACTTCTAGTTTGGAAAGCCAATATGCGGATGGGGCGTAAACGATCATGCATATTTAGTAGTTCACACCTGATGTGCTGAAGGGCCGCTGTGCCTTGGTGAAACGGTGTTTGTAGGCTACGTGAAGAGCTCTTTTCCAAAACGCCATAAACCTAAAAAGCTGCCTCAAAGATCCACCAAAAGTAATGATTATGAATATGTAAAATATTGCAATAAGACATTTTAATTGTTTATTAACTTCTGGCAAAGATGAAGTTGACGATAGGCTATTGACTCGCGATCTTCGCAGTAGGCTAGTGAACGCACCGGAGAAATGCACATTTATTAGGCTACATAGTTTTTTGTTTTGGATGGTTTTGTTTAGAACCAGCTTTCTGTAAATATATTTCAAATTTTTTAGACATGTGAGGCGAGTAGGCTAAGGTCTGGTTAATGATGATCTCCAGCACCTTATGTTGTGATTGCTAGCCTATATTTAATTTTTATGTATTAAATCCAGGAAATTTGTTAATGAAAAAATTATTAAAATTAAGATACAATTAATACAAAACGAAATTCGTTTTAAAGAAAGGATTTGTACTTTCTGTTTTGAGGTCTCTGTGAGAGTTTGAAAGTCTTTTAGTGCTGCTTTCAGAGCGCTCGCGTCCATAATGGAGAACTGTCACGTAATATTATTTTTTCCTCATAAATGCGAACACGAAAAATAAAAGACAAAAAACTTTTAAGTAAAACTTACTCCGAAATTGTGTCCTCGGCGGAATTCGCTCTTCAAAATGCTGCCGTTCGTCGTCTGAGTTACAATCTTTCTCTGAGGAAAAGGTGCATTCTTCCTCGCTGTCCAGAATCATCTGAAGGGCGTCTTTACCGGAGAAGCGTGCCATACTCAAAACGCGATGAACTATCAGTAAGTCTGATGAAGAAACTGTGTTTTTATGGCATTGATCGGGGGGCGTATGCGATGCATACTGGATCACCTAAACTATTTACCATGTGAATAGCGCCGGGGGCGGGGCGGTTTATAGAGATAATGAGGCAGAAGGAAAAACGGTACCTCTCCTTGCTTTCAAACGGATTACATGAGTTGAAAACATTTGTTTTTTATATAAATTACTTCATTTACAAGATGAGATTTCAAGCTTCATAAAGACATATCTCACATGTCTGTGTGAGAAGTATTCGCTGAGTTACAGTTCATTTTCGGACGCGTTTCAGAATGGACTACACTGACAGAGAGAAGGCAGAATTCGCTTTGTGTTTATTTTTCTTTATTTGGCGAAAAGTCAAGTCAAGTCAACTTTATTTATATAGCGCTTTTCACAATACAGATTGTATCAAAGCAGCTTCACAGTATTAAATAAAATAGTACATCAGTGTTAGTTTCTAGTGTAAAACGTCCACGTTTGGTAATGCTGATCAATAGTATTGTTGATTGATTCATTAAATTAAGTATCCCCAACTGAGCAAGCCAAAGGCAACGATGGAAAAGCACCACACTTTGTTTTTATTGTGAGTATACACAAAAATAATACACATTTAACAGAATCGATTGATGTACGAAACTCCTATGAAAAATCAAAGTCAACAGAGTATTTATGAGTTTCTTTTACACTGATAAAAAAAGTGAGCTGGTATCGCCGGCGATACCGTCGACCTCAGGGGGTTAATATCACCACACAAATTTATACATTTATTCCTTTTTTCTGAACTGTCTTGGCCATCGAAAACACGTGTTAGATTAACGTCCAATTAAAATGACTAACCATGTATGTAAGTGATTGTAAAGTAGACTCTTACTGTGCCAATTTGGTGTTTTTGATCACTGGCAGCAGTCTCATCACTGCTTCATCAAATTTTCTGTATTTCTGCAGTTCAAACTTCTCTTGAGTCTCTTCTGACATCAGGAGCACAAACACCAGACCAGACCATTGAGCAGAGGACAGATTCTGTGCTGAGAGATTTCCTGAGCTCAGATTCTTCTGGATTTCCTCCACAAAGTCATCTTTTAGTTCACTCAGACAGTAGAAGAGATTGATGGTCCTCTCTACTGATACCTCCATCTCTATTGTCTGTTTGATATAGTCAGCAGTGTCTTTAATGCTCTCTGTTTTGAGTTCCAGTCCTGGCAGCAGTTCCTTCAGGTCACTCTGATTGGACTCCAGTGAGAGACCCAGAAGAAACCGGAGGAAAAGGTCCAGGTGTCCATTTTTGCTTTGTAATGCCTTGTCCACTGCAGCCTTATGAAGTTTAAACAGTGGCTTTTTGGAGAGTTTCTGTGTCATTTCTTTCCAGAATGGAAGAAATGGGTTTGCCTTCTTGTTTTTGTTAATAAAAAACACATAGAGAGCAGCAAGGAATTCTTGTACACTGAGATGTACAAAGCTGTAAACATTTCTGGCTGAAACAGTTTCCTTCTGAAATATCTGAGTGCATAACCCAGAGTACACTGACCCTTCAAGGACATCTAGTCCACATTCCTCAAGATCTTCTTTGTAGAAAATCAGTTGACCTTTCTTCAGCTTTTGAAAGGCCAGTTTCCCAAGCTTCAGAATAATCTGATCAAAAGACAATGCATTGGAATTAGATTCAGGGCCATCACAGTATTTTTCTTCCATCTGTTGCTGCTGAGAAATTAAGAAACTTGTGTACATCCCTGTGAGAGTTGTGGGAGTTTTGTCATTGTTCTCTCGAGCCAGTAGAGGCTGAAGAACAATAAGAGAGATCCAGCAGAAGACAGGGATGTGGCACATGATGTACAGGCTCCTGAATTTCCTGATGTGACTGATGATGTTCCCAGCAAGCTCAGAACTGCTGTTTTTGATGAAGTAATGCTCTTTCTGCTCATCGTTAAATCCTCGCACTTCGGTGACCTGATCAATGTATCTTCGGGGAATCAGACTGGCTGCTGCTGGTCTAGATGTGATCCAGATGAGAGCAGAGGGAAACAGATGTCTTTTGATCAGGCTTGTAACTATCTTACTCAGTGTTGTTTTTTTGTGAACATCTGTAAATCTGCCACCCTCTTTAAAGCTCAAAGGGAAGCGACATTCATCCAGCCCATCAAAAATGAACAAGACTTTACCATCACCTTTAGGAAGAGAAGGTAGTTCTTTAGGATCACTAAAGAAGTGTTCGTGAAGCAGTTCCATGAGACTGCAGTTCTCCATATTCAGGTTTAGCTGACGGAACGGCAGAGGAAAAATAAAGGTTATATCCTGATTTTCTTTTCCTTCAACCCAGTCAAGGATGAATTTATTGACAGAGACAGTTTTTCCTACCCCTGCGATCCCCATCGTCAGCACCTTTGTGTTTCGTTTAAAAATGTCATTACACTTGATTCCCGTCTCCTTGGCAGTCGGTCGGTTGTGATTTGATTCAATCTGTGTCACCTCGTGCTCGTTCACTCTTCCTCCAGTCTCATTCTCCACCACGTATAAATCAGTGTAAATATCGTTCAGGTATTTCCGATGACCCGTCTGTGAATTACCAATCAATATCTGCTTGTAGTCCCGTCTTAATATGTCCTTCAGTCTGCGGCTGGCTTCTGTGTAATCAAGAGCAGCTTGACTGTCATCTGCAGTAGAACCTTTAAAAAAGAGGGAAAAGACAGCAAAGACTAAATTATCATGTTTTTTATAAAGTCTGAATAAAACCTATTTGTAATTTGTAACCTGGTCTGCAGTTCCAATTTCAAAAATAACTACAGCACGTGTCATCAAGTTTTTGTCATTAAAACGCTCTTGTATGTAGGACTCATTTCTTACGCATCTAATCCCATGCCTCCGTTGCTAATTCCAATTGCTAATTGAACACGTGTGCATGATCAGTCAAAAGCATCAGATTACATTGGGGGGAGTTCACAAAGCAGCCTGAACTCTGAAGGACAATCACACACACACACACACGCAGAAACCCACTACACAAGGGACTTTTACCCATAACGTCACTTTTCAATGTACTACATATATCCCTCTTGTGTTAAGACGCGTCTATAAACCACAGGAAAGCATATATATGTTCTATCGTAACATTAATCGAACTGTAAATGCCTATAATATGCATAATAATGTATCTTTGCATTGCTACAGCGTCTATATTCGGTTTTTATATCCTGTGTGATCCTCTCGACCTGACGAAGTTGAATTTCGATAACCAACTGCAGTAATTTGTATCATTTGACACATTTCATATGTCTTGAGCAAATCTTCTCAAATTCGATCTCACTCATGACTCATTCAAGTGGGCGTGTCTAACAGGACAAAGGAAAATCTTCCCGCCCGAGATGCTCTAAGATGATTGGTCCGCACCAAGTAGGCGTACGTTAAGTCTTTCCATAAGAAGACTTACCTAGAGTTCTTCAGCAAGCACTTTTACGAGCCCACTTCGTCAGTGAGAAGATCCATGGCTCCCTTTAAGGGAGCATTCTCCGTTTCTCTTTTCTTTTTCTTTAAGTCTTTTCTTTATTTTCGTCTTCGGACTCTCCCTACGTTCAGTGAAGCGAACGTAGCTGGCAACTTCAACTCAAAGAAAAAGACTCTTTTGAAATTCCCGCGACCGCGCTCAATGGAAGAGAGGGGAGTGCAAGCTCCTCTTCCTTAAGGACACACGCACGAGCATGACTCTGCGTTCTTCAGCAACAAAGAGAACCATTTTGCAAGATAAGTTTTATTGAACTTCTAATGTGATCTGATTCCCTGTTGGCTCTCAAAGGGATCTTTGTCTGTAGTAAGTTGCCAGTCTCTTCTTCAATTCTCCTTCTCATTCTCTCTCTCATCCTTTTCTGTCATTCTATCTATTTTATTTTTCTGTCTATTTTATTCTCCCTTTTACTGTTATTCGTTATCTTGTATTGTTTAACTGTATGTTATGTACATAGACATATAATCCTTGTATATTGTGTAGTTCGTATATTCTGTAGTTTTGGCATTTATTAAAACCCTTAATATTCTTGATTGATTCTGTCTATAATTCTCACATCACAAAGTCAATGAAATGTTTGATCTTAGCTACAAAGCTTTACAATTTGTGACTTTTCAGTAACCTACATTTTATAAGGACAGGAGAATAGTTTCATGGCCAGAAAATGAAGCTAGCGCAAGTTCTGCCAGGAAGACTCAATCGTTCGCATCATGTATTACCTTCTCTCCTATCCAATCATATCCTTATAGCCAGTATAAAAGGGCGGTACTTACTCATGTCTGAGTTCGCAGATGCTGTCGCTTCAACCAGTTCGCACAATCGACACCGGCGTTCACTCACTCGCGTTTCGATTTCAATCATAACACAAGTCTCGTTGATTTGATCTCAGCAATTTCTCGGGGTGCGCGAGCGCGACACCAAGGATGTGGCGGCTTTAAATCTCACGAGAGGCGATCCTCACAGGGTTTTTTCTAGTCCAAGTTGAAGTTCCACTTTCAAGGCTTTTACGTCGGTAGGCGCTTCCAGCGGCCACTGTTTACATGTCCCCATTAATATGATTAAACTTCATTCAGGTAAGTATATTAATTTGCTACTCCACTGCTACTTCATCAGCGGTAAAGTTCAAATGGTGACTGTGGTGACATGGTAGTTGTGCATTTACAGCTCGCGCTCCTCATCTGCTCACTCACCATGTTAGAGTGCCTTTCAACTTGATTTTCGCTTCTCTGAATTCGTTATTGCTTCGGCATTTATGGTGATGTTTTGCCAATCACTTCCCGACTGCCGGGAAGATTTCGACTTTTGCCTAGATGATTGCAGACTTCAACGTGTGTTCTAACGTCTCTGAACATTTTCATAGAAACCACCTAAACAATCTTCCACACAAACTTTTAAAGGGACATTACAGTTTGAGGTGGAAATGACACCAATACCGTGTAACAGCTATATTTTGTATAAAAAGTAATATTGATAGGTTGTCTCATATGAAATACTATAATGCATTATTTTACTAGTGCTTAATTTAGTATTAATAGTTACCAGTCAAGTCATACTTTTAAACTGCATTTTCATTGTCGAACTTTAAAATCCCGGGTGTGCGACAGGGAGAAAACAGTGATTTTGACACCTATAAGAGGTTGAAAAGCTTTAAAAAAAAAAAAAAAAAAAATATATATATATATATATATATATATATATTTCACTATAAGTATCTCATTAGACAGGGCATTTATCTCTCCTCTGTTAACAATGGCCACTCAGTGCTAATTAAGCGATCCGATCATCTAGACGAAGGATGCATATCCGTTCAGATTTGGACATTCGGAACAGCAAAGGTTAGACGAATTGCAGAGTCTGCTCAGGCTTCTTTCATTAGCGCTTTACCGGAATTATCTTATAGTGGCTGCTAACATCTTTTGGTTTCGAAATAGTGGCAAAACTTATGTTGTACGTGCTAACGAGCTCGGTTGCTTCACTAGGCAGATCCTCTTGTTAGACGATTATGCTATTCCTGAGACATTCATCTGGCAATCAGTAGTCTCCAATTTCATGATTAAGGTCATGCAAGCACATTTCTGACCTCTGCAATGCCATAGCTATGCACCTTAGTTTTCAGGCGGCTGTACCCTTCAGCAACCCTTATCCATCACCCTGCCCTTCTCTAACAGCGATCACGTATATTAGTGACTATGCTCAATCCAGCTAGACCATGTATCATCGAAGGTGTGGCTTCCTACACCTTAAGAGCTTATATTTCTGCAGAATTGATTATAATGTTTCGCTTTATTTCCCATCCTGATCACGGACAGTTGGTCCTCGCTCGTCTACAAATTACGAAATCGATGTATGGTGGGTCTTCAGTGTCCCCAGGGTGTGTGTGAGTGGTTTGGCTAGGAATGCCCAAATATATTTTCATATACTATGCCGGAATTATTATTGAAGGCGAGCAAAGCGCATGGTTGTCTACTCTGTCCCTTTGGATCCAGTCGGCTGCTGCTCCCAGCAAGGGGTGGAGTTCAACAGCTCGTTTTCCAGCTTTCAGGATGGTTAGTTGATGAATTATGTAGCTTATGTGTAGTTATCTTCTAGTTATTGATTAGCTCATTCTGTCTCGATATGCTATAAATCATATTCCGGGAGCTGGATTCATGTAGCTTTAGGGTTTGTGATGCCTCTAATCTAGAAGGAAGGCCGCACAGTCCCTCTCAGCGTTGTTGTAGTCCTTAAAAAGCAATCTCTTTAAATTATATATTCAATGCTTGAACTTCATGCATTGTAATTTTGCAGATATTGTTTATGCTTTAAAAGCAACATTACAGGAAGTGAAATCCATTTAACCCCCCTTTATTACCTCCATCTGTAATGGTCTCTTCTCCTCCCATTTTTCATGTTCAGATTGTAGCCACGTTTTAACAGCATTCATGGCTCATGCTTGCCTGGTAAAACCAAACTCCGCTACTTCGCTTTGCTTCGTGGACAGAGTCTGGAAGGGCATAATTGAAAAGCGTTTCTCTATCGTGGTGTGGGTGCTTGTCTGAAGTTTAAAATCATTGGTACCCGTAAACCAATCATATAACGTTCGGTTATGACGTGTGTTATGCGCAGGCTCAGCCGCATCTAATTTCCACTGTAAACACACGTATGATGAGAAAACAAAACCATCGAGCGAAATACTGGAGTGAACATGGCTGTGAACGACTTTCGCAGATTTTGTAAATCTACGCATCCATGGTACAATCAGTATCTACGTCACGGCTCTCAGCCCGCCCTCTGTTCGTTGTTGGCCGGCTGTTTTGCGGCCGGAGGAAATCTGAGAGATAGGTTGCTATCTCAGACCGCGCACAGAGCAAACTGAAATTGAGCGGAAGTATGAAGTCTGACGTAGTCAGGCTAGGCGCATGCATCCAGGGGAATTTATTTCAGTTCAAACACTCTAATCTCACCGCAGTCTTTCTTTTTCTGATTCACCTCCTCACCTAATTCTTTACTCTTTCTAAGCACTCCAACTGACTCAAGTTCTAGTTTCACATTAACAATTTCTAAAATAAGCAAAACATTTTGTCCTTCTCATCTGATTAAATCCTTAAAAACCTGCCCTAGATCCTCTGATCACTGGTCATTCCTTCAGGATCGGGACAGCCACTTCAGCAGATGAACGTGGCATTTCTACTCCAGCTATCAAGATGCTGGGCAAATGGTCTTCCTCTGCACTTGAGTCCTAAATAAGACCAGATTTAAAAACTATCCTCGAAGCTCAGCAAGCTCTCCGGTAACAGTCCAGGTAAATACCTATTTAAACACTGGTGGTGGTGTCTGGCCAAGTGGCTTTGCATGTATTATGATGGCTGTGGTCCATCGACTGAACTTAAAGACGGCCAGCAGCCACGTAGCAAATTAAATTGCTGCGATCAGTCGACAGATCCAAAAGTGGCTGAGACTCACGCGACATAACAAAAAGATGGCCGTGCCCCATGTGACAGGTCCAAAGGTGGCCGTGGCTCATGTGATCGTAACAATATAATGGTCAGCGGTCCATATGACAGAACTTAAAGATGGCTGTGGTCCATGTGTCCTATCAAAAGATGGCCTGCGGCCATGTGTCCTATCAAAAGATGGCCTGTGGGTTTTTGTCTGTTTAAACAGTTGTTACATTTTATGGTTTCAAGTGGCTGCGGCCAAGTGTACTACCAAAAGCGGCTGTGGCCCATGTGTTCTATCAAAGGACGGCCTGCGGCCTATGTGTCCTCTCAAAAGATGGCCTGCGGCCATGTGTTCTATCAGAGGACGGCTGTGGCCATGTGTCCTATCAAAAGATGGCCTGTGGCCCACGTGTACTATCAAAAGACGGCCTGTGGCCCACGTGTACTATCAAAAGATGGCCTGTGGCCCACGTGTCTATCAAAAGATGGCCTGTGGCCCACGTGTCTATCAAAAGATGGCCTGGGGCCCATGTGTTCTATCAAAAGATGGCCTGTGGCCCATGTGTCCTATCAAAAGATGGCCTGTGGCCCATGTGTCCTATCAAAAGATGGCCTGTGGCCCACGTGACTTATCAAAAGATGGCCGTATTATATATAAAAAAAAAAACACGCATAAGTCTAATATTTTTTCTTTCTATTTTAGGAACTTCAGGATTCACGACGGGTGGGTATACTTCCTCTACCGTTCTTTGGGGGTGGGCCCCGTCCCGGTGGATTATTACTCCACCTATCTTTGGGGGTGAGCTGCGCCCCTGCCTTCGTCTTCAGGCAGGATATGCAGATTCCGTACCCTCGGAATGCGAGTTACGGACGGGGCCTATGCCAAAGAATTCGATTGTTTGCTGAGCTCTTAAATAAATGTTTATTGTCACAGTATTAATTCTCCCGAATCTTTCTGGTAGAAATGAAGCTAGCGCAAGTTCTGCCAGGAAGACTCAATCGTTCGCATCATGTATTACCTTCTCTCCTATCCAATCATATCCTTATAGCCAGTATAAAAGGGCGGTACTTACTCATGTCTGAGTTCGCAGATGCTGTCGCTTCAACCACCTCCATCCTCCCCATCCACCACCAAGACGGGACTTTTCCTTCATCTCCCTAACATTCTATGCTGGGTCCTCCCCTCCATCACCTCCAGACGGGCTCTCCCCTCTACCCTGAAGACGCCAGGATGTCCTCTCCTCCTTCCACCCCACCACCACCAGATGGCCCCCTTCCTTACTTCGCAGGGGGTGAGCTGCGCCCCTGCCTTCGTCTTCAGGCAGGATATGCAGATTCCGTACCCTCGGAATGCGAGTTACGGACGGGGCCTATGCCAAAGAATTCGATTGTTTGCTGAGCTCTTAAATAAATGTTTATTGTCACAGTATTAATTCTCCCGAGTCTTTCTGGTAGAACTATTTTTCCTGAAATTATAAGAAGTGATAACTTTATTGAGAAGTTGATAAGTTAATCTTACGGGCGTTTGCTGGACAAACAGATTGTTCAATAACTAAATTAATTCCATTAAAGGTTATCTCATACAATCGATCTGTAGAAGACTGTCGATATATTAATGACGAACCATAACCCGTTGTGGTAATCATTCATATATACAATCGATCTATTTTCAGCTTCGATAATTTAATGTAACTGTAATATGCAATATAGAGGTCGACCGATTGATCGGTCGGCCGATTGATCGGCCGATTTTTTGCATTTTTAACATAATCGGCATCGGCCAATATCCAAGTGTATCAAGCCGATTATTAGGCAGGCGCATCTGTGGGCAGCCTAGTGTTGTTGTTGTGGAACACGCATTCGACGCACGCTGCGCCTAGAGTCATTCTCCAGCAGAGTGAGCAGACCTCATCCAGTGCTTAAGGAAGGAGCTAAGTTCCTTGGAGAAAACTCCTTTATATTTAATTAAAAACTTTTGATATGTTACTGCCAACTTAGAGAAAAAACATGAATAGGCGACATGACGTTCGGCTACTTTGAAATTGATAGCGTAGTTGAGGTTGCATTAGCACAGCAGAAGGGTTGCGATCATGTCACAATAAGTAAGCAAGAATTTACAGACAGTGAATCTGAGACTTTTATTTGTTCTGTTTGTGTGTCTTATATTTGAGAGGGTTGTCACTCAATGCAGAGAAGTAAGTAATAAAAAAAAGAGACCAACTATATGCTAGTGAAGGACTGGCTTTGCTTTGCTAGGGTTGGGTAGCTACAGACAGACCCAGTGCTAATACGGCACTGGTGCCTTAACGACCGTTATTTACCGGACAACGCGCATTTCTGTGCTTCATATCAGTGCTACTGTTATGTCTGTGCTTCTCTTGGATGCTCTGAAAACGGACGTTAGAATAACAGAAACATCGCTTCGCTGCACTTGACACTAGTCAGCAGTTAACTTTAACATTCCGTTAGCTAGTAGCTGGATTAAACACGGTTAAAATGCTGGCCAAACAGTATGTGTGACTGTATTTCACTGTAGACTAGGGGTGGAACGGTACATGTATTCGTATTGAACCGAAACGGTACAGGCGTCACGGTTCGGTGTATAAATTTCCACGGAGAATACACGCTATAAAAATAAATAAAACTCGCGTGCAAAGTAATGCGGAACTACTGTTAGATACGCGGGTTCTTTAGGGACACCTAATCTGTAGCTCCGCTTTAGCTCCGGCTGCGATGTAAAGATTGCAATGCGTTGTGTGTGTGTGTGTGTGTGTGTGTGTGTGTGTGTGTGTGTGTGTGTGTGTGAGAGAGAGAGAGCGCGGGCGCGATCGAGATCGAAAAGTTGCGTGTTTAAAGTCGCAAAGTGTTTACTTATATTTGTGTGCAAATGCGCGCGCGTGTGTGTGTGTGAGGCGCGGGCGCGATCGAACAGTGGAAACATAAAAACATACTCCGTCATTTTGTTTATCAGGACATCATTCAAACTGCAAAGCGTTTAAGTTACTGTTAATTCAAATGTTAAGGAAAACAAATATATTAATCTGAAATGTAGCAAATTAATTTTCAATTCATTCAGGTACAATTACCAAACATATCTCAAGTTCTTTTTGTCTTTTGTACAAGTGCAGATTGGTAAAGTGTTCAATAAATGTTTTTGTTGAGAAATCTTGTCTATCTTAAGTATTTATTTGTGTTACATTTTATCTTTCAAATAGAGGTTAAAAACAAGCACATAATCGGCCAAATATCGGCCAAAATAAATCGGCAGCATTTATCGGCCATCGGCCGACCCGGATTTCAAAAGATCGGCATCGGCCTGAAAAAAAACCATATCGGTCGACCTCTAATGCAATATATATATTAACCCTCTGAGGTCGAAAAACGCGCCGGCGCGTTTTGCTGGATTTTCTTCACATTGTAGCACTTTAAACTTAAATTACTCCGTCATTTATGGTCATACAGAAAAAAGAAATATAAAAAAAGAATCTGTGATATTTCTACTTTTGTATGTGTCCACTTACAATCAAATCAAAACATTGTGCTTTTGTAAAATA
This sequence comes from Scardinius erythrophthalmus, assembly GCF_964197995.2. NCBI lineage: Eukaryota > Metazoa > Chordata > Actinopteri > Cypriniformes > Leuciscidae > Scardinius > Scardinius erythrophthalmus. The sequence goes on from NC_138224.1 coordinate 51,206,350, forward strand.
AAGAAAATAAACGGTGTGCGTTCTGCCTCTCCGTCGCAGTGAACTTTTTTTTCTTGAGCACGTCTATAAACTGAAACAAAACTCAGCGAATACTTGTCACACATTTATGAGCCATATACCTTTATAAACATTTAAGTGTGTACTTTTAAATGATCGGATTCAAACTGAAAACAAATATTCTCTGTTTAAGTAATTTGTATAAAACCAACAAGATGTCCAGCTTCTCAAACGCTTCCTAATTTGTTTTAATTTGACCACGCCCACTCACGCAAAAGAGATTCACATGCAAATCTCCACATGGAACGCGAACGCGCTCATTACCTCAAAAACAAAACACCAAAACACTTCATCAGTCTCTGCTTTTCGTCGAGATTGAAAGACGCGCCGTGAGCTTACATTGGCTTTACCCAATTAGACAAGAAAGATGTAAGGTAAGAAATTCTTACATATTAGTTTGTTATTGTTGCATAAATTTCACATTGCAGTTGAACTGTTGCTAGATATATGGTGAATATTATAATATTTAGACCCGTGTTTACTGTTACTGTGTTTGTGGATATCTGCTCAAACGTAGATATGTATATGGTAACCATAATGTTTTATATTTGAGCGCGATCGCGTTTGAAAGTATCATATTTTGGATTGTTTGAAAAGCAAAACGCACCAAACGGCTTCATGTTTTTACTATTATCTCATTTCATATCATCATAACGAATGGAAACATTTGAAGTAACATGATAATCAATATATTTTTTCTCTAGCTTAGTTGTTACTGAAATCTTTTGGAAGATTTATATGCTGCTATAGGTTATTGTTATTATTTTATGCAGCACTGCGCATAGCCTATGCCTACAAGGCACAACAAACCTGGTGTTCATTATATTATATATTGTTGGAAACATTTGTGTGTGTGTGTGTGTGTATTCTGTGAATTTTAAAAAGCAATTTCAATTCGTCCAAAATCGTGCAGGCCTTTCTCTTGATATCAGTATGTTCACTTTTTTCTTTCTTTCAGGGCCCAGATGCCACTGAGTCCTGATGACTTCAACATTCACACAAGTCTCTGTACATGAACATGGTAAAGTGAAAATCAAACACCTTGGAAATGAAAGGTATGTACAATGTTTTTAGGAATGGCACAAAGGTCTCTTTCTTTGGATCATTGTTTTCAATCAGTGCTTTTTTGTCATTTGTTGTGTATATTTGGATTATGTTGTGTTGTAAATAAATCCAAACAGTTTAAAAGCCATTCTTTTTTAAATCTCCTCATTCTTGGTGCAAGGTTGGTCAGAATGGCAGGGCTTGATAGCTCCTAATAGGGCCATTAGGGAGTGTCTTTGTCTTTCTCAGGTGTGAAAAGCTTACATATTAATGAGGTGATCCGCCCCTCCCGCATAAAGCTTTATCACACAAAACACGTCGTAAAATTTTTAAATCAATATATTGTCTTCTCTGAATGAGCAGTCAGGGTGATTTTTACATAGTTTTGGAGCAAATATTCTAGGCTATGTCATACAATTTTCAAAAGTCTTGTGAAGAAATAATCAGTATGGGTTTCATGGCCTTATTTCAGTGAGAATTTTTTTTTTGTATTTTCACAAACCACGCATAAATATCATTATCTCAAAACTACAAACTTTTACACACATGCTGCTGATATATTATTGTAGCAGAGTTTGTGCTGAATACAGTGTAATCAGACTTTAGCCATGAAAATGTCACAAGTAACAGAAATAACCACAAATGTCAGAGCATGTCAGAACACCTCCAGGCCCAGAAAACAGCTCAGACCCCAGAGGGTTAATCATATTCCTGATTAATTATTAAAATTCCCTATATATAATTTGAGCTAATGTTAATGTACTGCCCAGTGCGGTTACAGTTTGTCCCCAGCTTTATGCAGTTATTAATGCAGTTATGAGAGAGAGAGAGAGAGAGAGAGAGAGAGAGAGAGAGAGAGAAGCATGTGCGCCAATATTATTATTTATTTATTAATTCAATTCGTTTTAATTAATTCGTTCATTCTTTTTTTTTCTATTAGTGACAGTAGACTAGCCTAATAAATGAAACGCAAAGCCCTTTTAACAAGTATAGGCATGTCAATAATTATTTATTTGTTATATTATCTGCAATAATTACGTAAACTGATATAGCAAATTGGTTATCAGCATGATTAATAAATTATATTAACTGTATCCAGAAAGGGAGCAGAGAATGTGACCGATCTAGCGAGAGTTTAAGCACTCTCACAAACACTCCTGTTAAAATCACAGAAGCTGACGACACTGCGACATGAATCTCTTACATCGAAATCTGCACTTTGTTGTTTGACGGGAGAATTCACGAGTTTCAGTCAGAATTCAGACAGAGAGCGCGCACTGAACAAAACTCTTCGTTTCAGCAATGACTAATCTGAATGCCTCTGATTAGCCAATCACATTTAACAGAAACAGGTGACTTGTTATAATGCACAGCGCTGCAAAATGAAATCTGACGGAATTCTGCCGAATACATCAAAAAATACTTGACAAATGCATTCACAACCTTGCAACTATGTTATTGTACTTTAATAGCCTACATAAAGTAATACATCCTTTCCATTCAGAGTTTAGCCCGCAACAATAGAATAATTAATATATATATATTATATATATTAATAGGTTAAAATAAAATAAAACATCTACTACACTTTTTCAGTAAAAAAAACAAAAACAAAAAAACAATCCTCCTGAAGTTCTCATGTATACTTTCCTTATGTGGGCTTCTGGGTCGCTAGCACCTTTATTTGACACTGACACGTAAGTGCCAGCTTTGCAGGTCATGCATTCTGCTTTACACGGATCCCGACTGAAACGAAAACACGGGAATTTTCTCTGTAAATCATCTGTGAATTTACATTTGGGCTTTTTTTACGCTGTTCAGGAGCCATGTGCCACTGTTGATAAGCAAGCCGTGGTGCTGAGGGTAATGACTGAGATGCAGTTTGACCAATGTTTGCGTTACGTACATGACCAATCAAGGCGTGTGAGAAGGCGGTACCTAAAGCAATGCTAGAACACACATCAGCCCGATCACTTGTTTAGAGTTCATGTAAGACACGTCGCGTCTGAACACGTTGTTGTCTTTGGAGCTCCATCGATTTGATTTATAATTCTTGATTTTCTCTTTAAACTCACTTACAACGAACATTTTCTACTTTTCCTCACTGAGAAGCACTAACTTACTGCTCAAACCTCATAGTTACAACGCGGACTGTTGAGCTGACGCGTCTCAAGCCTATTAGTGATCCAACAACGGATACTCTTATAGGTTACTCCTGTGGATCACGGCTGAACGCGTCTTCTCCACACTCATTTACAAACATTTTTTCGCCTATCGTGCGTCTATTCTACACCCGTACCACTAAAAAACGGATTAGATCCAAGACTTCAGTCATAAACTAGTATTAATATTGATAGCATCACTGGTAGCGTCGTTGCTAACGTACTGTCCATCTGTTAAAATGGCGAATATATCAGATGTAAGTAGTCTACCTTTTGGTGCAGGTGAGGACATATTTGAGCTGCACGCGGTGCAGTCTGAACTGGAAGCTGTTAAGAAACAGATCCACGACCTTTTAGTCAGACAAGCCGAGCTGCAAGACCGGCGTCTAGCTCTTGAAACATCACGCACCGATGCACACAAATCAGTGATTAACGTTACTAACCCGCTGACTCCGACCTCGTCTACTCCGTGCGGTTCTCAGCATCGGTCCCGAGCGCCGAGTTCACGATCAGCCATGGTCTCGTTCACTCCGGCTCCAACACGCAATCACGAAGCCTGGATGGTTCCGCAGCGGAAGACGCGAGTCAGGTCTAGACCAAGAATCTCTCCGCCCTTCCCGGTTTTCGAGATATCCACCCAAAACCGCTTCTCCCCTCTACGCGAAACAGAACGCGATGCTGTGATCATCGGCGATTCCATCGTTCGGCACGTACAAGCCACGTTAGGTAAAAGTAAGGTGCACAGTCACTGTTTTCCTGGTGCTCGTGTTTCTGACATCGCTGCTCGCGTTCCCGAGATTCTAAATGGTGACGAGCGCGTCGGAACTGTGGTCCTGCACGCGGGAGTGAACGACATCAGGATGCGCCAGACGGAAGTTCTGAAAAAAGACTTCAGGAATCTGATCGATACGGTACGCAGCACATTGCCCGAAACAACGATCATTGTGTCAGGACCGCTTCCCACGTACCGACTAGGACTTGAAAAGTTTAGTAGATTATTCGCGCTAAATGAATGGTTAATTTCATGGTGCAGTGAGCAGAAACTGCTCTTTGTAAATAATTGGAATCTGTTTTGGGAGCGTCCTAGGCTTTTCCGTGCTCATGGCTTACACCCAAGTAGAATCGGAGCAGATCTCCTGTCGGATAACATCTCCAAAATGTTAAATAGCTTTTGACTAGTAACCAAAAGTCCAAATCATAGTCTCTGCTGCACCAATTTAACTGATATAAATACTAGTGTAGAACATTGCATAGAAACTGTGTCTATTCCTCGTTTAGTGCGATCAAATAATAAATCTGCAGGATCTTGGAAAAATCTAATTGTTATTAAAACAGAAAATGTTGCTATTAGTAAACAAAAACAATTTCTAAAGCTAGGTCTTCTAAACATTAGATCACTCACACCTAAGGCAGTTATTGTAAATGAAATAGTCACAGATAATAGCTTCGATGTACTTTGCCTTACTGAAACCTGGCTTAAACCAAATTATTATTTCGGTCTAAATGAGTCTACTCCATCAGGATACTCCAATAAGCATGAGCCCCGTCTGATTGGTTGTGGCGGCGGTCTTGCAACGATCTATAAAGATATTCTTAATGTTACTCAGAAAACGGGTTATAAGTTTATTTCGTTTGAAGTACTTGTACTAAATGTTACGCTCTTAGATGTTAAAAAAACATCCCTTTTATCTCTAGCCTTGGCTACCGTATATAGACCGCCTGGGCCTTACGCTGAATTCCTAAAAGAGTTTGCAGATTTTCTCTCAGACCTATTAGTCAATGTCGATAAAGCATTAATTGTTGGAGATTTTAATATACACGTAGATAATCAAAATGATGCGTTAGGGGCTGCGTTTACAGATTTATTAAACTCCTTTGGGGTCAAGCAAAACGTTACCGGACCAACTCATCGTTTTAATCATACACTCGATTTAATTATATCACATGGAACCGATCCAACCGATATAGATATCATTCCACAAAGTGATGATGTCACTGACCATTACATGGTAACTTGCAAATTACGTACTCCTGTAATATGTCATGCTGCACCGCGTTATCGACCAGGCAGAACAATCCTTCCATCCACCATAGATAATTTTTCAAATAGCTTATCTGATCTGTCTCAGCTGCTCAGTGAACCCAAACAAGCAGATGAACTAGAGGAATTAACTAGCACTATGAGCACCATTCTCTCTGGAAAATTGGATATTGTCGCACCCATGAGATTAAAAAAGGTCAGAGAGAAAAGTAAAGCACCATGGTACAATAATACTACGCATGTTTTAAAGAGAGAAACCCGTAATTTAGAGCGTAAATGGAAACAAACTAATTTAGAGGTCTTTAGAATCGCGTGGAAAGACAGTATGTCACGTTATAAAAAGGCCCTAAAAGTGGCCAGGGCTGAGCACCTCCGCAAACTAATAGAAAACAACCAAAACAATCCTAGGTTTTTATTTAACACCGTGGCTAGACTAACAAATAAACAGATGTCACCTGAACAAAATATTCCGTTACAGTTTAGTAGTAATGATTTCATGAAGTTTTTCACTGAGAAAATAGAAAACATCAGAACCACAATTGTAAACGTTCAATCTTCGATCGCGCCTTATAATTCAGCCTCAATTATCACCCTGCAAGAACAATTACAGTGCTTTACATCTATAGAACAAATAGAGTTAAATAAACTTATCACTTCATCTAAAACAACAACATGTTCATTAGATCCTATACCTACTAAACTATTGAAAGAAGTGCTACCGATAGTGGAAGAGCCTCTTCTCAATATTATTAACTCATCTTTATCTTTAGGTCATGTTCCAAGAACATTTAAACTGGCAATTATAAAACCTCTCATTAAGAAACCACAATTAGACCCACATAATCTAGCAAATTATAGACCCATTTCAAATCTTCCTTTTATGTCTAAAATACTAGAAAAAGTTGTGTCCGCTCAACTGGGCTCTTTCTTGCAAGAAAATGATATCTATGAAAAGTTTCAGTCTGGATTCAGGCCGCATCATAGCACTGAAACTGCGCTTGTTAAAATCACAAATGATTTACTTTTAGCTTCTGACCAAGGCTGTATCTCAATACTAGTTTTACTTGATCTTAGTGCTGCGTTTGATACTATAGATCACACAATACTCTTAGATCGACTACAAAATTATACTGGTGTTCAAGGACAAGCATTAAGCTGGTTCAAATCATACCTATCTGACCGCTACCATTTTGTCTATTTAAATGGAGAAAAATCGATCATAACTCCAGTAAACTATGGAGTGCCGCAGGGATCTGTGTTAGGCCCTCTATTATTCTCAATATATATGATGCCACTTGGAAATATTATAAGGAAACATGGAATTAGTTTCCATTGTTATGCTGATGACACTCAAATATATATTTCATCACGGCCGGATGAAAACGCTAAATTATCCAAATTGACAGAGTGCATTAAAGATATAAAAGATTGGATGACGCGCAATTTTCTTTTATTAAATCCAGACAAGACAGAGGTAATACTTATCGGTTCAAAAAACCGCCTACAAAACCTCGCTCCCTACAACTTTAATATAGTAGGATGTCCTGTTACTTTATCCTCTACAGTAAAAGACCTGGGTGTTATACTAGACTGCAACTTGTCTTTTGAAAATCATATTTCATATGTTACAAGAACAGCCTTTTTCCACCTTGGAAACATTGCTAAGCTACGTAATATGCTGTCAGTTTCTGATGCAGAAAAGGTAGTTCATGCGTTCATGACCTCGAGACTAGAGTACTGTAATGCTTTATTAGCTGGTTGTCCTGCATCCTTAATAAACAAGCTACAGTTAGTCCAAAATGCAGCCGCCAGAGTTCTTACTAGATCAAGAAAATATGATCATATAACACAGATTTTAACATCGCTACATTGTTTACCTATAAAGTCCCGTATTAATTACAAGGTATTGCTACTGACTTATAAAGCCATAAATGGCTTAGCTCCAGTCTATTTAACGGATCTTCTATCGCCCTACAATCCATCGCGCTCTTTAAGTTAAGGTCTCTAGTTCATAAACGCCAGAGGAGAACTGGCCCCCCGACTGAGCCTGGGTTCTCCCAAGGTTTTTTTTTCTCCATTGGGTGATGTGATGGAGTTCTAGGTCACCGTCAGGTCACTTGATGAAGTTTTTCGGTTCCTTGCCACTGTTGCCTTTGGCTTGCTCAGTTGGGGATATTTTGGGAATATTAATTTATTTTTATCAATCAATAAATTCCACTAGAAACAAACCTTGTTGTATTATTTTAATTTAATACTGTGAAGCTGCTTTGATACAATTTGTATTGTGAAAAGCACTATACAAATATACTTGACTTGACTTGACTTGACTTGACTTAAACACTACATTCATATTCACCAATCGGAATGAATTCAGTCCGATTGAAACAAAAGGTGTGCATTTAAACAATGAATGCCGAGTGCAGAAAGCAAAAGCCGAATCCCGGACATTTTGCGCGATCTGGAAATCCCGGCCGGACGCATTTTTGTAGGTCCAAAAAAGAGGACATGTCCGGGAAAAGGACGAATGGTCACCCTAGTTTAACCAATATTATCATTTTCTAGGTTTATTTATTTTTCCAAACTTTTCCAGGCTTGGTAATTGATTTTTTTTTTTTTTATGACTTTTCCCAGTTTTTCATGACTGTACGAACCCTGAATTTAAGACAAGGTTCAATATGTCATCTTATTATTATGAACATAATTTTAAAGTGCATTGACCAAAATTCATCATGAAAGATCTATTGTAAAATACATGATTGACGGGACGAATTGTGGCATGCCATGGGAAAAAACGTGCATTCTTAATGGCCAAATCTGTATATTTTCTTGTTTCTATGTACAGGCAGTGATTGTTATTTTCCCCAGCTCTGTTTTAAATGAGCTCCAACAGCGGTACATGTCTTCAAATTGCCTGTCAATTACGTTATAGTCAGAGTGAATTAAACGTTACCTTGCTTGTGATCGTTCTCCAGCTGCTCAGCCAGATTATTCTGATTAATCTTCCTCAGGATCTCCACCGTGATCTTCACAGCTTCTTCTGTTTTAAAAATCTCCACCATCTTATCCACAGTTCTCAACCTATCTGCATTCTCCATTTCAGATTTTGATATACACTTATGATCATTCTTTAAGTGCCACTGAAACCGACTTAGTTCAGCTTCTTCCAGTTCCATCAGTGAGTCCAGAAGCAGATCTTTAACAGACGCCATCGTCCTTCACAGATTCACACTGATTCACAGCTGCAGGACAAAAAGAAAAAGATCTAAAGCAGTTTCACTCCTAACATTTGGACCTAAGCACTCAAATGTTATTTGGATTATGAAATGAAGCTGTGATCGGATCTGGACTCTCATTGAACTCATCCAAACTCCTCTGTTAAAGAAGTCCTATAACGCTCCTTTTAACAAGATAATATAATAACACAAGGTAATATGAGTCTCAGGTGTCCCATAGAATGGTTCTGTGAAGTTTCAGCTCGAAATACCCCACAGCTCAATTATTATGCTATTCTGTAAATGCCCACTTTTGAGTGGAAACAAAGGCATGATGTTTTTGTGTGTGTGTCTCCTTAAATACAAATGAGCTGCTGCTCCCCATCCCCTTTTCCAGAAGTGGGCAGAGCCTTTACAGCTCCTGCCTCAGATACTCTGCCAGCAATAAATAAATCAGCTGTTTGATTTTGATTATCATCTCTGTCGTGGTCATTATGAAAAGGTTTTTTTTATTTATTTTTTTTTAAGCCTTGCCAATTTAAGCTTCTGATATATGGTTTTCTGAGCGCAAATACACAAAGCTCACAAAACCATAATTGGTTATGTCTCTGAACATAATCAGCTGCTCACATATATGTGAAATCACATATATATCAGTAGATTAGATCTGAGAAAGAGCATTTCTTGGACTCTCCAACAACACACTACTAATGCAACTCAAGGCCCTGTCTACCTAGGGCGGGAATTATTTAAATGAGGATGTAATTAGGTTTAAGCGAGTTCAGAAACAGTGCACACTGATAGAGAATAACTCCAGCTGGTTCACAGCATTTCTGAGCGTTTTCCCTATTTCTGTGTTCCTGGTTTTTTAAATCTGCCTGTGTCCTGGTTTTCCCGTTCCTGTCCTGCCCTCTGGAATTTTGTTTGATTGGACTGATTGTTTAATGGACTATGACTTTGGATTGTACCACCAATAAAACTTCACTTGGATCTTCTCTCATTGTCGCTCAGTGCTTGCCAACACCTCCACAACATCGAATCATAACAGTAATGAGGTTTAAGGGAGTTCAGAAACAGTGCACACTGATATAGAGAATAAATCTTGCTGGAGTGACAAAGTGCTTTTTCGTGCACAAACAGCAACATTACACAATAAATAAAGTTGAACAATTAAAAAGGCATAATATGAGCTCTTTAAAAAGTCGATTCCTCACACAAGAGTCACACAAACACTGACACACAAAAACAGGCAGACGCGCGTCAAGCTCAAAGTGAGGTAATCAGATGTGCAAGCCGAGGTTTGACAGAATGTTTCTGTGGACAGACTGAATTATGAATAATATAATCTCACATGATCTAAATTATTTATTTAAAATAAAGGTTCTGAGATGAATGTATGTATTTCTGAAGAGAGAAATGAAATACTGTCTGATTTGAGAAACAAATGAGGCTTCAGAAAGCTGCGTTGCTTAAAATTACTGTAAAAGATCAAATAATTGCTTTGAGGTTTTTTAGCAATCAAAAAGGTTATACACAGTGTGTCAATGCTGTTTGATAAGTCTAGATCAGGGGTCGGCAACCCAAAATGTTGAAAGAGCCATATTGGACAAAAAAAAAAAAATCTGTCTGGAGCCGCAAAAAATTAAAAGCCTTATATAAGCCTTATAATGAAGGCAACACATGCTGTAAGTGTCTATATTAGCTTTATTAGCCCCCTAGTATCAAAATGATAAGTAGGCTACAAATAATGAGCATTCATGATTAAATTTTTATTTTCCCTGCAGCGCATCCTGGAGAGAATGACGCACCACGTGACTACTCTGCTGTACGATGGTGCTTTAAGTTTAACTTCCATTATAATTTTAATGTATTATGTTTCGTTGCATTGATGAAATTAAAGAAATACAATAAAGAAATCAGATTTTTGATGTCATTTTTACTTTAGGATTCGAAAAAACAACAAAATGTGCAAATGCAGTCCTCTTCAATCCTCAATAATACAATACAATACAATCCAACAGATAGAGTGCAATAAAACAGCAGCCTTTTGAAACGAACTAGAAAAGTCTTTAAAACATGCATAAAACATTAAAACAGTATAAAATACACTAAAATTTGATTTCTGTGCATTGTCCTCTTTAGTTTTCTGCAAATGCCAAGTCAGTGCAAGGGTAAAATGCAGCATCATCCTCTTCTTTTTTGACACGCACAATAATGCAGCCATCCTCGGACCTGAGCAACAAAACACAATAATATCCCTATGTGTCATTCCAAATATATACTGACAAAAATCAGAAATCACTTAACAAAAAAGCCACTTTGTTACTAAATATGTGCCTATGTGATTGTGTTCTTACCCGTTTAATGTGACTTCTGTTTTCAGACATCACAGGACAGCTTCTCAACATCGGGCATGCAAGATGTAACTTTAATCTTCACGCAGGACTGCAGGCTCTCATCTGTGAGGCGGGTGCGGTATTTGGATTTGATGTAGTTCATGTTTGAGAATATCTGCTCACACAGGTATGTTGATCCAAAGATGGATAATACTCCAAATGCATATTTCTTCATGTTCCTATAACTGTCAGGGAGAGCATTCCATGTGTCAAACACAAGTTTCTCGATAGTTCGGAGGCTTTAAATTTCGCTCCATTCATGGCTTTGTGCAAGCTGGGCTTTCTGGCAAGTGACGTCTTCAAGTTTGGCTGTCAGACTTTTGAACTTGGACACCCACAAATCTTTGTCAGCTATATCGGCCATTTCCATTTCAAGGTCAGCTTGAATTACTCCTGGGAATGTGTTCAACAAGGACAGGTCAATCTCCAGGGGACTGACAGGGAAAGATAGTGTCATTTTTTCCTTTCGGAAGTCGCTGAATCTGCTCCCAAATGCAGTTTGCATATCCACGATCGCACCTTGTAAATAATCACCATTGAGTGTGTGATCATGATAGGCTTCTTTGAACTGTCTCAGGGAGGGGAAGTGAGAGAGCGTGCCTCGCTGTACATCTCTGGCGAATACAGTCAGCTTGCGCTCGAATGACAAAACAGCTTCCAGCATTTGCAGTGCAGTGTTTCCCCGCCCCTGGAGACTTTTATTCAGCATGTTTAGGTGACTTGTCATATCCACCATGAAGTGCAGTTTTTCCAGCCACTCGGTATCTTCCAGTTGCGGGTAATTCAGGTTTTTGCTTTTCAGGAATGTTTTCACATGTTCTAAACAAGCAACAAAGCGACGCAAAACCTCACCTTTGGACAGCCATCGGACTTTGTTGTGTAGCAGGAGATTGGAATATTCGCTGTCAACTTCATCTAGCAATGCACGGAACTGACGGTGGTTTAATGCTTTTGCAATTATCTTGTTCACCATCTCGATGACAAGGTTCATCACCTCCATACACTCCGGTGGGAATGTTTGTGCACACAGTGCTTCTTGGTGCAAGATGCAGTGAAATGCAAGCAGATTTCGATCCAACGCTTTCTGTAATAAAGTCACAAACCCCTTTTGTGATCCCCTCATACTGGGTGCCCCATCTGTAGCCACTGAAATTGTCACGGTTCATGGATTCATTGACTCGCCTTTGCTATGTGTGTGCGTGTTGTATGAATGGGCGCGGCTCATCAGCACGGCTCGTTATCGCTGATGAGCTGATCAGCGCCAGCTGTTTTGAATGAGAATGTCCTATATATTGTTTGTCACCTCGTCTTGTCTTTGTCAGATGGTTGTGGAGGTTCTCAGGCTCAGCTTACAGTCTTCTCTTCCTCGCTCCAGTTCCTGTATTCCTGTTCTGAGATTGTCTGCCTGTTCTGAGGATCGGACACGAGTTCCTGTATTCCTGTTCTGAGATTCGTCTGCCTGTTCTGTGGATTATCTGCGGTTCGTCCGTTGCTGTCTGCCCACGGAGTCCTGCGTTGCCGAGCCTGTTATTCTACTGTTGCCTGATATCTCAACCTGCACTTCCTCTTACTATTGTGTTAATAAACACCAGTATTCACTTGCTATTGAATCCTTGACTTTTCCTTCGAGCCATGACAGAACCATCTGACCAGATCATGGATTCAGCGAGTGCAGTCACATTGGAGCAGATGTATGCCGGTAATCACTCCTGCATGGACCGTCAGGATGAACAGATCGGTGCCTCGGGTCGGGCGATACAGGCTCTGGTAACGCAGGTGTCCGAGCTCACCTCTCAATTACAACGTCTGAGAGGTCCCACTGCGCCAGCACCGCCCCCGTCTGTTCCCCCGGAAAGACTCAACATCAACCGACCGGAGCCGCGCATCCCCACCCCCGAGAGATATTCTGGAGAACCGAATATGTGCCGAACTTTTCTAACCAAATGTTCGATTTACTTCTCTCTTCAGCCTGTGACGTTTTCCTCTGAGGAGAGTAAAGTGGCACTAGTGATGACGCTGTTATCTGGACGCGCGGCTCTGTGGGGAACAGCGGTGTGGCAAAATCAACACAGCTGCTGCTCCTCGTTCCAAGCACTCGAGCAGGAGATGAGGCGCGTGTTCGACCGCGAGGCGGCCCGCCAACTTGCAGATCTCCGTTCCGTCTGTTTCTCGTTCTGTGTTGCAGGAGGAGCCAGTGAATCTGTCTAACGTGCCACCGGAGTACCTCGACCTGAAGGAAGTGTTCAGTAAGTCCCGGGCTGCTTCTCTTCCTCCGCATCGTCCCTATGACTGTGCTATAGATTTACTTCCAGGTACGTCTCCGCCTAAGGGCAAGTTATATTCACTTTCTGTTCCAGAAAGGGAGGCTATGGAGAAATATATTTCTGATTCTCTAGCAACAGGGTTCATCCGCCCTTCTTCTTCTCCAGCGGGGGCGGGATTCTTTTTTGTGGGGAAGAAGGATGGTTCTCTGCGACCTTGTATTGATTACCGGGGGTTGAACAGCATCACGGTAAAGAATACTTATCCTTTGCCGTTGATGTCTTCAGCTTTCGAGAGGTTGCAGGGAGCATCAGTCTTAACAAAATTGGATTTACGTAATGCATATCATTTGGTTCGCATCAGGAAGGGGGATGAGTGGAAGACCGCGTTCAACACCCCCAGGGGGCACTTTGAATATTTGGTTATGCCGTTCGGGCTTTCCAACTCCCCAGCGGTCTTCCAGGCACTCGTCAATGACGTGTTGAGAGACATGGTAGATCAGTTCATATATGTTTACCTGGATGACATATTGATATTTTCTTCGTCTCTCCAGGAGCACGTTCAACACGTCAGACGAGTGCTCCAAAGGTTACTAGAGAATGGGCTTTTTGTCAAGGCGGAGAAATGCGATTTTCATGCACAGTCTGTTCCTTTCCTAGGGTACATCGTTTCGTCTGAGGGAATACGGATGGACCCTGAGAAGGTTAAGGCTGTGGTGGAGTGGCCAAGTCCAGATTCCCGTAAGGCCCTACAGCGGTTTCTGGGGTTCACCAACTTATACCGGCGTTTTATTCGCAACTTCAGCCAACTAGCCGCACCTCTGACTGCCTTGACCTCCCCCAGAACGGCGTTCAGGTGGTCAGACACAGCTGAGGCTGTGTTTGCTAAACTAAAAGGCCGCTTTGTTTCAGCCCCCATCCTTATTGCCCCTGATCCATCACGTCAGTTCGTGGTGGAGGTCGATGCGTCAGAGGTGGGGGTAGGAGCAGTGCTGTCCCAGCGTTCTCCCACAGACGACAAGATGCATCCCTGCACGTTTTTGTCCCGTCGTTTATCGCCTGCTGAACGTAACTACGACATTGGTAACAGAGAGTTGTTGGCAGTGAAGTTAGCGTTGGAAGAATGGCGTCATTGGTTAGAAGGGTCGGGGGTACCTTTTATCGTCTGGACCGATCACAAGAACCTGGAATATATCAGAACCGCCAAAAGATTGAACTCCAGGCAGGCTCGGTGGGCACTTTTTTTCGGTCGTTTAGATTTTTCTCTCTCGTACCGTCCGGGTTCCAAAAACATCAAACCCGACTCTTTATCTCGTATTTTTGACCGTTCCGAACGCCCGTCTACTCCCGAGTGCATTTTACCTGAGACCCTATTTGTCTCCACACTCACATGGGAGGTCGAGTCGAAGGTCAAGTCGGCCTTAGAAGGGGTAATGCCTCCGCCCGGTTGCCCACCGAATCGTTTGTTTGTGCCGGAGGGATTAGGGTCCGACGTTATTCAGTGGGGTCATTGTTCCAACGTGGCTTGCCATCCAGGAGTTAATCGCACTAGTTTTTTAGTCAAGCAACGATTTTGGTGGCCACTGATGGCTCGTGACATTCACAGTTTTGTTTTGGCTTGCTCGGTTTGTGCCACTGGTAAGACTTCCAATCGACCCCCAGATGGGTTACTTCAACCGCTGCCTGTCCCTTCGAGACCCTGGTCCCACAGAGCGCTAGATTTTATCACCGCCCTCCCACCCTCTCAGGGCAATACAGTCGTTTTGACTGTGGTGGACCGGTTCTCGAAGGCGGCCCATTTTATTCCCTTGCCCAAATTACCCTCAGCCAAGGAGACAGCGTTGACCATTGTTGATCAAGTTTTTCGCTTACATGGCCTCCCGATAGACGTGGTTTCTGACAGAGGACCCCAGTTTGTGTCCAAATTTTAGCGAGAGTTTTGTAAGTTACTGGGAGCGACTGCCAGTCTGTCCTCAGGGTTTCACCCCCAGAGCAATGGTCAAACCGAGAGAGCCAACCAAGATTTGGAAAGGGTGTTACGATGTTTGGTCTCCAAGAATCCTTCCTCCTGGAGTCAGCAACTTTCAATGGTGGAGTACGCACACAATACGTTGCCAGTGTCGTCCACGGGCTTATCTCCGTTTGAATGTAGTGTAGGTTACCAGCCACCAATTTTCCCCAGTCTGGAATCCGAAGTCGCGGTCCCCTCCGCTCACGCCTTCGTCCAGAGGTGTCACCGCACATGGACTAGAGCCCGTGAGACTCTACTCCAGGTGGGGGCGCGCACCAAGGCTAAAGCCGATCGCCACCGGCCTAAGCCTACCGTATACGTCGTTGGTCAAAAAGTGTGGCTTTCAACCAGGAACATTCCTCTCCGCTCCGTTTCTAATAAACTTGCTCCCAAATTCATTGGCCCGTTTACTGTCACCAAGATCATTAGTCCGGTGGCAGTCCGCCTCAACCTCCCTCCAGCGTACAGGAGGATTCATCCTGTCTTTCATGTGTCCAAAATAAAGCCCGTATTTCGTTCTCACATTAATCCGCCTGCCCCGGTTCCCCCCCCGCCGCGACTCGTAGATGGGGAACCTACTTATTCGGTTAATCGTATACTGGACTCAAGGCGGAGGGGACGCGGATTCCAGTACTTGGTGGACTGGGAAGGTTACGGTCCGGAGGAGAGAAGTTGGGTTCCTGCTAGGGACATCCTGGACCACTCCCTTATCGATGATTACAATCGACAGGTAAGGGTGTCTGGGAACGCCAGGCGGCGTTCCTAGGAGGGGGGGGTACTGTCACGGTTCATGGATTCATTGACTCGCCCTTGCTATTTGTGTGCGTGTTGTATGAATGGGCGCGGCTCATCAGCACGGCTCGTTATCGCTGATGAGCTGATCAGCGCCAGCTATTTTGAATGAGAATGTCCTATATATTGTTTGTCACCTCGGTTCTCAGGCTCAGCTCACAGTCTTCTCTTCCTCGCTCCAGTTCCTGTATTCCTGTTCTGAGATTGTCTGCCTGTTCTGAGGATCGGACACGAGTTCCTGTATTCCTGTTCTGAGATTCGTCTGCCTGTTCTGTGGATTATCTGCGGTTCGTCCGTTGCTGTCTGCCCACGGAGTCCTGCGTTGCCGAGCCTGTTATTCTACTGTTGCCTGATATCTCAACCTGCACTTCCTCTTACTATTGTGTTAATAAACACCAGTATTCACTTGCTATTGAATCCTTGACTTTTCCTTCGAGCCATGACAGAAATCAGGTGGTTGGTGTTTATTCCATTGTCATTTAAACACTTCAGCACAGCCTCACATATGTCCTCCCCTCGTGTTTGGCCTTTCAGTGGTATTAATTCGATCATTTTTTCTTGCGGCCCATCTGAGTTAACATACCTGCATAACAGCGCTGCCTGTTCAATATCGATCACATCACACGACTCATCACAGGCAATTGAGTATGCTGGAGCTGAATTAATGTCCTTGATTTGCTGATTGGTGATGTTGCCTGCCATTTTTATGGCCCTTTCCTTCACTGTCTTTGCGGAGAGAGGCATGTCTTTAATTTTCTGTATTATCTCGGTTTTGTTTTTGAAGTCTGAAAATAGGTGCTCTGATATTTTAATGAATGAATCCTTTATATAGTCACCATCTGTGAACGGTTTCCCACGCTTTATTATCTCCTGGGTTGCAACAAAACTAGCAGCAGTAGTGGAGTTTGGAGATGCAATCCACTTCTTAAATGTATCTTTGCGCTCCTCTAATTTCTCCAGAAGTAATGCAATCGCACTTTTTCTCTCACTCCCAACTGGGTACATGCCTTCCCTGGAAATGTCTTTCCACATTACTCTTTTTGTTATTTGACAACTTCTCATTACAAAGCAAACATGCAGGCAATCCTTCCGCATTGGCAATGAAAGCAAATGATTCGGTCCAAGAACTGTTGAATCCTCTGTTCTCCTCAACTATCTTTCTCTTTTTCCCCTTGGGATCCATGGCCCATGACACACCCGCCGGTTTGTTTGTTTGTTTGTTTGTCAGCCACCGGTCTGGCATTTTTCAAGGCGACCGTTATTTAGAATGTGTCACTTTATGGTTTCCATGGTGACGCGTCATTGCTTGTCACGTGACACACCGCAGCAACAACAGAGCTGAATGAATGATTATCTGCTTTTGTCATTTTTCCTTTTTTATTCAAAATATTCACAAATTTGTTAGATATGGCATGAACTATCTGATATTCCGATTGTCAAATATATGCAAGTAGAAGTGTTTTGTTGTTTAAACATCTTTATAACGATCGCGTTAGTTGAGCTATATGCGCGATGGGCGCCGCAATTTTAGTTTGTGCCGCAGACGCAGTTCAGAGAATCGGATCTGTTGGATTTACAACACGTGAATTCATCCACTTCTCCCGAAATACATAAAAGTAAGTGGCTGGTGAACTGGGAGAAGAATAGAGTAAACTTTAAAGTTACTTACACAATGTGTATCTGATATGAATAAAACGTGTCTAACTATAATGGAAAGGATTATTATTGCCTCTTCCTTTGACATCAGTGTGTATTTTACAAACTCCAAATATATTGTTTTTTTTAGTACTTAAATGTCTGAAACCTAAAACGTTATGTGGTTGAAAACACTGAAAAGTTGTGATATATGACAGCTCTGAGCACGCCTGTCTCTGGCTCAGCGCCAGCCAACGCGCGAAAGCACATTTGACTTTAGCAGTTGATCACGTCATGCACGGACTGTTCTAATCACACCGATGTGATCGTACGCTCCAGGGACCAGCCTAGAATGATCACGCTGGTGTGATCATACGTGCGAAAGGGTTAAAACAAAAAATATTTTTTCCATTTTCATATTTTTGAAAAAGCTCCAGGGAGCCACTAAGGCGGTGCTTAAGAGCTGCATGCGGCTCTAGAGCCGCGGGTTGCCGACCCCTGGTCTAGATCAATGTGAATGGATTCATGACACTGTTAAATCTATATATGTCAGTATTTTATGAAGTAGTATTTACTAACCATGAATAATGACGGTGAAGATGAGTCTTGTTCCTCCACTGAACTTGAACTGTCTTGAGCAGAAGTTGCTTTGAAACTCCTTTTAGTTCTGTGTTTTCATAAAGGACTGTGAGGGGGAAGTTTTCTTCAGAACTTAAACCTGTTATACCACAACTTTCCCAGAAAACTAATAGAACCAGTTTTTCAAAAGGACTCATAACGTGAGAGTGAAACTATGTGGAGAATCACTGTTTGTTGTCAAAAGACCTACACACGTACATATCTGAAAAGACAGATAAACAGAGACAGACAGACATACAGCACTGAAACACTGAAATATATAGTTCAAAGACAGAGAGACAGGTAAATAGACAGACAGACACACACACAGAAAGACAGACGAGTAAATAGGTGTGTTGGACATCGGCTGCTGCTGGATGAAACATGAAGTCAAACACTTTCTGCTCCCCGAAATGATGCTCACGTGGTGTTTGCATACTTTATAATAGCTGGAGTTAAATAAATGGAATATTTGTCAAATACACAGACGTTACAGATACTTTTCAATTTATTACTTTATGTACTGCTTAATACAGCGTCTGTTTGTACAGGAATAAAGTTCAAAATAAATACCAATGTCACTATATAATATCACGACTACATGAAAAGAGATTTTACTGTTATAAAAAACAGATCTGTGAGCATTAGTGGAACTGAAGTTGTTCGAATAAACACGAAACACACGTGATCATTGTCATGCGGTGGATCCGGCAAATCGTGGATCAGCTGTGTCGTCACAGAGCTCGTGAGTCGCTCTGGAGAAACTGCTCTGAGTCCTCCGGCTGCTCTCGAATTGCTCTTTTGCCATACTTTTTATAGCGTCCACGCTAGGGTTGGGAATCGAGAATCGATTCCAATTCTGGAATTGAATACTTGAGGTCAGGAATCGGATACTAGTTATGAAATAAAAATTTCGATTGCTCTTATTGATTTCTTTGTGAGCATTTCAAATGACTTT
Source organism: Scardinius erythrophthalmus (assembly GCF_964197995.2). Lineage (NCBI taxonomy): Eukaryota > Metazoa > Chordata > Actinopteri > Cypriniformes > Leuciscidae > Scardinius > Scardinius erythrophthalmus. The sequence goes on from NC_138224.1 coordinate 51,225,537, forward strand.
AAACAATTCAAGTGCAAGACGACTTGTGCGCTGTTCCCTGTGCTGAGCACACATCCAAAGCACACTCAAAAAAGTGATTTTAAACCCTTCAAGCGCAAGATGACTTGCACGCTGTTTACTGTGCTGCGTACACTTCCAAAACGTGTGCACAGAAAGTTATTTTAATGTGATTTTAAACCATTGAAGCGTTGTGTTCAGTGTTGCAGGCACGTGTAACTATATTGGGCAACTCTTAAAGTGACAGCACCTGGCCTCTCTATAATAACACTAATCAAACAACAGAAGACAAAGAGAAAATTCACTCGTTCTTGACTGAATAACTTTTGTAATTATATTTGTAATGTATATTTTATTTATAAAGTGCAGTGTTATATTACATTTGATTACAGTTTCTGAACCTCAATACCTGAAAATCATCGTATCTTTGTTCAGTTGTATCTATTCATTGCGATTTTTTTTATCTTTAATAATGCTTGAAATGGGTCCGGTCTGAGCGGTGCCATGTGAGGACGTGTTTTTACCGAGCTCCTCGCCAACACTATTAAGAAATATAGAAGTAGCAATTAAATGTAAATACCTTGAGTCACGCTCATTATTGAAGCCAAGACGTCGCACCAGGCTTGACATTTTGACCTAACGCTCGTTGAAAATGTCTAAAAAAAAACTAAAAGTGCCTGATACAAGGGTTAGCTCCAAGGCTAGCCCAGAGGCTAACGCTGCACCGGATGCTGTAACGTTACCTAACACCGCACTTGACCGCAGACCCGGACATGAGGCCATCCTCCAAGCAATCGCTGAGCTGAGGACTGAATTGCTCACCAAAGCAGAGGCACAATCCGCTGAAATTCAGAACCAGGTTGGCCAGCTAAGAGCAGAAATTAAACTAGCCAACGATAATGCTAACGCCAAGAGTGAACCCTAGATAAACGGGTGGTCCCCCTCGAGTCTGCAGCTGACAGCCACTCCGATCTGATTGCTGCTCTGGAGTGGGACATGGCTAACCTGTGGAGGGAGCTTGCTACCCAGAAAGCACGAAATGAGGACTTGGAGGCACGGTTGCGTCGCAATAACCTGCGTATTACCAGGATAAAGGAAAGACGGGAGGACAGGAAGCACGTGACGTATTTTATATCTCAGTGCCTGAAGGAGACGTTTGGTCTCGATAAGCCCCCTTTATTGGACCGGGCACACCATATGCTGCGTGTGAGACCGGTTAACCTGTTAACCGTTGCCAGTGCGCCTGCGCACTGAAGCGTTTTTTATTTATTTAATTCAAAGTTACTATCAGATTTAATGTTATACCTTGACAAACTATACATAATTAAAAAGATATAATACTCAAATTTCAGTATTTGCCCACTATTGTATTCTGAGAAACTCATAGTGACAGTTATGTCTTAATTTGTGTCAGGAGTTATGAAATGAAAAAATGAGTCGATACCTTTAATATGAATTATGCGCGTCAGCCGCTTTCATTCATAAAAAACTCTGTGCTGTCGTCATGACAGCGATACACAAAACAACGTCCCTCAGGGCTTTAGCTCAAAACTGTGCAGATTTGGAGAAATATTGATAGATTCTCATAGATTTACATCATATTTCTATAGACAGGAATAATATTTATTGAATTTATACCCAAATGCGTCGATGTAATGTAATAGTGTGAAAAATTTATAATTCATCAAACTTCTGCTTCCCAATCAGTTGCAGAGAGAGATTGAGCTTGAGAATGAGAGATGATCCATATCTCTTTAAAGTGGGGAAGGTTGGAATATTAAATTAACTCAGAAGGGAAATTGTAATTGTTTTATCCAGCATTTAATTTTTGTGCGTATCCAACATTATAATTGCACTACTGCCCTGTACTGTATAAGTTTGATGATAAAGATGTGTTGTGTTCTCTTGTTACTGATTTGGTATAAACCCCCTCTTCAACCAATGGTACTTTCCTCACGTGTTGCACTCTTCAGTTTGCGGGAAGCACTCTGAAGAGAGGTATGTGGCTCTGTTAATACACAACTCAAAACAAGGTTTTAGAGCATATTAAATAGAGGTTACTACAAAATATGCTGGTAATACTGTTAATGACCCCGTTGTGTGTTAAATAGATCGTTCTTCATGTTTAATAATCAAGTATATAAACTGTATTGCTTGAAACGTGCGATTGCGTCATATTTCTATGAGCGGTATAACATCTGAAGTACCAGTTAATGTCCATGTTAATTTTCATAAGTATGAGGACGCTTGTTAATGTTAATCTGAGTTTCACATAAATTTGTTTGATGACACGAGTGGTTAATCTTTGCTGCACAGAGTGAAATGCGCGCCAGTAATTGGCGGTGCATTATGGGTAATGTAGTTCATGACTTAAAACATGTTATGTGTGTTGAGAAGAAACTGAAACTCTGTATTGTTACTTTGATTTTGTAATTCGCCTGCATATTTGAAATATGGGACAATGTAAATAACTGAATGATGTATTTGCAGATTGTTGATCCAGAACAGATGATTGTTGTAACACTGTCCCATTTTGCTTGCAGGTATGAGTTGTATTCATTTAGTTTCATTAATGTTTTATTGATTTTCAAAATCCATAAGTCTTATTAATTCTACAAAACAAAATAATATGCTCTTGTGTTATGCATTTTATTAAATTCAATTGAACAACTTAAAATACTGTACAGAAAATACATCTTGTAATATGTGGGAGTTTGCGGGAAGCACTCTGAAGAGAGATTGTTGATCCAGAACAGATGATTGTTGTAACACTGTCCCATTTTGCTTGCAGTAAACACTCAAGAGTGAAAACACTTCGCTGGTGTCGGTCTTTATTTGGGCTGATCCTGTGGTGCGCCCAGCGGTCCGTTACAGTAATCTTTATGAGCGTTTTGTACTCTGATACTGTGTTTATTAATTCATACCAATAGCCTGAGGGTGCTATATGCACAATAATAGTCCATATATAGAACATGAAGAAGAGCCATGATCATGTGACATTCCAGGACGTCACTGATACACACAAAGCTAACAAGAGATCGCGCTGTAACATGCAGATACAGACGTTTTGAAGACAATAAACATGTTTGCAATGATATTTGAGTTACCTGTGTTTTTCAAGCCATGCCAGGTATTTTCATAATAATATATTATATTTATAATGTAATGCTAATCTATATAGACTATCATTGTGCAGAACACTATCCAATAGTATATTTTCTGTCTGATTTTTTTATCTGAAGCCAAATTAGATCACAGAAGATTATTTAAAACACTCGTCTTGCATTATAAAGTAAGTTTGGAACACAAACATGGTTTTAATCTCATAAATTGTCGTGTATTGATGGTGTGCTAGGCTAACATGCTAGCTAGCCCTAGGTGCACCTGCCACGTCTAGCAGTTATACTTTTATGATTTTTTGAATGCTTACTGAATTGTTTCTTTATTCAAGAAATGCATTTGATACAGTTTAAAATGTGAGGTGAACTTTGAGAAAAGAAATTAGGGACTGAAACCCTATGAATAGTCTGTGAATAGCCAGTCGTTAGTAACTATAATGCAGACAAAAGAAATGCATATTTAGAGCCATAACCAGGCTGGAGAGGTGTGAATGTGTGCAGGGGGAGATTGAGACTGAATGGGGATCGTTTGCACCACAAAACAATAGAGACAATATACTGGATAGATGGTTAGAAAATGACAATAAACATCAATAGCATTTTAGCATCAAATCAAAATAAAGTCACATGACATGGTCTTGAAAAACATTTAATTAAATACAGAGTTTTGGACTTATTATCTTCAGATTTTAAACATAAAATGTTTAGACATGTGGCTTTAGCTGTAGTGCATTTCTAGATTGCTCCAGTGCCAACTTCAATTTTATTTTCATGAGGATGTTTCATAAAAAATAATTTCTAATAACTTTACAAAACTTTGAAGCTATTTATAACAATTTTTGTCATTACGACAATAATTAATTCTACATTTACAATAAACTGCCAGGTGTCAGCTTTCAAACGAGATCATACTTGTGCTTTTAGTACCAAGGGTTCATGAACTGTATCTGTATCTGTTTCAGTTTGGGTATGTCATTTCTGGGGATTTTTCAAAAGTGGGGTTGCAGCTTAACAGGTTAACAGTGACCCGCCGAGAGGCTTCATCATCAGATGCCATTATTATAGACAGGGTCAAATTTCACAAAATCAGAACCCCGAAGGCATTTTGTGATTATTTATATTGTACAACATTTCTATGGGTATTAAGGGGTGCTGAATCCAAATCTGCTGTATATGAAGCTCAAAAATGTCCCAAAATGCCTCAAAATTGAGAAATTCAAAATGGCCGCCACCGCCAGGCTGAAATCAATTTTTCAGTATATCTTTTTGACTAAACAAGGTACAAACATGAAATAAATGTCCTTTTGTAAGTTTTCCCACATGGGCAATTCAATGCCATATTCAGATTTTAGATGTCATGTGAAGAAACTGCTTAGATATTGCAAAAATAGTTGTTTTTAACTATGAACTATTATTAACTAATTAATAATTAAGTTATTATCATTATTAATATTATCAGGCTACTTTTACTTAGTTTGTATTTTGTTATGAGGTAAAATGTGTCAAATGTGCTGCAATGCACTCCCAAACCTTTGCCCTCGCCGATATCATACCACCCCTCCCCCGAGCTTAGCCTTTCTCACACTTCTCAGAACAGCTGATCGGAAACATAAGACAGCTAACAGGTAAAGTCATGTCCAGTGTATATTTTCATAATGTGACATGTTTTCATAAACATCCCAAGGGGATCAATAACGTTTCTATCTATCTATGTAGTTTAAATAATTGCAATATATTTTAGCATTTTTGATCACTAAAAGAAGCCTATTAGCGCGATTAGCTAGATGACATCAAAGTCAGTACACTTAACACACTTGCTTTTACACTGACTGATTGGAGGAAATACTTTAAATTTATTTCATTTAACCCTTTCGCACGTACGATCACACCGGTGTGATCAGTCTAGGCTGGTCCCTGGAGCATACGATCACACTGGTGTGATTAGAACGGTTAGTGCATCACGTGATCAAGTGCTAAATTCAAATGTGCTTTCGCACGTTGGCTGGCACTGAGCCAGAGACAGGCGCGCTCAGAGCTGTCATATCTCAAAACTTTACAGTGTTTTCAACCACATAATGTTTATTTTAGGTTTCAGACATATAAATTCAGTACTAAAAAAAACAATACATTTAGAGTATGTAAAATACACACTGATGTCTATGGAAGAGGCAATAATAATCCCTTCCATTATAATTAGACACGTCTTATTCATATCAAATACACATTGTGTAAGTAACTTCAAAGTTTACTCTATTCTTCTCCCAGTTCACCAGCCACTTATGTATTTCGAGAGAAGTAGATGAATTCACATGTTGTAAATCCAACAGATCCGATTCTCTGAACTGCGTCCGGGGCACTGGCGGAGCTAGGGGTGGCCAGGGGTGGCCGTGGCCACCCTTGGTCTGAGCTTGGCCACCGCTCTCACAACTGCTGTTTCTGTCTCTTTTTTTTATTGACAAAAATTGCGTTTTTTTTAAACGCTGAACCGTCTCTTTAAGACCACAAAAAACGTGAGACTTTTCAGACGCACACTCCAACTTCACCTCAGCGCCAGGCGCAAGTCAAATGAGTACGGAAATGTGCAAGTGCCGAATGAGCTTCAGCAGAACATCAGACATGATATGCACATAGTAAAGATAGAGTCAATCTTTCTCAACTGGTGGGTTGCAAGACCGTTTTGAGGAAGTCAAATAGTGTGCAGTCAACAACAAACGTAATTCTCTTTTTTTTTTCTGATGCTACTGTAAGAAAAAATGAAGTGGACGTCGAAGATCTCAAAAATGAAGTTTATTACAGCATAGCAGTGGCAAGGTACAAAAAGCACCTTGGGTTCACCGGCGTCAGAATGAACCCCGAACATACCCAATCCTAAACCTTTTATCCTGGTCTTAATGTAAATGAAGTTGCTCTTCTTGCAACAGCTGTGGTCTGTATGCTAATGAAATTGAGACACCCCATGGTCCCTAGTGTCCCACAGAAGGTTCTATGTTATTCTTTCAAATAAGAACAGTCAAAGGTTAAAGTGATAAGATTGTTTGAAGTCCCTTTAATCAAGATGGTTGTTGGTTGCCCTCTGTGATACTATTATTTACTTATTACTGAGATTGAATGTAATTTTCTCTATATGATAATTAAACTCTTTTAAGTGAAGGAACATTTTGATATACATATATATATATATATATTGGAGTGGAAGTTTTTGGGAACAGAACATAATTTCTTACAGACCCACAGATTATTTTATTTTTTATACGAGGTAACCAAGAACCATCATATCCACTTGGAACATTCAATATTGATCATGGAATTATCTATAATCTAACTATAATCTAATGTTTAAACATAGAACGTATACATCAATCTATAATCTAATGTTTAAACATAGAACACATAACATAATGCATTGGCAAATAATAAGAAAGATACATACACATATAGCTGTTTTAAAGGTTACATTCCAAATTAAACCAGAATAGGCCATATCTCCATCATGCATTTGTTTTTCAAAAATCTTGTCTTTCTTCAAGGCCTTGTTTGGCTCTCACAATGTCAGATGTTCAGTGGTGTTCACATCAGTGATGTTAGCATATTGATTAGTTTTGATAACTCAAATAATCAACAATCAATAGACAATATAGTGTGTGTGTGTGCGTGCGTGTGTGTGTATCATTTTGTCCGTGTGGACATACTTTATCCACTTGTTTTCCCTCTGTGGAAAGACTGTTGTCCATAGTCTCGGAAATGGTTTGTTTCTGAAATCTCCTTTTCTTTCTCTTCTCATTGTCCATTCTTTTCTACTTGGACCATAAGTCCTTCTAGAAGAAGCAGTCACTGGTGTTGTTCGAGTCTGTGCCTCTTCATCAGTTCCATCCATCCCATGGTGGGTTTCAAGGTTTTTAGGTCTTTTAGGCCTGCAGTTCATGATTTTGCAGGTCTGGAAATCTCTATATTCTTTAATTTTTCATGAGTAAATCCCCTGGCTCCATTGGTTCTACAGTACTTCCTTCTCGTCCTTCAAACGGCCATGTCATGTTTCTACATGAGGTTACTCCTTTCAGGCAAACATCTTTATGCTTATATCTGAAATGATAATCAAAAAGAAGTTGCCCACCCTTTTCCCCACAATCATCTTTTCACATTCAAAACATTAAAGTCAAAGGTTTAATCAAATAAACATCAAACATCATTAATGTCATAAAATTTCACTTTACAATTGATGTCATTTAAACATTTATAAAAAATTATAACTACATATCAATGCTAAAAAAAAATCATAATGAATCAAAAATCATAAAGAATCATAAATAATCACCCCCCCCCCTTTTGATAGTAAACCTTTCTCTACAATGTGTTACTATCAAAAACTTATTCTAATTTGCATCAGCATTTGCTTGTGACTGAGCTACAGTCATGTTGCTGGTGCAGTGATATATTTGACAAGGTGTGAATGACTTCTTTATTTCCTTTCAACAGTGCCAACTGGGTTTCTAAATTGCATATTTTTTTAAGCAAACCACTATAGCCTATCTTTCTTTTGTGTGAAAAGTGACACTGTCTTGCCTTGTGCCCCATCATTCCACAAGCAAAACAAACAACCTCCTTATCTTCCTTTCTTATCTCTAAACAGTGCCTTGCAATGTGACCATCCTTTCCACATGCATGACAGACAACTTTTTGAAGAGGTCTCTCACTGTCTTGACAATGTCTAGCAATGTGACCAGCTTTTCCACATGCATAGCATAGAATAACACCTTCTGAATTTATTCTTGCAAATCTCCTTGTTCCCTGATAGAAACCATTAGGCAATGTAATAGAACATTCTTTCTCGCCAAAGGCAGCAACTGGATGTCTAGATTTGGCAGCTTTCATTTGACTATTTGCATGAACATTATTGTTGTAAAACTGTGTCATTTTAGCAATAATATCATTATATTCAGATAGTGGTGTCACATGCATTGTCACAGCAGACCGGATGAGTTTGTCACATTTGTTAATCAAGGCAGACTTGAAAGTGACATCATTCTTAGTAATGTCCGGATTGCCACTGAAAGTTTTAAACATCTCCAATAATCGTTCTGAAAATGCTGCTGGATGCTCCCCTTTCCTCATGTGCATCTCAGATATTTTATCCCAATTTACTGACATCACACCTAAGACTTCAAGCAGTGCCTTTTTCCTCTCCGACTTATTAGCATTTCTGTCCTTTACTTTCTGAGTTAAGGCTCCAGACAAAGTCTCAGGCAAGCACATTCTTAACAAAACGCACGCATCACCAGTAAAATTGTAAACTTCAGTATATTCCTCCAAGTTTTTCAGAAAATCTAATGGATCTTGTTTGGCAGGATCAAATTTCCCAATATTCTTGATCACAGCATCTAGTTCAGTTGGATTAAATCCTCGGACTATGGTGGTGGTCATTGGTTCCTCCCTTCCTTCACTAGCACGCATAGTCGTAGTAGAATGAACTGGTGCCATCGGAAATCTAACTCTACAGTCAGAGTATTGTCTACTGAATGACTGATAATATTTTTCCAAACCCTCAGCGCTGTCTTCCTGCAAATCTGGCATCTCTGGAACTGGGTTACACAACGTGACACCTAACAATGTCTTACTAGGGTTTTTCTCTGTTGAGCCATTCTTTATCATAAACTGACAAGTCGCCTTCGCTTCCTCCAAATTTTTAGACAATGTTTCCACAGATGATTTAAGCATACTATTGTTAGTTCTAAGAAGTGCGATCTCATTCAGCATCTTGACCTTTTCTTCTTTCCATATCGTTTCACTAGCCAGGTAATTTTTTGTAGAAATTACCCCAACACTGAGTCGCTCATTTTCAGCCTCTAACTCATCTACTCTCCTCCTAGTTACATTGTATGAGGCAAAAAGTGCTTGAAGTGCATTAGCAATTTTCCCATTTTTGTTCTTAGGCATTTTGGGATCATTTTCAAACTTAGAGATAGCCCACTTGTACGGTTTATCAACAATATTCTCTATTCCGTCAAACATTCCCTGAGAACCGTGTTTAGCGATGTATTTAACAATAATTTCTTCCATTTTCAAAGTCTTATCAAGCTTTAAAATATCTCGTGATCTAATAGTTATTCACAAAGTCTGATTTAAATGACTACACGTTATCTAGTTCCTTTAAGATATCCGTTAGTCTAATTATTCACAGCTCCAGTACTTTGGACACAAATGATCAAAATAGCCACACTACCTGAGGCTTCTAAACTTAACCACAGCCACAATCCATTGGTCCTTAAATTTCGTTATGCAAAACAGTTAAGAAATGTAACACTGTCACAGTATACGTCGGACAAAACCACACTACGTCGGGTTTTATGTTATTTTCTTAAAATAATTTACTTAGCCACAGTACTTCGGGCTTAAACAATATTTATCCAATTTAAAACACTGCCACAGTACATCGGGCAAAACCACACTGCTTCGGGTTCTTGTTTTAAACTTCACCGAGTCACGGCGCGTCTGACTCACTAGCCTACACTTTAACACACAATCGTTGTGAAATAATTCTGTGACCACACTGCGTCAGGTCTATTCAATTACTTTAGAATTTCCTCAGAATCATTACCACTTCCCAATCGGTTTCAAGTACGTTAGAAACATATACATTTGTTTCAGTTACTTTAGAAACAACCAATCTAATATAACTCTGCCACCAAAGTACTTCGGGTTTATTCAATTACTTTAGAATCTTAACAGAATTATAAGAGACCAACACCAAATTTCAGTTACTTTAGAAACTTTACACTTAAGCACTTTGTTTCAATTACTTTAGAAACAACAATTCCAATACAACTCTGCCACCACACTGCTTCGGGCTTATTCAGTTACGTTAGAATCTTAAACAAAATTGTACGGAATAGGCTTAACTCCTCCTGCTAATTCTGAATAAATCAAATTCGATCTCTTCTGTCCTTAATTTTTCTTTTCTAGATTTTTTTAAAACGAGGAATTCCTTGACAAAAAAAGCATAAATGAAAGAAAACAGCTTTTTCTTACCTTTTCCCTTTTTTGTTGGAAATCCGTCGACTGGGTCTGGCTCGCCAATGTAAGAAAAAATGAAGTGGATGTCGAAGATCTCAAAAATGAAGTTTATTACAGCATAGCAGTGGCAAGGTACAAAAAGCACCTTGGGTTCACCGGCGTCAGAATGAACCCCGAACATACCCAATCCTAAACCTTTTATCCTGGTCTTAATGTAAATGAAGTTGCTCTTCTTGCAACAGCTGTGGTCTGTATGCTAATGAAATTGAGACACCCCATGGTCCCTAGTGTCCCACAGAAGGTTCTATGTTATTCTTTCAAATAAGAACAGTCAAAGGTTAAAGTGATAAGATTGTTTGAAGTCCCTTTAATCAAGATGGTTGTTGGTTGCCCTCTGTGATACTATTATTTACTTACTGAGATTGAATGTAATTTTCTCTATATGATAATTAAACTCTTTTAAGTGAAGGAACATTTTGATATACATATATATATTGGAGTTGAAGTTTTTGGGAACAGAACATAATTTCTTACACTACTTTTATTTTAGAAGATGTGTGTGAAAGCTTGTGACACTTCTGTCAGATGCTGAGAAAAGCGCGTTGTCCTTGTTCAGTTGGCTATCTTCGTTAAGATGAGATGTTGTGAGGAAAACTAACTAACTTTTCTGTCATACGGCTGACAGCCGTTGTACTGTCCTTGCGCACATCACGCGCAAATGCGGCGTGCTATAGCCGTAGTAGTCGTCAATTAACTCATGTAAGAATCAAAAAGGCGATTAAAGCTGTCAAAACTGCATGCATGTATTTGTTATATATGCGTCACATGTCTCTGGATTAAAATATTCTATGTGAGATCACAATATAAGGTACAAACTGATATGTAATGTTTTAATGTCCAATGTTAATGTGAGCACTGTGCATTTGTAGTTTTTAATTCATTTTAATATGAGGTGGTGGATAACAATAAAAAAATATAAAATTCACTCAGCATTCCATGATTCCTAATTCACTATCTCAATTACAATTAAATACAAATTAACTTTATTCAGTTGTGTAGGCACTAAAACAGTTCAATACATAAATAATTTTTTATGATAAAATAATTAATATTTCTGTGCCACCCCAGACTGGTTGCTGGCCCTTGCCTGACCACCCCTATGAAAAAATCCTGGCTCCGCCACTGGTCTGGGGCACAAACTAACATGGCGGCGCCCATCCATCGCACATACAGCTCAACTAACGCGATCGTTATAAAGGTGTTTAAACAACAAAACACTTCCACTTGCATATATTTGACAATCGGATTATCAGATAGTTCATGCCATAGCTAACAAAGTTGTGAATATTTTGAATAAAAAAGGAAAAATGACATAAAAGCAGATCATAATTCATGCTGAGGTGTGTCACGTGACAAGCAATGACGCGTCACCATGGAAACCATAAAGTGACACATTCTAAATAACGGTCGCCTTGAAAAACTCTGGGGGGTGAGCCAGACTATTTTAAACTTACGTGTGAAAGGGTTAAAGATGCTCTAAGTGATGTTGGGTGACGTCACTTCTTGTTGACGTTTAAAGTATTGTCAAACAAAACGGAGGCTAGCTAGACCCTCCCTCATCTGGAATAATATCTGATAATCCGATTGTCAAATATATGCAAGTGGAAGTGTTTTGTTGTTTAAACACCTTTATAACAATCGCGTTAGTTGAGCTGTATGCGCGATGGGCGCCGCCATGTTAGTTTGTGCCGCAGACACAGTTCAGAGAATCGGATCTGTTGGATTTACAACACGTGAATTCATCCACTTCTCCCGAAATACATAAGTGGCTGGTGAACTGGGAGAAGAATAGAGTAAACTTTGAAGTTACTTACACAATGTGTATCTGATATGAATAAGACGTGTCTAATTATAATGGAAGGGATTATTATTGCCTCTTCCATAGACATCAGTGTGTATTTTACATACTCTAAATGTATTGGTTTTTTTTTAGTACTTATGTGAATTTATATGTCTGAAACCTAAAATAAACATTATGTGGTTGAAAACACTGTAAAGTTTTGAGATATGACAGCTCTGAGCGCGCCTGTCTCTGGCTCAGTGCCAGCCAACGTGCGAAAGCACATTTGAATTTAGCACTTGATCACGTGATGCACTAACCATTCTAATCACACCAGTGTGATCGTATGCTCCAGGGACCAGCCTAGACTGATCACACCAGTGTGATCGTACGTGCGAAAGGGTTAAATGAAATAAATTTAAAGTATTTCCTCCAATCAGTCAGTGTAAAAGCAAGTGTGTTAAGTTTACTGACTTTGATGTCATCTAGCTAATCGCGCTAATAGGCTTCTTTTAGTGATCAAAAATGCTAAAATATATACTGCAATTATTTAAACTACATAGATAGATAGAAACGTTATTGATCCCCTTGGGATGTTTATGAAAACATGTCACATTATGAAAATATACACTGGACATGACTTTACCTGTTAGCTGTCTTATGTTTCCGATCAGCTGTTCTGAGAAGTGTGAGAAAGGCTAAACTCGGGGGAGGGGTGGTATGATATTGGGGAGGGCAAAGGTTTGGGAGTGCATTGCAGCACATTTAACACATTTTACCTCATAACAAAATACAAACTAAGTAAAAGTAGCCTGATAATATTAATAATGATAATAACTTAATTATTAATTAGTTAATAATAGTTCATAGTTTTTGCAATATCTAAGCAGTTTCTTCACATGACATCTAAAATCTGAATATGGCATTGAATTGCCCATGTGGGAAAACTTACAAAAGGACATTTATTTCATGTTTGTACCTTGTTTAGTCAAAAAGATAATTGATTTCAGCCTGGCGGTGGCGGCCATTTTGAATTTCTCAATTTTGAGGCATTTTGGGACATTTTTGAGCTTCATATACAGCAGATTTGGATTCAGCACCCCTTAATACCCCTAGAAATGTTGTACAATATAAATAATCACAAAATGCCTCCAGCACTTTAAATAAGCTCATTTTCAGAAATTCTGCCTGGTCTATTACCAGGAGAAGGAGGAAATACTAAGGAAAGGTGGGCAGATAAAACAACTGACTACGGGGGATGGTGATAAGATCCGCATCCAACCAGACTACACACAGGCAGTGTCCAAGCAGCGGGTAGAGTTCAATGAAGTACGGGGCCTGTTAAGGAGTTGTGAGGGAATCCGCTACGGCCTGTGGTACCCAGCGGAGCTGAGGATAACGACGCCAGATGGTGTGCGCACAAGCTTCAAATACCCAAAACAGGCCAAGGATTTCATAATGGAAAACCTGAAGCGCGCAACCTAAAGATGTGACAGCGCAGAGTGACGTACTTTCCGTGGTTTCTTACATCCTGTATACAGAGGTATGTTTGACCAACCTTATCCGGACTACCATCCTGATGAAGACTATGTTTAAGCAAAGGGGTTTTTAATATATCCAATCACCAGCTAAAGACCATCAGCAAAGGTGCAAATTTACGACAAACTTTGTTTTGGGCTGATTTGGCCTTGATAACACATAACGGGTTGATTTAAAATGTACATTTAATTAAACCTAGAGCTTCACTGTTCATTTTTGGCCTAAGGCCTTGTTGGCATGACTGGACGGTTTGGAAACTCCATCGAAAGCTAATGTTGTTCTATTGTGTCCAGTATGCACCAGTAGAAATTTAATTTTGTATTGGATTTGTTTTTGAACTGTCGGGCCCTGTTAATGCATGACTGGTTGGCTCGGAGTTTTTGTTTATGTTGGTTAAGGTTACTCACATAAAGTGGAGTCATTTACTGAGTGTGTACTATATTTGATTACAGTTAAGATTAGCTGCAACATGTTATTTTTAACTATAAAAATATAGTTTTGGTGGGACTCGGTCTCACAAGGTAAGCTTTGTTATGTTGTGCGATAATGTACGACTGGGGGAGTATGCAGCCTTTCGTTTGGGGAGAGGCCAGCATTGGGGTTTTGTGAATAATATGTTTGATTTAGTATTTTCTGTTGTTTTCATGTTTTTTACTATTGGTTTTAGTTGCACAATGTCTAAACAGAGATCTGTCACTTGTGAAAAGGATTTATGATCAGGTTGTTTCTAGGCAGGCTGCTGTCAGGTCATTTCAGATACTAGAATATGCCGACCCCTAATTTTAGTGGTTCGGGGCAGGCAAACACTAAATTTACGAACTGGAATATCAAAGGGCTTAACCACCCAGTAAAGCGTAGTAAGGTGTTTTCTTATTTATCAAAGCTGCAAACAGACATAGCATTCTTAACCGAGACACGCCTGCTTGATAAGGATCACTCCAGACTTAAGAGAGGGGGCTTTTCTCAGATTTTTCACTCCAAATTTAATGCTAAATGCTGTGGTGCGGCCATTCTCATCCACAGGGAAGTGCAATTTGTACAGACAAAAATGATTCAAGATAAAGACGGTCGGTTTATTATTGTTCAAGGACATTTATTTAATTTACCAGTAGTACTGGCCTGCGTCTATGCTCCAAACTGGGATAATTCTACATTTTTCACTGACTTTTTCTCACTCCTTACAGAATTAAACAGTCACCAATTGGTCCTCGGGGGAGATTTAAACTATGTTCTGGATCCCACTATGGACCGTTCTAGAGCTGTACCGAGAACACTGAGTAAATCAGCAGAGACTATTAACGCTTTTCTCCAAGCGTATGGGGTGATTGATGCATTGTGAGGAAATAACAGGAGGATGCAAGATGCAAGTAAAACTCAGTTTATTAATAAAGGTCAGATGTAAAGACACAGGTCGGGGACAAACACTCAGGTGGCAAATGAAGCAGGGACGAGATGGCGATCCGGTGGTGGTGCGGTGGTAGCATGCTCAAGTGAAACCCAGGAACCGTGGAACATCCTGACGACACGAAGAACTGACGAAATCCGGATGACACGAAGAACTGATGAAATCCAGACGAAGAAGTTAGCAGATGAGGCACGAGAACAGGACACACACCAAGGAACAACCACAACGATCTAACAACATGAGAGGGAAATTACTGGGCATATAAAGGGAACTGGAATTAATGACAGCTGGTGACACTAATCAACACAACGAGTAACCACACCCACACAATACACTCACACAGACACATCAGCATGAGACAGCCGATTCATGAACCGTGACAGTACCCCCCCCCTAGGAACGCCTCCTGGCGTTCCCAGTCAACCTTACCTGTCGATTGTAATCATCGATAAGGGAGTGATCCAGAATGTCTCTAGCAGGTACCCAACTTCTCTCCTCCGGACCGTAACCCTCCCAGTCCACCAAGTACTGAAATCCACATCCCCTCCGTCTCGAGTCCAGAGTGCAGTTTACCAAATACGTGGGTTCCCCATCTACTAGTCGCGGCGGGGGGAGAACCGGGGCAGGCGGATTAATAAAACACGGGCTTGACTTTAGACACATGGAAGGCGGGGTGAATTCTCCTGTACGCAGGAGGGAGTTTGAGTCGGACTGTCACCGGACTAATAATTTTGGTGACAGGAAACGGGCCAATGAATTTAGGAGCTAACTTGTTAGACACGGAGCGGAGAGGAATATTCTTGGTAGAAAGCCACACTTTTTGACCCACGACATAAACGGGAGGCTTTGACCGGTGGCGATCGGCCTTGGCCTTCATGCGCCCCCCCGCTTGGAGTAGAGTCTCACGGGCTCTAGTCCAAGTACGGCGGCACCTCTGGACGAATGCGTGAACGGAGGGGACCGCGACCTCGGATTCCAGACTCGGAAAAATTGGTGGCAGGTAACCTAAACTACACTTAAATGGCGAGAGGCCCGTGGATGACACTGGTAACGAATTGTGGGCGTACTCCACCATAGAAAGCTGTTGGCTCCAGGACGACGGATTCTTGGCAACCAAACATCGCAACATTCTCTCCAGGTCCTGATTGGCTCGCTCAGACTGACCATTACTCTGGGGATGATAGCCCGAGGACAGACTGACCGTGGCCCCCAGTAACTTACAAAATTCTTGCCAAAATTTGGATACGAATTGGGAACCCCTGTCAGAGACCACGTCCATCGGGAGGCCATGTAACCGAAAGACGTGATCTATGACTGTGACCGCTGTCTCCTTGGCTGAAGGTAATTTGGGCAAGGGGATGAAATGTGCCGCCTTCGAGAACCGGTCCACTACGGTTAAAACAACCGTCATGCCATTGGAGGCCGGGAGGGCGGTGACGAAATCTAGAGCGATATGGGACCAGGGTCTCAAAGGGACAAGCAGCGGTCGAAGTAACCCGTCTGGGGGTTAGTTAGATGTCTTACCAGTGGCACAGACTGAGCAAGCCAAAACAAAATCGTTAATGTTGCGAGCCACTAATGGCCACCAGAACCGTTGCTTAACTAGAAAACTGGTGCGAGTCACTCCTGGATGACAAGCCACGTTGGAGCAATGACCCCATCGAATAATGTCGGACCGTAACCCCTCCGGAACAAACAAACGACTCGGTGGGCAACCAGGCGGAGGCGTTACCCCTTCTAAGGCTGTCTTGACCTTCGATTCGACCTCCCATACCAGAGTGGAGATGACAACTTTCTCAATACACTCGGGAGTCATCGGGCATTCGGAAGGATCAAAAATACGAGACAAAGAGTCGGGTTTGATGTTTTTGGACCCCGGGCGGTACGATAGAACAAAATCAAAACGTCCGAAAAAAAGAGCCCACCGAGCCTGCCTGGAGTTGAGTCTTTTAGCAGATCTGATGTATTCAAGATTCTTATGACCGGTCCAAACGATAAAGGGTACCCCCGAACCCTCTAACCAATGACGCCACTCCTCCAACGCTAACTTAACTGCCAACAACTCTCTGTTACCAATGTCATAATTACGTTTGACAGGCGATAGTCGATGAGAAAAAAACGCGCAGGGATGCATCTTGTCGTCTGAGGAAAAAACGTCTGCGTTGTGAAAGCACTGCTCCTATTCCCACCTCTGACGCGTCGACCTCCACCACGAACTGACGTGTGGGATCGGGGTGACAAGAATGGGAGCCGAAACGAAGCGACTCTTGAGGTTAGTGAACACTGCCTCAGTAGTGTTCGACCACCTGAACGTCGTTCGGGGGGAGGTCAAGGCAGTCAGAGGTGCGACTAGTTGGCTGAAATTGCGAATGAAACGCCGGTAAAAATTGGCGAACCCCAGAAACCGCTGTAGGGCCTTACGGGAATCTGGACTTGGCCAATCTACCACAGCCTTAACCTTGTCAGGATCCATGCGCACTCCCTCAGAAGAGATGATGTACCCTAGAAAGGGAACAGACTGTGCATGAAACGCGCATTTCTCCGCCTTGACAAAAAGCCCATTCTCTAATAGTCTCTGGAGCACTCGTCTGACGTGTTGAACGTGTTCCTGGAGAGACGAAGAAAAAATCAATATGTCATCCAGGTAAACATATATGAATTGATCTACCATGTCTCTCAACACATTATTAACGAGTGCCTGGAAAACCGCTGGGCTGTTGGAAAGCCCGAAAGGCATAACCAAATATTCAAAGTGCCCCCTAGGGGTATTAAAAGCGGTTTTCCATTCATCCCCCTTCCTGACGCGAACCAAATGATATGCATTACGTAAGTCCAGTTTCGTGAAAATGGATGGTCCCTGCAACCTCTCGAAAGCTGAAGACATCAACAGCAAAGGATAAGAATTCTTTACCGTGATGTTGTTCAGCTCTCGGTAAACAGTGCAAGGTCGCAGAGAACCATCCTTCTTCCCAACGAAAAAGAACCCTGCCCCCGCAGGAGAAGAGGAAGGCTGGATGAACCCAGAGGCTAGAGAATCAGAAATATATTTCTCCATGGCCTCCCTCTCGGGAACAGAAAGAAAGTAAAGTTTGCCCTTAGGCGGAGATTTACCTGGCAGTAGATCTATCGCACAGTCATAGGAACGATGCGGAGGGAGAGAAGCAGCACGAGACTTACTGAACACCTCCTTCAGGTCGAGGTACTCTGCGGGCACGTTAGACAAATCCGCTGCCTCACTCTGAAACACAGAACCAGACACAGAGGGACAGGCAGACACTAAACAGGACTCATGACAGTGGTTACTCCATGTGGAAACAGTGTTAGTGCACCAGTCGACACGGGGGTTGTGTCTGGAAAGCCACGGGTGTCCCAACACCACTGGTGCAAGTGGTGAGTCCATGAGTAAGAATGAGATGAGTTCTGTGTGATTGCCAGAAGTGATGAGGGTGATGTTTTCAGTAGAATGTGTAATACGGGGAAGTTCTTGACCATTGAGTGCGTTGACGGTAATCGGGTGCGAGAGAGGGGTGACGGTGCAAGTGCAATTTTGAAGTCCATGAAATTACCCTCCGCTCCCGAATCCAGTAGTGCGTTGGTGCAGTGCGTCGACGTTCGCCATCTCAGTCTTACCGGGAGGAGGGTCGATGATGGTAATGAGGTCTTCTCGGCGGAGATCCCACCCGATAGTAGCCTCATACTTACTACCGGGCTTGCTCTTTTACCGGGCAGGAGTGGATGAAGTGGCCCGGCCACAGTATAGGCGGAGTCCTTGGGATCTCCGCCTTTCCCTCTCTTCCCGGGAAAGCCGAGCTCTCCCCACCTGCATGGGCTCGTGGTTGAATGCGGGGCTGACCGCGCTCGCACCACCGGGCTGGTGGTCCTCCGTGCTGGGCTGTGGACGGCTGGGGCACGTCAATCTGGTCACACGATTCAGTCGAGCGTCTACTCTTAGAGCAAGTTCCACCAGTCCGTTCAGTGTCTCCGGTAAGTCCATCGCGTAAATCTCCTTTTGAACGTGGTCAGCCAGCCCATGCAGGAACATATCCCACTGCGCCTCCTCGTTCCAACGGCACTCTGCGGCCAGGGTGCGGAACCGAATGGAAAAGTCTGCCACCGAGCCTTCTCCCTGTCGCAGTTCGGCGAGTAATCTGGCCGCCTCCTTACGCACTGCACGATCGAAAACTCTCTTCATTTCTTCGGAGAGTGCCTGGAACGAGGTGCAGCAGTTGTCTCCGTTCTCCCACACCGCCGTTCCCCAAAGCGCTGCTCTCCTTGACAGCAGGGTTAATAAAAATGCCACCTTAGCCTGTTCGCTCTGGAAAGTGCGTGGCTGTAAGGCGAAATGCATGGAACATCTCGTGAGGAACGCTCGGCAAAATTCAGGCACACCGGAATATCCCTCTGCTCTGGTCTCTCCGCTGCTGCAGGCGCTGGTGGTGGGGGAACGGGCGGCGTGGGGGGCGCAGTGGGAGTCCGTAGAAGTTGTACCTGTTGGGTGAGCTCAGACACCTGCTTCACGAGTGCTTGCACCGCACGACCTGTGCCCGAGATGCTCTCCTCTTGTTGGTCCATACGTGAGATACTGTGAGCGATGAAGTCGTTGAGCTGGGACGTACTTGCTGCATCCATGGTCAGGTCAGATCGTTCTGTGAGGAAATAACAGGAGGATGCAAGATGCAAGTAAAACTCAGTTTATTAATAAAGGTCAGATGTAAAGACACAGGTCGGGAACAAACACTCAGGTGGCAAATGAAGCAGGGACGAGATGGCGATCCGGTGGTGGTGCGGTGGTAGCGTGCTCAAGTGAAACCCAGGAACCGTGGAACATCCAGACGACACGAAGAACTGACGAAATCCAGACGAAGAAGTTAGCAGATGAGGCACAAGAACAGGACACATACCGAGGAACAACCACAACAATCTGACAACATGAGAGGGAAATTACTGGGCATATAAAGGGAACTAGAATTAATGACAGCTGGTGACACTAATCAACACAACGAGTAACCACACCCACACAATACACTCACACAGACACATCAGCATGAGACAGCCGATTCATGAACCGTGACATATATGGAGAAATAGAAATCCGTTTTCTAGACAGTATTCTTTTTTTTCTCCAGCACATAATTCACAATCCAGGATAGACAATTTTTTGCTGGACAAGAAACTCCTCCCCCTGCTGAGATCTAGTGAATATGATAGTATCGTTATCTCTGACCATAGCCCAGTAACAATGGTGCTTTGCTTTCCACATAACAAGCCTCCACAACGCAACTGGAGACTTAACCCACGTCTTTTGTCTGATGAAGGTTTTGTTAACTTCCTATCCGCCCAAATTGACTTCTTTCTAGAAACAAACCAATCACCAGACAGGAGCCACTCTAACCTGTGGGAGGCAATGAAAGCGTATTTACGTGGTCAGATAATATCTTATAATGTAAGCATGAACATTAACCCTCTGGGGACCAAAAACGCGCCTGCGCGTTTTGCTCGTTTTTTTTTTTAGCAATGAAAATAAACACTAAATGCTCTGTTAATTTTGATCTTTCATTTTCGTGTAATACATCAATCGATCCTGTTCAGTTTCTATTTTTTTTCTGTATACTCACAATAAAAATAAAGTGTTTTGCTTTTTGACAAATAAAGAAATATTAACATGATGCGATTTCTGCCTTCTCTCTGTCAGTAAACTCCCATTTGAAACGCGTTCGAAAATGATCTATAACTCCGCGAAAATTCAGTCAAACAGGCAAACAGACCCACGGGCATAAAGCTTGAGATCGCAGCTTTTAAATGAAGTAATTTATATAAAAAAAAAATATTCTCAGCTTCTGTAATCTGTACAAAAAGAGAGCGACTCCAGTCGAGCTCATTACGAGCCATTCAAAAGTAATTTGACCACTCCCCAAATTAGCATTTATATGCCCTAATATTTCATAAAAACAACGTTACAGTCAGTCACTTGTTGACAAGATTTGGGTACAGTTTTTAGGCTACTGTAGAATATACTGCCACATCAAATAATATTTTGTTTAGCAATTTCTGCACATATCTAACGTTATATATATATATATATTTTTTTTTTTTGCTATATTCAAACTAATGAATACATATGATAAAATGTAGGCCTATAATCTTTTTTCTTTTTCTTTTTTACAAAGAGAGAGTACACTTGAAATATTGTTGAAATTGTAATTATTGTTGTAATTGTAACATTTTTAATAAAATAGCAAAACATATTTACAAGATAGATGTAAGCGAAATCTTAAATGGTCAATATAAGTCTTCTAAATACATCTTTTGTCCTTGCATTGTGGCTCAGTCAGTGTCACACCTGAATGAATGGCTAATTATGCAGAGTCATTATGCAGAGTGGGTGGGACATTGTAATCTAAGGTGTAAACTACCGTAAGGTTTTACACCATTTAAATCAATGTATTTTTTTTTTGTGAACGATAAAGCAAGACTATTTTCACATAATTTTGAAGCTAGAACTCAAAGGGACAACATCAATTAGTCAAAAGTCTTGTGGACACATATTTAATATGTGTTTTGTGGTCTTAATTCAGCAACTTTCATTTAATTTTTTTCCAATAACCACGCATAAACATTATTCTCTTAAAAATACAAACATCTACATACACGTTGCTCGCATATTATGGTAGCCCTGTTTGTGCTATATAGAGTGAATTTACACCTTTGCCATTAACATGTTTATAAATAACTGAAAAAAGCACAAATGTCAGAGCATGTCAGAACATCTCAAGGACCCCAAAAACAGCTTGGTCCCCAGAGGGTTAAGGCGTGCTGACCGTCTTCTGAGTTGATCTCTTTGATAAAGGATGTTGATCATAAAAATTCTGAAGCTCCATCTGTGGCTCTTTGTAAAGAGAGAATAGGTTTGCTAACAGAATTCGATACTCTCTCATCTGGAGTAGCTGAGGAGCTTTATCTTAAAGGGTTAGTTCACCCAAAAATGAAAATTCTGTCAGTAATTACTCACCCTCATGTTGTTCCAACCATGTAAGTCTTTCGTTCATCTTCGGAACACAAATTAAGATATTTTTGATGAAATCTGACAGAATTTTGACTCCTCCATAGGCTTCCAGTGTGACCGAAACTCACCGGCCCAGAATAGTTATTAAAACATCGTTAAAATAGTCCAAGTAACTACAGTGGCACTACATTAAGTTTATCATGCGACGAGAATACTTTTTGTGCACAAAAACAAACAAAAATAACGACTTTATTCTACTTTTCATTTCCTTCTCTCTGGGCCTCGTAGTGTTTTTGCGCTGCGCGTCTGTGTTGCACGTCATCACGCAACACATGACCGGCGTCGACCAATTGTGAGCCTACGTGGTGACGTGTAACACAGACGCGCTGCGCAAAAACACTACGCGAACCAACTAGAGGTCGAGAGAGAAGGAAATGAATAGTGGAATAAAGTCGTTATTTTTGTTTGTTTTTGCGCACAAAAAGTATTCTCGTCGCTTGATATACTTAAGATTGAGCCACTGGAGTCACTTGGACTATATTAACGATCTCTTTAATAACTTTTCTGGGCCAGCAAGTTTCGGTCACATAGAAGCCTATGGAGGAGTGAAACATGGCTCAGATTTCATCAAAAATAGCTTAATTTGTGTTCCGAAGATGAACGAAGGTCTTACGCGGTTGGAACAACATGAGGGTGAGTAATTACTGACAGAATTTTAATTTTTGGGTTAACTAACCCTTTAAATCTCGTAAAAAATTTTACGAGCATGGGAAACGAGCCAGCAAACAACTAAGCAATCAGCTAAGGCAATCCGCAGAGGCTGGATTTATAGCAGAGATTAACACTCCAGAATGGATAACCACAGATCAAAAAACCACAGATAACCACAGATCATAAATAAACAGTGCTATCACAATTTTCAGTGGCATAGAGGTCTTCATAAAATTTACTGAATTAAGTTAGCTCAGTTTTTCAACCGTAGGCCGATAAGACAGGGAAGATCTTGATAGTAACATTTCAGCAGCCGAAATTGATCGGGGAATAAAAAAAAATGAAGAGCGGTAAAGCTCCGGGGCCGGATGGCTTCCCTACTGAATTAAAAAAAAAAAATCTCAGTTAAACTAACCCCTCTACTAAACTAACTACTGAGGCATTGGAGCGCAAGACTCTCCCTCCTACAATGACCCAGGCCACTATCTCAGTCCTTCTTAACCCTCTGAGGTCGGCAATCACGCCGGCGTGATCTGCTCGCTTTTTTCCTTATCAGTGCAAAGGAGACTCTAAATACGCTGTTAACTTTGATGTGACAAACCAGTTTCATACATCAATCGATCCCGTTAAGTGTGTATTATTTTTGTGTATACTCAGAATAAAAACAAAGTGTTGTGCTTTTTGCCAAATAAAGAAAAATAAACATGATGCGAGTTCTGCTTTATCTCTGTCAGTTAAGTCAATTCTGAAATGCGTCCGAAAATGAACCATAACTCAGCGAATACTCAGTCAAACAGGCATACAGACACACAGGCATGAAGCTTGAATTCTCTTCTTTTGAATGAAGTAATTTATATAAAAAAAACAAATATTCTCAGTTTATGTAATCTGTATGAAAAGAGAGAGATGTCAGTCGTTCTCATCTCAGCTCATTATTTTTAATGTGACCCTTCCCACGGAGAGCGCCCGCTACTCAAACGCAAATGACTGAGGCATCCATGCAAACTGTGAACGCCCACATATCAGCTCGAGAAAACACATTGTACTTGTTTACACCATCTCGCAGCGCTGTGAGGAATAATACTATCGTAATAATAATAATGTAAAATGTACCTCAGAAGTGGTGGTATTTTGAGGAGCAACGGATGCAGCTGAGCTGAGGAATATTTTTTTTTCTTTTTTTTTTTTCTAGCGCTTTTCACAACATAGGTTGTATCAAAGCAGCTTCACAGAATACTGTAGTAAGTTTTTTTCATTCTCAAGTGAATCGCGTTTCTGTGTGTGAATGAATGAACGGCAGAGATGCGCGCTGTTTACCACAACTCGCAAAAAGACGGTTTAAATTTGAATCGCGTTTCTGTGTGTGAATGAATGATCCGCTTTTATATTCCTTATAATAAAAACGAAAGAACTATGATACAGACATATGAAAGACAACATTTCGTTGACTAGTTTTGGATAGATTATACATTTTTACTGTAAAATATCTGCCACCTCAAATATGTTAAATAAAGTATGTTTTGTCAAAAATAAAGTAATCAATAATATGTTATTAGTGTTTTTTCCAATGTAGCCTAGGCTATATTCAAAGTAATGAATCCTTAACTTTGAAATATGTATGTTAAAACGTATACTTTAGTTTTTACAAAGAAAGATTACATTTGAATTGTTGTAATTGTAACCTTTTTAATAAAAAAATATATTTACAAGGTATATGTACACAAACTATTAAAAAGTAAATATAAGCCTTTTCTTTAAATATTTTTTATTGTGTTTTATTGGTGACAAATTTGGGGAGAGGATACATATTCTAAAACTGAAAATACAGTATAAGAATTAACTGCACAATTACTAGACATGTTTTCCTTGGATATTTTGCAAGCACAATTTGTGGAAAAAAAGTAAATAATTGAGATGCTTCTAACTGTGAACCAATTTGGTAGAATATATATATATATCATTCTGATATGATTTTTTTTTTTAAATCAATGTTGGAAACCGTTGTGTTGCTTAATATATTTTTATAACCAATGATACGTTTTTTTTTTCAGGATTCTTTGAATACAATTTTGATTGCAATCAACAATTTTGATTATTTATTTTGCTCACATTTGATTTGCTTAGAGCCCGCATCAACGGGGCATAAGCATTTACCGTGAGATACCTGCCTTTACTTTTGTTTATTTATCGCTCACAATTGCTTTGTTTATAGCCGACTGATTCTTTTTTTATTTTGCTCACATTTGATTTGCTTAGAGCAAATTTAGAACATTTAGTTCCTCCACATAGACGAATTACAATAAAACAGATTGAAAAACAAAACATTTGAATCTCCTCTCATTCTTTGTTCAGGCTGCCTCACTTGATGGCCCATTAGCCATTGGGTTAGTGTCTATGTCACACCCCTGGCCTGAATCTCATTAATATTGATAGGCCATTACCACTTCCACGCATGAACCTCTTCTGACAAAAAAACGGACTTACAAAGTTTAAATCAATGTATTGTTTTATGTGAACGATTAGGCAGGATGATTTTCAGATCATTTTGAAGAACAAAACTCTAGGCGACAACATCCATTAGTCAAAAGTCTTATTGACACATATTTAGTATGTGTTTTGTGGCCTTATTTCAGAAACTTTAGTTTTTAGTTTTTTCAATAACCATGCATAAACATTATTCTCTCAAAAATACAAACATGAACATATATGTTGCTCACATATTATGGTAGCCCTGTTTGTGCTAAATAGAGTGCAATTACACCTTTGCCATTAATATGTTTATAAGCAACTGAAAAAAGCACAAATGTCAGGGCATGTCAAAACATCTCAAGGACCCCAAAAACACCTCAGACCCCAGAGGGTTAAGAAAGGAAAGGACCCTCTGAAATGTGAGTCATTTCGGCCTGTGAGTATACTCTGCTGCGATTACAAAATCTTGAACAAGGTTCTGGCTAGTAGATTGGAGTCTGTTATGCATAAAGTGATACATCCAGATCAGACTGGTTTTATTACTGGGCGGCAGCTTTTTGGCAACATACAAAGGCTTTTTAATATTCTTTACTCCTCGGAAACTCCACCTACAGCAGAGGTTTTGCTCTCCCTCGATGCTCACAAAGCATTTGACCGGATTGAGTATGAGTATCTTTTTGCAACTCTGCGGAGGTTTGGTTTTGGACCGGCTTTTTGTTCGTGGATAAGGATCCTGTATGCTACCCCGCAGGCCTCCGTCCGTACTAATAAAATAATCTCCAACTATTTTCCTATAGGTAGGGGGACAAGACAGGGCTGTCCATTGAGCCCACTTCTGTTTGACCACGCCATTGAACCACTAGCGGTTGCACTTAGGAGTGCCGAGGAGATCACGGGTGTTGTCAGGAGGGTGGGGCAAAAATCACAAACTGTCTCTATATGCGGACGACCTGATACTGTACCTGTCCGATCCTTGCACCTCCATTCCTAAGGCATTAGAAATGATCTCTAACTTTGGAGAGATTTCAGGCTACAAAATCAACTTTACTAAGAGTTTGCTCTTCCCTTATTAACCCTCTGGGGTCTGAGGTGTTTTCTGGCCCTGGAGGTGTTCTGACATGCTCTGACATTTGTGCTTATTTCTGTTACTTGTGACATTTTCATGGCTAAAGTCTGATTACACTGTATTCAGCACAAACTCTGCTACAATAATATATCAGCACCATGTGTGTAAAAGTTTGTAGTTTTGAGATAATGACATTTATGCGTGGTTTGTGAAAATACAAAAAAAAATTGTCACTGAAATAAGGTCATGAAACCCATACTGATTATTTCTTCACTAGACTTTTGAAAATTGTATGACATAGCCTAGAATATTTGCTCCAAAACTATGTGAAAATCACCCTGACTGCTCATTCAGATAAGACAATATATTGATTTAACCCTCTGGGGTCCGATGGGTTTTTGGGGTCCTTGAGATGTTCTGACATGCCCTGACATTTGTGCTTTTTTCAGTTGCTTATAAACATATTAATGGCAAAGGTGTAATTACACTCTATTTAGCACAAACAGGGCTACCATAATATGTAAACAACATACATGTACATGTTTGTATTTTTTAGAGAATAATGTTAATGCATGGTTTTTGAAAAAACTAAAAACTAAAGTTTCTGAAATAAGGCCACAAAACGCATACTAAATATGTGTCAATAAGACTTTTGACTAATGGATGTCGTTGCCTAGAGTTTTTTCTTCAAAATGATGTGAAAATCATCCTGCCTAATCATTCACATGACACAATACATTGATTTAAATCTTGTAAAAGACTTTTTGTTTGTAAAGGCAATATGCGCAAGGGGCGTCAACAATCCAACACCATCATGCATATTTAGTGATTCACACCTGAGGAGACAATGGGGCCCACATACTTAATGAGCCATTCATTCAGGTGTGTCACCTATAGCCACAAGAAAGAATGCAAGAGCAATATATATATATATATATATATATATATATATATATATATATTCTACCAAATTGGTTCACAGTTGGAAGCATCTACATTTTTTTTTTTTTTTTACAAATTGTGCTTGCAAATTGTATAATATCCAAGGAAAACATGTCTAGTGATTGTGCAGTTAATTCTCATACTGTATTTTCAGTTTTGGAATATGTATCCTCTCCCCAAATTTGTCAATAATAAAACACAATAAAAATTATTTAAAGAAAAGGCTTATATTTACCTTTTAAAATTTGTTTACATCTACCTTGTAAATATATATTTTTTATTAAAAAGGTTACAATTACAACAACAATTCAAGTGTAATCTTTCTTTGTAAAAACTAAAGTATACATTTTATCATACATATTTCAAAGTTAAGGATTCATTACTTTGAATATAGCCTACATTGACAAAACATACTATATTTAGATATGGGCCGTTTATCTGGAAAAACAATGAAATAATATTTTTTATTTTATTTATTTTTTTGTGCTAAATTTCAAAGAACAGACATTCAAAAATAATCTCCTAAAGTTTCGTAGTCCAGATAATTGAGTAAAGGTATTTAAATGACTATTAAAGTTTACAAAGTTTTACTAAATTCGCTGGAAATGAATATTGCTTTTCTCAACTCCTCTCGTCACCTCTGAGCATTTCCCGGGTATCCCCTGAAACGTCTCTGCTCTCCAAATATGGTGTTACACGTTGTATAGAACCAATCAAAAAGCTTAGAAATGTACACAAACGCTGATCATTTGTCAATGGGAAGCCCCATTTCGACTGACCGGCACGCGATTGGTCCAGCCATCCTCCTTTCAGACTAGCGGCGTTCTGTGTAAACAAGCTAGCAGATCTCCTCAGAAAGATTAAATATTATTAATTTGAGAAATGTCGCTGTCAAAAGAGAGCAAAGTCGCCAAAAAGTCGCCAAAAGCGTTGAACTCACTGGAGGCTTCTAACCTAAGCTCTGCTGCTGGTCATCAAGAGTGGCTAAGGCTAGTCAGTGATTGTTTTGAATCTGGAGACGTGTCATCCTCTGATGACAGCGACAGCGAAAGTGACAGCCCTGTGGTATTTATCGTGTATAGATGTGAGTGAGTGCAATTATTCTGTGAGTGTATTTATCTGCAAGGAGAATCCATTACAATGTGTTTGATTTATTTTAACCCAATATTTAACTGTTGGTATATCCGTTATGAATATGTTACACTGTTATTGTCAACTAGCCTACACAAAGATATGATTGCATAGGCTAACATTATTTGTTCTCTGTTTCCTTGTCTCTCTGCCTCTCTCACTTTCTCTCTCTCTCTCTCTCTCTCTCTCTCTCACACACACAGACAGACAGACACACACACACACACACACACACACACACACAGAGAGAGACACACACACACACACACACACACACACACCCTCTCTCAAGCAAAACTGTAGCACCTCTGTTCAATCTTTCTGATTTTAGTAAATGTTTGTAAAAGTGCCTTTTAAATTATTTATTCAAATAAAAACTTTAAAATAATTTGAGCTTCAGCCTGGCATAATAGCATATATTAATGTCTTTGGTCAAATTAAGCTGTACAATAAATAGTTCATCCCTTTAAATGCAATGGATTTTGAAAGATATCAACAAAAAACGGGCAAAAAACTTTAAAAGCGATTTTCTCAGGTTTTCAATTGGAAAAAAGAGGGCAGACGACCATAATTCAAATGTGTATATATTTACAACCATTCAAGGTATGACTTTGACTAGGATATCATTTGAAAGCTTATGGTCTCCTCTTTCCATTAATACCAAAATATCAGTTTTGAAATTTGGGTCACTGTGACTCATTTTGCTGGATCAGGTCACATATTAGCAAAAATTGGCAAACAAAAGCTTATTTGAGGTGGCAGATATTTTACAGTAAAAATGTGTAATCTATCCAAAACTAGTCAACGAAATTTTGTCTTTCATATGTCTGTAACATAGGTCTTTCGTTTTTATTATAAGGAATATAAATGTTAATTTGCAGTTTAATACGTTGCTTATACAAATACATTTTATTTCAACATATTTCAGTCGATTTTTACTCAGTATAGCAAAATAGTTTGCTAAAAGTGGATCATTCATTCACACCCAGAAACACAATTCAAATTTAAACCGTCTTTTTGCGAGTTGTGGTAAACAGTGCATCTCTGCCGTTCATTCATTCACACAGAAACGCGATTTACTTGAGAATGAAAAAAACTTACTACAGTATTCCATCCGTTGCTCCTCGAAATACCAGCACTTCTGAGTTACATTTTCCATTATTATTGTTCCTCACAGTGCTGCGAGACAGTGTAAACAAGTACAATGATCTGAATAAACTTGATGTGTTTTCTCGAGCTGATATGGGGGCGTTCACAGTTTGCATGGATTGCCTCAGTCATTTGCGTTTGAATAGCGCGCGCTCTCCGTGGGCGGGGCAGATTAAAACGTAATGAGCTGAGATGAGAACGACTGAAATCTCTCTCTTTTCATAAAGATTACATAAACAGAGAAGATTTTTTTATAATAAAAATTACTTCATTTAAAAGAAGAGAATTCAAGCTTCATGTCTGTGTGTCTGTATGCCTGTTTGACTGAGTATTAGCTGAGTTATGGTTCATTTTCGGACGAGTTTCAGAATTGACTTAACTGACAGAGGAGGCAGAACTCGCATCATGTTTATTTTTCTTTATTTGGCGAAAAGCACAACACTTTGTTTTTATTGTGAGTATACACAAAAATAATACACACTTAACAGGATAGATTGATGTATAACACAAGCATATAAGATAAAAAGTAATATTTTTATTTTATTTATTTTTTTCACTGATAAGGAAAAAAACGAGCCTATCGCGCCGGCGCGATAGCCGACCTCAGGGGGTTAAAAATTGTAAGACGTGTTTTGTGTGAGAAAGCTTTATGCGAATAGGTGTGATCACCTCATTACTATGTATGTTTTCGCACATGAGAAAGACAAAGACCCTCCCTAATGGCCCTATTAGGAGCTTATCAGGGCCCATCATTCTGAGCAAGCTTGCACAAAGAATGAGGAGATTTAAAAAAGAATGGCTTTTAGATTGTTTGGATTTATTTAACAACACAACATAATCCAAAGATACACAACAAATGACAAAAAAGCAAATTTTTGAAAAAAATGACCTAAAGACAGAGACCTTTGTGCCATTCCTAAAAACATTGTACATACCTTTCATTTCCAAGGTGTTTGATTTTCACTTTACCATGTTCATATACAGAGACTCATGTGAATGTTGAAGTCAGCAGGACTCAGTGGCATCTGGTCACTGAAAAAAAAAAAAGTGAACATACTGATATCAAGAGAAATATAGGCCTGCACGATTTTGGGAATAAATTTTAGATTTTTCTGGTTAAAATTGCTTTTTAAAATTCACAGAATACACACACACACACACACACACACACACAAATGTTTCCACAGTGGCGTAGCGTCTGGGCATGCAGGGTATGCACGTGCAAATAGGCCCGGGCCAATAGGTGGCCCGCGCGGCCGCCCATGGAGAACTTATAATTAAAAGGAGAAAATTCATAATAAATTTGTGGCCACAATAAAAATATTTTTGTATGCATGTCATGTGTAGTAATTTTTTACTTGGTTATAAAGTAATTTTTCCGTAATTTCTTGTGTGCGTTTGCCGTTTATTATTTTTTGCACCCCGCGGCTGCCGTAGAACTACGGTGTCATTTTTTATATGACGCTACATCGCCGCGACAAATTAAAAAAAGAAAACACAGTGTGAGAGGTTACAGCTAGCTGATTAAATTATGGACAAATACAAACATAAAAGTGGGGCCTTAAAGAGAAAAGTGAGGGTGGAGAAGTTAGTCGCGACGCAAAAACTACCCAAAATAGACAGTTTTTTGTGCCGACCTAACGTTAGTGCGAATGACAACAATGTCGAAGATGAGAGAGAAGTTTTGTCAGCGAATATTAGCAGTTGCACGTCTTTGGATGAGAACAACAATGCAGTTGCTGACAGCTTACAGTGCCAAGTGTCAGGGAGCGAAGAAGCAGTCGCAGCCAAAAGCTGGATATTCGGCGGGAAATATGTCAGCGGGTTACCCAACAGATAAAGGAAAATATCCAGACACACTACTAACGGATGGGCAAGTAAAGCATTTTATTGTGTCGCAAGGTTCATGCAAACCCCCCGGTCCCTTTCCTCGAGATCCATTGCAAGGAGATAGGTGCTTTTCGGCGAGTTTTTACTCCACCACAACAAAAGCTGGTATTCAGCTACCAAGATCTTGGCTGTGATACTTGCCTAAGCTTGACGCTGCAAATTGTGAACCATGCTGGTTATTTGCTGACCGCAGTCACAAAAGCTACAACATGGCATGGACACAAGGGATAAGAACATGGCAGACCCTGTCAAAAAAAATTTCCAAGCATGAGGTCGCAGAGTACCATGTAGCAGCTTGCAGTGTTTATGATCAGTGGCGTCTGCATGGCACTATCGACGAGGCATCAGAACAGAAAATCCGTCAACAAGTTAATTTTTGGAGGCAGGTTCTAGACCGGATCATTAATGTCACTTTAACTCTGGCATCAAACAACCTTGCATTTCGGGGACACTTCGAAGACACTGAAAGTGTCAACAAAGGTAATTTTCTCTCCATCATCGACCTTCTGGCCAAGTATGATCCATATTTAAAGGAGCTGCTCAGTCGCCCTGCTGGATCTGTTAAGTATCTCAGCCCAGAAATCCAAAATGAACTGATTGGTATACTCTCTGAGTCTGTCCAGAAAGAAATTATCAGTGAAATTAAAGCCGCACCGTTTTTCTCAGTGATCATGGATACGACTCAAGATATATCTAAAGTGGATCAGATGAGTCAAATCTTTCGGTATGTAACCATAGAGAGAGATAGCCAGGGTGCTGCAAGGGCTGTGAAAATCAACAAGTCTTTTCTGGGATTCCAGGAAATGCCTGACTCATCCGCTGGCACAATAGCCAATGAAATTATACGTTCGGTTGAGGAAAAAGGTCTCAATATTTCACAATGCCGTGGCCAAGTATTTGATGGGGCTGCGAACATGAGTGGCATATACACGGGAGTTCAGGCAAGGATACAGGAGAGACAACCAAATGCCACATATGTACACTGTGCTGCCCATAACTTAAATCTGGTCCTCAATGATTCAGTTAAGTTAATAACAGAGCTAACAAAGTTTTACAACACCATGGAAAAATTGTACGTGTTTTTTGCGCACAGTATAAAGAGGTGGAATGTATTAGTTGAGATTACTGAAAAGCCCAATCCGGGTGTCACGCTGAAAAAACTGTGCGCTACTAGCTGGGCATCGCGCAATGATGCCGTGTCTGCAATCAGATATGTTGACATGTTGAAGGCCCTGACCAAAATTTCACTTACGAGTAAAAAGACAGATGAGCGCAACGAGTCCATGGCTTTGATGAAGCTGATGGAAAGATTTGACTTTGTTTTTATTATAGTTCTTCAAAGTGAAGTCTTGGAACAGATCAGTGTCATTTCAAAAATGCTACAGGCGAAGAATGCTGATCTTCTTAAAGCTACAGAATTACTTGACACTGCCATCACTGAGTTGACAAGGTTCAGGGAAAGTTTTGAGGAGGCAAAAACAACCGCACAATCCATGGCTGAGAAGTGGGGGGTGAAACAAACCTTTGAAAAGGAAAGAATTAGAAGGGCAAAGCCCCATTTTGATGAATTCTGTCAGGATGAGCGTTTGGCTGATGCTGAAAGTTACTTTAAGGTAAATGTTTTTAACGCTTGCCTAGACATAATAATTTCCCAGCTGAGTCGGCAATTTTCAGCTTTGCGATCAGTTGCCGATTTGTTCAGAGTGGTCCAGCCACACATACTTGCAACTGAGGAGAAGAACGCGATATACCAAGGGGCACTGAGGTTAGTGGAGAAATACAACAACGACTTGTCTCCAGCTCTTCCACAACAATTGATCGCATTCCGTGCAGCCTTTAAAAGACAAATCTCTGAGATGACAAAAGTTCAAGATCTGGCCAGTTTTTTGATTGTTGAGAACAACTCTATCACATCTAGCTTCAGCGACATCTGCACCGTTTTAGTTCTCTTTCTTACCATCCCTGTTACTGTTGCTTCAGCGGAGCGCTCATTTTCAAAACTGAAGGGGCGGGGTTAGGGGGGGCCCGTACAATTTATTTTGCATATGGGCCCGGGACTGACTTGCTACGCCACTGTGTTTCCAACAATATATAATATAATGAACACCAGGTTTGTTGTGCCTTGTAGGCATAGGCTACGCGCAGTGCTGCATAAAATAAAAATAGCAATATCCTATAGCAGCCTATAAATCTTCCAAAAGATTTCAGTAACAACTACGCTAGAGAAAAATATATTGATTATCATATGTTACTTCAAATGTTTCCATTCGTTATGATGATATGAAATGAGATAATAGTAAAAACATGAAGCCTAATGTTTGGTGCGTTTTCAAACGCGATCGCGCTCCAAAATATGAAACATTCAAACGCGATCGCGCTCCAAAATATGAAACATTCAAACGCACAGCACGCTCCAAAATATGAAACATTATAAGTGAAAGTGAAAGTGAAAGTGAAAAGTGAAAGTGACACGTGACGGCCAAGTATGGTAACCCATACTTGGAATTTGACCTCTGCATTTAACCCATCCAAGTTAATGCACACACATTAGGAGCAGAGTAGTGAGTAGTTAACACACACACACACTGCAAACGTGGATACACACCCAGAGCAGCGGGCAGCCTTTGTGTGGTGCCCGGGGAGCGATTAGGGGTTAGGTGCCTTGCTCAAGGGCACCTCAGTCATTTCCCACCGGTTCTGGAATCGAACCAGCAACCTTGGGTTACCAGTCCAACTCCCTAACCCCTAGGCCATGAATGCCCCACAATGGCATGGTTACCATATTACAAGGGCGTAACTTTGGGTCTACCATTGGGGGGGTTAAACTCGCGGCATATTTATTAATTTATTTATTGAATAATTTTCTTGTGTACAAGGTAATTTGCCGTTCCTGTTTTAGAAAATACATTGTGATACTTTTACTGATTTAGGCTACTTAACGTAAATGCAGCTGTTCACTTGACTATTTATGCCATAATGACACAGTAGTTAAATTAAGTGTTTAAGCACTAGCCAGCAGTGGCAGCTTCCACTTAATTCATTTTTTGTGTGTTCAATATCTTATAAAAAAATTAAAAAAAGAACTTAAAGATTAATCAATTGCATCACTGTATTGGCACCCACATGCAGCAAATGTATTATGCACAATTCAAGTCTCAATATTACACAACACAGGGTGGCACACTGGAGTGCAGCTTGCACCTTTATTCTGAACAGATTTCACATATTGGTGGGCATCACCAAAACTCACAATCCACTAACAAAATCTTTAAGTTTATCTATTAAAATGTATTTTATTAACATCACATTTTAAAAACTTAACATCAAATAACAGCATTAAAAACTTTCAAATAGAGAAAATGAAATTGCAATTATATTAGCACTTTGCATGAAATAAGACTCAAAAGTAGAAAAAAAAAATTGTGTTTGTATTTAGCCTCTGATAACATCAAATTCAGAAACTGGGAAAGTGTGGACTAACGTTAGTTGTGCTTTGATTCATTTTGTCACTTTGCAAACTCCATGCAAAAAGAACAAAAAAATAATAAAAAAATTAAAATAATGATAATAATAATCTCAAATTGAGCCGGAGGTGGTAAATTCCTAATAATTTACGTGATTTTATTTTTAGGTATTTTAAGATAACTTACCTAAAATACGTTGCGCATACAGCTCAACTAACGCGATCGTTATAAAGGTGTTTGAACAACAAAACACATCCACTTGCACATATTTGACAATCGGAATATCAGATATATCCTGCTATAGCTAACAAATTTGTGAAATTTTGAATAAAAAGAAATAAAAGCAGATCATCAGTCATTCATTCAGCGCTATTGTGGCTGCGGTGTGACAAGCAATGTATGACGCGTCTGTCTCCATGGGAACCATAAAGTGATAGCCTACTACGATCAATAACGGTCACCTTGAAAAACTTTTAAACTTACGTGTGAAAAGGTTAAGCAAGGCTTACATTTAAATGTGTCTTTGTTTTGTTTTGAGTGTATGGTCAATAAATAAAGGAATTAAAAAGATGGGCACAAAACCTGTTTGTTGCGCCACATTTGTCATGCCTCTATTTCCCAACCAGCAGTGGGCCGTGCCCCACACTTTGAGAAACGCACCTCCGTTTGGTCAGGATTTTTCCTCTTTTTGGCTGGTGTCGACCATAGACTGTAAAAAATGGTGTCGACCAACAATGAAAAATCGTTGTCTGGCTGCCTTTCAGTGTCCTTTTTCATCTTTCCATCCGTTAGCATGCACCGTCAGCTTTTTCCAACCATTCATCCCAGCGACTGCGCAAAATAGTGAACAAACTTGGTAGAGAAAGCGGGTTGGGTAATACCAAGTAGTCGGTGTGGTGGGCGGGGGGTACATTACAGATTATTTCAAATATGCAGGGCCGGCGCTACCTATAGGTGGAGTAGGCAGTTGCCTAGGGCCTCGGGCTTGGAGGCGGGGCCTCCAAATCATCCCTATACGCTTGTCCACCAATCAAGAGCAGCAAAATACTAGGCTGTTTGTCCATTGGATATAACAATTGTCATTCACCTGTATTAAAACCAATTAATATCCCTGTTTAAACCTGAGTCACGCCCACCCTCTGAATATTTGAATGAAGAGATTACATACCGGTTTTATGAATGAGATCCAACTTTACTACAAATTGATCTGATGGCGCCGAAACGAACGCATCCTTCAGGGGCTGCTAAGCGCAAGGCTAAGCAGGCACGCAAAGAAAGTGCAGCTCGTCATGCAGGTATCATCTATTTTGGAGTGATTGTAATGTATTGTAAAAATAAATAAACTGAGCCTGACGATCAGCGTCGCTTTGGGATAGATCATTTGACGGTTATTCTGAGTTCAAAAGAGCGCGATCACCGTTGATGGACAATTCGCTTCTGACACTTTGAATCTGAGCGTACAATGCAGAATTTTGTTAGATACTGTATGTTACGAACCGTCCGAAAGATTCTGTTCGCGGAAATGAATCGTATTCCAGTCACTGTTTCACTGAGGCGAATTCATGATGAACGGTTGATCTGAATCTTACAAAGGAGTCGATTCTCCTCGATGGAATCGATTACAACCTGTGGAAACAAATCTTGATTCCTTACGCCTCTGAATCAAGGAATCGATTCCTTTCCTTTGGAATCGATTTCCAGCCCTAGTCAGGCGCTGACTGTCAAAATACTAAAGAAAAAGTAAAGTTTGTCAGTCAAAGAGCAAGCGCACTATACTAGAGCATTGTTTATTATGTTTCAAAACAGCTACCTCAACTGTCTGTATATCTTCTAAAATGCAGATGTTAAGCCTACATTTACTGCACGATCATAATATACCTACTTCATTGTTTTCGTTTTCCAATCATAAATACTGTTGCAATATTTATTGAAAATAATTTTAAGCATATGAATAAGCACACGATTACAGTTGAAGAAATTAACTAGACTTTTTATTTAGTAGTTTATTTCTATCACTTCCACTACTAGCAGCTGATTTGTGTATATTCATATTAAATGTATTTCTCTACAAAACATAATATGACATATTTAGTCTATCAAAAACAAAACTGTTCATTATCCCAAATAAGGGGTTAGTGTGTTAGCCTACTATAAAGAAATTACTGAACAAATTACTGAAAAAAAATAAAGATCCTGACTAATAAAAGAAAAACTGTCATTAAATGAACATTAAGAAGAAAATAAAAAAATAATAATTTTAAAATAATAATTAAAAAAAGACTTTTTTTACAGTGTAGAAAAACAAATGTAGCCTCTCTATTGACATTATTTGTTTTAAACATTACCTGTTGTAGGATCACTGATGAGGTTTCTAAAAACCAGTGGTGAGTCAGAAGAACTACAGGGCAAAGAGAGACAGGAGCAAGAGAGTGATTTTGAGGAAGACCAACTACAGGGCAAAGAGAGGATGGAGCAAGAGAGTGATTTTGAGGAAGACCAACTACAGGGCAAAGAGAGACTGGAGCAAGAGAGTGATTTTGAGGAAGAGCAACTACAGGGCAAAGTGAGACAGGAGCAAGAGAGTGATTTTGAGGAAGACCAACTACAGGGCAAAGAGAGGATGGAGCAAGAGAGTGATTTTGAGGAAGACCAACTACAGGGCAAAGAGAGACTGGAGCAAGAGAGTGATTTTGAAGAAGAGCAACTACAGGGCAAAGAGAGTGTAGGGCCAGAGAGGAGCCATGAGGTTGAATGCAATAGTAGCGATAAACTAGAAGTCATTGAGTCTGGAGACAATGCCAGACCTGGAACATCAACAAAAAGTAAAATAGGAAGCACAGAAGCTCAACCTGTTGATCCAGCCTTGTGGCCTGACACAATTGCGCAAAGTTACAGAGCAGAGGCAGTGCGAAGAGGACCATTTCAAGTCAGAGAAAGTTATGTTTTTCCAAAAAATTCAGATGGACGAGCCTTTTCACACAGTTTGTGTTATAGAAAAATGCCTAATGGTGAAAGAGTCAAACGATCATGGTTGTCATATTCAGAAGTGAATGATGCAGTATTTTGCTACAGCTGCAAACTT
Source organism: Scardinius erythrophthalmus (assembly GCF_964197995.2). Classification (NCBI taxonomy): domain Eukaryota; kingdom Metazoa; phylum Chordata; class Actinopteri; order Cypriniformes; family Leuciscidae; genus Scardinius; species Scardinius erythrophthalmus. The sequence continues at coordinate 51,263,352 of NC_138224.1, forward strand.
TTCTCTACCCAAGTAATTAAGCTCATTAAAGGAGGATTAAAAGACTGGAAGAACATCCACACCATCCTGCGCAGTCATGAGAACAGTTCTGAGCATATAAGCACCATGCAGAAGTGGAGAGAATTAGAATTGCGGTCTAAAACAGGTCAAACCATAGACCAGAGACAGATGACCCTTTTGGAGGAAGAAAGATAGAGGTGGCGGAATGTTCTCACAAGACTGTTAACAATTATACAGTCTCTTGCTGCGAGGAATCTTGGATTTAGGGGATCCACAGACAAACTCAATGTTTCTACTAATGGTCATTTTTTAAAGGAAGTGGAGCTCTTGGCAAAGTTTGATCCAGTCATGCAGGAGCACTTGGCTAAAATCAAAGATGGAAGTACACACACACACTACTTGGGGAAAGACATACAAAATGAGCTACTGAATCTGATGAGTAGTCAATTGACCAAAGAAATTGTTGCAAAAATCCACACTGCAAAGTACTTTTCTATCATCCTTGATTGTACACCAGACATTAGCCACCTGGAACAGATGTCTATCATTCTACGTATTGTGGAACTACAGCCAGAGCCAGAAATAAAAGAATATTTTCTTGGATTCTTGGTTGTGGAAGAGACAACTGGCAAGAATCTGTCTTCGGTAATCCTAAACAGGCTGAAGGACCTTCAGATTGACTTCATGGATTGTCGAGGTCAGTCATATGACAATGGGTCGAATATGAAGGGCAAGAAGCAAGGCGTACAAGCCAGGCTGCTTGAAAAGAACCCAAGAGCCCTGTTTGTCCCATGCGGGGCACACACATTAAACCTGGTTCTAGCAGATGCTGCAAGAGCTTCAAAGGATGCCATTGGATTCTTTGGACACCTGCAGAAACTATTCACCTTTTTTTCAGGATCCACTCAGAGATGGTATATTTTGAAAAAATATGTGGACCTCACTCTTAAATCATGGAGTGACACAAGGTGGGAGAGCAGATTGCAAAGTGTTCAGGCTGTCAGGTTCCAGGTTGCCCAAATCAGGGAAGCGCTTGTAGAAGTACGGCAGAGTTTGTCTGACCCTGTTTCTAAAGTGGAGGCCCAAGCTATGGCTGAAGAATTGTGGTCTTATAGCTTTTTGATTTGTTCTGTTGTGTGGTGTGACATTCTGACACTTGTCACCCAGGTCAATAAGCTTTTCCAGTCATCTTCTATGCAACTGGACGTTGCTTCAAACTTGATTACATCCACCAAAGCAGCACTCTCACAGTATAGGGCATCTGGCTTTGCTGCAGCACAAGCAACTGCAAAGGATCTATGTGAAGAAATTAATCTAGAGGCAGTTCTCAAACAGAAGAGACTGCGTAATACCAGGAAGCAGTTCTCTTATGAGGCTGCTGATGAGCCTCTGACCGATGCACTGCGAAACCTGGAAGTGACTTTTTTTAACGCAGTTGTGGATGTAGCACTTCATTCTCTTGAGGAGAGATTTCAGACCATGGAAAATGTTAGGGACACTTTTGGTATCCTTCTGAATTTCAATGATGTTGCAACCATGTCAAGAGTTACAGTGACGAAACACTGTGAAGACATTGAGAAGGCACTCAGCAAGGAAGGACATGCAGATATCTCTGGAATTGAAATGGCTGAAGAGATCCTCAACCTTCCACCATTACCATCAAAAAGCACAGCCCTGGAGCTTCTGAAATTTCTTCACCAGAAGCAACTGCAGGAGATATTTCCAAACCTCTGGATTGCTCTCAGAATTGCAGTTACCCTGCCAGTAACCGTAGCAGCTGCCGAGAGAAGCTTCTCAAAACTGAAGCTTGTAAAAAATTACCTGCGCTCCACAATGACTCAGGAACGGCTTAGTGGACTTGCTTTAATCAGCATTAACAGAGAACTTGCACAGCAGATTTCTTATGAAGTAGTTATTGATGAGTTTGCTTCAAAAAAAAGCAGAAGAGTGCCTCTGTAGGTAGCCATGGAATGAGAATAGTAAGTGCTGTTCCAGATTACTTTTCAGATTTTTTTATTAATTTTAATTTTTTTGGTGTGTTTAACTTAAAGTTATTAATATGCATATTTAAGTAAAAATATTAAAATACTTATAACAGGTTTTGTATAAATAAAATGGTTAGGAATCATTTGTTTCAAGTGCTTTTTATTTAATGATTTTTTTATTAACAAAGTTCGGGAGGAGCACGTTCAGATAATGAAACCTTATTAAATGCGAGTGGAGCACATTCAGTTAATCAACCCAATCAACGAGATAAGAGGTATATACTGCAGACTTACCTCTGCTCACTGATAGTTTATCAGTATCCCTCCACCACCTCATCTCCTCACTTTGATTTTAATAATCTCTTATTGGATGTAAACAACACAATCCAAAATACAATGCAATCTAGTTCTAGATTATTTCTATCACAAACAGGGGTTAATACTCTTGGTTCGGTCCAAAATTCAGAGCCCGGAGCCCTCCCCCGGACAGCTCGCCAAATAGGCTACGCATAATCTTTACTCTATTTAATTTGATGTGTAAGTGTGAACTCGTGAATTCTAAAAGGTGGAGGGGAGGAGGGTGTGGCAGGGGGGCCTCCAACATACATTTTGCCTAGGGCCTCCAAATGTCTAGAACCGGCCCTGCAAATATGATACTATCTTTCTTGCTGGCAAATGAAATTAATAAAGAAAACGAACAAAAGTATTAATTCAGAATATTTCATATTTATTTTAATCTGAATGATGTGATGATATTGGGGGGGGTTATATTAGCTGGATCAGATTTTTGAGGGGGTCATAACCCCCGTAACCCCCGTGCAAATTAAGCGCATGCCATATTATACATATCTACGTTTGAGCAGATATCCACAAACACAGTAACAGTAAACACGGGTCAAAATATTATAATATTCACCATACAGTGCCCTCCACAATTATTGAACCCCCTGGTAAATATGATCAAAATTGGCTGTAAAAAATAAATCTGCATCGATTATCCTTGTGATCTTTCATTCAAAAAATGCGCAAAATTCTAACCTTTCATTGAAGTAAAAGAATTGAAAGTGGGGGGAAAATCACATTATGAAATAAATGTTTTTCTCCAAAACACGTTGGCCACAATTATTGAAACCCTTTTATTAAATACTTTTTGCAATCTCCTTTTGCCAAGATAACAGCTCTGAGTCTTCTCCTATAATGCCTGATGAGTTTGGAGAATAACTGACAAGAGATCAGAGACCATTCCTCCACACAGAATCTCTCCAGATCCTTCAGATTCCCAGATCCATGTTGGTGCTTCTCCTCTTCAGTTCAGCCCACTCATCAGGTCAGGGGACTGAGACGGTCATGGCAGAAGCTTCATTTTGTGCTCCACAACAAATTTTTGTTTTGATTTTGATGTTTGTTTTGGATCGTTGTCCTGATGGAAGATCCAACCACGGCCCATTATAAGATTTCTAGCAGAAGGCGTCAGGTTTTGATTTTTTATCTGTTGATATTTGATAGAATCCACAATGCCATGTATCTGAACAAGAAGTCCAGGACCTCCAGCAGAAAAATATGCCCACAACATTAAAGATCCAATGGTATATTAAATTGTACACATGGGGTACTTTTTATCCTTGTGTTCACAAAACCCATCTAGTGTGTTTGCTGCCAAAAAGCTCTGTTTTAGTCTCATCTGACCACAGAACCCTGTGTTGTTTGAAGATCCAGTCGTGTCTGACAATTAAATTTGCTGGAATTTGTTTTTGGATGAGCGAGGAGGGTTTTTTTTAAACCCTCCCAAACAACATGTGGGGATGTAGGGGTTGTTTGATAATTTTTTTTTTTAGGCTTTCTGACCCCAAGACTCAACTAATCTCTGCAATTCTCCATCTGTGATCCTTGGAGAGTCTTTGGCCACTCAAACTTTCATACTCGCCGTGCATTAAGACAGTATAGACACACGTCCTTTTCCTGGCAGATTCATAACATCTTTAGTTGGTTATAACTTCTTAATTATTGCCCTGATGGTCAAAATGGGGATTTTCAATTCTTTAGCTATTGTCTTACAGCCACTTTCTAGTTTGTGATGCTCAACAATCTTTTGCTACGCATCAGAACTGTATTCTGTGGTTTTACTCATTGTGATGGATGATTAAGGGGATTTGGCCTTTGTGTTTCCTCATATTTAAACTCCTGTGAAACACGAAGTCATAGCTGGACAGTTTCATGTTCCTAGTCACCCTGGTGTACTAAAAAAGGTAAATATTAATGGGAATATACTTCAGAGATATTTTACTCGTAAAAAATTCTAGGGGTTTCAATAATTGTGGCCAACATGTTTTGGAGAAAAACATTTATTTCATAATGTGATTTCCCCCCACTTTCAATTCTTTTACTTCAATGAAAGGTTAGAATTTTGCACATTTTTTGAATGAAAGATCACAAGGATAATCGATGCAGATTTATTTTTTACAGCCAATTTTGATCATATTTACCAGGGGGTTCAATAATTGTGGAGGGCACTGTATATCTAGCGACTGCAATGTGAAGTTTATGCAACAATAACAAACTAACTAGAAAAAAAAGTTTGTTGAGACAAACTTTAAGTTGGCTTGAAAAAGCCGGACCAGAGAGTTTGAAGAAGTTTAAAAGTAGTTAGAATTTTAAAGTAGTTAGAAGTTAAGTAGTTTGAAGTTTAAAGGAGTTAGTTTAAAGTAGAAAAAAAAAAGATTAGTTAGAAAGAAGGAAAAAAGATTAGTTAGAAAGAAAAAGAAAGAAAGATTAGTTAGAAAGAGAGAAAGAAAGATTAGTTAGAAAGAAAGAAAGAAAAATAGATTAGTTAGAATGAAAGAAAGACTGATTAGTTAGAAAGAAAGAAAGCTGGATTAGTTAGAAATAAAGATAGATTAGCTAGAATGAAAGAAAGAATGAACGGTGGATTAGTTAGAAATAAAGAAAGATGGATTCGTAAGAAAGAAAGAGGGATTAGTTAGAAAGAAAGAAAGATGTATTAGTTAGTTAGAAAGAAAGATGGAAATAGAAAGAAAGTAAGATGGATTAGTTAAAAAGAAAGACTGATTAGTTAGAATGAAAGAAAGAAAGACTGATTAGTTAGAAAGAAAGATAGATTAGTAAGAGAGAAAGAAAAAAGATTTATTAGTTAGAAAGAAAGAAAGATGGATTAGTTAGAAAGAAAGAAAGATGGATTAGTTAGAAAGAAAGATAGATTAGTTAGAAAGATAGATTAGATAGAAGGATAAATAGATAGATTAGTTAGAAAGATAGATTAGTTAGAAAGAAAGATAGATTAGTTAGAAAGAAAGATAGATTAGATAGAAAGAAAGATGTATTAGTTAGTTAGAAAGAAAGATGGAAATAGAAAGAAAGAAAGTAAGATGGATTAGTTAAAAAGAAAGAAAGATAGATTAGTTAGCAAGAAAGATAGATGGATTAGTTAAAAAGAAAGACTGATTAGTTAGAATGAAAGAAAGAAAGACTGAATAGTTAGAAAGAAAGATAGATTAGTAAGAGAGAAAGAAAAAAGATTGATTAGTTAGAAAGAAAGAAAGAAAAGAAAGAAAGATGGATTAGTTAGAAAGAAAGAAAGATGGATTAGTTAGAAAGAAAGATAGATTAGTTAGAAAGATAGATTACATAGAAGGATAAATAGATAGATTAGTTAGAAAGATAGATTAGTTAGAAAGAAAGATAGATTAGATAAAAAGATATATTAGTTAGAAAGAAAGATGGATTAGATAGAAAGATATATTAGTTAGAAAGAAAGAAAGATGGATTAGTTAGAATGAAAGAAAGAAAGATATTAGTTAGAAAGAAAGAAAGATGGATTGGTTAGTTAGAACGAAAGAAACATGGATTAGTTAGAAAAAAATGGATTGGTTAGTTAGAAAAAAATGGATTGGTTAGTTAGAAAGAAAGATAGATGGATTAGTTCAAAAGAAAGAAAGAAAGAAAGAAAGAAAGAAAGAAAGAATGATTAGTTAGAAAGAAAGATAGATTAGCAAGAATGAAAGAAAGAATGAACGGTGGATTAGTTAGTTAGAAAGAAAAAAGGATTAGTAAGAAAGAAAGATGGATTAGTTAGAAAGAAAGAAACAAAGAAAGATGGATTAGTTAGTTAGAAAGAAAGATTAGTTAGAAAGAAAGAAAAGTAAGAAAGAAAGAAAGAAAAAAAGATTAGTTAGAAAGACAGACAGAAATAAATAAATAAATAAAGAAAGATTACTTAGAAAGAAAGAAAAAAGAAAGATTACTTAGAAAGAAAAAAAGAAAGATTACTTAGAAAGAAAAAGAAAGAAAGAAAGAAAGAAAGAATGATTAGTTAGAAAGAAAGATAGATTAGCAAGAATGAAAGAAAGAATGAACGGTGGATTAGTTAGTTAGAAAGAAAAAAGGATTAGTAAGAAAGAAAGATGGATTAGTTAGAAAGAAACAAAGAAAGATGGATTAGTTAGTTAGAAAGAAAGATTAGTTAGAAAGAAAGAAAAGTAAGAAAGAAAGAAAGAAAAAAAGATTAGTTAGTGTTGGAGAATTTTCCTTTGATTCATGTCTAAGTATGATGTAATGAAACAAAACAAAAAATGATGACAAGCATGAAAAAATAGGTCTGAAAAAGGATGAGAGAATGGAAAATAACCAGTATGCATCAGCAATATGAAGTGTCAAAACAAAGTATGAAACAGAGCACCATTGTGTGAGGTTTGACCAATTGAGAAGACATGTCTAACTGTGTCAAGGTCACCAGGCGTGACAGAGGGGAAGAGATAGATTTGAAGGTGCCCATTGGGCACCTAGCGATAAGAAAAAGTATAAGACATGAACACTGGCCAATGTAACCTTAGATGTCCGGACGGCCGGCCGGCTTCTCACTTTGTTGCTTGTCAATAAAGTTAATTCTTCTGACCTGGAACCTCGACTCTGAAAAAATTCTTCGAGACCTGAACCAAAAAGAACTACGAATTTGACACAACATAATTGTCGAGCCGAGCCAGGAGGGACAAGGGGTCGAGGAGTGACCACGGTGGACGTGCTGGCAGAGGCCTCACAAAACAAAGGCGCCATAAAAATAAGGTAAGCAAATTTTGCTTATATTTGTTTTGTGCTGCCCCTGGTAAGCTAACGCCCGGTTGGTGACTGCCTTAAACAAAAGACTCCACCAAAAAGAACCTAAAAAGTGATAAAAGATAAGGAGGTAAAAGGAGGGTAGGTTCCAGGTTTTGAGAAAAAGTGCATGCAGTATCTGTTTGTCTGTCCATACGCAGAAGTGCGTATTCCATTCGCATGAAGGTGCATTGTACATGTGTGCGTCACAGTATTTTATGCGAAAAGTGCGTTTGCAAGATTATATGTTGTATTGTCCCTAAACGCAGAAGGTGCGTTATGACGTGAGAAGCACGTTATTTGTGTACGCGGGAGGCGCGTACCCACGCGAGAAGCGCGTGGCCCCAACGCAGGAGACGCGTTGCACGTGAGAAGCACGTGATTTGTTATATGTTTGTAAGTGTGCGTGCAACGCCCTACGTGAAAAGTGCGTTTGAAATGAGAAGCACGTGATCTGTTTGTCTTGTCTTATATGTTGTAAGTGTGCGTGCAACGCCCTACGTGAAAAGTGCGTTTGAAATGAGAAGCACGTGATCTGTTTGTCTTGTCTTATATGTTGTAAGTGTGCGTGCAACGCCCTACGTGAAAAGTGCGTTTGAAATGAGAAGCACGTGATCTGTTAGTCTGTCCTGTTTTATGTGAGGAGAAAAGTGTTTTTTGTTTGTGTCTAAGTGATTTTTCATCTTAAGTAGAGGGAGAGAAATCTGTAGTCTGATCTGTTTTTTGTTGGTCTAAGAGATTTTTCATCTTAAGGGGAAAAGTCATTCAGGAGAAAATTAGCAAAAGTGATAATAATAATAAAAATACAGTTTACTTATAATGTATTTTTCCAAAAATCCAAAAGTGATAGAAATTAAAAGTTAGAAATTATACAGCCGTATTTGAGTAAAATTCATGAAAGGGACAGAGACGCAGAGATAAAGTGTTTTTTGACTGAGCTCTGTGCTTTGCATGAAATTACAGCTGAGCCACTGTCCCGAAATTGTTACAATTGTATGCAAGTGACCTTGGCACCGCTCAGTGAGAAAAAAGGGAGTAATTAGGTTGAGACAGACAAAGGCACATAAAATAAAACTCTTACAAGAAATAATTTTTGAATCAGTGTTATTAAAAGTTTAATGGATGATAAAACAAAAATTGATGACAGGAGAATTAAAATTAAAATAAAGAAATCAAGATATCAAAGAACAAAAAATATTCCACGAAATTGGCTTTGTCGGCTGTTTGGCCATCTTCCGGACTGTAATCGTTGTGATCCGGATAGGGAAACACGGCCGATATTGTCAAAAGTTTGATTGTCTTGTAAAAAAGGAAGAGTCAAAGTCAATCAAAGTAGGAAAATAATAAATAAGTGTGAGAGCGGCTGTCTGTGTGTGTGTGGCTTCGAGTGGGTGAGAGAGCAGTTTTGCGTGTGAGAGCAGCTCTGTGTGTGTGTGACTAAGTGTGTGTGTCTGAGCGACTCCCGGGTGTATGAGTGTGCGTTATAACAGACTGAAAGCATTTATATTGAGATAAGAAAATAAGGAGGGAGAACAGTGACAGAGATAGAGTTTTTTCTAACCTTTTGACACCTGAAGAAAAGTACACATGTGGTCCAGAGTGGGAGATAATTATGAGGCCGAGGAGACTAGGTTGCAGAAAGAAAGAAAAGATGAAAATGATTTTCAAGAGGCATTAAAACTAACCAAAGGAATTAAAAATCACTTCTGGTTAGAAAAAGAGTTCATAGATAATGAAGGACGGAGACAGGAGTTAACAGACCAAGGGAAGAATGAGCTTTTGAAAAAACTGACAGGAATAACAAATTTGAACCAGGTTGAATGAAAGTGGCCCTTAGTGGATTGGCGTAATGTGATAAAAAACCAGATAACTCTTGAAGCCCTGAGACCACATTTGAACAAATTTAATCTTCTAAAAACAGTTCTTTTGAACCCACAGCTCACAGCCATCGAAATAAAGATAGATCCAATATGGATTCCATATGTGAAAAGGAAGGAAAGGAGGAATTTGCCTAGAGAACTGAAAGTGGCAACCATTCTGAGAAATGTATATATAAAGGTGGATTCATACATTAGGTCAGTGAAATGGGAGAGTGACACAATCTTTGAAGTCAAGCAGGGAGAGGAAATCAGGCCAGTCTTTGTAGATAGTTGGACATTAGAAAGACTGACAGTGTTGGTTGTTTTTGAAAAACAATCCAAGAGAGTTAACTCATTTGTGGGTGTAAATTCACCGAAACAGGCAGGAGATAGAAAGACATCCTGCACCAACCGAGAATGCCGCAGTTCTGGAAGAACAGGAGGGGCGCGAGGGGCAATAGAGGGAGAAGAATTTTAAATAAAAAAAGGAAGAAAGACTTTAATTTATTTATTTGAACCATTTGAATCAGACACTTGTAGCAAAGAAGAATTAAATATTTCAGTCATCATGTTGAATGGCCATGAAGTGAAATTAACCCCATCTCTCACTTATCTATATAGGGCAGGAGAAGTAACTGCACGAGGACGGTGGTTGGAAAAGAACATTATCTGGAGTTTCTAACTGGTGTGCCTGGGGGAGGACATCATTTGGAAACGAAATATACACAACCAGCTAGAAAAAGTGATGCCGAAGCCATTGTCTGAGGTATAAATACAAACCATTTTGAGGTATCTTCAGAAAACTAAACAGATACCATAATTTTTAAACTTAACAGAAAACTGAGAACACAAAATTATAATTTGATTAATTGAATGAAGAAATAATTGAGACTTGCAGCAATGGCTTCGATGTCACAGCAACAAGAGACCCCTGTAGAGCAGATTATATCACAATATCCGATATGTAGAGATGCTATTAAAAACTTATCTCGGAGGTGGGAAAAAAGAACCAGAAAGTTAAACACTAAATGGCCAGCAGAGGGAACATTTGATTTGGCTATGTGCAGGGAAATGGGAGCACTAATAAAGAATCACAAAGCCCAAGATAGAAGCAAAAAAAGAGTTGAGAAGAGAGAGAAAGAGCAGTAAGTGTTGAATCTTTTTAGAGACATGGGGATAAAATTGATTAAGGGAATAAGGGAGAAGATAGAAAATAAAGGTGACATAATGGCAACCCCACCCCCTTATCTACCCCCATATGATTCAACCGGTAAACAACTGCCACTAGTGAATGCAACTTTAACAGTTCAAGGTAAAGTGGATTTTGAAGACGAGCCAAGTGATGAAGCAAGTAGAGAGGGAGGAGAGGATGACGACAGAAAAGTGAGCCCTGGCCACAGGGAAAGAAAAACTATAGACATCTTTGAAGTTTCAAAGCAAGACACACTGAACTATGGGGGAAGTCAAGACAGCAACCTAAGCATGAAACATCTGACCGGGGTAACCCCAGACCCCACCCTATCCAATCCTTATCATCATGCAAGCAAATCCCTGAAAGAACTTGAAGAGAGACTGCAGAAGGAGATGGAAGCTGACTCTCAGCAATCCGAGCCTGAACAGGATGAAATAGAAAGAGACATACTCATCACCAAAGAACAAATCCAAAGAGAGACTGAATCCATGCGAAAAGCCTTGGGGAAAAACATGCGAAGAGAACATCAGAGACTTAAGCACTACACAAGAAACAGACCCCACTCAGCCATCCTTAGCAAAGAATACAAGAACGTGTCAGGGACCCTGCTCTTGGAAGAACTCCCCCCCAAAGCAAACCACACTGGATAAGAGGGGACAATATGAGAAGGTCAATGAGTGGAGTATATCTGCATGAAGACGGAAGAGACCAACTAAGAGAGGAACAAAAACAGTGCCCCATCCTGATTAAAGGACACCAAGGACAGTACGTGCTGTGGGCGGAACAAGATCTGTAAGGACTGATAGCACGCCTCCCTGACATACACGAAGGGGCGGGCAAATGGATTCGACTACTGGAAGAAGAGACAATGGGCAAGATACTAGCCATCGGAGACATCAAAGCCTTGTTGGCAAAGTGTGTGGGAGGTGCAAGAACGAATAAAATCTTGGATGATTCAGGACTCAACCAAGCAGTTGACTCGACGAGGATGGATGCCATGCCACTTGACCATTACAGAACAGTGAAGAGAAGAAAACCCTACTACCAACGTCCAGAGACAATCATGAAGATGGAAGCAAGAGCTGGAAAAAGACCCTGAGGGCTGCTATAATGGAAGCCATGCCTCCAGTTGTAAAAGCCAAGCTGGAAGATGTAGTGGGACTGAATTCAAAAACAACAAGAGAGTTCTGTGACCATGTGACTCATGCGGTAGAACAATACAGGAAGAGTGAACAGAAGATGAAGAATCAAGAAAGAGAGCTTTAAAGAAGGCTGACCCAATTACAGCTGGATGACTTAGTCAACAAAAAGAAGAAAGTCCAAGCTGCCGTAAAAGATGTTGAAGATCAGTCAGCAGTGATGGCAGCGATGAATATACCAAACCCAGCTGCACAAGCCATGCCGCAGGCACCAGCCCCTATGGGTCAGAGCACATCCAACACCACAGGAAATCAGCAACAGCCAAGTGCACCAATTGTGATATACCTACCTGAACAGCAAAACAACAGAAATGGAGCAATGCCAGGAAGAGGAAGAGGAAGAGAATACAACAATTAACAAAGAACATCTGACATGTGTTGGGGGTGCAACCAGCCTGGACATATCAAGACAAACTGTTGTATTAACCCATGGCCCTAAAATGAACCGCTGCGTGACCAAATGTACCAACCATGGCAACAGACTGATCAGAACCAGCAGAACAGTTAAAAAAAAGTGTGCCATAATCTGAGTTTCATTGTACAATGATATATGACCCCCTTAGAAACCCGAGATTAGAAAATGACTGGTTAAAAAAAACGAGGGGACAGAGAGTATATTTTAATTCAAATGATATAATCGTAGGACCAGAAGAGACAGCATTGCAAATTGAAAAAATGTGACTTTACTAAAACATGGTTTAGAGTTTTAGAGACCATTTAGGCAATCATGCTGGTTTTGCTGTTGTACAAAGAGATGGAGATGATTTCAATTCTGTTTTGATGCAGCATTGTGAACAACCTTGCTCAGCACAATTGGCCGAACTAAAAGCACTTACTGAAGCTTGCATGTTGGCTAAAAACAAAGTAGCCAACATCTATACCGAATCTGCATATGCCAATGACGTATGTCATCTCTGCAGTATGGAAACAAAGAGGACTCAAAAAGAGTGATGGAACCCCAATCCAACATGGGGACCAAATTACTAAACTAATCACAGCTATGATGTTTCCAACCAAATTGGCCATTATCAAGTGTCAAGCTCATAAAAAAGGCAATGACTTTGTGATCAAAGGTAATAATGCGGCCGATATACAGGCTAAACAAGCCTCAGGATGTCAATTAGCAGTTATGGCACCATCTGTTTTGATTCAGCCCCTACCTGCTGTAGACAGCATTGCTCAAATGCAATCCAGAGCCTCTCGATCTGAAATACATATATGGCAGCAAAGGGGGGCGACAAGAGAGACACTAACAATATATATGGAGATCACATGAAGGCCATATGATAGACCCCACCCCATTGCTTAACATTTTAATTCCAGATGCGTATGTTGACCATTGCGCAAGGGGGGAGATTAGATTATTAGAAAAATTTAATTATTAGAAAATTTTAATTAGCAAAATAAAAAAGACAAAGATTCACAAAATAATGTCAGAAAAGGAACAGCAACTCCAATAGGCTCTATCCCAGTTCAAGAAGGACCCTTTAAACATCTAGTGATGGATTATGTGGACATGATAAAATCAGTAAAAGGAAAAGATACAGAGACAGTTTTCGTAGACAGATTTAGCAGATGAGTCGAAGCAGAACCCTCAGTAGACCAAGGAGCAGAAACTGATAAAAATTTTAACCAAAGAAGTCATCCCAAGATTTGGCATACCATCTCAGATTAGCTCTGACAATCAACAGAACCATTAACCCCCTGAGGTCGGCGGTATCGCCGGCGATACCAGCTCGCTTTTTTTTTATCAGTGTAAAAGAAACTCATAAATACTCTGCTGACTTTGATTTTCCATAATAGTTTCATACATCAATCGATTCTGTTAAATGTGTGTTATTTTTGTGTATACTCACAATAAAAACAAAGTGTGGTGCTTTTTGCCAAATAAAGAAAAATAAACACGAAGCTAGGTTCTGCCTTCTCTCTGTCCGTGTAGTCCATTCTGAAACGCGTCCGAAAATGAATCATAACTCAGCGAATACTTCTCACACAGGCATGTGAGTTATATCTTTATGAAGCTTGAAATCTCTTCATTTAAATGAAGTAATTTATATAAAACACAAATGTTTTCAACTCATGTAATCCGTTTGAAAGCAAGGAGAGGTACCGTTTTTCCTTCTGCCTCATTATCTTTATAATCAGCTGCGGCCGCCCCGCCCCCGGCGCGATTCACATGTAAATAGTTTAGGTGATCTAGTTTGCATCGCATACGCCCCCCGATCAATGCCATAAAAACACAGTTTCTATCAGACTTACTGATAGTTCATCGCGTTTTGAGTATGGCACGCTTCTCCGGTGACCCTTCAGATGATTCTGGACAGCGAGGAACAATGCACGATACCGGGTTGTTTCCTCAGAGGAAGATTGTAACAGACGACGAACGGCAGCATATTGAAGAGCGAATTCCGCCGAGGACACAATTTCGGAGTAAGTTTTACTTAAAAGTCTTTTGTCTTTTATTTTTCGTGTTTGCATTTATGAGGAAAAAAACAATATTAGGTGACAGTTCTCCATTATGGACGCGAGCGCTCTAAGCACTAAAATACTTTCAAACATTCAGAGACCTCAAAACAGAAAGTACAAATCCTTTCTTTAAAACGAATTTCGTTTTGTATCAATTGTATCTTAATTTTAATAATTTTTTCATTAACAAATTTCCTGGATTTAAAGTAAATATAGGCTAGCAATCACAACATAAGGTCTGAACTGGAGATCATCATGAACCCGTAGCCTACTCGCCTCACGTCTAAAAAAAATTTGATATATTTACAGAAAGCTGGTTCTAAACAAAACCATCCAAAACAAAAAAAAACTATGTAGCCTAATAAATGTGCATTTCTCCGGTGCGTTCACTAGCCTACTGCGAAGATCGCGAGTCAGCCTATCATCAACTTCATCTTTGCCAGAAGTTAAATTTAAATCGCGTGTGTGAATGAATGATGTTGTTTTAGCAAACTGTATTGCTATACTGAGATGAGTAAAAATCGACTGAAATATGTTTAAATAAAATGTAGGCTATTTGTATAAGCAACGTATTAAACGGCAAATTAACAATATGCAATAATATTTCATGAAAACAACGTTACAGTCAGGCGAAATATGAAAGACAACATTTTGTTTAGTAGATTTGGGTACAGTTTTTACTGTAGAATATACTGCCACATCAAATAAGCTTTTGTTTAGCAATTTCTATATATAAAATAGCCTACTATTTTTGTCAAAAATAAAGTCATCAACTAAGATGTTAGCTGTTCCAATGTTGGCTATATTCAAAGTAATGAATACATAGATAAAATGTAGGCCTATAATCTTTTTTTTTACAAAGAAAGAGTACACTTGAAATATTGTTGAAATTGTAATTATTGTTGTTGTAACCTTTTTAACTTTAAAATATGTATGCTAAAATGTATACTTTAGTTTTTACAAAGAAAGATTACACTTGAATTGTTGTTGTAATTGTAACCTTTTTAATAAAAAAATATATTTACAAGGTAGATGTAAACAAACTATTAAAAGGTAAATATAAGCCTTTTCTTTAAATAATTTTTATTGTGTTTTATTAGTGACAAATTTGGGGAGAGGATAAATATTCCAAAACTGAAAATACAGAATGAGAATTAACTGCACAATTACTAGACATGTTTTCCTTGGATATTATAGGCCAAATTGCAAGCACAATATGTGGAAAAATAAAAAAGAATTGAGATGCTTCCAACTGTTGCTCTTGCATTCTTGTGGCTCAGTGACTCACCTGAATGAATGGCTAATTAAGTATGCAGGCCCCATTGTCTCCTGAGGTGTGAATCACTAAATATGCATGATCTGTGACGCCCACTCCGCATATTGCCTTTCCAAACAGAAAGTGCTTTGCAAAATTCAAATCAATGTATTGTGTTATGTGAATGATTAGGCAGGGTGATTTCCACATCATTTTGAAGAAAAAAACACTAGGCAATGACATCTATTAGACAAAAGTCTTATTGGCACATATTTAGTATGTGTTTTATGGCCTTATTTCAGAAACTTTAGTTTTTAGTTTTTTCAATAACCACGCATAAACATTATTCTCTCAAAAATGCAGACATGTACATTCTTGTTGCTCACATATTATGGTAGCCCTGTTTGTGCTAAATAGTGTGTAATTTTTTTTTGCCATTAATATGTTTATAAGCAACTGAAAAAAGCACAAATGTCAGGGCATGTCAGAACATCTCAAGGACCCCAAAAACACCTCAGACCCCAGAGGGTTAAGACTAAGATCAAGCAATGGATGCCTTAGGCCATCAGCTAAAATACACCAGCAAAATGACATGGCAAAATAGACAAGCTCTGAATTGGCTACTGGCAGAAAAAGGAGGAGTATGTGTGATGTTTGGAATTGACTGTTGTACCTTTATTCCGAATAACACAGCCTCTGATGGAGTTTTTACTAGGGCCATGAAGAAGCTGAAGGATCTGAGACAAGAAGTTGCTGAGAATGTGGGGAGAGACAGACACGTTGGATACTGGTTTGACTCTATATTTGGGTCTTGGAAAGAATGGTTCTTTAAGGTGGGAATAATAATAGCTGTGGCTGTTGTATGTTTCTTTTGTTGTTCGGCTGTGTTGTGCCTTTTCTCAGATCCATGCTAACCAACGTGGCTGCCAAACAGATGATTAATGTGTCAGTCAAACCATCAGGAGTTGACATCGGGTGCACAAACACAAGAGTGCACCAAATTGGGCCAGGACTGGACGAACTAGATGACTTCCTGTAAGGAGGTCTGGTGAAGGAGTAAGGAATGGGGTACCTTGTTACTTTTGATTTCCAACAGTTTGATTCTGTTTTTAATAGAGAGGGAGGTAGTAACACTGTGTATTTTATTTTTGGGGTAAAATTAGACAGATCATTAGAACATGAGTAGAGCAGGGAGTTAGTTAGAGGGGTTTTAATTGTTTCTTTGATTTTTATAAAGGACCCCTTCCTGAGTGTTTTCTTTTTTTTCTTTCTTTTTACACTTATAATCCTACTGAGAATATTTTTACATATAATCACACTAACAGTCACAAATATGAATATGTGAATGAGAGGGGACGATAAAAGGTTTGAAGCAGGTCATTGCCCGTGGTACGAGGTAATGCAACCAGATATAAAGGGAAAAGATAAGAATGTTTTTACTATTTTTTATCACTTACTAATCATTTTACTCGCTATAAAAGAGTTATTTTTAATATTTTAAAGTTTTTTATGAATCAAAAGTGAGGTACATGCATTAGACTACTGGAAATTGTTTTCACGGGGTACAACAGAGAAATTAATTACAAGCGCGGTCGCCAATTGCTGGACCAGCAAGGGCAGGCTCAACTGGTGGTTTAAAAACCCACTGTTTGCTCCAACACCAGATAGTGCCCAGGGCACCTCTGGCAACGATGGAGCAACCCAGATAGCACTCCAGGCCACCGGAAGCGCCTGTGCAGTTCCTCTGGCACCGTGGGACAATCCTAAGTTTAAGTCTATACACTGAGATATGTTGATTATGCTGAAAAATCAAATGTTTGAAATAATATATCCCTTCAAGATTGATGATAGAAAAGGAAGGTGGGATCTTTTACTCCACCCTAGTCAAGTGGGGGCGGAGATGTTTGGTCTCACTATTCCTCCAGGGTGTACCTTCGTGAGTGGGCTTATTGATAAGAGAGATGGATGGCCCATATTGGCCATGATTGATAGATAGCAGAGAGAGGCTTATTCAGGTAGATACATTCTGGGACAGAAATGAAGGTGGGACTAGGATTAGTCCCAAAGGGGGGATATGTTGGAGAATTTTCCTTTGATTCATGTCTAAGTATGATGTAATGAAACAAAACAAAAAATGATGACAAGCATGAAAAAATAGGTCTGAAAAAGGATGAGAGAATGGAAAATAACCACTATGCATCAGCAATATGAAGTGTCAAAACAAAGTATGAAACAGAGCACCATTGTGTGAGGTTTGACCAATTGAGAAGACATGTCTAACTGTGTCAAGGTCACCAGGCGTGACAGAGGGGAAGAGATAGATTTGAAGGTGCCCATTGGGCACCTAGCGATAAGAAAAAGTATAAGACATGAACACTGGCCAATGTAACCTTAGATGTCCGGACGGCCGGCCGGCTTCTCACTTTGTTGCTTGTCAATAAAGTTAATTCTTCTGACCTGGAACCTCGACTCTGAGAAACTTCTTCGAGACCTGAACCAAAAAGAACTATGAATTTGCCACAACATTAGAAAGACAGACAGAAAGAAAGAAAGAAATAAATAAAGATTACTTAGAAAGAAAGAAAAAAGAAAGATTACTTAGAAAGAAAAAAATAAAGATTAGTTAGAAAGAAAAAGAAAGAAAGAAAGATTATTTAGAAAGAAAGAATATTTAGAAAGAAAGAAAGAAAGAAAAAATAAAGATTAGTTAGAAAAAAATAAAGATTAGTTAGAAAGAAAAAGAAAAGAGAAAGAAAGAAAGAAAAAATAAAGATTAGTTAGAAAGAAAGAAAGAAAGAAAGAAAGAAAGAAAAAGAAAAAAGAAAGATTAGTTAGAAAGAAAGAACAAAGAAATAAAGAAAAAAGAAAGATAAGAAAGAAAGAAAGATTAGTTAGAAAAAAGAAAGAAAGAAAGAAAGAAAGAAAGAAAGAAAAAGCAAAGATTAGTTATAAAGAAATAAATAAAAAAGAAAGATTAGTACAAAGACAGAAAGAAAAAAGAAAGATTAGTTAGAAAGAAAAAGAAAGAAAGAAAGAAAAAAGATTAGTTAGAAATAAAGAAAAACTAGTTAGAAAGAAAAAGATTAGTTAGAAAGAAAGAAATATTAGAAAGAAAGAAATATTAGAAAGAAAGAAAGATTAGTTAGAAAGAAAGAAATATTAGAAAGAAAAATAAGTTAAAAAGAAAGACTAGTTAAAAAGATAGATTAGAAAGAAAGATTAGTTAGATAGATTAGAAAGAAAGATTAGTTAGAAAGAAAGAAAGAAAGAAAGACTAATCAGTTAGAAAGAAAGCACGCAAGAAAGAAAGAAAGAAAGATTAGTTAGAAAGAAAGAGATTGGTTAGAAAGAAAGATTAATTAGAAAGAAAGAAAGAAAAAAGAAAGAAAGATAGTTAGAAAGAAAGAAGAAAGAAGAAAAAGAAAGAAAGAAAGAAAGAAAGAAAGAAAGAAAGAAAAAAGATTAGGTAGAAAGAAAGAAAGAAAGAAAG
This sequence comes from Scardinius erythrophthalmus, assembly GCF_964197995.2. NCBI lineage: Eukaryota > Metazoa > Chordata > Actinopteri > Cypriniformes > Leuciscidae > Scardinius > Scardinius erythrophthalmus. Next base: position 51,281,904 of record NC_138224.1, read on the forward strand.
AAAGAAAGAAAGATGGATTAGTTCGAAATAAAGAAAGATGGATTAGTTAAAAAGAAAAAAAGAAAAATAGATTAGTTAGAATGAAAGAAAGACTGATTAGTTAGAAAGATAGATTAGTAAGAGAGAAAGAGATTAATTAGAAAGAAAGAAAGAAAAAAGAAAGAAAGATAGTTAGAAAGAAAGAAGAAAAAGAAAGAAAGAAAGAAAGAAAGAAAGAAAAAAGATTAGGTAGAAAGAAAGAAAGAAAGAAAGAAAGAAAGAAAGAAAGAAAGAAAGAAAGAAAAGATTAGGTAGAAAGAAAGAAAGAAAGAAAGGTGGATTAGTTCGAAATAAAGAAAGATGGATTAGTTAAAAAGAAAAAAAGAAAAATAGATTAGTTAGAATGAAAGAAAGACTGATTAGTTAGAAAGATAGATTAGTAAGAGAGAAAGAAAAATTGATTAGTTAGAAAGAAAGAGAAAGAAAGAGAGAAAGAAAGAAAGAAAGAAAGAAAGAAAGAAAGAGAAAGATTAGTTAGAAAAAAAGAAAGAAAGAAAAAGAAAGGTGGATTAGTTAGAAAGAAAGATAGATTAGCAAGAATGAAAGAAAGAATGAACGGTGGATTAGTTAGTTAGAAAGAAAGTAGGATTAGTAAGAAAGAAAGATGGATTAGTTAGAAAGAAAGAAACAAAGAAAGATGGATTAGTTAGAAAGAAAGATGGATAACTAAGAAAGAAAGATGGATTAAAGATGGAAAGAAGAAAGAAAGAAAGATTAGGTAGAAAGAAAGAAAAAGATTAGGTTGAAAGAAAGAAAGAAAGAAAGAAAGTAAGAAAAGGTAGAATGGTGGATTACTTAGAAAGAAAGAAAGATTAGTTAAAAAGAAAGAAAGATGGATTAGTTAGTTGAAAAGAAAGATAGATTAGTTAGTTAAAAAAGAAAGATAGATTAGTTAAAAAGAAAGAAAGATAGATTAGTTAGAATGAAAAAGAAAGAAAGATTAGTTAGAAAGAAAGAAAGATGGATTAGTTAGTTAACCCTCTGGGGACCAAAAACGCGCCGACGCGTTTTGCTCGTTTTTTTTTTTAGCAATGAAAAATAAACACAAAATGCTCTGTTAATTTTGATCTTTCATTTTCGTGTAATACATCAATCGATCCTGTTCAGTTTCTATTTTTTTTTCTGTATACTCACAATAAAAATAAAGTGTTTTGCTTTTTGACAAATAAAGAAAAACTAACATGATGCTATTTCTGCCTTCTCTCTGTCAGTAAACTCCCATTTGAAACGCGTTCGAAAATGATCTATAACTCCGCGAAAATTCAGTCAAACAGGGAAACAGACCCACGGGCATAAAGCTTGAGATCGCAGCTTTTAAATGAAGTAATTTATATAAAAAACAAATATTATCAGCTTCTGTAATCTGTATAAAAAGAGAGCAACTCCAGTCGAGCTCATTACGAGATGATTCACAGTAATTTGACCACGCCCCGGAGAGCGCGTGCTATTCAAACGCAAATTCTGAGAACCATTTCAGTCTGTGAAACGCCCCCACATCAGCTGGAAACAAAGAGGCATAATATAGCCTACCTTATGGAGAACATTTTCCGTGCTGATATGAGGAGCAGATCCCGCTGAGGAGTGAGGTAGGCTAAGTTATCCTTTCTCAAGTGTTAATGTGGAATAACGTTATGGAATAACGTTAGTGTAGGCCTATGTAAACAAAAAGATGAATCGCGTTTCTATAATATGAATCGCGTTTCTGTGAGATGAATGAAGGGTACATATTTGTAAAGACTGTTTAGCCTAAATATGAATCGCGTTTCTGTGAGATGAATGAAGGGTACATATTTGTAAAGACTGTTTAGCCTAAATATGAATCGCGCGTCTGTGTGTGAAAGAATAAACTGCTTTGCTAGAGCCTACTGAGATGAGTAAAAATCGACTGAAATATGTTGAAATAAAATGTATTTGTATAAGCAACGTATTAAATTGCAAATTAACATTTATAGGCTATGCCCTAATATTTCATAAAAACAACGTTACAGTCAGGCGAAGTATGAAAGACAACATTTTGTTGACTAGATTTGGGTACAGTTTTTACTGTAGAATATACTGTCACATCAAATAAGCTTTTCTGCTCTTATATATAAAATACTATTTTGTCAAAAATAAAGTCATAGACTAAGATGTTCCAATGTTGGCTATATTCAAACTAATGAATACATATGATAAAATGTAGGCCTATAATCTTTTTTTTTTTTTTTTTTTTACAAAGAAAGAGTACTTTTTTGCAGAAATATTGCTGAAATTGTAATTATTGTTGTAATTGTAACCTTTTTAATAAAATAGCAAAACATATTTACAAGATAGATGTAAGCAAAATCTTAAATGGTCAATATAAGTCTTCTTCAAAATATATATTTTGTCCTTGCATTGTGGCTCAGTCAGTGTCACACCTGAATGAATGGCTAATTATGCAGAGTCATTATGCAGAGTGGGTGGGACTAAGGTGTAAACTACTCCTCCTCCTCGCATATTGGCTTTCCAAGCAAAACCTGTTTTACACCATTTAAATCAATGTATTTTTTTTTTGTGAACGATAAAGCAAGACTATTTTCACATCATTTTGAAGCTAGAACTCAAAGGGACAACATCAATTAGTCAAAAGTCTTGTGGACACATATTTAATATGTGTTTTGTGGTCTTAATTCAGCAACTTTCATTTTAATTTTTTCCAATAACCACGCATAAACATAATTCTCTTAAAAATACAAACATCTACATACATGTTGCTCGCATATTATGGTAGCCCTGTTTGTGCTATATAGAGTGAATTTACACCTTAGCCATTAACATGTTTATAAATAACTGAAAAAAGCACAAATGTCAAGGCATGTCAGAACATCTCAAGGACCCCAAAAACAGCTTGGTCCCCAGAGGGTTAACACTTGAGAAAGGATAACTTAGCCTACCTCACTCCTCAGCGGGATCTGCTCCTCATATCAGCACGGAAAATGTTCTCCATAAGGTAGGCTATATTATGCCTCTTTGTTTCCAGCTGATGTGGGGGCGTTTCACAGACTGAAATGGTTCTCAGAATTTGCGTTTGAATAGCACGCGCTCTCCGGGGCGTGGTCAAACTACTGTGAATCATCTCGTAATGAGCTCGACTGGAGTCGCTCTCTTTTTATACAGATTACAGAAGCTGATAATATTTGTTTTTTATATAAATTACTTCATTTAAAAGCTGCGATCTCAAGCTTTATGCCCGTGGGTCTGTTTCCCTGTTTGACTGAATTTTCGCGGAGTTATAGATCATTTTCGAACGCGTTTCAAATGGGAGTTTACTGACAGAGAGAAGGCAGAAATAGCATCATGTTAGTTTTTCTTTATTTGTCAAAAAGCAAAACACTTTATTTTTATTGTGAGTATACAGAAAAAAAATAGAAACTGAACAGGATCGATTGATGTATTACACGAAAATGAAAGATCAAAATTAACAGAGCATTTTGTGTTTATTTTTCATTGCTAAAAAAAAAAACGAGCAAAACGCGTGGGCGCGTTTTTGGTCCCCAGAGGGTTAATGTGGAATAACGTTATGGAATAACGTTAGTGTAGGCCTATGTAAACAAAAAGATGAATCGCGTTTCTATAATATGAATCGCGTTTCTGTGAGATGAATGAAGGGTACATATTTGTAAAGACTGTTTAGCCTAAATATGAATCGCGTTTCTGTGAGATGAATGAAGGGTACATATTTGTAAAGACTGTTTAGCCTAAATATGAATCGCGCGTCTGTGTGTGAAAGAATAAACTGCTTTGCTAGAGCCTACTGAGATGAGTAAAAATCGACTGAAATATGTTGAAATAAAATGTATTTGTATAAGCAACGTATTAAACTGCAAATTAACATTTATAGGCTATGCCCTAATATTTCATAAAAACAACGTTACAGTCAGGCGAAGTATGAAAGACAACATTTTGTTGACTAGATTTGGGTACAGTTTTTACTGTAGAATATACTGTCACATCAAATAAGCTTTTCTGCTCTTATATATAAAATACTATTTTGTCAAAAATAAAGTCATAGACTAAGATGTTCCAATGTTGGCTATATTCAAACTAATGAATACATATGATAAAATGTAGGCCTATAATCTTTTTTTTTTTTTTTTTTTACAAAGAAAGAGTACTTTTTTGCAGAAATATTGCTGAAATTGTAATTATTGTTGTAATTGTAACCTTTTTAATAAAATAGCAAAACATATTTACAAGATAGATGTAAGCAAAATCTTAAATGGTCAATATAAGTCTTCTTCAAAATATATATTTTGTCCTTGCATTGTGGCTCAGTCAGTGTCACACCTGAATGAATGGCTAATTATGCAGAGTCATTATGCAGAGTGGGTGGGACTAAGGTGTAAACTACTCCTCCTCGCATATTGGCTTTCCAAGCAAAACCTGTTTTACACCATTTAAATCAATGTATTTTTTTTTTTGTGAACGATAAAGCAAGACTATTTTCACATCATTTTGAAGCTAGAACTCAAAGGGACAACATCCATTAGTCAAAAGTCTTGTGGACACATATTTAATATGTGTTTTGTGGTCTTAATTCAGCAACTTTCATTTTAATTTTTTCCAATAACCACGCATAAACATAATTCTCTTAAAAATACAAACATCTACATACATGTTGCTCGCATATTATGGTAGCCCTGTTTGTGCTATATAGAGTGAATTTACACCTTAGCCATTAACATGTTTATAAATAACTGAAAAAAGCACAAATGTCAAGGCATGTCAGAACATCTCAAGGACCCCAAAAACAGCTTGGTCCCCAGAGGGTTAATCAATAGATAGAAGTAACATTAAGTAGTGAAAAGCATATATCCAAGAGAAGTAGAATTGGAAAGTATTACCTGTTTCTTTATAGACCAAGCGTAGAAGACGACAAAGGATCCGAGCGAAGAAAAGGAGAACAAAGAAAAGGAAGGCTTTTTATAAGAAGCTCTTGAAGGAGTTGAAAGGGTCAATACATCAAGATTTTGGATTGGATACATTATCTTTAAACAATTGAATATGTGATAAGTGGGTGTGAAACGGAGTATAAAAGCACAGTGTAATATGTCAACGTCAGACGCTGGACAGACCCCGTCGGCCTCTCCTCAGTTCAATGGTCTAAGCCTACCACCTGGAGCTGAAGCTTGTGAACTGTCTATTTTATGTTTTGGTTTTGGTTTTATTTCTTTATAAACTAGTATGTAATCCAGTTGATTTTGATATAATAAAAATACTTATAATCAATGTAAAAGAACCAGCCTGCTTTGAGTCTCTGCTATAGAAAGAATTGAGCTGAACTAAACCACGGAGCAGTCTTTCGACTGAACTGTAAGTATATAAATTTATACTTGATGTTTAGATCGAATTTGACTTACTTTACCTAACCTGAGAATAAATAAAATAAGGTAGAAGGTGTTTAGGGGCAGATTAATCGTTGATCTCTGGCCAAGATCGATGATTGATTGCTCAAAAAACTAAGACGTATATAGGTTACACGAAGGAAAGTGAACCTAGTTAGAGGAAAAAAGAAATCCTATAAGGCTCGATCAGAGTAATATAATTCGAGTAAGAATTATTGAAGTAGTCCAGAGGAAGGATGGTATAAATAGTAGTGTTGAAATCTCATGTAATGAGATGTATATAGGATAAGAGAATCCAATATACTAATAATTCCAGGGGGAATTATTTTAAGCCGCGAGAGAGGCTAGTGCATGCACGCACTACTATTCTCTACGATAAAGTGTGACAAACTTAGGAAAGTTTGAGTATATCGTAGAGGTAGACTTAATCCAAAGAGAGAGGATTTAGTGTGTGCTGTGGGGGCCGTCCTGCAAGAGTGCGCACTTGTTGGATGGCTAGGACAGCACAGACTCACATCAGGATTTACAATTGGAAGAGATCCAAGAGTGCTTGAGTGAGAAGTAGAGTATTGAGAGCAAATAAATCGGCGATAGAAATAAAGTCGGATTTGTTTGTACTTTAGTTTCCATCCAGAAATCGATTAAGTGAAGAATTTAATGAGTCCGAAATAGCAACCTCAGTAATACGGTGGGCACAAATACATAGAAAAAATAAGGTTTGAAGTTGGAGATGATGCAGGGAGCTGCAAATAGAAGTATGGAAGAATTAACATTAAAACAAATAGAACGAAGAATGCAGATTGGTGAAATAGAAGTGGAAATTTATGATGGATTGATACAGGATACCAGAGGAGGTATGATAGTTTTAAATAGTAATGAAGAAAATGGAGATATAGAAGAGGTTAAGAAAATGTTAACGGATGAAGCTTTAAGAGAAATAGATGATGTGAGTGAAACACTAAAAACGAAACGGTCAGTAAGAATAACGAGGGGAGAACCTCACTGGCAATTTATAGCACATGCAATCTTAACAGATAGTAGAAAGAAACTATGCACAATAAAGAGAATGGAAAAAGAAATGGAGACAATCATGACCTCAGTAATAAATATAGCAATTAATAGCAAAGTAAACAAGATACATATGACGCTAATAGGAGCAGGGTAATTTGGCCATTCTGTTACTGCCTTAATAAAAGGAATAATAGCTGGAATAATGGGGAGTTCAGAAGAAAAAAAGTTAAAAATAAACTTGTTAATGAGTAGTAAAGATAGAGAAGAGTTCATACAGGAGTATGAGAAAGTAATAGACATAATCAATAAACAAATGGAATTTGTTAATAAAACCCCTATATGTGAAATAGGGCAACGAGAAGAGGCAGATATAGATCCAGAAGATTCTGAGACAGGCCTGCGAGAGGGAAGAGAAGGTGATTATTTAAATTCTTCAATAATTAGTACGGAACATGAAGTGAGTGAGGAAGAACAAGAAATAAGAAAAGAAACAAGGTTAAGACACAAAAAAGGCGTAAAAATACAATTACAGAGAGTCACTAAACAAATACAAAATGATTGGCCTGAAGTCGAGTTTAGAGGGACTAAATATAAAAATCCTAGTAGTGCGAAAAGAGATAGAGAACTAATAGAAAAATGGGATAAAAAGATAATACCGGGAAGAGATTTAACATATGGTCAAGTAAAGACAGCTAGTAGATCTCCTTCAGCAATACAAATAGCTGAACAGGAAGGTTGGTCCAAGACAGGAAAATACACCTTATTCCAAGAGGGTTATGCGTACAATAGGAAAATTGTAATAGAAATGGAAAACATTATAAAGATGTTAAAAATTGAAACAAAGGAGTTACAAAGAAACCTAGATACAATGATTTACGGGGTAATAAAACTACTGATAGCATGTCTCTGGATGGAGCAAAGTTAAAGCAAAGTTGAACGTGAATAAAAGTGTTCAATAACATGGGTCATATAGGATACAAAGATAAATATGAAATGAGACTGACATGGCAGAGCGAGTAAATGAGGCTGTGAGCAAATAATGTAAATTTGTTGGCAATGGCTTGGATATCTGACACCGTAAGTATACGAATTAAGAAAACCCTTAACGGGTTAAAGGGGAATATGTGTTGGTGGATTTTTAGAAGGGGAATAAAGCCCAATTTAAAGAGAAAAAATCCTCTAACACATAAAACAAAAACTTGGCATTTTGAGAACTTGGAATTTCAGAATCAAATACTGAAGAGTGTTTAACCCTCTGAGGTCGGCAAACGCGCCGGCGCGTTTTGCTGCATTTTCTTCACATTGTAGCACTTTAAACTTAAATTACTCCGTCATTTATGGTCATACAGAAAAAAGAAATATAAAAAAAGAATCTGTGATATTTCTACTTTTGTAGGTGTCCACTTACAATCAAATCAAAACATTGTGCTTTTAAAAAATAAAGAAAATAAACAGGGTGTGCGTTCTGCCTCTCCGTCGCGGTGAACTTTTTTTTCTTGAGCACGTCTATAAACTGAAACAAAACTCAGCGAATACTTGTCACACATTTATGAGCCATATACCTTTATAAACATTTAAGTGTGTACTTTTAAATGATCGGATTCAAACTGAAAACAAATATTCTCTGTTTAAGTAATTTGTATAAAACCAACAAGATGTCCAGCTTCTCAAACGCTTCCTAATTAGTTTTAATTTGACCACGCCTACTCGCGCGAAAGATATTCACATGCAAATCTCCACATGGAACGCGAACGCGCTCATTACCTCAAAAACAAAACACCAAAACACTTTATCAGTCTCTGCTTTTCGTCGAGTTTGAAAGACGTGAGCTTACATTGGCTTTACCCCAGAAGAAGAACGTGATTTGAAGACAAGAAAGATAAGGTAAGAAATTCTTACATATTAGTTTGTTATTGTTGCATAAATTTCACATTGCAGTTGAACTGTTGCTAGATATATGGTGAATATTATAATATTTAGACCCGTGTTTACTGTTACTGTGTTTGTGGATATCTGCTCAAACGTAGATATGTATATGGTAGGCCTAACCATAATGTTTTATATTTGAGCGCGATCGCGTTTGAATGTATCATATTTTTGATCGCGATCGCGTTTGAATGCATCATATTTTGGAAAAGCAAAACTCTCCAAACGGCTTCATGTTTTTACTATTATCTCATTTCATATCATCATAACGAATGGAAACATTTGAAGTAACATGATAATCAATATATTTTTCTCTAGCTTAGTTGTTACTGAAATCTTTTTGAAAATTTATATAGGCTGCTATATTGTTATTATTTTATGCAGCACTGCGCATAGCCTATACCTACAAGGCACAACAAACCTGGTGTTCATTATATAATATATTGTTGGAAACATTTGTGTGAGTGTGTGTGTGTGTGTGTGTGTGTGTATTCTGTGAATTTTAAAAAGCAATTTTAACCAGAAAAATCTAAAATGTATTCCCAAAATCGTGCAGGCCTTTCTCTTGATATCAGTATGTTCACTTTTTTTGTTTTTTTTCAGGGCCCAGATGCCACTGAGTCCTGCTGACTTCAACATTCACAGTACATGTCTCTGTACATGAACATGGTAAAGTGAAAATCAAACACCTTGGAAATGAAAGGTATGTACAATGTTTTTAGGAATGGCACAAAGGTCTCTTTCTTTGGATCATTGTTATCAATAAGTGTTTTTTTGTTGTGTATCTTTGGATTATGTTGTGTTGTAAATAAATCCAAAAAATTTTAAAAGCCATTCTTTTTTAAATCTCCTCATTCTTTGTGCAAGGTTGGTCAGAATGATAGGGGCCTGATAGCTCCTAATTGGGCCATTAGGGAGTGTCTTTGTCTTTCTCAGGTGTGGAAAGCTTACATATTAATGAGGTGATCCGCCCCTCCCGCATAAAGCTTTATCACACTAAACACGTCGTAAAAATTTTAAATCAATATATTGTCTTCTCTGAATGAGCAGTCAGGGTGATTTTCACATAGTTTTAGAGCAAATATTCTAGGCTACGTCATACAATTTTCAAAAGTATTGTAAAGAAATAATCAGTATGGGTTTCATGACCTTATTTCAGTGAGAATTTTTTTTTGTATTTTCACAAACCACGCATAAATGTCATTATCTCAAAACTACAAACTTTTACACACATGCTGCTGATATATTATTGTAGCAGAGTTTGTGCTGAATACAGTGTAATTAGACTTTAGCCATGAAAATGTCACAAGTAACAGAAATAACCACAAATGTCAGAGCATGTCAGAACACCTCCAGGGCCCAGAAAACAGCTCAGACCCCAGAGGGTTAAGAAGGAGCCGAATGATTAATGACTAAGAGATGTCTTATACAGAGAGCTCAACATTATGTTATATCTTTCAGGAGATAGAGTCTGGATTGAGATGTTGGGCTAACAGAGGTGTCCCAGAATAACACAGTGACAAGAGAAAGGCTTGTTGAAGTCAAGTGTTGTGGTAACATTGATAAACATAGAAGTAGTCATGGTGGTATTCTGGGTTGTAGTCGAAATTTTAATAAGAATTTGACTGCAATAAATCAAATAAAAAATAAAAAGGTGAGACATATAGATCCTGGCTACAAAATGGAAGCAACCTTTGTGATGGACAAAAAGATTGATATGGAGGATCTAAAAGAAAAAACAATTAATTTAGAACCTAATGAATCATAATGATAGGTGGAAAAGACAAATGTAAATGTTAGACATTTAATGAAGATTGCAAGGAGTAGTATACAAGAGAAATACAAAACTTTGCAGAAATTAAGAAATCCAATTCCTAGTTTAAAATGGTATAGTGAAACTAATAAAAGCTGGAGTAACCTTAAGAAAGTTAAAAGTATTCAGTAAGGAAAAAATAAGTTTTTAAAGATAGCATTACTTTAGATGACTAAAGTTATAACTCTAGATGACAATCATAATAAGTGTGCTAAAATGAGATACAATTGGAAATTACATATGATATGTAGTAGTAAGATATTAAGAGAATTAAGCAATCAAGTAAAAATCAAACTTGAAAAGCTGGAGAGATGAAACTGTACATGTGTAGGAAATTGGAAATGTGAAAATAACTATAATGAAAAAGCAAGTACAAAGATGAGTGTTTAAGGGTAACATTTTCAGATGAAAATGGAATTAAAGACTCAAAGACAGAGAGATAATAACAGAGAATAATACAGTAACTAGTCAGATGATAATACAGTTTAGACTGTATGATGTGCTGGAAGATGTAGCAATGCACAAGTATGGGGAAATAATTCCAATCAAAATCAAGGGTCTGGTAAAAGGCTCATAATTAGGGTATTAAAGTAAGAGTACAGTAAATAATACAGAATGGGTAAAATATTATCATATACCTTTAGTCTTGATAAGATGAAGTAAAAAACGATGAAGTAATAATTACATGGGAGATTTCTAAAGAAATTCCAGAGTATTGTATAAGACAAAGGGTCTGCCATAACAAGCATACAAAATAACATAGGATTTTATTGATAATTTGGCAGAGGAAAAGGGATTGTTCAATTTTGGACTGTAAAGTATTTTGGAGGAATGAGTCCAAGTATATATGCAGGACGGGCATATTTGAATCAGACATGGGACAGTAATATTAGAAGGAATAATATAAACCAAGGGATAGGCAGATTATTGTTTGACCATATTTTGACTATACGCCACCATTTCCATTCTTAGAAAACATCAAAAATGAATGGAAAGTGTCACGGGGTGACGATTAAGTGGAACTGCCCCGCTCTATACTTGTTTCCAGGGGGAGCAAGTTCAATGTAACACCGGAACGGTTCCGGGTCTTCCTGTATAAACAGTCTGACGAAGCTCGCTGATTAGGAAAACGAGTGACAGCTGGGTGATGAGCAGAGATTGAGCCACGAGGGGGATTATAAAAGGATCCGGTTGATGGGCAGGAAGGGTAGTCCTTTTGAGAAGTTCTTTTGTGCAGTTTGGCAGCGAAGTCGAAGTTTTGTGCTGGAGGTTTGGGGTAAGAAGTCTTTTGGGCGGACGCAGACTAGAGGAAATCTGTTGTGGTTGATTCACTGGTCACATCGGGCAGTACACGAGAGGGCAGAACGATAAAGAACGGAGAGGACTGTGAGTAAAGAAGGAAGAGCTGGAACGCAGCGATATGATTGAACTGTGCGAATTCAACGAACAGACAAGTGTTATCTGCCAGTCCTATTAGGAAGTTATGCCTATAGTGTTCGCCACCTGCTACACACCTGTTAGTATGTGGTGAAACTGCCCCGGCGTCCGGTGAGTTCTATTCTGAAACTTTTCAATGCTAGTTGTGTTTCCATAGTCAACCGTCTACACAGTTTGGATGTACAGTTTGCCAGTGGAGCGGAGAGAGTCGGCTGGGACCATGACAAGAGACCCTATTCACTGTGAGTTGATGTGAGTTGCAGTGCCTAATGTGAAGTGAACACGTGTGATCATTTGAAGTGACTGAATTGTGCACTGGTGTGGAAACTGAAGTTTATGTCTGCCTGTTCTCCAGTCGTCTACTCGTGGGTTCTGAAGGCTAAACTGAAATTAACTAACTGCTGTGTGTTGAGCATATGCTGTGCAGGAATGCAGCTCGAACTCGTCTGAGTGGAAGAGGATTTATGAGAGATCTATGAATGCTGTTGACGATTGCAACCTGTATTCACTTCTGTGGTTCTGTGGACATAGAGAAACTGCCCTCTGCCATCACTGCTTTGTGGTAAGAAGATTCAGATGCTGAATGTCAAGTCTTCTATTCATCACGATTGTCCTGTGAACATAGAGAAACTGCCCTCCGCTATTGAATGCTGTTGTCACTGTCCTGTGGAGAGAAGGCTCAGCTGTTGATGATTGAAACCTGTATTCACCTCTGTGGTTCTGTGGACCTAGAGAAACTGCCCCCTATTATCGAATACTGCCATCACTGCTTTGTGGTAAGAAGATTCAGATGTTGAATGTCAAGTTTTCTATTCATCACGATTGTTCTGTGAACATAGAGAAACTGCCCTCCGCTATTGAATGCTGTTGTCGCTGTCCTGTGGAGAGAAGGCTCAGCTGTTGATGATAGAAACCTGTATTCACTTCTGTGGTTCTGTGGACCTAGAGAAACTGCCCTCTATCATCGAATACTGCCATCACTGCTCTGTGGTAAGAAGATCCAGTTGCTGATTGTTAAATCTTCTATTCACCATGATTGTTCTGTGAACATAGAGAAATTGTTCCTCTGCTATTGAATGCTGTTGCTGCTGTCCTGTGGAGAGAAGGCACAGCTGTTGCCGATTGAAACCTGTATTCACCTCTGTGGTTCTGTGAATGTAAAGAAACTGCCCTCTGCTATTGAATACTGCCATCGCTGCTCTGGGGTAAGAAGATTCTGTTGTTGAATGCCAAGCTTTCTATTTGCCATGATTGTTCTGTGAACACAGGGAAACCCCCCCCCCCCTGCTATCGAATACTGCCATCGCTGCTCTGAGGATTGCCCTGTTAGTGGAAGTGGCCAACACCGTTCTGTGGGGAAGAGAGCGACTGTTGTTGCGACTCGACGGTTGTGGAGGGGGAGCTGCCCCCAGCTAGTGAGTGTGTCCCGTGGAGGGAACGAGAGAGTTCCTCGGTGGTCATCTGCGACGAAGTGCTGGAGCACGGCTGACGCTTCTCCTGCCCGATCCTCCCCTCTATCCCAAAGAGAGGTGACACTCAAATAATTGATGCTGTCCTGTGAGATGAGTAACCCCCTTCTTTTGCTGTCAATTTCCCACTAGCACGTGTTCCAATACTTACCTCCAGCCGAAGAGGAGTTGCTGTATAAATCCCTGCCAGTGCCTGAGCCAATACTTATCTCCAGCTGAAGAGGAGTTGCTGTGCAAACCCCTGCCAGTGCCTGAGCCATTACTTACCTCCAGCCGAAGAGGAGTTGCTGTACAAATCCCTGCCAGTGCCTGAGCCATTACTTACCTCCAGCCGAAGAGGAGTTGCTGTGCAAACCCCTGCCAGTGCCTGAGCCATTACTTACCTCCAGCCGAAGAGGAGTTGCTGTACAAACCCCTGCCAGCGCCTGAGCCATTACTTACCTCCAGCCGAAGAGGAATTGCTGTGTGAAACCCTTGCCAGTATCCGCCCCATTACTTACGTCCGGCTGAAGAGGAACCACTGTGCGAAACCCCATCAGTGCTTGCTCCATCGTTTACCTCTGGTCGAGAGGAACTGTTGGGTGAACTACCCACGCGACCTGCTGGATTTAAGTGGAGATTAGACTTGTTTTTAACTAAATAAAATATATGTTTTGATTAATATCTTGTCTGGTCTGTCGTGTCTCTGGGTAACTCCTCGAGGTGGTACGTTGTGAAGGAGAGGGAAGTCCACCCCGACCTGTGACAAAAGAATGGAAAATGGTGAGCCAGAGAAAATTAAGAGTACTGAATAAAGCAACGTGTCTCTAATAACATAAACGCAGAGAACTAGAGACTGGAGATGCCAGTACATCTCAACATGATATACAGCAGACTGACCCTTACACGACCTTTCAGAGGCCCGGAGGAACATGGCATCTACAACATACTGGTAGATATACATTTATTATATCTAGAACAAATATAAATGTATTCATTGATAACCATTGAACATTGTAATTAATGAGAAGAAGCTGAAGTGTATAAAGTTAAAATGGAAAATAGATAACTGTTGTTAAGACATCAGAAGTGCTGGATTGCAAGTAGAGATGATGAATGCATGAGTTGCCTTTAAAATGTTATTTGTACAGAAAGCTGATTTTGAGATGGGAGACCTATGTAAAGAATGGTTTTGATAAAGTAAAGAGTATATGGGTACAATGACATTGATGGATTGAGGGAATATTGTGTGAAAGCATTTGAGTTGATAATGTATTTTAGCACAGATGTGTTTGAGAGATATAGAAACGTTGAAAATGCTCCACCCAGAGGTCAAAGAATTTTACAATGATTTAGGTGCAAAGACTGGATTAAAAAAGACCAGCTGTTTATACATGAGTTGCATGGTAGATTTACCATGGATGTTATAACAGTGATAAAATGTGATAAAGTATTTTATTTTATAGACAGAAACATTGATGGGGTCCTGCAGGAGACAGGATCAGCCACTTCAGACACAATTGTCTCATCAGAGCAACGAGATAAAACAAGCGGCCCAAGGAAAGGTAGTAATACCACAGTCCTTCATTCCAAAGATCAGTTAGTCTGTTTAATGGAAGGTGGCCGTATGTTTCTGTGTAAAGACTCTGAGAGACAATTAATTGAAGAATGTTATCATGAAATGAATAATGGTAAACTGAAGCAAGTAAATTTGGATGTTATTGAAATAAAAAAAAATAAAAAATTCAAAAACTTGGCCTTCTGGAGATTTGGTAAATAGGAGATCCTGGGTGGAACATTGAATGAACATTTTCAAATGAATGTTGTTACTAAGACAGTAAGAGTGTATTCTAAATTGTCAAAATATGACAAGAAGAAAAAATGCTATGTGCAGTATTTGACTTTGGAAATAAAAGAATAAATTTGCATAAGGGGCGTGTTAAGTGAACATGCAATTTATTCTATTAGAACGCCTCATATATATGGGCTGATATGATATTAATCACCATTGTAGTTTTAGAAGTGAAATATATATGCAATTTATTCTGTATTAATCGGTGACCTTCATATATAAAGTATGTATGTTATTAACCACATTTATAACCTAGTAAAATAGTGTTATATAAGGAAAGACACTGCAACTTGTTTTTGTAATAAACTTTTTATTGTAATAATGCGTGCAAGAAACGACAATAATGTACTCATGTTTAAGCATTTAATCAATAGATAGAAGTAACATTAAGTAGTGAAAAGCATGTAACTTAGCAAAGTAGAAATGGCAAGCATTACCCGTTTGATGAGGAGCATGAGACGCAGGAAAAAGGCAGAGGGTCCAGAGCAGCAAACAAAGGAGAACAAAGGAAAGAGCTTTATATATGGAGTTACAAGGGGGTTTCCAGAACGGAGGACAGTTCAACACTTCGGATTGGACAGATTGAGATTGGACTTCGGATTGGACAGATTGTCTGTAAAGGACTGAACCTGTGCGGAGGGCGTGTGGACTATAAAAAGTATTGTAAAGAATGTCAAAGTTAGACGCTGTTTCACCAAGGATGGCCTCTCCGGTGTTAGATGCCTTGCCATTGTGCCTCATGAAGATGAAAGCTTGTAAATTATTTAGTTTTGATTTACTTTTATTTTTATTTTATATATTAGTACCTTTTATGTAAACTAGTTAACCTGTATTTAATAAAAAATACATTTAATTGAAATTAAGATGCTCGCCTGCCTTAAGTCTCTGTTTTACCAAATATTGAGCTGAACTAAACCACGGAGCGGTCTTTCGACTGAATTGTAAGTATGGAAATTTATATACTTATTGTTTAGAACGAATTCGACTGACTTTACCTAACCTGAGAATAAACAAAATAAGGTAGAAGGTGTCTATATTTAAGACCCAAACAAGGGGTTAAATTAAGCACCACAAAACAATATATATATAATAAAACACCACTTTTACCCAAACTGATTAATAAAAACAAGTTTAAATGGATACTTTTATATTCTATAAATATTTTTGTCTTAAGAAAAAAAATCCTACTCCAGTTCTTGTTCAAACACACTATACATGCAAATTATGTGCATTTTAGGTAGTACTTTTTTTGTGAAATCATATTTATTTTGTCCATCAAAAGTGTGCCTTCACTTTAATTGAGCATGAGAAAGCGCAGCAAAAATAGACTCGGCGAAACCCTCCGCTTCACTACTGTTCATGCGACGCTCCTGCTTGACGCTCACGCGCTGCTCCTGCTCGCGGTGTGAATACACTCACTGAACATGCACGCCGAAAAAAATTTGCGCTGCTCACGCGACACTTGCGGTCTGAAACGGCCGTAATTCACAAAGGTTTCCTACATGTGAGTTCTGTGTGCATGTGTGATGCAGATGTTGCGCGATGTTATTCATGCGGCGCCCTAGTGCATTTGAATCGGCATATGTCAGACTGAAAATCATGTGAAAATCGGCCAATTCTTGTCACTAGCCGATCAATCAGTTCATCTCTAAAAGATGAACATTAAAAGTATAATGTTCAGAAAGGCTATGCAACAAATTATTATGTTATTTCATAACAGTACTCATATTAGCAAATATTGAATATTTTATATAAATTTTTTCCGCTTTTTTTTCCAACTTGCTGCGGCCCCCACTTTGAAAACCCCTGGTGTAGGGTGTAGTGTGTACTGCAGTGTAAG
Organism: Scardinius erythrophthalmus; assembly: GCF_964197995.2. Classification (NCBI taxonomy): domain Eukaryota; kingdom Metazoa; phylum Chordata; class Actinopteri; order Cypriniformes; family Leuciscidae; genus Scardinius; species Scardinius erythrophthalmus. The sequence goes on from NC_138224.1 coordinate 51,298,636, forward strand.
TGCTGACTGGTGAGGGTATAGACAGCTGTCTTCTGTAGTGTGTAGTGTAGTGTAGTGTGTAGTGTAGTGCAGTGTAAGTGCTGACTGGTGAGGGTGTAGACAGCTGTCTTCTGTAGTGTGTAGTGTAGTGTAGTGTGTAGTGCAGTGTAAGTGCTGACTGGTGAGGGTGTAGACAGCTGTCTTCTGTAGTGTAGTGTGTAGTGTAGTGTAGTGTGTAGTGTAAGTGCTGACTGGTGAGGGTATAGACAGCTGTCTTCTGTAGTGTAGTGTGTAGTGTAGTGTAGTGTAAGTGCTGACTGGTGAGGGTATAGACAGCTGTCTTCTGTAGTGTAGTGTAAGTGCTGACTGGTGAGGGTATAGACAGCTGTCTTCTGTAGTGTAGTGTAAGTGCTGACTGGTGAGGGTATAGACAACTGTCTTCTGTAGTGTAGTGTGTAGTGTAGTGTGTAGTGTAGTGTGTCGTGTAGGGTGTAGTGTGTACTGCAGTGTAAGTGCTGACTGGTGAGGGTATAGACAGCTGTCTTCTGTAGTGTGTAGTGTAGTGTAGTGTGTAGTGCAGTGTAAGTGCTGACTGGTGAGGGTGTAGACAGCTGTCTTCTGTAGTGTAGTGTCTAGTGTAGTGTAGTGTGTAGTGTAAGTGCTGACTGGTGAGGGTATAGACAGCTGTCTTCTGTAGTGTAGTGTGTAATGTAGTGTGTAGTGTAGTGTGTAGTGTAGGGTGTACTGCAGTGTAAGTGCTGACTGGTGAGGGTATAGACAGCTGTCTTCTGTAGTGTAGTGTGTAGTGTAGTGTAGGGTGTAGTGTGTACTGCAGTGTAAGTGCTGACTGGTGAGGATATAGACAGCTGTCTTCTGTAGTGTAGTGTGTAGTGTAGTGTGTAGTGTAGGGTGTAGGGTGTAGTGTGTACTGCAGTGTAAGTGCTGACTGGTGAGGATATAGACAGCTGTCTTCTGTAGTGTAGTGTGTAATGTAGTGTGTAGTGTAGTGTAGTGTGTAGTGTAGTGTAGTGTGCACTGCAGTGTAAGTGCTGACTGGTGAGGGTATAGACAGCTGTCTTCTGTAGTGTAGTGTGTAATGTAGTGTAGTGTGTAGTTGTAGCGCCTCCTTCAGGTCACCAGGACACCACGGCCTAATGGCCACCAAGGTAAGTCATATAAGAGGATATGTGGACCAGTAGTCTAGATTCGTAGGGAGCAGCAGGGAGAGATTAAATGAACAGAGAGACAACAAAGGTAAGTTAAAATAATGTTGCAAGATTTATATTAAAGGGGAAAAAAATAATGAACGAAATGAATTAAATTGTCTTTCTTTCAGGAAAGACAGAAATGGCAGAAAAGAAAAATGGTCAGTTGACTAACAATAAAACCACAAATTGTCAATAAATGCAAGAAAAATAAAACAATTAAATACAATGGTTTCTGGGTTTTCTCTTTTTCCTTGTTAGATTTATTAGTTATTTATCCCCTTTTTAATATCTTTCTTTTTCTTAAAGGATTTAGCCTATTTATTTCCTTTTAATCTCTTTTTGAAATCTAATTTATTGCAAACTTTCTCTATTTTAACTCTTATTTCAATATTTTCTTTTTACATATTTATCTTTTAGTGTTATAGTTCCTTATTTGAACTAATTTTAGGTTTCTTAATCGAAATCCACAATGGGATAGTTTCCCTTTTTTCCCCCAGTTCAACTCAGAAATAAAAATAAAATAAAAATAACAATTATATCTCAATTATTTCACACAATAAACCCTTCTCTTTAAAGAGAAAAAAAAAACAAGCAATGAACAAACGATAAAGACCAATTCAACTGTCAATATATAAACAGTTCAAATATCCATACATTCAGTAGTGTTTTTTTTCAAATACCAGTCTCTGAATTCAAAAGAGAAAAAATATCGTCCACACCCCAGTGAACGTTAGATGCAACAGTTCAGGCCTACCGTTGGTTGTGATGAAAGGGGAAAACAGACTACGGTCTATTGAGAAGAGAAAAGATTTCGACGTCAGTTCACTCTGTCATCCTGCACAGTCCTTTTCCTCCGTCCGGGGAAAACTAAGCAGAGGGTCCGATGAAATCATTCAAAGGTTTCACTTTAATCAGGATTCGCTGGGAGGCTCGCCATCTTGTTCCACACAGTGATGAGCTCAGTCCGTGTCATAGTGTGCCGAAGTTATGACGTCACTTTGTAGGCCAAAACACGGAAGTGAGTTAGCATTTTAGCACTTCCGGTTCCCTCGCCCTAAAGTCTATGGGTTTTTTGAATGGGTTTTTGCTAAATCGCCTGAAATAAGGTCTGTGGTTAACAAAGCCTCTAAATATTTTCACGTTTTGATCTATGACATAAGACACACCAGTTATAACCTGCTTGTGATTTTTTTTTAACTTTATTGTGTCTTAAAAACGGTGGTTGCTAACAAGTTGCTAAAAGGGACAACATCCTTTGGCGGGAACTTTAGACGTCATCATGACAAACATGAAATCTCTCACTAGCCCGCGTTTCATCCTCACGTTCTTAGAAGTTTACCTTTCAGTTAATATACATAACGTTATATACTTAGAATTCTGTGTATATAAACATACAATCAAACATAATACAGTGAAAGATAATCTTTCAAGTTTATTTGGGGCACAATGATCAGGCATAATAATCTTAATCACAAAGAAAATAATATTAAGGTTTATATAAACTAACAAAATAATAAACGAATAAATAAAATGGGTGATTCTATAATTTAGGGTACACTGCATGTCCACTGATGTTAAATATACTTATACAATCAAATTTCTTCAAACAAATTGCATTTTATGTGTAAACTTGCTTCATGAAATAACATCACACAGACAATATGTGCAATATATTCTTCATTTTGCTTAAAATGTGTCATTATGGCCCTAAATGTACAGTTTTGTCCATGTCCGATTTCAATGTGAGAAAGTTGAGGGTCCAAAAACATCCATTAAAATCATTAAAATAAATCAATTCTTTTTGCAATCTTTTACAAAAGTATTTATATTAAAGGAAAATAATAGTTTCAAATATAAGTTATTTATTTAAATACTTAAAATATATACATTTATTCGTGTCCACAAGATGTTGGTCAACTATGTTACAAACAAAACCTCCCCCAGCAACTCAAAAATGGTTTGTCCCAAGACCATGTGACCAGCACCATATGATGTCATTTTCCTCTGTGGAGGCCATTTCAAACACACCATGGTGAGTCTCTTCTCAGTTTTTTCAATATTTGATGTAGAAAAGCATATTGTCAACGGCCGTATTATTAACCATCAACTATGTTATGTACATCGTCATGGCTAAAAAGTTTTATTTATTATAATGAAATTTTGTGTTGAATTCTTACATTAACCTGCTCAAAAAAATGGCATGTGGTTAGCTAGGCTAGGTCCACCATTTCTGTTATGGGGAAGAAATATGGAAATTGTCAACTAAGTTATGGTCAACTAAGTTACGGTCAACTATCTTTCAACTAAGTTACATCAGTGCTCTATGGCATATCATTATCATTAATTGTTTCTATGTTATTTATATGGACTGAACATGTGTATATATATAAATATATATATACATTTTATATAGATATATTATTTTACTTTTAAAAATGATACATTTAAATAGGTCTCCGCAGCTGAGAGACAGCGGAGATACAGGGCTCGTCGTGACGCAGATCCTGAAAGAAGGGCAGCATGTTTGGAGAAGCAGAGAGAGGCATGGCACAGGCTCAGGTCACAAGGAAAGGTGAAGACAGTGGCAGATATGAGTGAGAGAGAGAAAAGAAGAAAGAGGGCCTACTGGAAGAAAGCAAAACAGAATAGCAGAGAGAGAAAGAGCAGGCTTGAGAACGTAGTTACACCACCGGACAGTCCAGACAACCATCCACCTCAGAGCAGCAGGTAGAGTTCATGAGGCAAGACAGAAACAGGTTTATGCATTTAATGTTCCCAGTTACCCACATGTTTTGTCTGTACATTAATATACAATATACTGGTTGTTTATTTCAGACAGAAGAAGACTGGAAGAATAAAGGCCAAAAGAGGAAACTCAAAATTACATAGAGAAATACAGAAACTGAGAGACTTGCTTGAAAAGCAAAAAAGAAAATCAGATAAATTTCGCAAGAAACTAAAAAGATACAATAGCACTTCAAAAGAGCATGTGTCAGAATCCCCAGGATCCAAGACTAGGCGACAACTTCAACATGCCTCTGTTTCTTCTGAGGTGCGCAGGTCACTGCTTGTGCATAATGCACTCATGGCCAACATGAAAGATGCCTTTTTCACCCAAAACAAAAGGGCACATAGGCGGATAATGTCAGGGCTTGTAACAGGAAGAATCCTGAAAAAGTATGGCTTACAGCATGAAATGACTAAAACACTACACCTGTCCAGAAAAAAGAAGAGACTAGCTGATGCTGAAGGGAAAATTAAGTACAGAAGCCTGTGCTATAGATTGCAAGAAAATGTTCAGGAATTTTTGACAAGGGATGAAAACAGCCGTTTGACGGCAGGGAAAGCTCAAACAATCACGAGAGGGAAGAAGAAAAAACAGAAGAGGTTTTTAAATGACACCTTGAGAAACCTCCACAGGAAATTTCTCATTGACCATCCTCATTCCAGCCTTTCCTACTCCTTGTTTTGCCGTCTGCGTCCATTCTGGGTAGTTCATCCAACAATCGCAGACAGAGAAACCTGTCTTTGCAAGGTCCATGAGAATTTTTCATTTCTTGCCGAAAAGCTTCACACGCTTAAATTAATTAAGTGTGTGGACATGGAGGATATGATGACATCCATAAGCTGCAATACAAAATCAAAGGACTGCATGTACAATGTGTGTCCTGATTGCAAAGGGCAGGAGTTTGCTATACTAGCAGAAGGTGACCTGCAGAAACGTGTCGAGATCACTCAGTGGTTGTCTGAAACAGTGATTAGAGAAAAGAAGAACAATGATGGTGTCAAAGAAATGGTCCCTATGAGAATAACAGCGAAGAAGAAAAAGGAAATAGAGTTAAGAGACATGCTGGAGATGTTTCAAGATCAATTGACCCATTTGAAACGGCATGTATTTAACATCAAAAGTCAATTTTCACATTACCGTGAATTGAGGCTAAATATGTCCAACAACGAATGCTTAATTCACGTGGATTTTTCTGAAAACTATTCATGTAAGCTTTCATCTGAAATACAAGCAATGCACTTCAACCAGAAACAAGCTACCCTCCACACAGGAGTTCTTTATGTTGGGGGGACAGCAGAGCACATGTGCTTTGGCACTATTTCTTCATCAAAAGAGAAGGGCCCTCCTGCCATATGGGCACATCTGTCCCCCATTCTTGATGAAGTCAAGGCCTCACATCCTTCTATTGAGGTGGTGCATTTCTTTAGTGATGGCCCTACAACACAATATAGGCAGAAGGGAAATTTCTACCTCTTGACTACAGAGCTGGTGAACCGTGGCTTCAAAAGGGGAACATGGAATTTTTTTGAAGCGAGCCACGGGAAAGGTGCTCCCGATGGAGTGGGAGGCCTCCTGAAACGGACGGCTGACAGGCTTGTAAGCCAGGGGCATGATATCGGATCAGCAGAGGACTTATACAGTGCTTTGGTTGATAGTGGTAGTGTACGAGTGTTCTACATCTCTCAAAATCTTGTGAATGAATTCCTCAAGAAGATGCCAAGTTCTCTGTCAGCAGTGCCTTCAACCATGAGAATACATCAGGTGGTCACAGGGTCCTTGGGAAAGCTTCTCTATCGAGATGTAAGTTGCCCTTGTACCACCAGGCAAATGTTTGAGTGCCAGTGTGAAGACACACATGCCTTCAGCTTTGAGGTTCAGCCATCAACCCCTGCACTGCCTCTAGTACACTCAAACAAGGACAATGAAATTCTGTGGAGTCCTCAATTGATTGGACAGTGGTGTGTTGTGACCTATGAGGAGACAATTTACCCTGGCACCATTCAGGAAATCACAGAGACTCATGTGCAGGTGAAGTGCATGAGTAAAGTTGGACGTGCAGAGAACCGCTTTTTCTGGTCCCTGAGAGATGATGTGCTCTGGTACTTGTTTGAAGATGTTTTGCGAATTATTCCTCCTCCAAAGCCAGTAAATTCCCGCCATGTTGAAATTGATCAAGATATCTGGTCAAATTTGTCAAAGATCTAACTTCATCTAGATCTAACTTCAACGTTCATTTAGAGGCATTCTCTCTGAAATATGTTTTGTGTGCAGTGTTTCACCATTGCATACTGAATGCTAAAAATAAGTTTTAGTTTTGTTTTTTTTAAGGCTCTGTTGCATCAGCCTACTGTTCTGTTGAAGAGTTTTTAGAGTTTTTTTGGTATTATTAAATTACTTGAATTGAGCTGAGAAATGAATTACTAAGAGTATGTGTTGCATTTTATCAGTGCATTCTGAATGCATTAAAAAACTTCAAAAGGATTTGTTTGGGATTATATAATTACTATTACTATGAGCAATCCCTGTTATGTCAGATACTGACTAGTTAGTGTTGACTTGGAGGTTCTCCATGAAATTATATGTAGCTGTTTGTATTTTTGTCACTGCATTCTGAATGCATAATTGAGAAGTCCAGGTCACTAAGTTCATTCCATAAGAATTAGCTTGTTTTATTGATTGATTGAATATTAATTGTAGGCTTTGTGGGGACATTTTAAAGCTATTTCCTGATCACTATATTCAATTTCCCATGAATTTATGTGTGTAGTGTTTGATCATTTCAGATTTTTGAATGCATAAAGGATGATTTTACATCACAGGTCTTTGTGAATTGAAAGTTTTGTTTGTGTGCATTTCAATGTATTCTCCGTGGAATTATGTGCATTTCTGTACTGTTTAATAATTCTACATTTAAAATAAAAGAGGTTTTCACCGAAAGCAACTTTGCTAATTAAATTCTGTCTCATGAATAAAATGTTGTCCATGGTTAACAATATGTCCGGTCAACTAGGTTACTAGTGTCAACCGTGTGATTTTCATTGTCACCTAGGTTACACTTAGATTTTTAAAGTTAAAATAGCCAATATTGATGTTTCTGACATTTTTAAGCATTCTACTTTTTTGCATAGGTTGGAGTTTACTATAACATCTTTTTTAATAATCAAAAATAACTTTAATGGAGATTTATGATGAAAAACATCCTTGTCCATAAGGACAGTTATAAATACATTGCATGTTCATCTTTAAAAAAGGTTGATTATGAAAATCATTTTAAATAACAATTGTGTGTGTGGCAGAAATAGACTCAAGAGCCTTCTAAATTGCATTTAATTTCAAGTGCAAGACTGAATTGAATGGTTTGTATAACACCCTGTTTGTCCGTAACATAGTTGACAAACTCTGAAGTAAAAACATGTTTTTAATTAAAAAAAATGTAAAAACAGTTAATATTTAAGCTCTGCAGATAACAGATATGTAACACTGAATTAATATACTATATTGAGACACGTAATGTTCCACTGAGAAAGGACAGTGCTTTTGTGCTTTTTTGCTGACATGAAATGTACCCTAAATTAGAGAATGACCCAAATATTAACAAAAGAAAAAAAAAATCTCAGAGAGGCACGCATAAAATTAGTTTCTAACATTTTTGGAAAAAACGAATGGCCAATATTTCTCATGAAAAAGTGTTTTTGATCGAGGGAACCCATGCTCTGCTAACTTTCGGGTTGTCCTACAAAATGACGTCATAACTTCGGCACTCTATTGCCGTGTCCACAATGAAAACACTCAAAACTAACTCAAAATCACTCGTATAGTTCAGTTCAAATAAAATAAATAGATCTTTAGATGGTTTGTCTGGTTTTATGTCAAAATCACTGGTAATTTCTCTCAGAATTATCTCTGCGATTTCTCTGTGCTTACATCTCATCTCTCCGCGTGCTCTGACGTCATTCCCTCATTCGCTTTACTCTCTCCTGATAGGTCGTCAGTGAACTACACATCATATTCTCTTAAAGGCAACATAACATTCAAAATACAGCATACATTTTTCATATTCACAACATGAGAAAAATAAGAAAAAAAAGAAAACACTTTTGGATCATTAATGGAAACAGTTTTAACTTTACAATTCTGAACTCAGTTATTAATTTACTTTTCTTTTAATTCAATTTACTTTTGGTTATTTCTTTTAGTAACCACTCTGGCTTACTATTTATTTTTTTCCTTTCTTAATTTTTATCTATAATCACTCTGGGTTACATAGTGTAGTGTGTAGTGTAGTGTAGTGTAGTGTAGTGTGCACTGCAGTGTAAGTGCTGACTAGTGAAGGTCTAGACAGCTGTCTTCTCTGAAACGCATGGAGTCTTTAACCACTGTGCACCTGATGTGAGCAAAACATACAAAAAAATGTTAACAATTTATTAAACATTTATGAAACGCATAGTCATGTTTTGTAAATGATTAGTTAATCAATAACTAATCAATTGTAAATGACTTATAACTGAATCTACAAAACATACATAAAATAATGACCATATCACTAATTAATCATTTATGAACGCATATTCATGTTTTGTAAATGATTAGTTAATCATTTACTAATCAATTGTAAATGACTTGTAACACAATTTACAGAACATACATAAAATGTTAGTATATCACTTGCTAATCATTTAGGAATGTTTTGTAAATGATTAGTTCATCATTAACTAACCACTTATTAATGACTTACAACTGAACATTATAATAAAGTGTTACCGAATATATATTTATAATAATAATTTTATCTTGGTTTATATCAATAAGTAGAGTAATCCAATGACCTTGATCATCTGTTTTGTGACTTATAACCTTCCCTGAAAACCTGTCCTTTAAACTAGCGACACCTGCTGTCCTATTTAAGGCACCAAAAGAAAACCCAAATGTCAGATCCACACTGATTCTTCCAAAAGAGCACATCATCTTTGCAGGCGTGGGTTTCTGGTATAAAAATCTGCTTCTTTTCCTTTACAAAGCAAAAACAGAGCTTTTCTTTTTAGCATGTCTCGTATAGCCCTAGCATTAACAGAAAATATTGTTATTGACAGACTCGAACAAGAAAGAAAAAAACCCTAATAGAACAATTATGTGAACAGTGAGCAAATTAAAGCGCAACTCTCGCCAAAATGCAACCTAGGCTCTTTATGTGAATCTACCCGAGGCAAACTTTAGTTTAAAGCATAATTAGGATGGAAACGCGACTTTTAAGTTTGACCGTATTTTCGTTTTCGGTCAAATTGCCTTTTGAATGGGAGTGCTTGGGGCACTACTATATATATATATATATATATATATATATATATATATATATATATATATATATATATATATATATATATAATCATTTTAACGGATTATAATTAATTATAAATATTTTAATTATTTTTAGAATTGACTGTAGCAGAATTAATAGTACAATTATTTAATCCGTTCATTCAATGAACAGAAAGCATAATCAATTATTAATTCTAGGAAATATATTATCTTCCTGGCCAAGAAAGAATATCCTTTTCCAGCTACAGTAAATAAAGCACTAGCAGGGTAATAGCAGGTATCGCTAGATCAAGATGTTTCAGTGACTTCGATATGTGGCAAACACAGAAACAATAAAGCGTGGATATAATGGTTTAATAAATTAAACTACAGTAGGCTACACACACAACTAAACTAAGTGTAACCGAATGAATGAGATGATTGACATTAGTGAGCACCTATCAGCAGGTAATCCACCCTATTTAAGAGCTGGTTGGCTGTAGCCTGGCATGCATCACGTCCGACTCCGCCTCCTGATTTGTTGTTGACAGTGGCTGTAGGTAGGTGGGTTAGCATAAAGCAATGGTTCTCTTACGAGAGGTCTCTCGTACTGCGTAAGATATCTTACGCTAGGGGAAAATCCTTTTTCCGCGAGATATTGAAGCCAAAAATTATCCTTAATTTTGTAATAATGCAAAACGTGTTGCGGCAGCATGCAGACATAGGCGAGACAGCTCGCGCGCCTATTGGCTGCTCTGCGGCAACTGCAGCAGCCTATCGAGCGAGGCCTGGCGTGACGCCAGACCCAATCAGGGCACTTCGCGCCCGCTGCGTCACGTCCCGCCGAAATGGGCGTGGTCTAGGCCTATAAATACCGCTCGCAGGCAGCTATTATCTGATTTTTCATCCTTCAAGCGAAGCACACGCATCGCTGGAGCCGGAGAAGAAGCCGCGCCGTCTGAGAGAGAGCACCTTCAGCGGGACGAGTCACTGAAGTCGCTGGCCGCGCCGCCTTCCTGCCTTCCTGCTGCGCTTTCCGGCGCTTATATCCTTCCCTTTATTACACTGTACTTTTGTGTGTGTGTGTCGCCGCCGCGACACACATTCTAAAAGAGCTAGCGTCTTTTTAAAGATGCCTTCCTGCGGCTCGTGCAGAGCCACACTCAGCGACGGGGACCGCCACGTGGTTTGCTGTAAGATATTTGTAATTTGTAGTGATTACAATTTAGCTCAAAGGAATTATTAATTAATTTATAGGGAATTCAAAAGAGTCACTTATTACAACCGAGCAAATGACTCGTTCGCGGTTCATTTGAACTGGCTGCAATTATCAACTCTGCAACGGATATAAATATCCGAACTATAGTGAAACACTATATAGTTAGCAAGGTAACTTAGATCAGAAGTTTAAGACATTAAATTTGTAAGCACAATAACACAAGTAATATTTCTCTTTAAAATACAAACAAGACTTTATTGATTATTCTAACACATACAACTAATATCTAACACAGACACACACATTCATACGCGTTGCAGAAAGAAAGAGAGTAAGGAAAGATTAAGTTTTAAGAGTGAGTTTAAGAGTGAGATGATGTAATCCCAAGTTTCTATGCACTTATAAAACACAACCTGAATGAACCATCAAACATTAATTTAACCCTTCTATCGTTTTAGGCAGGTTATTAAAGTTATATAAATACACCAGTTGAGTTTTAGTCTGGAGGTACTTGCGTCTTTGCTTTTGCGTTCCTTTTGGGAATTCCTTTGGTCTGCGTCAAAGGGGTTCGTTCGTTGGTTGTCTCCTCGTGCCTGGGTCTGCGGCGTTCCAGTCACGTGTTGTGCTGGCGGATGAATTGAAAGTCTTTGTCTGAAGCTGGCTTTGCAGAAGAAACGTGGTCGGAATCTTGTCGCAAAACTTAACTTAGAACCGAGACTCACAACGGAAAATAAAGTAAATGATAACTCAGAAAAGAAAAGAAAATTTGGACGAGAGTAGTAAGATGGCTTGAATAAATCGAACCCGTCTGATCTTAATTTGGGTTGGTCTGCTCCTCAGTTACATGGTTACTCTGGTTCAGATCTTCATCTTTTTCTGCCCATCTCTCTTGAGAGTGATAGCAGAGCGTTTCTTGAGGGTGAACCCAGAGAGCGAGAGCACAGAGAGAGAGCTTCGAGAGCAGCGAGAGAGAGAAGAGTGGGTTTAAGAGTTTTAACTAAAAGTTTTGTCCCCCCTCTTGAAGAGATCGGACCAATTAGACACTGCCTTTGTTTGCAAAGTCATAAATCATGTCTTCCCTGGGGGTTTAAAGACCAGATGCACCGTTTAGGCATGATTTCTAATTAAAAAGAAGATCAAAACATATTACATAGATATCATTCAAGCCATCTTTTGAGTCATGAGCATACGATCACATCGAAATTAAACAGTACACATTTTCATTCACACACACCTAATGATTATAACATTTACATGAATTATATGGGATCACAACATATCTTATTAGAATATGCATATAAGTGGTGGAAACAACCCAGGATTAGGTAGTTGCATGATTGTTTGATCATGAGTCCATTGAAAATTGTTCTTGAATGATTTTATGTATAGTTATTGATAAGAATCAGTTCTCTGGTGAAGAGACAGAACTCTGTTTGTTCAGAGGTCTTAAGGAGGAGGTGTTCAGGAATGTTGTCGGGGGTTTCTGAACCAATCTGTCTTTTAACAACCCCACACATTGACAAGCTTTTCCGTTAGTTTGGTCATTAGAAGGGTCTTTTGCAGACTCTCTGGCCCCGGGATGGGTGACTTATGGCTCTGGTCTTGGTGATTTGACTCTGGAATGTGCGGACACTGTCTTTATCTTAACCAGTCCGTAGTAGGCCACAAAGCTAGCCATTGACCAGTTATGTGTTAGTGCTGGGGGCTCCTTCAATTAGTCAGACCGGTGATGATCATGAGACGTTCTGAACAAATCTTCCCCCCTCAGTCATCGAGAAGTAGAGAATTTGAATTAATATTCAAAAAGAAGATTAGTTGGTGGTTGCTTTCTACCCATTGTCGCTACATATCCCCCCTCGGTCAATGATGTGTTGAGTAGAAGACATCGGTGAACGCTGGAGAAATGGGTAGAGGAAGCAAACACACACAGCAAACAACAAGACAACACCTCCATGACTGGTCACTTTACTGGTGCAGGACATTAGATTACCTAGGCATAAACAGGTTCACTCTCTCAATGTAGTTAATCACGTTGAATAAAGTTTAGTTCAATCTTAGGACCGTTATCCTAGTTCGTTTTGGGATGGTGATTAATCAATTTTGTGATTAAATTTGATTTGTTTGTTTTATTCTCTTCTAAATTGTTCTAGGTTTGGACCAATTTACCTTTCAATTTGTGATACGAATGATGCAGGGAGTTCTCTGGCTCACATTCGTTTTAAGGTGACTTACAACTATTAGGCGTGGTGTGTCAATCCCATTATTGCGACCTTGACCCTTATAGGGTGGACAGGCATTTTACCTAATAAAAGAAGAAGGAAAGGAAGGAAGAGGTAAAACAAAACAAAGCAGTTGAGTGTTCCTGGTATGACTTATAACTACTGTTGCGCAGCTAAGGTGTCAGGGATCATGATGTAATGAGAGGTGTTCTCAGGTGTACTTGTTGGATGGGTAGTTACCATGTTTCCTATGGTAAGTGTAGCTACGTTGTTAAGCTAGTTTCTGAAGTTAGTTTCTACCTGTGGGGGAAAACATGTTTGTTGAATGTTTTGCACAGTAGAGGCGGTTAACTTCTGTATGTTAGTGAGTATGTTAGGGATGTTGTGTAGTGTATGCATGTATGTATGTATGGTCAGATCTGTTTCAGTCTGTTTTGCTCCCCCCTTTGCTTGATGGCTTAGCTTTGATGAGCTTGTTGCCTCTTTGCCTAGGAGAAAGGATCTTCTGTGATCTGCTGGGGGTCAAACCAGTAAGGCAGGAAGTTCTCTGGCAGACATTGGGAGGCAGTTTGGCATGGCTGCGTGAAGCTGTGGTGCAAAACTTTGTCTCCGTTGTTGCATTCCTCCGATGATGCCTTCGGGTTGTGACAGACTTTCTGACCTTCTGTGCTTACTGTTGTTGCTGTAGCACACACATGGTTCTTGAGTTTGGAGCTCGTTTGGTGGTTTCTTTATGAGTAATGGGTAACCAGGATGGTGTTTTCTGGTACCTCTGGGTGTTTGTCAGTGGTTGACTGTGAGAGACCACTTTGTTCTGTGTTGTTGTAGAACAAGTGGTTGTCATCTTCATTATGAAGGTGTATCAGATGAGTCGTGGGTCTTCCGTTCCATCGCTAGTCATAGCAAATTTGACTCATCTTGTTGGTCATCCTTGTTCAGCCTGCTTTCTAGGAACACTTCCAGTTGCCTCATTAGTGGCTCCATGTCTTTTGAGGGTAAACTGTATGGTTCTTGGGCATACTCAGTGCTGTGCTTAACTGAGTGGTGCCGAGGTGGGTTTCCTGAGAAGCGTGGCTGGTTCCATGTCTTTTCCATGCGGTTGGTGCGGAAGCTGTCATCAGCATGGGAGTCACGTTCTCTGTGCTTCTTACGAAGAACTGTGGCGTTGTCATGCCACTGGTTGTCTTCCAGTGCAAGGCTTGTGTCTTGGCTGAAGGAGTTTGAAACTGTGGATGTTTTCAAACCTTTCTTTGAGGACATCTTCTGTTTGATGTGGGCCTTGTGTGTCAGGTCACGCAGCTGTTGAATTGTCATTGTGTCTGCGCAGGCCTCGAGACCAAGATAATGACTCAATCCGGGGTGCAGATTTCTCAGGAAGAGGTTTTTGAAGTTCACATCCTCTTCATGTTCAGGTGAGTTATGTGCACCAAAGAAGGCTTGTCGAAAACGGTGGTAGTAGGCTTGAGGAGTCTCTTGCCGACCTTGTTTGGTTTCCAAGGCGATTAACACACCATGTTCCGACTCTGGGCCTGTGAATTCTTTAATCAGTGTCTCACATAGCAGCTGGTAGTTTGACTTGACATGAGCAGGTTGTCGTTCTAGGAAGCTTCGTACCTTTGGAGTGGATGTCGATCTGAGGAGGTAGAACCTGTCTCTGTCAGTCACATGTGGTCTTACCTCTAGGTGGAAGTTGATATCTCGGATGTGGGCCTGGATGTCCGGGCATTCCGTGGAGTTAGCGTTGAACTGAGTGATATTCTTAACCAGCTGGTTGAGATCTTTAAAGGTCATCCCCTGTGCAGCTTTGGAGTCTGCCTGGATGAGCTCTCGTTGTTTGTTGGCAGTGAACAGTTCTGTGGTGAAGGCTGGTGATGTTTTGGGTTGCGGTCATTCACCTTTTGTGTTGTATGGCAGTTCTTGGATGGAGGACTCTGTTCTGCTCAGCAGTGGTGATGCTGAGGGAGGTCTCTCCCTTCTTGGCTCTGGTTTCTGTTGGAAAATGTGCTGGAGTTCATCTCTGACCGCGTAGAGCTCGTCGTTGGCGTCATCTCGCTGTTGGGTCAGATGGTCAATTTCAGCATGGCACCTTTCCAGGTGGTCTTTCAGAGCATTAATTTCAGAGTTCTTGTCTTTAATGTCAGCTTTAGCTTTCTCTAGCTGATGTTCAGCAGCCTGGAGTTGGTTTACCAGGTGTTTCTGGACAGTCTTTAATTCTTGTTTGTCACGTTCCGTGACTGCAAGGGCTTCTTGGAGCTTGTCAACATGGTTCTTTGTTTCTTGCTCCACTTCGTCAGGCACTTGAGCTTTCGCTTTGAGCTGGTCTGTGCAGCGTTGAGTGTGCATCAACTCTCTCAGGAATTCAGTGGTCTGACGCTTGAAGTCGTCCTGGACTTTCACTTCCAGCTTGTCCATGCGGCTCTGGGCACGTGTCAGCTCCTCCTGAAGGTGGGTGATGTGCTTGTCGCTTAGTGTCAGCTGGGCTGTGAAGGCATTGCTAAGGGAACAGATGATCTTGGTTAGTTCCACGTGGTTGTGGTTCTGATTCTGGCTTGAATCATGTGTCAGGAGTCTTCTCAGAATTATGATTATTATTAAAAATAATAACAGTTCAATTGTCTTTGGTGTGAGGCAGTCTGTGATGCCTCTGAGCCAGGCGTCCACGTCAGTGGGGTTTGTTGTCCGCGACATGTTGGCACGCTGGGGTGAAGAGACTGACACAGATCTGTGTGGGGTGTAAGCCTATGTGGTTGAACAGCTAAATGTCGTTTCAGTGACTACAACAATAGTGAAGTGTTGTAATGTCTAAGTGTTGGTCTCAGTGTAGACAGGTAGGTTAGTGATGTGGAAACTTCGTCACTCAACTGAGTGAGGGAAAAAGAGAGAAAAAGGTTAAAACAAATCTCAATTGAAAGGATTTTTTTTCCAATGGGAGAAATATTTTTATAAATATTTTCTATCAATGAAAAGCTGGTTTAAACTCGTGATGTGTCACTGAGAAAAGGGGAAAAGAGAGAGAGGTTAAAACCAATTTCAATAAAACAAGAAAGAAAATTCTTAAGTAGGAGAAATATTATTTTTCTCGTAAATGCTTCCTATCGGTGAGAATCTATTTCCAGAAAGGTAAACAATATTATTGTTTATGTTTACAAGGAAAAATAATACAATAATAATGCGGATACCTTTTTCCGAGTTTTACAGGATTGACACCACACACCGTCAGTTGGACCGCTTACAGCCGGGATGCTATGAAGGCGACGATTGCTCAACACTTGTCTCTGTTAATTAATCTTGGATAAGATGTTAAACTGTAAATTGTGTTTACAAAGACAGAGAGAGTATGGAGAACAAGAGAGGGTTTGATTACCAATCAAATACCTAATAATTGTTTTCTTTGGAAAAATTATCTTTCTCTTTCTTTAGACTCGATTGATGGTTCTTCCAGGTTTGTTTCCCACAAATGTGAAGGATGGGAACGCAGGACAGAACAGGAAGGATGTAAGAAGGAAAGGAGGGAAGGAGATTGGATCCACAAATGGCTCTGGAGCCTTTGTCGAACTACGAGTATAGAATTGATAGTTGCCAACAACTAAACATTCAAAAATAAAACTTTGTAAGAGAGGTTTATCTCTGATTTATTTGAAACTTGTAGTGAGATGCCAATGTCTCCTATTGAGGCTCAGGTGTTTCACTCCCAAGCTAGGAATCAAAAGAAAGGAGAAGATAATAAAGATGAAAGAAAGTAATAATGTGATGGACAAAATAAGAAAAAGGGAAATTAAATACAGAGGTAAATAAGTAAAATAGAATGGTTAAGGTTATAGCCACAACTTGAAAAGGAGGATATACCGCAATAATAAATGAGCAAGCATGAGTCTAACAATATTTGTAATAGGGAAATGTTGGTTGAATAAATTTACTTAACTTTCAAAGTTTAAGACTTATTCACCTGAAGTGATTAAATCTAAAAGAGAAATTTAGAAATTATGAGAATTATGAAATTAGATTTATTAAAAATAAATCTAGAAATCGTTAGAAATTACCTGTTTAGAAAAATAAAACTTCAATCTTGATTTAATATTTCCTTTTTAAATCAAATTAGAATTTGGCAATTAATAATCATAAACCAGTATTTTCTTTTCAAGTAAAATGCAGGTAAATGAAATTAATAATTGTGAACCGAAATTTCCTTTTCACAGAAACAAAATATGGGTAAAGTATGAGACAGGTAAAATAGGAAAGAAGAGAAGACCAACAGGTGTAACAGTCGAGGTGTTTAAATGGTTAAATCACTTTAACGTTATTCAAACAGACACATTAACCACAGATGTTAATATTAATGATAACCGTAAATAATGCTTAAGGCTTTAGCGTAGGTTAGGCCTCAATGGTAAACAGCTAACGTTACTTAGCTTTAGCTTTAGCTTAGCCACAAATGGGTTTTGTTTCAGTTTGTTTACACTGTGGCGTTGGTCAGAGTTCACCCGGAAGCGTTGGTTAAGACTTCCGTGTCACGATTGTAACTATGGCGACAAAACAAACGCTAGTGGGCGAACTGTGAATTGCAGTTTGTAAACAAATAAGCAGTTACATGAAATTCCGGCACATTTCAGCAATGTTTGGAGAATATGCACGTACAGTCGTATTACGTGAAATGACGGCGCATTTCAAACTGTGCACTAAAGGACACCACTCGTAGCTGTTTTACGACGTGGGGCTTCACTCAGTTGTTTAAGAGTGATTAACTTTAAAGGACAGCTTTGTGCTGTAATAGATGGAACAATTATAGCGATCTCTGTGGATCGTCTCTGTGCAATTTTATCTGAGCACACGAACACAACAGGGTTTTTAACTGTTGGTTGAGTTTCAACGTCAAGCTTTACTTGAACACACCTTTAAATAATTCCTATTCAACTACACTCGGACATACGCAGTGTTTACACGAGAATTAATTGAACAGACAGATAAGCTTATAGTTTATCACAGGAATTGCCGTGGGACACGCACAGACAACGTGAGAAATAAAGACTAATCTGTGAGGAGAATATTCGTCCCAGTGGAACACGCACTGAGTCAGACAAATATAAGGTTATACTTCTATGATGTTTATCACACATCGCCGTGGAACACGCACGGTGAATCAGATAAATAACGTTAGAACCACGCGCTCTATGAGGAGAATATTCGTTCTAATATGGTTATTTTAATTACTGCAGTTTTAATTTCATTCAGCTCTCTGACTGATACAAACACACATAATGTTATAGCTGTTTGAAAGACTCTGGAACACGCAGATGTCTTAAGCTATAATTAAAGTATTTCAGAATCGAGGGACACGCTCAATTGTTACCTTATCGTTGTGTGGGATCTTATATCTTGGGTTATTTTACTGCAGTTTAAAATAAAAAAAAATAGGCAGGCAGCCTAGACTAGAGTAACAGCTCAAGCAGCAGGTCATTCATTCAAACAGAGCGCGCGGCGCGCGCTGCATTCCTCATACACACAGACTCGGAGGTTCGGATGTCTCCGCATAGGCTACTATGAAAATATAATTACTTCGTATATGCTTACAATTTTAGGTTAAACTTCCCGCATTCGTCTCCACCAATATGTAAGATATTTGTAATTTGTAGTGATTACAATTTAGCTCAAAGGAATTATTAATTAATTTATAGGGAATTCAAAAGAGTCACTTATTACAACCGAGCAAATGACTCGTTCGCGGTTCATTTGAACTGGCTGCAATTATCAACTCTGCAACGGATATAAATATCCGAACTATAGTGAAACACTATATAGTTAGCAAGGTAACTTAGATCAGAAGTTTAAGACATTAAATTTGTAAGCACAATAACACAAGTAATATTTCTCTTTAAAATACAAACAAGACTTTATTGATTATTCTAACACATACAACTAATATCTAACACAGACACACACATTCATACGCGTTGCAGAAAGAAAGAGAGTAAGGAAAGATTAAGTTTTAAGAGTGAGTTTAAGAGTGAGATGATGTAATCCCAAGTTTCTATGCACTTATAAAACACAACCTGAATGAACCATCAAACATTAATTTAACCCTTCTATCGTTTTAGGCAGGTTATTAAAGTTATATAAATACACCAGTTGAGTTTTAGTCTGGAGGTACTTGCGTCTTTGCTTTTGCGTTCCTTTTGGGAATTCCTTTGGTCAGCGTCAAAGGGGTTCGTTCGTTGGTTGTCTCCTCGTGCCTGGGTCTGCGGCGTTCCAGTCACGTGTTGTGCTGGCGGATGAATTGAAAGTCTTTGTCTGAAGCTGGCTTTGCAGAAGAAACGTGGTCGGAATCTTGTCGCAAAACTTAACTTAGAACCGAGACTCACAACGGAAAATAAAGTAAATGATAACTCAGAAAAGAAAAGAAAATTTAGACGAGAGTAGTAAGATGGCTTGAATAAATCGAACCCGTCTGATCTTAATTTGGGTTGGTCTGCTCCTCAGTTACATGGTTACTCTGGTTCAGATCTTCATCTTTTTCTGCCCATCTCTCTTGAGAGTGATAGCAGAGCGTTTCTTGAGGGTGAACCCAGAGAGCGAGAGCACAGAGAGAGAGCTTCGAGAGCAGCGAGAGAGAGAAGAGTGGGTTTAAGAGTTTTAACTAAAAGTTTTGTCCCCCCTCTTGAAGAGATCGGATCAATTAGACACTGCCTTTGTTTGCAAAGTCATAAATCATGTCTTCCCTGGGGGTTTAAAGACCAGATGCACCGTTTAGGCATGATTTCTAATTAAAAAGAAGATCAAAACATATTACATAGATATCATTCAAGCCATCTTTTGAGTCATGAGCATACGATCACATCGAAATTAAACAGTACACATTTTCATTCACACACACCTAATGATTATAACATTTACATGAATTATATGGGATCACAACATATCTTATTAGAATATGCATATAAGTGGTGGAAACAACCCAGGATTAGGTAGTTGCATGATTGTTTGATCATGAGTCCATTGAAAATTGTTCTTGAATGATTTTATGTATAGTTATTGATAAGAATCAGTTCTCTGGTGAAGAGACAGAACTCTGTTTGTTCAGAGGTCTTAAGGAGGAGGTGTTCAGGAATGTTGTCGGGGGTTTCTGAACCAATCTGTCTTTTAACAACCCCACACATTGACAAGCTTTTCCGTTAGTTTGGTCATTAGAAGGGTCTTTTGCAGACTCTCTGGCCCCGGGATGGGTGACTTATGGCTCTGGTCTTGGTGATTTGACTCTGGAATGTGCGGACACTGTCTTTATCTTAACCAGTCCGTAGTAGGCCACAAAGCTAGCCATTGACCAGTTATGTGTTAGTGCTGGGGGCTCCTTCAATTAGTCAGACCGGTGATGATCATGAGACGTTCTGAACAAATCTTCCCCCCTCAGTCATCGAGAAGTAGAGAATTTGAATTAATATTCAAAAAGAAGATTAGTTGGTGGTTGCTTTCTACCCATTGTCGCTACATTGCGTTTCCTGCCTGGGTGAGGAACATGCAGTTCTCGCGCTCACTGACGGCGGCTGCCCTCACTGCGAGCTGATGGCAATGGCGACTTTGAGGACTCGCCTAGCTTTCTTCACCGCGACTGCTCCCCCGCCCGCCGCGGCGTCGCGCCGTAAAAAGCGCCGTGCCCAGCGGGCCCTGGAACCCTCCCTCAGCCGCCAAAGCTCGCTGGTTCGCCCGCTTGCTTCCCCGGCTTCGTCAGCCTCGCTTCCTGACGGACAGCGGCCGCCGTCTGCCGCCGCTTCCGTTGACATCGTGGATGAGGAAGCCCTGCTGGGAGAGGATGATTCCTGCTCTATCCTGGCGTCAGGCAGTGAGGATTGGGCGGGCTCTGAGGACCCCGCGCCCCCTGCCCGCATGTCTTCAGGCAAGAGAGCGTCCATCGAGACGGAGCTCATGCGAGTACTCGCACAGGCCGCGGCGAGCCTCGGCCTCGAGTGGTCTTCGCCTGAGCAGCCCGCTCACAACCGGCTGGATGGATTTTTCCTGCCTGGGGAGCGCGCTTCGCCTGCGTCCAGACCAGCGCCTTTTCTTCCTGAGTTACACGAAGAAGTCGCCAAGTCCTGGAACGCCCCCTATTCGGCTAGAGTGCGTCCTGCTGTTTCTTTGGCATTCTCCGCTGTTGACGATGCCAAGAACAAAGGATACCTTTCGCTGCCGCCGGTCGAAGAGGCGATAGCGGCCCACTTATGCCCGCCCTCTGCTGGACGGCGTGCTAAGTCGGCCCTACCCTCTAAAGCTTGCCGCACGACGTCAAGCCTGCTCCGCCGCGCTTTCTCCGCCGCCGGGCAAGCTGCGTCAGCGCTGCACACCATGGCAACGCTTCAGATCTTCCAGGCCGATCTCCTCCGTAAGCTGGATGAGGAAGGGCCTGACGCGATCTGCGTGCCGGACTTAAGGAGTGCCACGGACCTCGCTCTCCGTGCTACTAAGTCTGCAGCGCAAGCCATTGGACGGAATATGGCCTCTCTCACCGTGACTGAGAGACATCTTTGGCTGACGCTCTCGGAAATGGCCGAGTCGGAGCGCACCGCGTTCCTCGACGTCCCGCTTTACGCCACAGGCCTCTTTGGATCCTCCGTCAAGGATTTCGCGGAGAGATTCGCAGAGGTACAAAAAGCGTCACAGGCTATGAAGCACTTCCTCCCGAAGCGCTCCAGCTCTGCAGCAGGCCGTGCGAAACGGTCTGCTTAGAGCTCACAGCCACAGCCACCGTCCACTGCCTCCACTTCACAGCGCCGCCAGTCCCGAAGCGCGAGACCGCGCTCCGGTTCATCCGGTCGCCGCCCCGCTGCACGTGGCCCGCGACCTAGGATTACGGTGAAGCCCGAGGCCCCGAAGTCATCCTAGCACAGCTAGGAAAACGACCGTGTTTAAGTCCCGCTGCGGCCAGACTCACACCAAAGCTATTCGCTCGTCCAGTTCCAGCAAATGTGACTGTTCCAGTGTTTTCTGCAGCCAACAAGTCGGTTCTGTCACCCGCTTGCCTGCACACAAATGCCGTTTTCACGGCTACCCAGATAAATCCCCAAAAGAGTGTATTTTCTGGTGTCCCGGCTACGGCCGATGGTGTTTCATGTGTAGTAAGAATGCCCACTGCCCAGTGCCCATCCCTACACACAAGCACAGCCTGTCACACAGGGCTCGCGCACATAAAACCGACTCAGATCGGTTGCGCTTCAAACATGGTGAAAGTGCCCACTACCCAGTGCCCACTAACACCGCGTTGTGCATGTCTCACGGTTTCTGTAAAAACGAAACCAACGTGCACTCGTTTTTCACAACGTGCTTCACGCAAGCGAACGATGTTTTCGGTGTGATAAGTGTGCCCGCTGTCCCGCGCCCACATCCACACATAGACATGACAGTTCCCACGGGAACCGCCCAGCCCTCCCCCTCGCGGCTGACCACCGCAGAGGAGTCGAGCGCGGGCAATCTGCCCGCTGTTATCAGCGCGCCCCATGCCTCAAATGTCACGAGCGCGATGCTTGTGTTGCAGCACGCCGAAGCCTCTCCATCGCTGAGCGAGCGGAGCGCGCTTCGTATTCAACCCCTAGCTATCCATGCAGACGCATGGGCAAAGCTGCCCGGGGTTTCGAAGTGGGTGCTGAACATTATAAAAAGAGGCTATTCGCTGCAGTTTCGCCGACGCCCTCGCCGCTATGTGGCGCGCGTCGAGACCACGGTAAAAACAGAAGTAGCACATTTACTTCGAGCCGAAGTGACGAAACTATTGAGCAAAGGGGCCATAGAGCCTCTCTCTCAAGTTCAGAGCGAAGGAGGGCTATACAGCAGATACTTCCTGGTACCGAAAAAAGACGGGGGTCTCAGACCCATACTAGATCTAAGGCAACTGAACAAAGTGCTTGTGAAGCGACAGTTCAGGATGCTCACGACCAGGCAAATCCTTGTGCAGATTCGCCAAGGAGATTGGTTTGTGTCAATAGATCTGAAAGACGCGTATTTTCAAATACAGATAGCGTCACGTCACAGGCGATATTTGAGATTCGCCTTCGAGGGCCAGGCATATCAGTACACAGTCCTGCCATTCGGTTTGTCCCTGGCACCCCGTACATTTACAAAGTGCATGGACGCGGCGCTCGCACCCCTCAGAATGAGAGGCATACGAGTGCTGAACTATTTGGACGGTTGGCTGATTCTAGCGCAATCTCGCGCAGTGCTCATAGAACACACGACCATTTTACTCGATCACCTCGAGGGTTTGGGTCTCAGTGTCAATTGGGCGAAGAGTTCTCTGTTACCCAGTCAGAAGATATCTTTCCTGGGCACAGAATTGGACTCGCTGTCCATGATAGCGCGACTATCACCACAGCGCGCGGTAGACATTCAGCGCACAGCGAACGCATTTCGCTGCGGCGCGTCTGTCCCGCTCAAGAAATTTCAGAAGATGCTAGGTCTCATGGCCTCAGCATCGTCAGTGCTCCAGCTGGGCCTGCTCCGCATGCGCCCGCTGCAGTTTTGGCTGAAAGCGCGAGTCCCACGCAGAGCGTGGGCATCCGGTTCGCTTCGCCTCAGGGTCAATCAGAAGTGCGTCACAGCTCTGAAACCTTGGAGAGCGAACGACTGGTACCAATTAGGTGTAAGCCTGGGGACTTCCTCGAGGGTGAAAGTGGTGTCCACGGACGCGTCCACCTCGGGATGGGGAGCGCTGCTCGAGGGCAGACCGTTCTTCGGCCAGTGGTCGGAACGGGAGAAGCTCCTGCACATAAACTGCCTCGAAATGCTGGCAGTAGACAACGCGCTGACGCGTTTTTGTCCCCAGATAAAAGGACGCCACGTCCTGGTCCGTTCGGACAACATGTCTGTGGTGTCCTACATAAATCGCCAGGGCGGCCTCAGGTCCAAGAACCTGTACAGGCTGGCAGAATGCCTCCTGGTATGGGCTCAGTGCAACCTGCGCTCGCTCAGAGCAGCGCACGTGCCAGGGCTCCTGAACATAGGACCGGACAGACTGTCCAGGAACAATGTTCCGGCAGGCGAGTGGTCTCTACACCCACAGACAGTCCAACTGCTGTGGAAGAAATTCGGCAGAGCGGAAGTAGACCTGTTTGCGTCTCAAGAAAACGCTCACTGTCAGGAATTTTTCTCAAAGAGCAGGAGCGCGCTGGCCCATGTGTGGCCCCGCCGCCCGCTCTATGCTTTTCCCCCCGTCTCTCTCCTGCCTCAGGTGATAGAACGGATCAGGGAAGAAGGATGCTCAGTACTGCTGGTGGCACCGTTCTGGAAAAACCAACCTTGGTTCCCAGTCGTGATGCAGTTAGCAAGTACTGCCCCGTGGCCAGTACCAGTGAGGAGAGACCTCCTCTCACAGGCCCACGGTTCGATCTGGCATCCTCACCCGGAACTGTGGTCCCTTCATGTCTGGGCCATCAACGGGTACATGTTGGACTCCCTGAAGGAGTATTAAACACGATCACGCAGGCTAGAGCTCCGTCTACGAGACGACTCTATTCCTCGAAATGGTCAGTGTTTTCGGGCTGGTGCACAGCCCGTGGTGTGTCACCCACAGACTGTGGTGTGGCGGAGGTGCTTTCCTTCCTACAAGAGCTGTTGGATGGGGGCAGGGCCCCCTCCACGCTCAAAGTTTATGTGGCGGCTATAGCAGCGTTCTCAGAAACAACGCTTGGTCAGTCAATAGGAAGGAACGATTTAGTCATCCGCTTCCTTAGAGGGGCTAAGAGACTGAATCCTCCCAGACCTCCCTCAGTCCCCGTATGGGACCTTTCTACGGTTCTGGAAGCCATGAAAGGTGCGCCATTTGAGCCTTTACAGTCAATCGATTTGAAACACCTGTCTTTCAAGACGGTGTTTTTGCTGGCTCTCGCTTCGGTGAAGCGCATAGGGGATCTGCACGCGCTCTCTGTGAGCGCGGCGTGCATGGAGTTTGGGCCTAATGACTCAAAAGTTATACTCAAACCTAAGCACGGTTATGTTCCGAAATCCCTCAACACACCGTTTAGGGCGCAGGTTATCTCCCTGTCAGCCCTACCGGTCCCTGATGAGGAAAGAGACGCAAGCCTCCTCTGCCCAGTCAGGGCATTACGAGCTTATGTGTCTCGCTCGTCTGTTTTCAGACAGACGGAGCAGCTCTTTGTTTCGTTTAGCGGACGTTCTAAGGGACTAGCCGCGTCGAAACAGAGCCTATCCAGATGGATAGTTGATGCTATAGCGCTGGCATACGCCTCCAAGGGCATGCAGTGCCCGTTGGGTGTCAGAGCGCACTCCACGAGAGGCATGGCCTCTTCGTGGGCCTGGTCAAGTGGGATTGCCTTGCAAGATATTTGTATGGCGGCAGGCTGGGCCTCCCCGTCTACATTTATAAGGTTTTATAACCTAGAGGTTCCCGCCCTGCAGGCCAGGCTGCTGTCGGTCTAAGTTTACCAGTATTATCTGACCTGATGCGATCAGCTCAGAATGCTGCGTCTACTGAGCACAGCTCAATGTTCGACAGTAAAAAAAGTAGCAGCACGAGATGTGCCTGGGCAAACTGTGTAAGACCCACATTCCCCCATCAGTTCAGGCCGTACCCCGCCCTGTCTGTATGATGAAATTCGCGTCTCAGCGACGCTACCATATGTGGAAGAGTGCGGCTTCGCCCCTCCCTCTTCCTGGACTCCCTGTGAGTTCCCTGAGTGATTGTGCACTATATGTACCCCGGGCTTTCGCCCTTGGGTCTTTGGTGTCAGATCTCAGCATGCACGGCGTTTTGCATTGGGTCCCCTAGCGTAAGATATCTTACGTAGTACGAGAGACCTCTCGTAAGAGAACGTACTCGGTTACTAACGTAACCTCGGTTCTCTCTAGAAGAGGGAACGAGTACTGCGTATCTTGCCGTGCATGCACACGCTCTGGTTGCTTCGATGATGAAAAACCAGATAATAGCTGCCTGCGAGCGGTATTTATAGGCCTAGACCACGCCCATTTCGGCGGGACGTGACGCAGCGGGCGCGAAGTGCCCTGATTGGGTCTGGCGTCACGCCAGGCCTCGCTCGATAGGCTGCTGCAGTTGCCGCAGAGCAGCCAATAGGCGCGCGAGCTGTCTCGCCTATGTCTGCATGCTGCCGCAACGCGTTTTGAATTATTACAAAATTAAGGATAATTTTTGGCTTCAATATCTCGCGGAAAAAGGATTTTCCCCTAGCGTAAGATATCTTACGCAGTACTCGTTCCCTCTTCTAGAGAGAACCGAGGTTACGTTAGTAACCGAGTACGTTATCTTCTCTATGTATGGCACTGACTATTCGTGTTGTGTTTAGCCTGTCTTTTCTCTCTGCCTTGTCCGTGGCATCGTCTTAGTGGGTGCATTCGTGTGCTTGCTTTACAATCAGGTATGTGCAAATTGGGTGTGGAGGGCGAATTGTCTGTTTTTGTTTGGGATCGACTGATGTTTTGGGCTGTGTGCAGTGTCTCTGTGCTCCAGCTGAGTGCACAAATTCAGAGCGTCTGTGCGACGAAAGGATAAACACCATGGGTGGTTAGATCATCTTCTTTTGGATTTTCCCTCTTGTCCGGGCGATCATTTTCTCTACTGATGCTATAAATAGCCATTATAATCTTGTCGATTCCTTGCTGCCATATTACAAGAACATCATATATTTCTGCAAAGAGAAGGGATTGCCGCTTTCCGGTCACACCTGTGGCGTTTACTCTTGCTGCTGTCTGGTTTGGTTTTATTTATTGAGGGTGTAATATTACCATTTGCTACATGTGGAACTAACACTCATTAGGGTCTGTAACCAGTGCACAAAACCGTCCGTGGCTCTATGCGAACCCGTGATGGAAATTGAGTGTGTTGTTGTTTGTTTAGATCTTTGTGTACCAATTGTGAGTGTTTATTAAATTATTACCATCATTTGTTTGCTTATACTGGGACAATTTCTAATTGTGGTTTGTTGTAATTATTATTATTATTTTGAAGTTTGTGCATTAATTTTCTTATTTCTTTTCAGGAGCTGGGGTCCCACAGGTAGAGGGTCTCTTCTGGTGGTGGTGTTTCTTCGAGTGTTTGCCGTGTGACACTGTTGAAGTGCTTGATGGTGTGACCTGAGTGCACTATGGTGTGTGAGTGTGCTTTGATAAATTAAACTTAGTGACTGCGTCTCCCGTGGTGTACCTCAGCCCTGTCAATTTATGTCTTTTTGGGGTTTTTTTGTCAACTGTATTAATGTTTTGTGTATATGTCGTTTGTTGACCTTGTGTCAGTATATTCTTCTTAGTTCCAGATGTTATTTTATGAAATGGTTGCCTTTTAATGTGATTTGTCTTTTTGCTATAAATTAAATTGTAATAAATCTTTTGTATTTTTGATACCCATGTCTCTGCCTACCTTTACTAGAGAAAGTGAACCTGAGTGACCTAATGATGATAATCTGAGTGTTGTCCATATTTCCCGGGGCGAAACTCCCCGGGTGGCGTAGTCGTAAATCTTTCTACCTGTAATACCGCTCTATCGCCACATAAGCAAAGATTGTATACAGCAGGGTTTCTCAACCTTTTGCCTACTGCGACCCACTTTTTTTTTGTATGCCAGTCATACGGCCCACTAAGGCTGGAAATAATTCAATAACTGAAATGCCTCTCAGATCTATAGGCTACTACTCCGTAGGCCTATATGTTTATTATAATTAATTTCACTAAAACACAGAAACATTTTCAATAGACAGACTATGAGGCAAAATGATTTTTTTTTTTACTCACGTTAATGTGACACTTGAGAGACACTATAGTGACGAGACCGAGACGGATCACAAAACTTATCACGGATCCGTGCGGTTTGATTAAAGTCAATTTTATTTTAAAATGCGCTTCTTTGGCTGGCTCTGATATAGCTGGAAGGCAGCATATTCAGGATATTAGCCTACTGAAGCGGGAATAAACATCACAATATGATTAGATTATCTGCTATAATGATGACAAACGTCCCAGTAACACCACTGAGAAGTTACACACATATGGAGTTTCACTTAATTGAGGCTAAAGCAAATGTTATTTGATAACTCACTCACTCTTGAGCGTCTGGCGCGAGTGATTTCAATTCAATGTAAAGACGCGTTTACGCGCGTCTAGAGGTCCTGCGGCGCGAATGAGGCGTTTAGCGCGGCGCGGGCGCGTCCAGTTCGCGCGAATGAGGCGAAACACGAGATATGCATCTGTCTTTTCTATCATTTCACTGTAGCTCAGCATCGCGATGTAAAGTTAACGTTATTACTTTAACAGCAGCAGTAACTGGGCCATTTAATTTTGCCATTCATAAATAAGTGTTTTGACATGTCTAGCCGAGTGGCACATGGTACTGGGAGGGAGATTTAATTCTTGCATGTTTTTTAAAGTAAAAGTAAAAATATTGCGTTAGGCTACTTCATGAGTTAATAAGAAAAAGATAATTCCTGCAAATGCAGTGATGAAGTTCATGTTCTCGTGATTTATTTTTATGAATAAAAATGTTTCAAAACATCCATACATTCAAAACATATTTTTTTCTCACAAATCGCACCCTGAATACAACGTTAGAAGCCACGGCAATAATGAAGTAGCCTACGACATTCGAAAATCAGATTCGTTGGAGGACTGGCTGTTTACATGCACAACTTTTGTTTCAATCTGTGCGCGTTTATGATTAGGTGTTTACATTGAGGCTTTTTAGTCCGATTGAGCCGCCAATGCGTTTACTAACAGATTATTTTGTTGCATGTAAACGTAGTCTATTGCAATGAGACTATTGTGAAGCCCATTTATTAGCTGTGCTAGTGAACACATAAGTCTTGCGACCCCCTATAGAATTATCAACGACCCACTTGTGGGTCGCGACCCACCGGTTGAGAAACCCTGGTATACAGAATCAAGAAAGTAAAGAAAAGTGAAGAAAGAGAGAGAGAAGAAAAGAGAATGGCAAGATTACAATCAGTTAACCACAACCTACGAGAAACATCAGAGGATCAGGGTCAGCTTGAAGGGGCACAGTAACTTACAAACGCATCTTAATCATGCTGTCATGGTCCTGAACCGGGGAAATCTGGAAAATATTATTTGTTGTGCGTGTAAAGGATGACATGCCATGACACTTCTGTAAATGTAAGAGTTTATTAAATTAAGTAGGCTATTTCTGAACCTAAATTAATAGACCAGCTCAAATTTTCTAAAAAGTGAACACGAACATCACACATCACATAGAAAACAACAAGTCTAAAAGAATATAAGAAAACAAAAATCTTACTTACATTCTGTAAGTAAGATTTTTGTTTTCTAATATTCTTTTAGACTTCTTGTTGTTTAGGAAAAATGGGTTATTCCGTAATCCCGATTGTAGGGTTTCCTCTGACTGTGACTGTGGGTACTGGACCGGTGTCATGATCCAGGGCTGTAACGGGTAAGCACGGTCACCTTCAGCATAAGAGAGAGTGAGGCTCTTCATAAAACATTAACGCCTTATGTGTTGTAAGAAAAAGAATAGCAAAAACATGGTGGACTTAATAACCAGCCATCACCAAACTCTCCATCCCTCATGTTCTGGAAGAGTGTGCTATTCTGAAAAACGAATGGATCGTGAACGGACCCTGGGTTTTTAGCCACAACGTTGGTAATTAGGTTGAGGAGTTGCACACTACCTCAGGGTTAATGGAGTGTGTGTGCTTCCAGTTCCAGTTGTCATGTTGAAAAAAGGCACAGAAACACAGGAATGAGGAGAGGGTAGCATCTTCTGTTTCAGGTTTTTTTGTTTTTTCCATCATGTGGTGTGTGAATTCGTGACAACATTGATAAAGCACACCTTTATCACTCATACATCCCTATATAACAACTTTACTACCACTGAACATCACTGTGGGAACCAGGCAATCTTCACTGCACTCCTCCTCTAGCAACATAAGAACATTTCTGTTGCTGTTAGATCCACAATGATTGACTTGGTCTCATGAGACCAGAGAATGGATTCCCAGAAGTCATTTAGTGAATATGGGTCTTGGAAAAGGCTATCTGACTTTATTGTGGTTTGGCTAGAGTAATGTGTACACATATTAAAACCTTTGGGGAAAAAATGTATACATACTGTTACAAACCTCCCCGTTTGTCTAGGGCAGGGGTAGGCAACCTAAGGCACGCGTGCCAACACTGGCACGCGGAGGGTTAATCGCTGGCACGCGCGCAAATGCGAGAGAAGTGTATGTATTTCATTCAGATAAAGTAGTCTACCTGCACACAGATCTACATTTTGATGTAATAATTCCTCATAGTAAAAAAACACGGAACGCACATGTAGGAAACCTCGTGAATTACGGCCGTTTCACGCATATTTTTTTTGGCGTGCATGTTAATCAATGAGTGCATTCACGCGGGAGCAGCAGTGAAGCACGGGTTTCGCCGCCGAGTCTATTTTGTCTGCGCTGCTCACGCTCAATGAAAGTGAAAGCCCACTTTTGATGGACAAAATAAATATGATTTCAAACAAAAGTGCCCAAAATGCACAGAATGTGTATGTCTAGTGTGTTTTAACATGAACTGGATTAGGTTATGTCAGAAAAGAAAATGAAGACTCAAAAATATTTATAAAAAATGTACCCATTTAAACTTGTTTTTATTATTCAGTTTGGGTAAAAGGATATGGTATTTTATTAAAAAAAATATATATATATATTTAGGAATCGGCTAAAATTGGTATCGGCAGGTCAAACTCAATGAAAAATCGGAAATCGGAATCGGCCTAGAAAATTGTAATCGGTGCATCTCTAGTTAGGAGTTATAAATACTGTAATTTGTCTATCTAAATCTAAAACAAATTTCAAGAGAATATTTAATTTTTTTGTACTATTTCTGTGTTAGCTATTATGAAAATGTAAAATGTGTGTGTGTGTGTGTGTGTGTGTGTGTGTATATATATATATAGGCTAAATGTGTGTTGTGGCACAGTGATGAACTCGGAAACTTAAAAATGGCACTTTATGACAAAAAGGTTGCCGACCCCTGGTCTAGGGGTAGAAGAAGAAGTAACAATTGTAGTAAATCAAAAATCAACATAAATGTAACATAAATTAGCTAGCTAGCGCTGTCTAACTCTCCTCAAACAACACATTTGTTTAGAAATACATCCACAGGACATAACAGGTTTGAATTAACATTTAAACAGAAAAGTAATATTATCCTCAAAGATGACAAAATGACACTATCAAAAAGGCAAGAAGTATGGAGCAAATGGAAACATGATTAAGAGGTAAACTGAAGTGCCTCACACAGTCTTACAGCCTCTTGGTATATGTCTGTGCCGAAACAAGTGCTGCTCATCAATGGATCAATATTCTCTCGAGCCACAGCTGGTCTCCTGCCCACAGCTGCTGTGGAGAACGCTTCCCCTCAGAGGAGAGAAGGTGTGGATCCCATGTTCTCCGGAGCAGATCCAGGTGCATGTTGACCCGAAGCAGCATCACGTAATGTAGGGGTGGTGGTGGCGCAATGGATAAGACACATGCCTTTGGTGTGAGAGACCCGGGTTCGAATCCACTGTGAGACACCAATGTGTCCCTGAGCAAGACACTTAACCCCTAGTTGTTCCAGAGGCGTGCGACCTCTGACATATATAGCAATTGTAAGTCGCTTTGGATAAAAGCGTCAGCTAAATGAATAAATGTAAATGTAAATGTAGGCAGAGAATATGAATTTCATTTTGAATGTCCAGAGTGCCACTTCTTCAAGGCACTGGAAGGCAGCATAATAATCTGAAGTGACTGCACACCAGATGTCTCGCCAGAGACGCTCAATCCTCTGGTTGTGTTCACTTCTGCCAGCGATAAAACTGCTCTTTTCTAGAGAGAAAAAAAAAACATCATACAATCATCATTACCCGACAGCAAGGTGTCACACGGATGGTATCAACAAGACTTTACTGGAGTTTCTTTAACAGAGCATAACTCAGGAAGGTGGCTGAAACACGGTATTGTGGAGGTAAGTTGAGCCAGTAAGTGACATCAGTTATCTGATGTGCAATAGTAAATGGTCTAGTGTATCTGGGACTCAGCTTGCAGTGGGTTAGTCAGAGGTGAATGTCCCAGGTGTTATATTAGTGTCTGCTCGTCTGACATTCTCCTGGCTCTTGTGCTTACTAACAGAGGGACGTGACCTGAGTCCCAGACCTTTTTGCTCTTCTTGAACCAGTGGTCTACAGCTGGGACTTTAGAAAGCTCTCCTGACCAGCGAAACAGGGGCGGCTGGACACTGAGCATACAAGCAGTGAGTCTGTGTAATTAATAATACTGCTTCATTTGTAGTACGGCATTTGTCAACTTTGGCATCACCAACAGTCTTGCAGACTCATTCTTTTCATTCGGTTACAGCACAAAATATTCCCAACATGCTGAATAATATAAAATACACCTTTAAATGATTTTAG
Organism: Scardinius erythrophthalmus; assembly: GCF_964197995.2. NCBI lineage: Eukaryota > Metazoa > Chordata > Actinopteri > Cypriniformes > Leuciscidae > Scardinius > Scardinius erythrophthalmus. The sequence continues at coordinate 51,330,758 of NC_138224.1, forward strand.
CTTTTGTGAACCAACAACCAAGTAATATTACAAAAATAATTTTTTTTTGATAAAAATTAATTTAAAATAACATGTGTACTTACGACCTATCTTTGTAGTTCCCTGCTCCACGAAGAGGGCGTTCCAGCATAAACCGGGCGACCTCCACACTCTCTCCAGCCTTGTCTCTTCTTACCCTCACAGGTAAACCGACATTTTCAACAGCAGCAAGAAAGCAGCTCAACACAGTTGTTGCCCGATTGTTGTCGCTGGCTCTCGGAAACATTATTTTGCGGCTGTACCCATCAATACCTCCATCAATAACAATTCGCCAACTGTACAAAACCAGACATAGAATATCTGCATTCCAGCCTAATATGTAAGTTTGCAAGAACAGTTTTAGGGCCAAGTTTGTTAGGATTCATAAAAAGTTGCGGCACAAATAATACTACAAGAAAATATGTAAGAACAAAACATATAAATGTTTAAGTCTCACTTGATCAGTTTGTGATTTCCATCAATGTACCGTAGAGCCAATGGTGCTCCTACACAATCCGATCTCCTCTGTGTGCCGTTGAGCTGAACTCCTCGTAGAACTGTCCCCAGTGGATCCACTGCTTTAAGCATGGCTAGTAGCCGTGATCGTTGTCCTCTAGTGGTAAACAAGGTGTGTAAAATAAATAAAACATCTGTTGTAGAATATACTTAGAAGCGTATCATTTTTCATTGGTATGAGAGATAAACATATATTAAAAAATATATATTTGAAAAGCAATTGTTTCAGCAATTGATATTTCTGAAAGCATGTGAGGATGTATCTGTATGTGGAGACATAACATTGCTCATAAGCTCTTACCTAACACCACGAGCTCGCAGAAGACCACTAGCCCGTCTGAAGCCAGAGTTTGGGAACCGTGAAGTAAACTCTTCTAGATGTTGTCTGAGGTCCTCATCAGAGATAACGCTGTATGCCTGTCTGACTGACAGACTGAACTCACAGAGTCTTCTCTTGACAGCCGATCGACTCACACTCAATAATCTGGCCATGTCTGGGACTGAAAAAATGCAACTCGAGCAGAAACTCCAGCTGGTCGTAGGTGATTATTAAAGCTGGTCGCCTCTGTCCCGCTACATAAAGCTGGAACTCTAAATCGTGTGGTTGTATTGTTTATGTTTGCTTGTAGAAGATCACAAGCTCTGGATATTTTTTCAGTTGTGTGTTGGATACACTCATGAGGCAGATCGATACACTCATGAGGCAGATCGATACACTCATGAGGCAGATCGATACACTCATGAGGCAGATGGATACACTCATGAGGCTGATCGATACACTCATGAGGCAGGTCGATACACTCATGAGGCAGATCGATACACTCATGAGGCAGATCGAGACACTCATGAGGCAGATCGATACACTCATGAGGCAGATCGATACACTCATGAGGCAGATCGATACACTCATGAGGCAGATCGAGACACTCATGAGGCAGATCCATACACTCATGAGGCAGATCGATACACTCATGAGGCAGATCGATACACTGCTGCAAAAATGCCATAATGTTTTCTGCCTGCTGGAGAACAGCTTCTGTCTGTTCAGACGGACCTTGTTCAATGTTTTCACTGAGGAGGTTTAGGAACCCCCCCAAAATTGCTTGATGTCGTCAGGAAGTCTATCAAAAAAGAGAGAAGTTTCAATTCACAAAAACACAACAATAAAGTACACAAAGTGATGTTTAGATAGCCTTCAGGTTGACCTACTCCCGCTATCAACATATCTTTCATTATGGTTGTCAAATGGTTTGGGTTTACTCATGCCTGACTTAGAATAAACTACCAGTTCTGTGTATTTTTATGGTATCTTGAACAGTCTTAATTATTTTGTATTTGTGCACTTTTTCCGATACATTTTACAGGGAGAAAAATGATTAACTGCAATTACCGGAAGCTGCTGCTGACTTTACTTCAGTGTTGTGACGAAGAGAGTGGTGGAGGTGTGACACATTTTTATAGGCCAAAACCATTTCCGGGTCCATCACCCCGAAGTCAATGAGTTTTTTTGAATGGTATTTTGGTCAGACGGCTGAAATAAGGTTATTTATAAGGTTGGAGGGATAGTGGTTAAAGGATATTCAACCCTATAGCCTTCAAACTGACGTCATCAGAGAAGAAACGCAATTCCAGAGCGAAAGTACATTTTCAGACTTTGATTAAAGTCTATTTTTTCCTGTCTATTTATTTGCACAAATTAATTGTTCACCACAAGACTAGTAAGGTGCGCTACTAACAAAGTAAATAGGATCAAATCAAAAACGTAGTGGGCGTGGTCAACCGCTCACTTCAACCGAGAGTGACCAATAGAAAAAGGCCTTTCATCCTGGTGGGTCTAGATGTAACGGGTACAGAAAGTGTTCTGTTAAAACATATGTATTAGTTGTTATAATTCACACAAAATGGTTAATTTCCATATATCTGGTACGCCTGCCTGAATGAGCGTTTTTCCCCTTTAATTGCTGTGATGTCATCATGAGCCTACATCATTTCCTGTTTTGTCTCCTCCTCTTCCTCTTGGCATTGTTAATGCACTGAAGAGGTGACTTATTTTTGGCTCCTGTTAATCTTAATTAATCTTTATTTTAATTGTTGCTTTTATGTCTATTATCTTCACTGCAATGTATGTTTATTGTGTTATTTTACTCACCTGTGTGGTTATTGTTGTCATTTTGCCCCATTTAAGTTATATTTTTGTCTTTGGCCTATATGTGGAGATGAAAGCACATGGTGATTAAATGTACATCGCATTTGTTTTATACCCTACCATGTGCATCTTTAATTTAGGCGCGCACCCCGTGCCTTAACTAAACATCGAACGAACGTCAATCCGAACGTCTTGTACTTCTGATCGGGTGACCCACGTGACGTCAGCGTCTTGAAATTAGCAGTTTTTTTAACCATGCAAGTATCCAAGCTGATGTGTAAAGACTATACATGGACATTAAAGGCAATACATATAGATATTGTGCACCTAAAACAACACTAACAATTGTTTTTCCTGAATCCTGTGCTTGTGAGGCTAGCCTATGTGTTTTACTTTCAAAGAGCAGACATACTGTAGCCCAGTGGTTCCCAAACCTGTCCTGGAGGACCACCAACACTGCACGTTTTCTTTTTCTCCCTAGTCAAACAGACCTGATTCAACTCATCAGCTCATTAACCCATGTGATAATGAGCTGATGAGTTGAATCAGGTGTGTTTGACTAGGGAGAAAAAGAAAACGTGCAGTGTTGGTGGTCCTCCAGGACAGGTTTGGGAACCACAGGCAGACATTCAATAGTCTTAATTTGACCAATATATTCATTTTAACTAGTTTTTATTGTAAATTGTATTGCCTAATGTACAATGTTCACACTTTTTTACAATGTTTTAAATTTTTTACTTTTTGCAATAATCTTTGATTTAAAAAACAGATCCAGGAGGTTTTCATAAAACAAAAAAAATTAGCTTTATATCTTTGGAAATATATAAAATAATATATATAAATGGATACTTGCATGGTATGATAGCTAAGCATATTTACGCTTAGGCCTACATTTATATATGAAACTGTTATGACCTGTGAATCTACAGTTTAAAATATTTGCAGATAATAAATGTTATGAATTTAAGACCTATTTATGCGTCTTTGTTGTTTGTAAATAATGTTCTGTTATGTTGAGAATAAGAGTTTCTGGGTTGGAGTTTTGAGGGTCGCCTGTGGATTGTAGTGGACTGAATTGTAGAGCACCTCCTAGTGCTCCAATGATTACTGTAACATGGAATATTGTTACTGAAAGTTTTATATAACATAATTAAATAATTAATTTACTTTTCCAACTAATGTTGGAAATGTCATATTAAGAACATTTATGTCAGGAATATTGTAAACTACAGCAATAACAATAATAAAAAAGTTGGCTGCCAAAAATATAAATATTGGGAGTTGTCATTACAGATATGGTTTAAAGACACTTCAAGAAAATATTTATTTGTTATTAGCTTGTTCAATATTAAAATAGTTCAACATAAACGTATTTGAGTTAATAGCGACTACTTTGATGTTTAACATTACAGTTCCAGGAGTCTTTACAGTGGACCTTACATTTAAGATAAAGACTTTAAGACTTCTTCGATAAAGATAAAGACTTCTCATGAACCGCTAGAATCTGAGTTTTCATAGTCAGCTCTGGATGTGTTAATTGAGGTTATAAAATATAAACACGTTCAGTTTTCAGCCAAGCTGATTTGTCTGTAAGATCTTGAATGAAATAAAGAACATCACTTTAGATGTCGACTGATCCAACATAGGCCTATCCTCCTGAGATTCAGATCTGACCTCTATAGAGTATGAATAAACATTTTTATATTTATCTGAGATCAAAACGGTTACATTTGTAAAATCGACTTGTCTGATATAAATGGTCAGTGTATTTTATAGGCTATATTACAGTATATATAATATTTAGGCATATATAAAAGCAGATAGGGTTGCAGTTTTTGCTGCATTTGAATGTATGGTAAAGCGTATTTCTATGAAATATGAGACATTGTCTGTTCCTGAAACTTCCGTTTTAATAGGAAAATGATGTGGAATATCTCGTGCTTTTCCGAATTAGCCATCAAAGCATGCCCGGTTTGTTAATAATAGCATCTACTACTTTATTTAACTTTAAAACTACACCGCACATAACTTTCTAAATCAGCCATTGCAATAATCAAATGTGGACTAGTTAGAGGTTACAATCGAAGCATAAGAAGTTAAACTATTGTAAGAAAAACATAAATGTGTTACAACGTGTCTTCACACGTAAACAACACGTTGGGAAGAGATCAGTAACTTTACTAATGCTTCTATGGTGCGCGCCCTGTGCCAAAAACATCCGAACGAACAACCGACCGATCGAACGTCTATCAGCGTCTATCACATCTATCACACCGATCGAACGTCTATCAGCGTCTATCACATCTATCACACAGATCGAACGTCTATCAGCGTCTATCACATCTATCACACAGATCGAACGTCTATCAGCGTCTATCACATCTATCACACCGATCGAACGTCTATCAGCGTCTATCACATCTATCACACCGATCGAACGTCTATCAGCGTCTATCACATCTATCACACCGATCGAACGTCTATCACATCAGCTTGGATACTTGCATGGTTAAAAAATAGACTCTATCCAAACGTCTTGTACTTCTGAACGGGTGACCCACGTGACGACCTGACGTGACGTCAGCGTCTTGAAATTAGCTATTTTTTAACCATGCAAGTATCCAAGCTGATGTTTAAAGGCTATAAATGGACATTAAAGTCAACACATATAAATATTGTACACCTAAAACAACACTAAAATATGAACTGCATCCTGCTGTACTAGTCTATAGCCTACTTGAATAAGCCTTTTACAGTTTTTCTGAATTGCTAAAACACTAAACTCCATTCTCTGAACCAAATTCTCAATAGCCTAAACCATTTTTCTGTAAAACATTAAACAAGTTCAAGTTCAGGTAGTTAAAACTCTGTTTGCACATCTCATGCACTCTTTTTGCAGAACTCTAAACACATTCTCACTCACTAAAACACATTTCTCACAGCGATGCACTTATGTTTCAAAATGCTGAACACAGGCAGGCAATATCAAACAAATAACAAACAAATAAAAAGTGGATAAAATCTAATCAAGCATTATCTTTTATTTCAAGAACTAATTACAGATCTCAACACTGACTCAATCCTAATCAAATTGCTAAATTATCATAATCTTTCACAAATAAACATCATAAATGTTACAGTGGAAAGGTTAAAAACATGTATAAGAGTTCTAGTAGCCTATTACATTTGGACATAATCTGCTGAATATACTTTACTTTGTAATTAAGTTTCGTTGATTTTCATGTCTGCCACGTAAACTAAATTATTGATCATTTTCATAAAATCATATGTAACACGTGTTGTTAACGCACTCCTAGATTTTTATTTAAAGGTCCCATGACATGCTACTTTTTGTAGGCTTTAATATAGGCATTAGTGGTCCCTAGTACTGTATCTGAAATCTTTTTCCAAAAATTCATCCTTGGTGCAGAATTATAGCCACTACAAGCCAGTCCCAGAATGAGCTTCCTTTAGACGGGCCGTTTCGGTGTCTGTAGCTTTAAATGTTAATGAGGAGTAGAAAGGCGGCGCAAGGTGGAGGGTGGGTGTGGCCTTGACCATCTTGCAGGAACATACTATTGAGCAACGGTACCATGCATGTTTACGTTGGATGTATTGCAATGGCACGAAGACACGCAGTCGTTCAAGCATTTCAGTTCGACCCAGAATCGGATCCAGATGGAGAAGCAACGGATGAAGAAGTTGCAACTCAGCGGCACCAGCAGGGCATTTCCGAATGGTTAGTTTAAAATATTATGTCTGGATACGGTACTTTAGTGAATAACAATAATACTTAAAATTAGATCTATGAAACGACAAAATGATATTACATAATTTATTTGTTTACATAATTTATATTTCATATATATTAAAAGTAATATATATAAAAGTATATATATATATATATATATATATATATATATATATATATATATATATATATATATATATATATATAGCATGGGGGGGAAACTGTTTATTGTGCCTAGATGTTCTAGTACAGAGATCTGTAACGTCTGTAATTTATCTTATTACAATTACATCAAGCTCTGCGATCTTGAAATGCGGATATCGCGCGCACCATATAACCAACAGGAAAACGGTTATCCAAATAACAAAGAAGTGTACAACACTCGCTTTACAGTGTGTGTGTCCACATTCTACGTGTAACAAGCTAGGTAACCATAAACAGTAAACAAGCAACACACTTATATACCATTAGTTGACTTGCTTGTCCGAGGTGTGTAGCTGAGCCAAAGAGAGTTGGTACTGATCCAGACTTTAGTTTCAGACGTTCAGCAAGCCCAGCTCTGTATTGACCCAAGTTGAGGGAACAGTCGTCGGTGAAATGTTTGCCGCAGACATGCAAAACTTTGGGAAGTTGTGTCGGCGCATTTCCAGAGAAAATGAAATTAATCCACTGGTTCTTCTGGGGCTTGGATGAAGGCTTCGGTGTTCATTTGTACATCCAGTTATTGAGCAATTATTCGCTCGCTCAAAAGCCATGATATCTCTCGTGGACAAACTAAAACCGCGCGCGTTCCTACTTCCTAGCTCATTTTCTCATGGTCGGGAAATATTCTCTGGGCGGGCAAAGCAGAGAAAGGGGAGGTAACATTTCTCCTTATGACGTCATAAGGAGGAGATTCAAGATCAGCCTGATTGAGCCTCCATTTTCTCAAAGGCAGAGAAAGATAGCAAAAGCTCGATTTACACCGATTCAAATTTCTAGAAACTTGGGGACCATATACAGGCTAAGGGAACTCATATTAATGTTAAAAAGTGAAAATTTCATGTCATGGGACCTTTAACAGGTATATGTTGTGTGAAGATTCTTATTTTGATATCCGATGAGAATTCTTCTCCTTTTCTCTGGGTTTTTATTTATTTATTTGTCTATTAAAAATCAAAAGTTATTCTTCAGTGAGTATGTCAGACTTTGCTGGATCACCTCCGCCGTATGTAGGCTACTAAATTTTTTCTTTTGCTTTTTTATAAATCAAATTTATTAAAATAATAGGGACAATCCTACTGGATAATAAGCTTGATAGCCTAACGTAACCTGTTTCATCGGCTGATTGGCTCTCTTCCTCGTCAACATCAACATCTGGCCTGTCATGTGGATGTGTGATAGGGATTTAACAATAGTCTCCATTAAAGTGTTGTACGCCATGAACCAAACCAATCAGCTATGAGGTGAATCATAACATTATACACTTTATACACACTATACGCTTGTTTCGGGTCTCTGATAAATAGCATCATGGGAAATGTAGTTTTTCACCACAAATTCTGCTGTTAAACTTTTTTTTTCTTTCTCTTTTAAGTGTGACAAGACAAATGACAAGACAAAAAAGGGCAGCAGTTAAAAACATACAAAAAATGAAAATTTTAATGGATATCCTAAAAGAAAAGAAAAAAGTTGACGAAACACACAAGTATGTCCCCATGGCTGTGCACAAGGAACTGCAAGACAAGTACTACAACCTCAACAAAAGGAGGATATGAGTAATAAAGAAAAAGAGGAAACCATGAAATGTTTAAAGGAAGAGAAAAGGGACACGAAAGCTGAACTGCAGCAACTAAGGCGGTTAAACCTTCATTTCCAAGAGGAGCTCCTCCAAAACAAAAAAAGTCAGCATTTTCAAACTGGCTATTCATTTAGCATAGATGTTCCTTAGAAAGACTTTTAAATGCAACTTATAGCCTATGATTTCATTATTTTTTTGCAACTAAACTAATAAAAGTGTCAATCTGATATGACAGTAGCACAAAAGGAGCCACAGACCTCTTCTGCAGGACACACTCCTCTCCCACAGCAGCCAGTTCACGGTCCAGAAGCAGAGGACCAATCGGCTGTAAGACACAGGGATGACGAGGTATTTCGTAGACTGTAAAACATAAACTCTAAATATTCATATCAGGAGTCTTGAGAAGCCAGGTTTTCCCTGTATACCCTTACGAAATGTTTTATTCAGGTGTGGTATTGATATACAGTGAGGAAAATAAGTATTTGAACACCCTGCTATTTTGCAAGTTCTCCCACTTGGAAATCATGGAGGGGTCTGAAATTGTCATGGTAGGTGCATGTCCACTGTGAGAGACATAATCTAAAAAAAAAAATCCAGAAATCACAATATATGATTTTTTAACTATTTATTTGTATGATACAGCTGCAAATAAGTATTTGAACACCTGTCTATCAGCTAGAATTCTGACCCTCAAAGACCTGTTAGTCTGCCTTTAAAATGTCCACCTCCACTCCATTTATTATCCTAAATTAGATGCACCTGTTTGAGGTCGTTAGCTGCATAAAGACACCTGTCCACCCCATACAATCAGTAAGAATCCAACTACTAACATGGCCAAGACCAAAGAGCTGTCCAAAGACATTAGAGACAAAATTGTACACCTCCACAAGGCTGGAAAGGGCTACGGGGAAATTGCCAAGCAGCTTGGTGAAAAAAGGTCCACTGTTGGAGCAATCATTAGAAAATGGAAGAAGCTAAACATGACTGTCAATCTCCCTCGGACTGGGGCTCCATGCAAGATCTCACCTCGTGGGGTCTCAATGATCCTAAGAAAGGTGAGAAATCAGCCCAGAACTAAACGGGAGGAGCTGGTCAATGACCTGAAAAGAGCTGGGACCACCGTTTCCAAGGTTACTGTTGGTAATACACTAAGACGCCATGGTTTGAAATCATGCATGGCACGGAAGGTTCCCCTGCTTAAACCAGCACATGTCAAGGCCCGTCTTAAGTTTGCCAATGACCATTTGGATGATCCAGAGGAGTCATGGGAGAAAGTCATGTGGTCAGATGAGACCAAAATAAAACTTTTTGGTCATAATTCCACTAAACGTGTTTGGAGGAAGAAGAATGATGAGTACAATCCCAAGAACACCATCCCTATGTGAAGCATGGGGGTGGTAGCATCATGCTTTGGGGGTGTTTTTCTACACATGGGACAGGGCGACAGGCGACTGCACTGTATTAACCCTCTGGGGACCAAGCTGTTTTTGGGGCCCTTGAGATGTTCTGACATGCTCTGACATTTGTGCTTTTTTCAGTTATTTATAAACATGTTAATGGCAAAGGTGTAAATTCACTCTATATAGCACAAACAGGCCTACCATAATATGCGAGCAACATGTATGTAGATGTTTGTATTTTTAAGAGAATAATGTTTATGCGTGGTTATTTAAAAAAATAAAAATGAAAGTTGCTGAAATAAGACCACAAAACTCATACAAAATATGTGCCCACAAGACTTTTGACTAATGGATGTTGTCTCTTCGAGTTCTAGCTTCAAAATTATGTGAAAATAGTCTTGCTTTATCGTTCACAAAAAAAATACATTGATTTAAATGGTGTAAAACAGGTTTTGCTTGGAAAGCCAATATGCGAGGGGGAGGAGTAGTTTACACCTTAGATTACAATGTCCCACCCACTCTGCATAATGACTCTGCATAATTAGCCATTCATTCAGGTGTGACACTGACTGAGCCACAATGCAAGGACAAAATATATATTTTGAAGAAGACTTATATTGACCATTTAAGATTTTGCTTACATCTATCTTGTAAATATGTTTTGCTATTTTATTAAAAAGGTTACAATTACAACAATAATTACAATTTCAGCAATATTTCTGCAAAAAAGTACTCTTTCTTTGTAAAAAAAAAAAAAAAAGATTATAGGCCTACATTTTATCATATGTATTCATTAGTTTGAATATAGCCAACATTGGAACATCTTAGTCTATGACTTTATTTTTGACAAAATAGTATTTTATTTATATATATATATATATATGAGCAGAAAAGCTTATTTGATGTGACAGTATATTCTACAGTAAAAACTGTACCCAAATCTACTCAACAAAATGTTGTCTTTCATACTTCGCCTGACTGTAACGTTGTTTTTATGAAATATTAGGGCATAGCCTATAAATGTTAATTTGCAGTTTAATACGTTGCTTATACAAATACATTTTATTTCAACATATTTCAGTCGATTTTTACTCATCTCAGTAGGCTATAGCAAAGCAGTTTATTCTTTCACACACAGACTTCACAAACAGTCTTTACAAATATGTACCCTTCATTCATCTCACAGAAACGCGATTCATATTTAGGCTAAACAGTCTTTACAAATATGTACCCTTCATTCATCTCACAGAAACGCGATTCATATTATAGAAACGCGATTCATCTTTTTGTTTACATAGGCCTACACTAACGTTATTCCATAACGTTATTCGACATTAACACTTGAGAAAGGATAACTTAGCCTACCTCACTCCTCAGCGGGATCGTCTCCTCATATTGCTCCTCATATCAGCACGGAAACTTTTCTCCATAAGATAGGCTATATTATGCCTCTTTGTTTACAGCTGATGTGGGGGCGTTTCACAGACTGAAATGGTTCTCAGAATTTGCATTTGAATAGCACGCGCTCTCCGGGGAGTGGTCAAATTACTTTTGAATGGCTCGTAATGAGCTCGACTGGAGTCGCTCTCTTTTTATACAGATTACAGAAGCTGATAATATTTGTTTTTTATATAAATTACTTCATTTAAAAGCTGCGATCTCAAGCTTTATGCCCGTGGGTCTGTTTGCCTGTTTGACTGAATTTTCGCGGAGTTATAGATCATTTTCGAACGCGTTTCAAATGGGAGTTTACTGACAGAGAGTCAGTTAATTTTTCTTTATTTGTCAAAAAGCAAAACACTTTATTTTTATTGTGAGTATACAGAAAAAAAATAGAAACGGAACAGGATCGATTGATGTATTACACGAAAATGAAAGATCAAAATTAACAGAGCATTTAGTGTTTATTTTCATTGCTAAAAAAAAAAACGAGCAAAACGCGCGGGCGCGTTTTTGGTCCCCAGAGGGTTAAGGAGAGGATGACCGGGGCCATGTATTGCGAGATTTTGGGGAACAACCTCCTTCCCTCAGTTAGAGCATTGAAGATGGGTCGAGGCTGGGTCTTCCAACATGACAATGACCCGAAGCACACAGCCAGGATAACCAAGGAGTGGCTCTGTAAGAAGCATATCAAGGTTCTGGCGTGGCCTAGCCAGTCTCCAGACCTAAATCCAATAGAGAATCTTTGGAGGGAGCCAGAAACCTGACTGATCTAGAGAAGATCTGTGTGGAGGAGTGGGCCAAAATCCCTCCTGCAGTGTGTGCAAACCTGGTGAAAAACTACAGGAAACGTTTGACCTCTGTAATTGCAAACAAAGGCTACTGTACCAAATATTAACATTGATTTTCTCAGGTGTTCAAATACTTATTTGCAGCTGTATCATACAAATAAATTGTTAAAAAATCATACATTGTTATTTCTGGATTTTTTTTTTTAGATTATGTCTCTCACAGTGGACATGCAACTACGATGACAATTTCAGACCCCTCCATGATTTCTAAGTGGGAGAACTTGCAAAATAGCAGGGTGTTCAAATACTTATTTTCCTCACTGTACTTCTTTTAAACTAGGGCTGCACGATTGATCACAATGAAACCTCGCGATTTAGCAAGGCTGCAATCATTTTATGTGCAGCGAGTCAGTGCAGTTCGGTTCCTGTTGAAGACAAAAACTGTCAGTGGTAAGTATTTACATACCTATTTCTTAATGTAATAATAATGTTTTCTTATAATATCTTTGTACTTTTACATTTATATGTTCATCATTTCATTGGGTAACTGTTGAGCAGCTTTTTTGTTGAAAGATTGACCACTTTCTTTGACACATGAGTTCCTACACTTCTTGAGTGCTCCAGTAGAGTTATAATATGTGTGGCATAATGAGTTGAAAGCCCATTTGTCGGCATTCTAAGTTATGTGACGTCATTAATCTGTGCTTGCATTTAGGCTCCTTGCGCGTCTTCTGTGAACGCTCGCCTGTTTGCTTCATGCTGATTGCCGAGTTCACGCGCGTGATCATAGGTAACTAAACCTATGCGCGTGAACTCGGCAATCGACTACTTTGGACTTCAACCGAAAACAGGATGTAAACACAGGTATTTGCGCTGGCTTAAATAACATAATTTTTATTCATATCTTTCACATCTACTGCAGTCAGATTCACTCGTGTTCACTCAGAAGGAATCACTCACATTTTCTGTGCACTTGTAATGACACATCAAGGATGTTAAGAGGCTAAAAGCAGGTTTACTGCTTGCCCCATTGAAGTCAACAGGGTGCAAATTTTAAAAATAGAATAACTCGGTGTAGGCAACACCGATTTTTGTCGTTGTTCTCTGTATTGACAGAGAGGGGAAGGGGAAGCAGTCTAATAAACATGCTGACGATTGAGCCATTACTGCCAATCAAAACTCAAAAGGCAAAGAGAAAATCACTCACAGCTCTTGAATGAACAACTTCAGTTTTAATAAGCATTAATCTATCTTTGATAAACTATGCAGTGTTATTTTACATTTGATTACTTTATTAGATTTCTTTTTAGACCATACCTGAACAGTAATGTTAGTAGACCTTCCTGAAATTAAAGCACTGTGTAGGCCTATATAATGTGTATCTTTGTTTAATTGTTTATCTTTTGTTTATCTATTGTTTATCTTTGTTTAATATATATATATATATATATAAGAATACCGTTAAAGTACCGGATCGATAAGCCGTATCGGTAAGAGTATTTACCATTAAAACCTTAAAGACACCCATCCCTACTCCCCGGTCAATGCTCCGACAACAGCCCAGACATGAGCTACTTCAGCCACCAGTCTCCCCAGTCCCTGGTAAGATGCCAAGCACTGGTCCTTCGTCAGAGAGGGCATCCGACTCAGAGACGGAGCTAGAGACTCAAAATAGTTAGTGTGGCAGCTCAGTGAAGCACTTTAAAAAAAAGATTTTTATTTTTATATACAGTATAATTGTGCTTCAAATAAAAACAAGTATTTACCTACACCTTATTCTTGTTTAAAAACATTTACATAATATATATGAATGTATATGGAGCGTGATAAAAAGGTGACCTTGAAATTGTGGCGTTAAATGCGACGCGAGACTAGGAAAAATTTGGGTGCACCTTTTTTATTTAGGCACACCAGTGCAACCAAGGCAAAAAGTTAGTCTGGAGCCCTGCTCACTCTCACACACACTCTCACACACACTCGCACACTCACACACACTCATGTGTTTAATAGTGTTCAGACAGAACTGTATGTGCTCAGATCCATCTGCGACAGGTACAGCAGTGAGCTTAGATATAAACACACACACACACTCACTCACTCATTCACACTCACACACACACTCATACACACACTCACACATGCACACTCACACACACTCATGTGTTTAATAGTGTTCAGACAGCACTGTATGTGCTCAGATCCATCTGCGACAGGTACAGCAGTGAGCTTAGATATAAACACACACACACACACTCACTCACTCATTCACACTCACTCATACACACACTCACACATGCACACTCACACACACTCATGTGTTTAACAGTGTTCAGACAGCACTGTATGTGCTCAGATCCATCTGCGACAGGTACAGCAGTGAGCTTAGATATAAACACACACACACACTCACTCACTCACACACACACACACTCATACACACACTCGCATATGCACACTAACACACACTCATGTGTGTCACACACACACACTCAGATACATCTGCGACGGGTACAGGAGTGAGGTTAGATATATAAAAAAACACACATTTATTCTTGTAATCATAATTACTCATATACACACACACAAACACACACACACACACACACACACACACACACACACACACACAGTTTCCTGCAGTGTCTCCAGCGAAGGCCTCATGTAGACAGTCTCACTTCCTCACTCCCCAGCGACTGACCCGACCGGCTCCTGAGGTCAGCGCTCTCGCTCAGGGCCTGTTCCTCGTCATATCTGAGAGAGAGAGAGAGAGAGAGAGAGAGAGAGAGAGAGAGAGAGAGAGAGAGAGAGAGAGAGAGAGAGAGAGAGAGAGAGAAAAGAGAGAGAGCAGCACTCCTGGACTCACAGCACTTGATAGAGAGAGAGAGAGAGAGAGAGAGAGAGAGAGAAAGAGAGAGAGAGAGAGAGAGAGAGAGAGAGAGCAGCACTCCTGGACTCACAGCACTTGAGAGAGAGAGAGAGAGAGAGAGAGAGAGAGAGAGAGAGAGAGAGAGAAGAGAGAGAGAGCAGCACTCTTGGACTCACAGCACTTGATAGATAGAGAGAGAGAGGGAGATAGAGAGAGAGAGAGAGAGAGAGGTGGCTCAGCTCACCCCATTATTATAAATAGTCTACTCATATTAAATGCTTCAGTGATTATAAAGGAGCTGCTCTTTACTTTCTTTCTGTGAAATTCAGTCACAATCTGAAGAACAGTTTTTGTTTTTCATGAGACTTTGTGCCTTTTTCCCTACTTTCCCCATATATTAGCCATTGGAAATAGCTAATAAGTCAATCAGTGGTCCTCCGCCGCCATCTACTGGTTGTAATGGTAATTAATGTATTTTTTTTTAATTGTTTGTTTGCTACGAAGTGTTGGTAACTTCATCGTTAAACTTTTAGTTTTACAAATCATCACATTAAACTTCACATTAATAATCAGGATCATATTTAGCTAGAGTTTGAAGTGCTGGAATAAGTGTGAAGCACTTTAAAAAGTCCTTGAATTTCACTCCCACACTTTGCATGAACCCTATAATGAGTAATGTACAAACATGAGACTATTTCCACCACAAGACCATGGTCACAGTTAGCGAATGCTGCTGATTTGTGGAGAGAAAAGCCTTGATTAACATGTTCATTCATGGCACAGTGTTTCCACATCACTGATGTTTATTTAGTCCATTTCTTTAAGGACGCACAGATATGAACATTTTGGCTGATACCGATAATTCGTTATATTTGAAAAGCCGATAACCAATATATTGGCCGATATGATTTTGAGAGACTGATTACAAACACACAAGTCTCACCATTAAAGGCCATGATCCAATCACACATTTAATGATGTTCTCTTGATAGTGTAGGAGCTGTATTTTTAGACCTTAAAGGGATACTCCATTTTTTTCGGAAATATGCTCATTTTACAACTCCCCCAGAGTTAAAAAGATGAGTTTTACCGTTTTAGAATCCATTCAGCCGAACTCCGGGTCTGACGGTACCATTTTTAGCATAGCTTAGCATAGATCATTGATTCTGATGAGTCCAGTAGCATTTCTTTCAAAATGACCAAAGAGTTTCAATATTTTTCCTATTTAAACCTTGACTCTTCTGTAGTTAAACCGTGTACTAAGATCGACGGAAAATGAAAAGTTGCGATTTTCTAAGCCTATATGGCTAGGAACTACTCTCATTCCGGCGTAATAATCAAGGAACTGTGCGGCCGTACCATGGGTGCAGCAGGCGTAGTGATATGACGCAGCGCCTAAAAATAGTCCCCAGCTCGGTAACTTCTTCCAACGTGACCGGGACTAAGTTTGTCTAACCTATTAGACCTATTTTCAGGCGCTGCGTCATATCACTACGCCTGCTGCACCCATGGTACGGCCGCACAGTTCCTTGATTATTACGCCGGAATGAGAGTAGTTCCTAGCCATATAGGCTTAGAAAATCGCAACTTTTCATTTTCCGTCGATCTTAGTACACGGTTTAACTACAGAAGAGTCAAGGTTTAAATAGGAAAAATATTGAAACTCTTTGGTCATTTTGAAAGAAATGCTACTGGACTCGTCTGAATCAATGATCTATGCTAAGCTATGCTAAAAATGGTACCGTCAGACCCGGAGTTCGGCTGAATGGATTCTAAAATGGTAAAACTCAACTGTTTAACTCTGGGGGAGTTGTAAAATTGAGCATATTTCCGAAAAAAGTGGAGTATCCCTTTAAAAAGGCTTTTGATACAGTCAACCATCAAGTACTGCTGACTAAACTCACACATTTGAACTTTTCTACAGATGCTATATCATGGTTTCAATCATATTTATCAAACAGAACACAATGTGGGGCTCAATTCTCGGGCCTCTATTGTTCTCAGTGTACATTAATGATCTTCCAGCTGCTTGTCTGGACTGTAATGTGCAGATGTATGCGGATGACGCTGTGATCTTCATACATGGTAAAGATGCAAAGATAATAGCTACAAACCTGACGAATGCACTAACTAAAGTTCAAAACTGGCTCAATCAAATTTGTCTCACTCTTAATACCAAAAAGACCGTTGTGATGATGTTTACCAAAAAATAAATCTGTGAAGCCAAATACTTTACAAATTAGCCTAAATGTAAGACACTCACTGAACAACCACCAACAAGAAGTAGATCATCTGTGTTTCTGGGAGGGGAGGAACTGGAGTTGGTGGCCCAGTTCAAGTACCTTGGGGTTATACTGGATTCAAACCTCACTTTCAAAAAACACACACAAAAGGTAACCAATGCTATAACATTTAATCTACAACATTACAAACAAATCAGGTCCTACATTACAACAGAGGCTGCTAAATCCTATCTCCACTGTATGATTTTTCCCACGTTGAATACTGCTTCACAGTTTAGTCTTTTGCTGGAGTTACTGCATTAAAACCCATTGATCAACTATATAAAAAAGCAGTTAAAGGGATTTGACAGGAAACCACAGTTGTTTCACCTTTGTCCAATTCTTGAGAAGTATCAAATCCTAAAATGTTTAAAAGTAGCTGTCTTCTTTACAAATCAATGAATGGATTCGGCCCACCACCCCTGGGGGATTTCATCAAAAAGAGAAACAGCGAGACGAGGACTAGATCATTTACTTGTGAATGTAAAAAAACTACATTTTAATTGTGAAGTACCATTTAGAAAATCTTCGTTTGCACAAAATGTCCTCTCTATTACAGGCTGCACACATTGGAACAGTATGCCAGCGGAAATTAGGGATAGCCCCACTTTTGTTTCATTTAAGAAACATCTTAAAAGATGGCTGAATAACAATCAGAAATGTAATCATTGAGTAATAAAGTAGAATTTGATAGGTAGATTTATTCATAAATTTATAATAAGCACTTTGGGATGTCTATGCACAGGCATTTATGCACTTTAAATAAATATTACAATAAGTACTCTATAAGGTACAGGGAATGTGAAGGTGACGTCACGCCGTGTTGCATTATGGGTCCGCCGCCATATTGAGAGGATCGCGCCCTATTCCGCTGTATGTGAATTCATGTGTTGGAGGCTGTGTTTAGATTTTCTGTTGAGCTTTTTAGTAACGTGGATATGGTTGGTCAGTACCGCTCGATCCAGAACTGCCATAGCAGCTCACACGATCCTTCAGGGAGGAAAATGAACAACAGAATACGTTTTTTCCACTTTCCTTCCTTGAAAAAACAACAAGGGAAGCAGGTGGAGGAGCTGACGAGAAGGCGCCGGATCGCGTGGGTTGCCGCAATAATGAGAATTTTTTTTTTTTTTAATAAACAAATACAAAATATTGTCCTCTAAAATTCCCATAAATATGGTTCTGCCATGTGAGGGTGAGACTGTGGTTCTTGGACAAAGTTGTCATAGTCTGCTGTGCTCTTACAAACATGTGTCCAAGTGTTGTGCAGTGACTGATAAATCAACTGGTTTGTAAAAACGTTTGTCAAAAGTTGTACAAAGCAAGAGGTGTTGTGTATTGTGTATTCCTTGATGACTTGTAGGATAGTGGATGAATTATGTTGATTTTGTGGTTCATGTTAGCAGACGATAAAGCCACATTGCATGAATCAAATAAATTATATTTATTTTGTTTTCAATGAACAATTTGCTTTGATATTCTGTACATCTTTTTACATGCCCTTTTAAAATGTTAGTGAATCAAGGTTTTGTATAACTGCTTAATAAATACATTAAGTGACTTTTATCTGTTTCTGTACTGATTGCATCCACAAAGACTCTTTTAAATACCGTTACACATAAACTGGGGATGGGCAAAGATACATCAGTCTATTTTGAAGGGATGTATAGCTCTTAAACTCCTGCAAAGTGTACGCACTCAATCCAAAAACAAGGTTAACGATGTCCAGATTTGTGAGCGCAGGTAACGTTAGTGCGTCTGGATCTGTAATCCAGTCTTGGGCTGCTAAATCATATGGATCAACGTTGTTTATCGCGGACAGTTTGTCCAAATAACGTTTTTGGCAGTGGCATTTAGTTTCTCCCGATAGGGTCCCTTCTCTTTTTTTTTCAATTTCTTCCGTTCTTCTTCAATTTGACCTCGTTTTAGCCAAACACACCCAACTATTACATGCCATAGCAACGGGCGGCGAAAAGGTAAACAGAGATCGTGCCTCCTAAGATGGCGCCCACCTCCCATAATGCAACACTGTGTGACGTACCTTCACATTCCCTATAGGAACTTTTAATGTTTTTTAGCTCTATATGTATATTTGTTGATATGTGTGTTGTTTTGTTTGTTTTTTGGGTTGTATTTGTCTATGTCTGGGACTACGGATGGAAATTAGCATTGTGCTAAATCCGGCATATTTATGTTCAACTTTGATGACAGACTTAAGTAGTGTTGTCAAAGTACTGGTACTTCGGTACCAAGTCGGTACTGAAAATGTGACGACACCAGCATTTCTGTAGTAGCCTACCGGGTATATTCGGTATCCACTAATAGGAGCTGCTTTAAGTCGCTTCTGTGTTTTTATCTAGACTAACTCTTTTACTAGGAGCACTGTAGTTGATATATACCACGATATATATTTAGGGTCTGTGTATATTAAACTGCAAAAATACTATTTAAATATTAACCCTGCATGTTCTGCTTGTCTCTGTGTGAATGAATGGCGCAGACGCGCGGTTTCATTTACCTCACACACACACACACACACACTGAAGCACGCGTGACGCTCGCGCTGTTTTCAGTCTCTGCTGCCTCACGATGACGATATGATGACATGATGAAATTCATCTCCAGAGTCACTTTGAGAGTCACTTCATGAGCATTTTACCGTTTTATTTGAGAAAAACTATCGTCATATCACACACACACTGAAACTCAAAGGTCTTTACGGCAACCCGTCAAAATAAAAGTTCGGTTTAACTTGAAGAAATTGACAGAAATAATTATATTAGGCTGCTGTACAGTAGATTTAGCCACGTCTCCATGGGATTTTTTTATAAGTAATATTTACGTTTAGACAGCATGTGGCCTTTAATGCTTATATTATTTACTTATGATTACCGTCATAAATAATAAAGTCATTGAATTGAATTTAATATTTTTTTCAAATTGTTAAATAAAATAGAAAAATAGTTCCAACAGATTTCGCTGTGGTACCGAAATTGGTACAGAAAACCGTAACATTTTAATGGTATCGGTACCGACTACTGGAATTTTGGTATCGTGACATGCCTAGACTTGACTATTGACATAACTATTTTTAGACCTAATTTCCCAATCGGATCGATAACGATACCATTAAAGATGAACATATCGTCCGATATTGATATATAGTGCATCCCTATATGTTTTACTCAACCTGTTCTTCAATATTTAATGTAGCCTATGTCACGAAAACAAGTTATTACAGCCACAGTTTGTTTCAATTAACTGAAAAAATAAAATAAAAATGTTATTAAAAAATGTACACAAAACTGCCTTATGTGCAATATAGATGTTTATGAAAGAGCCTATTGACAGTTTTCACTTACATTTTTTTTTTTTTCGGTGCATAACTATCTTGATCTATGTGATTATCAATATCTCTGTCTAATCATCTGTGTCAGTGTAATGGTGTGTGTGTGTGTGTGTGTGTGAGTGTGAATGTGTGTGTGTGTGTGTATGTGTGTGTGTGTGTGTGAGAGTGAGAGAGAAACTGCTGGTCAATCACAGCTATGGCTTCATTGTGTTCAGTGAGCGTCGTGAGCTTCACACTCCAACAACAACAACAACAACAACAACAACACCACACTGATGCGGTCCCACACACACACACACACACACACACACACACACACACACACACACCTGTTACCCCTTTTCCACCAAGGCAGAGCTGGTGCTGGTTCGGAGCCAGAGCCTAGTTTCAAATCGGTTCTTTGTTTTTCCACCGCCAAAGCACCAGCTCCGAACCAGTAAAACTGGTTCTTAAGTAGCACCAAATCATTGCAGGGTCTAGAACGGAGCCAAGAAAGAACCGCTTGCGTCAGGGGCTGGGGGCGGGGTTACCGTGGCCAACAAGACGAATAGAAACTTGTGACCGCCATTTTTAAATAGCAGCTAGTCGAGCTAATAGCAGCTCGATAATAATATCCGTCTATGTAAGTTACGGCGAGCTGCACGAACGCGTTGGATTCCGATGTATTTTTGCAAACCCATGAGCGTCCATAGTATTGCAACGTCCGTTATTGTTGATGGCTTGTTCGAGATGCATCGGAGCGGCGAGGACCGATCAGAGCCGAGGGAGTGTTTGGAGAGCATACGACTCCTTGTGCTTTTAGATCGCTATCGCAGTGCTTTTATGTCATGCGGCGATCGATCTGCGAGAAGCCGATGCATCTCGAACAAGCCTGGCGTGTTTGTGTTTGGCGCTACCGCACTAGCGGTTGCTGGGCAACATGAGACGTATACAGTGACGTAAGATCTGGCTCTGTTGTGGCTCTCTAACCGGTGGAAAGGCAAACCGGTTCTTAGTAAGCTCGTCAGTCGAACCAACTCTGAACCAGCTCTGGCTCTGGCTCTGAACCAGCACCCGGTTCTTGTTGGTGGAAAAGGGGTAAGCGTGACTGCTGAACACAGGAGAGGAAGTTACTGGACCCCACTGACCTTCACGGTATGAAACGAAACCTCTTGAAGACTCATGATCATGTGATCGAGTGCTTCAGTGCCTGATCAGTGTTTCAGTGAAGTGTTTCTCCCACAGGGATGTAATCAAGCGTTATACGAGCATGAACCAGACCAACACACACACTGTCGACTGAATGAATGGAGTTAATTCCAGAGCCGACTGCTGCGCTCTATTACAATGGTTCTCAACTCCAGTCCTCGGGACTCGCTGCTCTGCACATTTTGTATGTCTCCCTTATTTAACACACCTGAACCGGATCATCAGCTTATCAGGAGAGACTCCATGAACTGAACTGAGTGTGTCAGATAAGAGAGACATACAAAATGTGCAGAGCAAGGGGTC
The DNA here is from genome assembly GCF_964197995.2 of Scardinius erythrophthalmus. Classification (NCBI taxonomy): domain Eukaryota; kingdom Metazoa; phylum Chordata; class Actinopteri; order Cypriniformes; family Leuciscidae; genus Scardinius; species Scardinius erythrophthalmus. The sequence continues at coordinate 51,352,588 of NC_138224.1, forward strand.
ACGAGGACTGGAGTTGAGAACCACTGCTCTATTATATGCTGGAGTATGATTCACGATTCAACCAATGCACATTAACACACACACACAGCTCATATTAGTCCTCAGAGTCTCAATACTGAACCGAACACAAGGTTTCACACACCAGAGTCACACACACACTCAGCAGTGACGACTGCATTCATTCTGATGGGTGCGCTGACGAGTGATTGACAGCTGAATGGACTGGTGCAGCTCACACACACACGTGATGTTTTTCAGCGTCACACATCATGAACACACACACTGAAGCAGCTGGACACGCATGATTAATAACCAACGGCCCTCTTATACTAAAATAACACTAGTCATAAATGCACTGACTTCACTCAACTAAAATTCATAGTGATTTTTTTATTCGCCCTATTATGCCCTTTTACGAAGTTTTCATGCTTGATTGTTCAAAAACCGCATTATTATCCACATATTGTCCATTATTGCAGCTCCTCTCCCCGAGTCTGGCCGACAGAAGCCCCTCCTTCAGGAATACTGCGCTGTGATTGGTTGGCAGTGTGCTGTGATTGGCAGTGAAAAGCCCCGCCCCCTTCATAACACAAGCTCTACTCTAGTGTATATTAAAGGGATACTTCAGGATTTAGCATTAAGCTTTGTATTAGTAGAAAACCTGTAGTATTTTCGAATTACCGTGCTTTCCTCCGTCAAAACGCTATTTAGGCTTCTGGAGTCGGTTTTGTGAGAAAATTTTACTTCCGCATTTGAAAACCGCCGAACCGGAAGTGACGTAACATGAGGGAGAGCGGTCGAAGTAAACAATAGGAAAGCAATGGATCGCAATGACAGCTCGGAAGCTGAGGAAATTGTAGCCTAAATGTTTACTCGTATGTTATATTTAATAATTCATTTAATTGATATATATAATAATATCATATAATTATGAGCCTGATATGAAGCCAAGTGAGCAGGACAGGCCAGGGTTAGACAGAACAACGGTGAGTTGTGGTGTGAGGAGAACAGGGCGAGAGAACAGTTTTTGCTTATAGATGTATTCACGTTAGCCGACGATATATATAACACTATGCTCAGATCACAATACTGTACAGATTAGGCAATAGCAAAGCTATTTAGACCCTTACCTGCATGTGTTGTGTGTGTCAGCCATTAGGAGACAGTTTCCAGAGGAAGAGGGACTTTATAAAGGCTTTGAATTGACCCATTTGGTGACGATGAATAAAAAAAATTATCACAATCACAACTGTCTTACTGTATAAAAACTTTATATGTAGAAACAGCCAACACAAACATTAAAGTCGGTTTGTACAGATTGAAAATGAATTATAGAACAGAATATATTATATTTATAATAATAATAATAATAACTAGAATGTACATTTCCTGAAGAAAATGTGAAATGGTGCTTGCAGTGGCAAAACTCTCCACTCGGTTGCTAGGGTGTTGTACATGATTGCATACGAGCCAACAACCATGTTTGTACGATGTTGTGGAGCTGAAATATAGCTTCTATATGTTGCAATATGGTTTATATGTGGCTCTAAACTGTTGCTAGGGCGTTGCTAGGCGGTTGCTAGGGTATTCTGGGTGGTTGCTAGGCGGTTGCTAGGGTGTTCTTGGTGGTTGCTAGGGCGTTGCTAGGTGGTTGCTAGGCTGTTCTGGGTGGCTGCTATGGTGTTGCTAGGCGGTTGCTAGGGTATTCTGGGTGGTTGCTATGGTCTTGCTAGGCGGTTGCTAGGGTATTATGGGTGGTTGCTAGGGCGTTGCTAGGGTATTCTGGGTGGTTGCTATGGTGTTGCTAGGCAGTTGCTAGGGTGTTCTGGGTGGTTGCTATGGTGTTGCTAGGCGGTTGCTAGGGTATACTGGGTGGTTGCTAGGCGGTTGCTAGGGTATTCCTGGTGGTTGCTATGGTGTTGCTTGGCGGTTGCTAGGGTATTCTGGGTGGTTGCTAGGCGGTTGCTAGGGTATTCTTGGTGGTTGCTAGGGCGTTGCTAGGTGGTTGCTAGGCTGTTCTGGGTGGTTGCTATGGTGTTGCTAGGGTATTCTGGGTGGTTGCTATGGTGTTGCTAGGCGGTTGCTAGGGTATTATGGGTGGTTGCTAGGGCGTTGCTAGGCAGTTGCTAGGGTTTTCTGGGTGGTTGCTATGGTGTTGTTAGGCGGTTGCTAGGGTATTCTATGTGGTTGCTAGGCGGTTGCTAGGGTATTCTTGGTGGTTGCTATGGTGTTGCTTGGCGGTTGCTAGGGTATTCTGGGTGGTTGCTATGGTGTTCTGGGTGGTTGCTAGGGTGTTGCTAGGCAGTTGCTAGGGTGTTCTGGATGGTTGCTATGGTGTTGCTAGGCGGTTGCTAGGGTATTCTTGGTGGTTGCTATGGTGTTAGTAGGCAGTTGCTAGGGTATTCTGGGTGGTTGCTAGGGCGTTGCTAGGGTATTCTTGGTGGTTGCTAGGGTGTTGCTAGGTGGTTGCTAGGGTGTTCTTGGTGGTTGCTATGGTGTTGCTAGGCAGTTGCTATGGTATTTTATGTGGATGCTAGGGCGTTGCTAGGCAGTTGCTATGGTGTTCTGGGTGGTTGCTAGGCAGTTGCTAAGTGTTCTGGGGGGTTGCTAGACAGTTGCTAGGGTGTTCTGGGTGGTTGCTACTGTATTTTTGGTGGTTACTAGAGCGTTTCTAGACGTTGCTAGGGTGTTCAGGATGGTTGTTAAGGTATTATTGGTAGTTGCTATGGTGTAACTAGGTGGTTAGTAGTTGTCAAAGATGGTTACTATGGAGTTTTTATAGAGTTATTAAAATCTTTAATAACGAGTGCCTTCAGTACGGCACTCGGCCTGCGGCCTCGTGCCTATGGCCAAATAGGCACAAGCATGGAGCAATATCGCAAGGCCACGAGTGTAATATTGCGTTAAAAAATACAAAAAAATTTAAAAAACATTTTTTTTTGGTTTAGGGTGGTTGCTAAGGAGCTCTTAGTGGTTGCTAGGGTGCTGAAACTGGTTGCTAGGGTGTGGCTATGAAGATTTTAGGCCATTACTTATTGGCTGCTTGATAATATAAATCCTCTGAGGGAGAGAGAGAGGGAGAGACGCAGGGCTGTCAGGCCCTTTGGAGTCTGTGTGTGTGAAAACGGCAGTTGGGATTCAAATGTTTTTAGAACTCCCAATGTAAAGTCAATGGGGACTTTTTTGGCCGCTTTTTCGTCCGCTGTGCGAACATCGTACACCCGATCGCTTAGAAAAGTCATAGCACACCTCTCCTCAATGAGCCGGTCGATTTGATGCCTCATTCAGGGGTCTGAGACAAACGGTGCGGGGCGCATTACGCGCCGAAAAGTTGTCCAGAATAATAATAATAACTAGAATGTACATTTCCTGAAGAAAATGTGAAGTGGTGCTTGCAGTGGCAAAACTCTCCACTTGGTTGCTAGGGTGTTGTACATGATTGCATTCGAGCCAACAACCATGTCTGTACAATGTTGTGGAGCTGAAATATGGCTTCTATATGTTGCAATATGGTTGCTAGGTGGCTCTAAACGGTTGCTAGGGTGTGAAATCAGTTACCATGGTGATAGTTACAGACAGTTTCCCAACCAAAACAAAAGAGCCAACCCCCATCTCTATGTGATGTTCTGATGCAGAGACATGGGTCATGATAAACGGTTGCTAGGGTCCTCTGTTTGGTTGCCAGGGAGTGACTTGGCAGGTGCCAATGATGAAACTCCAAAGGCTGATTGTCAGTATAAATGATTTAAACCAACTCCCATGCCTCTGTGACATTCAGAATGGAAGATATCCCTCTTTGGAATTTGGTTGCTAGGGTCCTCTGTTTGGTTGCAAGGGAGTGACTTGGCAGGTGCCAATCATAAAACTCCAAAGGCTGCTTGTCATTATGAATGATATAAACCAACTCCCATGCCTGTGTGACTTTCAGAATGGAAGATATCCCTCTTTGGATTTTGGTTACTAGGGTACTCTGTTTGGTTGCTATGGAGTTACTTGGCAGCTGCCAATGATGAAATTCCAAAGGTTTCTTGTCAGTATGAATGATATAAACCAACTCCCATGCCTCTGTGACATTCAGAATGGAAGAGATCCCTGTTTGGATTTTGGTTGCTAGGGTACTCTGTTTGGTTGTTATGGAGTTGCTTGGCAGCTGCCAATCATGAAACACCAAAGGCTTCTTGTCAGTATGAATGACATAAACCAACTCCCATGCCTCTGTGACATTCAGAATGGAAGATATCCCTCTTTGAATTTTGGTTGCTAGGGTAATCTGTTTGGTTGCTATGGAGTGGCTTGGCAGCTGCCAATCATGAAACTCCAAAGGCTTCTTGTCAATATTGAATTATATAAACCTTCCCCCATCTCTATACGATGCTCTGATACAGAGATATAGGTCTTGCTAAATAGTTGCTAGGGTACTCTGTTTGGTTGCTATGGAGTGGCTTGGCAGCTGCTAATGATGAACTCCAAAGGCTGCTTTTCAGTATGAATGACATAAACAAACTCCCATGCCTCTGTGACATTCAGAATGGAAGATATCCCTCTTTGAATTTTGGTTGCTAGGGTAATCTGTTTGGTTGCTATGGAGTTGCTTGACAGCTGCCATTGATGAAACTGCAACGGCTTTTTGTTACTATGAAGGATATAAACCAACTCCCATGCCTCTGTGACATTCAGACTGGAAGATATCCCTCTTTGGATTTTGGTTGCTAGGGTACTATGATTGGTTGCTAGGGAGTGGCTTGGCAGCTGCCAATCATGAAACTCCAAAGGCTTCTTGTCAATATTGAATTATATAAACCTTCCCCCATCTCTATACGATGCTCTGATACAGAGATATAGGTCTTGCTAAATAGTTGCTAGGGTACTCTGTTTGGTTGCTATGGAGTGGCTTGGCAGCTGCTAATGATGAACTCCAAAGGCTGCTTTTCAGTATGAATGACATAAACAAACTCCCATGCCTCTGTGACATTCAGAATGGAAGATATCCCTCTTTGAATTTTGGTTGCTAGGGTAATCTGTTTGGTTGCTATGGAGTTGCTTGACAGCTGCCATTGATGAAACTGCAAAGGCTTTTTGTTACTATGAATGATATAAACCAACTTCCATGCCTCTGTGACATTCAGAATAGAAGATATCCCTCTAGGATTTTGGTTGCTAAGGTGCTCGACAATGGTTGCTAGGGAGGGGCTAGGAAGTGTTGAGGTGATTCATGATTGGCCATTTGATGCCCTGAGTGAAACGAGACCACCTTGGTGTTTCTATGATCTACTAGAGCGTTTCTAGACGTTGCTAGGGTGTTCAGGATGGTTGCTAAGGTATTTTTGGTAGTTGCTATTTTGTTACTAGGTGGTTGGTAGTTGTCAAAGATGGTTACTATGGAGTTTTTATAGAGTTATTAAAATCTTTAATAACGAGTGCCTTCAGTACGGCACTCGGCCTGCGGCCTCGTGCCTATTGCTGAATAGGCACAAGCATGGAGCAATATCGCAAGGCCACGAGTGTAATATTGCGCTAAAAAATACAAAAAAATGTACAAAAAAAAATTTTTTGGTTTAGGGTGGTTGCTAGGGAGCTCTTAGTGGTTGCTAGGGTGCTAAAACTGGTTGCTAGGGTGTGGCTATGAAGATTTAAGGAAATTACTTATTGGCTGCTTGATAATATAAATCCTCTGAGGGAGAGAGAGAGGGAGAGACGCAGGGCTGTCAGGCCCTTTGGAGTGGTGTGTGTGTGAAAACGTCGGTTGGGATTCAAATATTTTTAGAATGCCCAATGTAAAGTCAATGGGGACTTTTTTGGCCGCTTTTTCGTCCGCTGTGCGAACATCGTACACCCGATCGCTTAGAAAAGTCATAGCACACCTCTCCTCAATGAGGCGGTCGATTTGACACTTCACTCAGGGGTCTGTGACAAACGGTGCGGGGCGAGTTTCGCGCCAAACTTTGTCCAGAATAATAATAATAAGAACTAGAATGTACATTTCCTGAAGAAAATGTGAAGTGGTGCTTGCAGTGGCAAAATTCGCCACTGGGCAGATGCTAACACAATTGACATGTTGTGATACCATGATATACCACATTTTAGCATTATTTACCACGATTTACCATGTTTCTAAGATGATTTATTACGATTTAACATATTCCAGCATGATTTACTATGATTAACATGTTGTTAGAATGATGCTAGCAGGATTAGCATGTTGGTTGGATGATGCTAGCATGATTAGCATGTTGCTAGCATGCTTTTAACAAGATGCTAGCATGATTAGCATGTTGCTAGCATGCTTTTAACAAGATGCTAGCATGATTAGCATGTTGTTAGCATGCTTTTAACAAGATGCTAGCATGATTAGCATGTTGTTAGCATGTTTTTAGCTAGATGCTAACATGATTAGCATTTTGCTAACATGATTAGCATGTTGCTAACATTATGCTAGCTTGATTATCATGTTGTTAGCATGATGCTAGCTTTATTAGCATGTTGGTAGCCTAATGCTAGCATGATTAGCATGTTGCTAGCATTATGCTAGCTTGATTAGCATGTTGCTAGCATGGTTAACATGTTGCTAGCATGATGCTAGCTTGATTAGCATGTTGCTAGCATAATGCTAGCATGATTAGCATGTTGCTAGCATGATGCTAGCTTGATTAGCATGTTGCTAGCATAATGTTAGCATGATTAGCATTTTGCTAGCATGATGCTAGCTTGATTAGCATGTTGGTAGCATAATGCTGGCATGATTAGCATGTTGCTAGCATGATGCTAACATGATTAGCATGTTGCTAGCATGATGCTAGCTTGATTAGCATGTTGCTAGCATGATGCTAGCTTGATTAGCATGTTGCTAGCATGATGCTAACTTGATTAGCATGTTGCTAGCATGATGTTAGCATGATTAGCATTTTGCTAGCATGTTTTTAGCTAGATGCTAACAGGATTAGCATGTTGCTAGCATGATGCTAGCTTGATTAGCATGTTGCTAGCATGATTAGCATGTTGCTAACATGATGCTAGCTTGATTAGCATGTTGCTAGCATGATGCTAGCTTGATTAGCATGTTGCCAGCATGTTTTTAGCAAGATGCTGTTGCCAGGTGGTTGCTAGGGTGTTCTGGGTGGTTGCTATGGTGTTGCTAGGCAGTTGCTAAGGTGTTCTGGGTGGTTGCTAGGCAGTTGCTAGGGTATTCTTGGTGGTTGATAGGGCGTTGCTAGGTGGTTGCTAGGGTGTTCTGGGTGGTTGCTATGGTGTTGCTAGGCAGTTGCTATGGTATTCTGGGTGGATACTACGGCATTGCTAGGCAGTTGCTAGGGTGTTCTGGTTGGTTGCTAGGTGTTCTGGGTGGTTGCTAGGCAGTTGCTAGGTGTTCTAGGTGGTTGCTAGGCAGTTGCTAGGGTGTTCTGGGTGCTTGCTAGAGTTTTTTGTGGTTACTAGAGCATTTCTAGACGTTGCTAGGGTGTTCAGGGTGGTTGCTAAGGTGTTTTTGTTAGTTGCTATGGTGTTACTAGGTGGTTGGTAGTTGTCAAATATGGTTACTATGGAGTTTTTATAGAGTTCTTAAAATCTTTAATAACGAGTGCCTTCTGTACGGCACTCGGCCTGCGGCCTCGTGCCTATGGCCGAATAGGCACAAGCATGGAGCAATATCGCAAGGCCACGAGAGTAAAATTGCTTTAAAAAATAAAAAAAATAAAAAAAAATGTTTTTTTTTGGTTTAGGGTGGTTGCTAGGGAGCTCTTAGTGGTTGCTAGGGTGCTGAAACTGGTTGCTAGGGTGTGGCTATGAAGATTTTAGGCCATTACTTATTGGCTGCTTGATAATATAAATCCTCTGAGGGAGAGAGAGAGGGAGAGATGCAGGGGTGTCAGGCCCTTTGGAGTCTGTGTGTGTGAAAACGTCGGTTGGGATTCAAATATTTTTAGAACTCCCAATGTAAAGTCAATGGGACTTTTTTGGCCGCTTTTTCGTCCGCTGTGCGAACATCGTACACCCAATCGCTTAGAAAAGTCATAGCACACCTCTCCTCAATGAGCCGCTCGATTTGACGCCTCACTCAGGGGTCTGTGACAAACGGTGCGGGGCGCATTACGCGCCGAACTTTTGTCCGGAATAATAAGAATAAGAATAATAATAAGTATGAGCAATAACAATAGTGATGCTTTCAAAAAAGCACCACTAACTAGAATGTACATTTCCTGAAGAAAATGTGAAGTGGTGCTTGCAGTGGCAAAACTCTCCACTTGGTTGCTAGGGTGTTGTACATGATTGCATTCGAGCCAACAACCATGTCTGTACAATGTTGTGGAGCTGAAATATGGCTTCTATATGTTGCAATATGGTTGCTAGGTGGCTCTAAACGGTTGCTAGGGTGTGAAATCAGTTACCATGGTGATAGTTACAGACAGTTTCCCAACCAAAACAAAAGAGCCAACCCCCATCTCTATGTGATGTTCTGATGCAGAGACATGGGTCATGATAAACGGTTGCTAGGGTCCTCTGTTTGGTTGCCAGGGAGTGACTTGGCAGGTGCCAATGATGAAACTCCAAAGGCTGATTGTCAGTATAAATGATTTAAACCAACTCCCATGCCTCTGTGACATTCAGAATGGAAGATATCCCTCTTTGGAATTTGGTTGCTAGGGTCCTCTGTTTGGTTGCAAGGGAGTGACTTGGCAGGTGCCAATCATAAAACTCCAAAGGCTGCTTGTCATTATGAATGATATAAACCAACTCCCATGCCTGTGTGACTTTCAGAATGGAAGATATCCCTCTTTGGATTTTGGTTACTAGGGTACTCTGTTTGGTTGCTATGGAGTTACTTGGCAGCTGCCAATGATGAAATTCCAAAGGTTTCTTGTCAGTATGAATGATATAAACCAACTCCCATGCCTCTGTGACATTCAGAATGGAAGAGATCCCTGTTTGGATTTTGGTTGCTAGGGTACTCTGTTTGGTTGTTATGGAGTTGCTTGGCAGCTGCCAATCATGAAACACCAAAGGCTTCTTGTCAGTATGAATGACATAAACCAACTCCCATGCCTCTGTGACATTCAGAATGGAAGATATCCCTCTTTGAATTTTGGTTGCTAGGGTAATCTGTTTGGTTGCTATGGAGTGGCTTGGCAGCTGCCAATCATGAAACTCCAAAGGCTTCTTGTCAATATTGAATTATATAAACCTTCCCCCATCTCTATACGATGCTCTGATACAGAGATATAGGTCTTGCTAAATAGTTGCTAGGGTACTCTGTTTGGTTGCTATGGAGTGGCTTGGCAGCTGCTAATGATGAACTCCAAAGGCTGCTTTTCAGTATGAATGACATAAACAAACTCCCATGCCTCTGTGACATTCAGAATGGAAGATATCCCTCTTTGAATTTTGGTTGCTAGGGTAATCTGTTTGGTTGCTATGGAGTTGCTTGACAGCTGCCATTGATGAAACTGCAACGGCTTTTTGTTACTATGAAGGATATAAACCAACTCCCATGCCTCTGTGACATTCAGACTGGAAGATATCCCTCTTTGGATTTTGGTTGCTAGGGTACTATGATTGGTTGCTAGGGAGTGGCTTGGCAGCTGCCAATCATGAAACTCCAAAGGCTTCTTGTCAATATTGAATTATATAAACCTTCCCCCATCTCTATACGATGCTCTGATACAGAGATATAGGTCTTGCTAAATAGTTGCTAGGGTACTCTGTTTGGTTGCTATGGAGTGGCTTGGCAGCTGCTAATGATGAACTCCAAAGGCTGCTTTTCAGTATGAATGACATAAACAAACTCCCATGCCTCTGTGACATTCAGAATGGAAGATATCCCTCTTTGAATTTTGGTTGCTAGGGTAATCTGTTTGGTTGCTATGGAGTTGCTTGACAGCTGCCATTGATGAAACTGCAAAGGCTTTTTGTTACTATGAATGATATAAACCAACTTCCATGCCTCTGTGACATTCAGAATAGAAGATATCCCTCTAGGATTTTGGTTGCTAAGGTGCTCGACAATGGTTGCTAGGGAGGGGCTAGGAAGTGTTGAGGTGATTCATGATTGGCCATTTGATGCCCTGAGTGAAACGAGACCACCTTGGTGTTTCTATGATCTACTAGAGCGTTTCTAGACGTTGCTAGGGTGTTCAGGATGGTTGCTAAGGTATTTTTGGTAGTTGCTATTTTGTTACTAGGTGGTTGGTAGTTGTCAAAGATGGTTACTATGGAGTTTTTATAGAGTTATTAAAATCTTTAATAACGAGTGCCTTCAGTACGGCACTCGGCCTGCGGCCTCGTGCCTATTGCTGAATAGGCACAAGCATGGAGCAATATCGCAAGGCCACGAGTGTAATATTGCGCTAAAAAATACAAAAAAATGTACAAAAAATTTTTTTTTGGTTTAGGGTGGTTGCTAGGGAGCTCTTAGTGGTTGCTAGGGTGCTAAAACTGGTTGCTAGGGTGTGGCTATGAAGATTTAAGGAAATTACTTATTGGCTGCTTGATAATATAAATCCTCTGAGGGAGAGAGAGAGGGAGAGACGCAGGGCTGTCAGGCCCTTTGGAGTGGTGTGTGTGTGAAAACGTCGGTTGGGATTCAAATATTTTTAGAATGCCCAATGTAAAGTCAATGGGGACTTTTTTGGCCGCTTTTTCGTCCGCTGTGCGAACATCGTACACCCGATCGCTTAGAAAAGTCATAGCACACCTCTCCTCAATGAGCCGGTCGATTTGACACTTCACTCAGGGGTCTGTGACAAATGGTGCGGGGCGAGTTTCGCGCCAAACTTTTGTCCGGAATAATAAGAATAACTAGAATGTACATTTCCTGAAGAAAATGTGAAGTGGTGCTTGCAGTGGCAAAATTCGGCACTCGGTTGCTAGGGTGTTGTACATGATCGCATACGAGCCAACAACCATGTCTGTACGCTGTTGTGGAGCTGAAATATGGCTTCTTTATGTTGCAATATGGTTGCTAGGTGGCTGTAAACGGTTGCTAGGGTGTGAATACAAAGTTACCATGGTGAAATTTACAGACTGTTTCCCAACCAAAACTAAAGAGCCAACCCCCATCTCTATATGATGTTCTGATGCAGAGACATGGGTCTTGATAAACGGTTGCTAGGGTCCTCTGTTTGGTTGCCAGGGAGTGACTTGGCAGATACCAATGATGAAACTGCAAAGGCTTCTTGTCACTCTGAATGATATAAACCAACTCCCATGCCTCTATGACATTCAGAATGGAAGATATCCCTCCTTGGATTTTGGTTGCTAGGGTACTCTGTTTGGTTGCTAGAGAGTGGCTTGGCAGCTGCCAATGATGAAATTCCAAAGGCTTCTTGTCAGTATGAATGATATAAACCAACTCCCATGCCTGTGTGACATTCAGTAAGGAAGATATTCCTCTTTGGAATTTGGTTGCTAGGGTACTCTGTTTGGTTGATATGGAGTTGCTTGGCAGCTGCCAATCATGAAACACCAAAGGCTTCTTGTCAATATGAATGATATAAACCAACTCCCATGCCTCTGTGACAGTCAGAATGGAAGATATCCCTCTCTGGAGTTTGGTTGCTAGGGTCCTCTGTTTGGTTGCTATGGAGTGGCTTGGCAGCTGTTAATGATGAAACTGCATAAGTTTCTTGTCAGTATGAATGAAAATAAACCAACTCCCATCTCTATACGATGTTCTGATGCAGAGATATAGGTCTTGCTAAACGGTTGCTAGGGTACTCTGTTTGGTTGCTAGGGAGTGGCTTGGCAGCTGCCAATGATGAAATTAAAAAGGCTTCTTGTCACTATGAATGATAAAAAACCAACTCCCATGCATCTGTGACATACAGAATGGAAGATATCCCTCTTTGGATTTTTGTTGCTAGGGTACTCTGTTTGGTTGCTAGGGAGTAGCTTGGCAGCTGCCAACCATAAAACTCCAGAGGCTGCTTGTCAGTTTGAATGATATAAACCAACTCCCAGCTCTATACGATGTTCTGATACAGAGAAATTATTTTTGCTAAATGGTTGCTAGGGTACTCTGTTTGGTTGCTAGGGAGTGGCTTGGCAGCTGCCAGTGATGAAACTGCAAAGGCTTCTTGTCACTATGAATGATATAAACCAACTCCCATTTCTTTGTGACATTCAAAATGGAAGATAACCCTCTTTGGATTTTGGTTGCTAGGGTACTCTGTCTGGTTGCTATGGAGTGGCTTGGCAGCTGCCAATAATGAAACTCCAAAGGCTGGTTGTCAGTATGAATGAAACAAACCAACTCCCATGCCTCTGTGACATTCAGAATGGAAGATATCCCTCTTTGCATTTTGGTTGCTAGGGTACTCTGTTTGGTTGCTATGGAGTTGTTTGGCAGCTGCTAATGATGAAACTGTAAAGGCTTATTGTCAGTATGAATGATATAAACCAACTCCCATCTCTATACGATGTTCTGATGCGGAGATATAGGTCTTGCAAAACGGTTGCTAGGGTACTCAAGTTTGGTTGCTATGGAGTGGCTTGGCAGCTGCCAATGATGAAACTGAAAAGGCTTTGTGTCACTATGAATGATATAAACCAACTCCCATTTCTCTGTGACATTCAGAATGGCAGATATCCCTCTTTGCATTTTGGTTGCTAGGGTACTCTGTTTGGTTGCTATGGAGTTGTTTGGCAGCTGCTAATGATGAAACTGTAAAGGCTTATTGTCAGTATGAATGATATAAACCAACTCCCATCTCTATACGATGTTCTGATGCGGAGATATAGGTCTTGCAAAACGGTTGCTAGGGTACTCAAGTTTGGTTGCTATGGAGTGGCTTGGCAGCTGCCAATGACGAAACTGCAAAGCCTTCTTGTCACTATGAATGATATAAACCAACTCCCATGCCTCTGTGACATTCAGAATGGAAGATATCCCTCTTTGAATTTTGGTTGCTAGGGTAATCTGTTTGGTTGCTATGGAGTTGCTTGACAGCTGCCATTGATGAAACTGCAAAGGCTTTTTGTTACTATGAATGATATAAACCAACTTCCATGCCTCTGTGACATTCAGAATAGAAGATATCCATCTAGGATTTTGGTTGCTAAGGTGCTCAACAATGGTTGCTAGGGAGGGGCTAGGAAGTGTTGAGGTGATTCATGATTGGCCATTTGATGCCCTGAGTGAAACGAGACCACCTTGGTGTTTCTATGATCTACTAGAGCGTTTCTAGACGTTGCTAGGGTGTTCAGGATGGTTGCTAAGGTATTTTTGGTAGTTGCTATTTTGTTACTAGGTGGTTGGTAGTTGTCAAAGATGGTTACTATGGAGTTTTTATAGAGTTATTAAAATCTTTAATAACGAGTGCCTTCAGTACGGCACTCGGCCTGCGGCCTCGTGCCTATGGCTGAATAGGCACAAGCATGGAGCAATATCGCAAGGCCACGAGTGTAATATTGCGTTAAAAAATACAAAAAAATGTAAAAAAAATTTTTTTTTGGTTTAGGGTGGTTGCTAGGGAGCTCTTAGTGGTTGCTAGGGTGCTAAAACTGGTTGCTAGGGTGTGGCTATGAAGATTTTAGGCCATTACTTATTGGCTGCTTGATAATATAATCCTCTGAGGGAGAGAGAGAGGGAGAGACGCAGGGGTGTCAGGCCCTTTGGAGTGGTGTGTGTGTGAAAACGTCGGTTGGGATTCAAATATTTTTAGAATGCCCAATGTAAAGTCAATGGGGACTTTTTTGGCCGCTTTTTCGTCCGCTGTGCGAACATCGTACACCCGATCGCTTAGAAAAGTCATAGCACACCTCTCCTCAATGAGCCGGTTGATTTGACACTTCACTCAGGGGTCTGTGACAAACGGTGCGGGGCGAGTTTCGCGCCAAACTTTGTCCAGAATAATAATAATAAGAATAATAAGTATGAGCAATAACAATAGTGATGCTTTTAAAAAAGCACCACTAACTAGAATGTACATTTCCTGAAGAAAATGTGAAGTGGTGCTTGCAGTGGCAAAACTCTCCACTTGGTTGCTAGGGTGTTGTACATGATTGCATTCGAGCCAACAACCATGTCTGTACAATGTTGTGGAGCTGAAATATGGCTTCTATATGTTGCAATATGGTTGCTAGGTGGCTCTAAACGGTTGCTAGGGTGTGAAATCAGTTACCATGGTGATAGTTACAGACAGTTTCCCAACCAAAACAAAAGAGCCAACCCCATCTCTATGTGATGTTCTGATGCAGAGACATGGGTCATGATAAACGGTTGCTAGGGTCCTCTGTTTGGTTGCCAGGGAGTGACTTGGCAGGTGCCAATGATGAAACTCCAAAGGCTGATTGTCAGTATAAATGATTTAAACCAACTCCCATGCCTCTGTGACATTCAGAATGGAAGATATCCCTCTTTGGAATTTGGTTGCTAGGGTCCTCTGTTTGGTTGCAAGGGAGTGACTTGGCAGCTGCCAATCATAAAACTCCAAAGGCTGCTTGTCATTATGAATGATATAAACCAACTCCCATGCCTCTGTGACATTCAGAATGGAAGAGATCCCTCTTTGGATTTTGGTTGCTAGGGTACTCTGTTTGGTTGTTATGGAGTTGCTTGGCAGCTGCCAATCATGAAACACCAAAGGCTTCTTGTCAGTATGAATGACATAAACCAACTCCCATGCCTCTGTGACATTCAGAATGGAAGATATCCCTCTTTGAATTTTGGTTGCTAGGGTAATCTGTTTGGTTGCTATGGAGTTGCTTGACAGCTGCCATTGATGAAACTGCAACGGCTTTTTGTTACTATGAATGATATAAACCAACTCCCATGCCTCTGTGACATTCAGACTGGAAGATATCCCTCTTTGGATTTTGGTTGCTAGGGTACTATGATTGGTTGCTAGGGAGTGGCTTGGCAGCTGCCAATCATGAAACTCCAAAGGCTTCTTGTCAATATTGAATTATATAAACCTTCCCCCATCTCTATACAATGCTCTGATACAGAGATATAGGTCTTGCTAAATAGTTGCTAGGGTACTCTGTTTGGTTGCTATGGAGTGGCTTGGCAGCTGCTAATGATGAACTCCAAAGGCTGCTTTTCAGTATGAATGACATAAACAAACTCCCATGCCTCTGTGACATTCAGAATGGAAGATATCCCTCTTTGAATTTTGGTTGCTAGGGTAATCTGTTTGGTTGCTATGGAGTTGCTTGACAGCTGCCATTGATGAAACTGCAAAGGCTTTTTGTTACTATGAATGATATAAACCAACTTCCATGCCTCTGTGACATTCAGAATAGAAGATATCCCTCTAGGATTTTGGTTGCTAAGGTGCTCGACAATGGTTGCTAGGGAGGGGCTAGGAAGTGTTGAGGTGATTCATGATTGGCCATTTGATGCCCTGAGTGAAACGAGACCACCTTGGTGTTTCTATGATCTACTAGAGCGTTTCTAGACGTTGCTAGGGTGTTCAGGATGGTTGCTAAGGTATTTTTGGTAGTTGCTATTTTGTTACTAGGTGGTTGGTAGTTGTCAAAGGTGGTTACTATGGAGTTTTTATAGAGTTATTAAAATCTTTAATAACGAGTGCCTTCAGTACGGCACTCGGCCTGCGGCCTCGTGCCTATGGCTGAATAGGCACAAGCATGGAGCAATATCGCAAGGCCACGAGTGTAATATTGCGTTAAAAAATACAAAAAAATGTAAAAAAAAAAAATTTTTGGTTTAGGGTGGTTGCTAGGGAGCTCTTAGTGGTTGCTAGGGTGCTAAAACTGGTTGCTAGGGTGTGGCTATGAAGATTTTAGGCCATTACTTATTGGCTGCTTGATAATATAATCCTCTGAGGGAGAGAGAGAGGGAGAGACGCAGGGGTGTCAGGCCCTTTGGAGTCTGTGTGTGTGAAAACGTCGGTTGGGATTCAAATATTTTTAGAATGCCCAATGTAAAGTCAATGGGGACTTTTTTGGCCGCTTTTTCGTCCGCTGTGCGAACATCGTACACCCGATCGCTTAGAAAAGTCATAGCACACCTCTCCTCAATGAGCCGGTCGATTTGACACTTCACTCAGGGGTCTGTGACAAACGGTGCGGGGCGAGTTTCGCGCCAAACTTTGTCCAGAATAATAATAATAACTAGAATGTACATTTCCTGAAGAAAATGTGAAATGGTGCTTGCAGTGGCAAAACTCTCCACTCGGTTGCTAGGGTGTTGTACATGATTGCATACGAGCCAACAACCATGTCTGTACGATGTTGTGGAGCTGAAATATGGCTTCTATATGTTGCAATATGGTTGCTAGGTGGCTCTAAATGGTTGCTAGGGTGTGAATACACAGTTACCATGGTGATATTTACAGACTGTTTTACAACTGAAACTAATGAGCCAACCCCCATCTCTATACAATATTCTGATGCAGAGATGTAGGTCTTGTAAAATGGTTGCTAGGGTACTCTGTTTGGTTGCTATGGAGTTGCTTGGCAGCTGCTGATGATGAAACTGCAAAGGCTTCTTGTCAGTATGAATGATATAAACCAACTCCCATCTCTATACGATGTTCTGATGCAGAGATATACGTTTTGCTAAACGGTTGCTAGGGTACTCTGTTTGGTTGCTAGGGAGTAGCGTGGCAGCTGCCAATCATGAAACTCCAAAGGCTGCTTGTCAGTATGAATGATATAATCAAACTCTCATGCCTCTGCGACATACAGAATGGAAGATATCCCTCTTTGGATATTGGTTGCTAGGGTACTCTGTTTGGTTGCTAGGGAGTGACTTGTCAGCTGCCAATCATGAAACTCCAAAGGCTGCTTGTCAGTATGAATGATATAAACCAACTCCCATGCCTCTGCGACATTCAGAATGGAAGATATGCCTCTTTGGGTTTTGGTTGCTAGGGTACTCTGTTTGGTTGCTATGGAGTTACTTGGCAGCTGCCAATGATGCAATTCCAAAGGCTTCTTGTCACTATGAATGATATAAACCAACTCCCATGCCTCTGTGACATTCAGAATGGAAGATATCCCTCTTTGGATTTTGGTTGCTAGGATACTCTGTTTGGTTGCTAGGGAGTGGCTTGGCAGCTGCCACTGATGAAACTGCAAAGGCTTCTTGTCATTATGAATTATATAAACCAACTCCCATGCCTCTGTGACATTCAGAATGGAAGATATCCCTCTTTGTATTTTGGTTGCTAGGGTACTCTGTTGGTTGCTAGGGAGTGGCTTGGCAGCTGCCAATCATGAAACTTCAAAGGCTGCTTGTCAGTATGAATGATATAAACCAACTCCAATCTCTATACGATGTTCTGATACAGAGATATTCGTTTTGCTAAACGGTTGCTAGGGTACTCTGTTTGGTTGCTAGGGAGTGGCTTGGCAGTTGCCAATGATGCAATTCCAAAGGCTTCTTGTCACTATGAATGATATAAACCATCTCCCATTTCTCTGTGACATTCAGAATGGCAGATATCCCTCTTTGGATTTTGGTTGCTAAGGTACTCTGTTTGGTTGCTATAGAGTGGCTTGGCAGATGCCAATTATGAAACTGCAAAAGCTTCTTGTCACTATGAATGATATAAACCAACTCCCATGCCTCTGTGATATTCATAATGGAAGATATCCCTCTTTGGATTTTGGTTGCTAAGGTGTTCGACAATGGTTGCTAGGGAGGGGCTAAGAAGTGTTGAGGTGATTCATGATTGGCTGTTTGCTGCCACGAGTCAAATGAGACCACCCCCATGTTTCTATGACAATTCAGTCTGGAGATATCTCTTTGAACTCTTTCAATGGAAGTCTATGGAACTTGTTGCTAAGGGGCTCTAAATGGTTGCTAGGGCGTGGCTTGATAGCTTCACAATGATCCTGAGAGACTGATTGGTCGTCTGAGTAAAATGAGCTCGCCCCCTTGTCTCTATGACACTGTGATCAGGAGCTATGTTCAATACAAAATCCCTATGCAATTTACCATAGTAGGAAAAGCATGTGAGTTTCACAGGATGTTCCTTCCCCATAGTAAGTCAATGGGGCAACTTTGGGCAGCTTCTGCCCCCCAGGGCTACAACTTTTACCCCATTGTGAGGTATGTTCTTACAGAGCCTGTCAGCCTCTTCAAATGTGGCAAATCACAAGTTTATGTGAAATCCTCGCTCTGAGCTAGGAGTCGTCAAAGTTTGTCGCAATGTTAAGTCTATGGGACTTTTTTGGCCGCTTTTTCGCCCCTGGGGCAAACATCGCACCCCCGATCGCTTATAAAAGTCATAGCACACCTCTCCTTAATGAGCCGGTCGATTTGACACCTCACTCAGGGGTCTGAGACAAACGGTGCGGGACGAGTTACGCGCCAAACTTTGTCCAGAATAAAAATAAGAATAATAACTAGAATGTACATTTCCTGAAGAAAATGTGAAATGGTGCTTGCAGTGGCAAAACTCGCCACTCGGTTGATAGAATGTGGTACATGATTGCATACGAGCCAACAAACATGTCTGTACGATGTTCTGGTGCTGAGATAAGGCTTATTCGTGTTGTTCAGGTGGTTGCTAGGGTGTTGCTAGGGTATTCTGGGGGGTTGCTATGGTGTTGCTAGGCGGTTGCTAGGGTATTATGGGTGGTTGCTAGGGTATTATTGGTGGTTGCTAGGGCGTTGCTAGGCAGTTGCTAGGGTATTCTGGGTGGTTGCTAGGGTATTATTGGTGGTTGCTATGGTGTTGCTAGGCGGTTGCTAGGGTATTCTGGGTGGTTGCTAGGGTATTATTGGTGGTTGCTAGGGCGTTGCTAGGCAGTTGCTAGGGTATTCTGGGGGGTTGCTATGGTGTTGCTAGGCGGTTGCTAGGGTATTCTGGGTGGTTGCTAGGGTATTATTGGTGGTTGCTAGGGCGTTGCTAGGCAGTTGCTAGGGTTTTCTGGGTGGTTGCTATGGCGTTGCTAGGCAGTTTATAGGGTGTTCTGGGTGGTTGCTAGGGCGTTACTAGGGTATTCTGGTGGGTTGCTATGGCGTTGCTAGGCGGTTGCTAGGGTATTCTGGGTGGTTGCTAGGGCGTTGCTAGGGTATTCTGGGTGGTTGCTAGGGCGTTTCTAGGCAGTTGCTAGGGTATTCTGGGGGGTTGCTATGGTGTTGCTAGGCGGTTGCTAGGGTATTCTGGGTAGTTGCTAGGGTGTTCTGGGTGGTTGCTATGGCGTTGCTAGGCAGTTGCTAGGGTGTTCTGGGTGGTTGCTATGGTGTTGCTAGGCGGTTGCTAGGGTGTTGCTAGGCAGTTGCTAGGGTATTCTGGGTGTTTGCTATGGTGTTGCTAGGCGGTTGCTAGGGTATTCTGGGTGGTTGCTAGGCGGTTGCTAGGGTATTCTTGGTGGTTGCTAGGGCGTTGCTAGGCAGTTGCTAGGGTATTCTGGGTGGTTGCTAGGGCGTTGCTAGGCAGTTGCTAGGGTGTTCTGGGTGGTTGCTATGGTGTTGCTAGATGGTTAGTAGGGTATTTTAGGTGGTTGCTAGGGAGTTGCTATGCAGTTGCTAGGGTGTTCAGGGTGGTTGCTAAGGTATTATGGGTGGTTACTATGGTGTTACTAAGTGGTTGGTAGTTGTCACAGATGATTACTATTGGAGTTCTTAGCATTTTCTTGGCATGATTAGCACTTACCTAATTGCTATTAGCATGTAGCTATTCACAGCTAGCATGTGTAGCATGTTGGAATTCCTCTTTGCTAGCATGAGTCAAAAGAGCCAAGCCCCATCTCTATACGATGTTCTGATGCAGAGAAATAGGTCTTGCAAAATGGTTGCTAAGGTACTTTGTTTGGTTGCTAGGGAGTGGCTTGGCAGCTGCCAATCATGAAACTCTAAAGGCTGCTTGTCAGTATGAATGATATAAACCAACTTCCATTCCTCTGTGACATTCAGAATGAAAGATATCCCTCTATGGATTTTGGTTGCTAAGGTGCTTGACAATGGTTGCTAGGACGGGGCTAGCAAGTGTTGTGGTGTCTCATGAATGGCTGTTTGCTGCCCTGAGTCAAACTTGTCTTAACCCCATCTCTTTATGATGTTCTGATGCAGAGATAAAGGTCTTGTAAAATGGTTGCTAGGGTACTCTGTTTGGTTGCTATGGAGTTGCTTGGCAGCTGCCAATGATGAAACTGCAAAGGCTGCTTGTCACTATGAATGATATAAACCAACTCCCATGCCTCTGTGACATTCAGAATGGAAGATATCCCTCTTTGGATTTTGGTTGCTAAGGTGCTCAACAATGGTTGCTAGGGAGGGGCTAGGAAGTGTTGAGGTGATTCATGATTGGCTGTTTGCTGCCCCGAGTCAACTGAGACCACCCCCATGTTTCTATGACAATTCAGTCCAGAGATATCCCTTTGATCTCTTTCAATGTAAGTCTATGGGACTTGTTGCTAAGGGGCTCTAAATGGTTGCTAGGGCGTGGCTTGATAGCTTCACAATGATCCTTAGAGACTGACTGGCCGTCTGAGTAAAATGAGCCCGCCCCCTTGTCTCTCTGACACTGTGATCCAGAGCTACGTTCAATACAAAATCCCTATGCAATTTACCATAGTAGGAAAAGCATGTGTGTTTCACGGGACATTCCTTCCCCATAGTAAGTCAATGGGGCAACTTTGGGACGCTCCTGCCCCCCAGGGGTGCAACTTTTACCCCATTGTGAGGTATGTTCTTACAGAGCCTGTCAGCCTCTTCAAATGTGGCAAATCACACGTTTCTGCGAAATCCTCGCTCAGAGCTACGTGTGGTCAAAGTTCGTCGCAATGTTAAGTCAATGGGACTTTTTTGGCCGCTTTTTCGCCCCTGGGGCGAACACCGCACCCCCGATCACTTATAAAAGTCATAGCACACCTCTCCTTAATGAGCCGGTCGATTTGACACCTCACTCAGGGGTCTGAGACAAACGGTGCGGGGCGAGTTTCGCGCCAAACTTTGTCCAGAATAATAATAAGAAGAATAATAAGTATACAAGAGAACACTAATGATGCCTTGCTTTCAGCAAGCACCATTAATAATAATAATAAGTATGAGCAATAACAATAGTGATGCCTTGCTTTCAGCAAGCACCACTAACTAGAATGTACATTTCCTGAAGAAAATGTGAAGTGGTGCTTGCAGTGGCAAAATTCGCCACTGGGCAGATGCTAACACAATTGACATGTTGTGATACCATGATATACCACATTTTAGCATTATTTACCACGATTTACCATGTTTCTAAGATGATTTATTACGATTTAACACATTCCAGCATGATTTACTATGATTAACATGTTGTTAGAATGATGCTAGCAGGATTAGCATGTTGTTAGCATGATTAGCATGTTGGTTGGATGATGCTAGCATGATTAGCATGTTGCTACCATGCTTTTAACAAGATGCTAGCATGATTAGCATGTTGCTAGCATGTTTTTAGCTAGATGCTAACATGATTAACATGTTGCTAGCATGATTAGCATGTTGCTAGCATGATGCTAGCTTGGTTAGCATGATGCTAGCATTATGCTAGCTTGATTAGCATGTTGTTAGCATGATGCTAGCTTTATTAGCATGTTGGTAGCCTAATGCTAGCATGATTAGCATGTTGCTAGCATGATGCTAGCTTGATTCACATTATGCTAGCTTGATTAGCATGTTACTAGCATAATGCTAGCATTATTAGCATTTTGCTAGCATGATGCTAGCTTGATTAGCATGATGCTAACATTATGCTAGCTTGATTAGCATGTTGTTAGCATGATGCTAGCTTTATTAGCATGTTGGTAGCATAATGCTAGCATGATTAGCATGTTGCTAGCATGATGCTAGCTTGATTAGCATGTTGCTAGCATGATGCTAGCTTGATTAGCATGTTGCCATTATGTTTTTAGCAAGATGCTGTTGCCAGGTGGTTGCTAGGGTGTTCTGGGTGGTTGCTATGGTGTTGCTAGGCAGTTGCTAAGGTGTTCTGGGTGGTTGCTAGGCAGTTGCTAGGGTATTCTTGGTGGTTGCTAGGCAGTTGCTAGGGTATTCTTGGTGGTTGCTAGGGCGTTGCTAGGTGGTTGCTAGGGTGTTCTGGGTGGTTGCTATGGTGTTGCTAGGCAGTTGCTATGGTATTCTGGGTGGATACTAGGGCATTGCTAGGCAGTTGCTAGGGTGTTCTGGGTGGTTGCTAGGTGTTCTGGGTGGTTGCTAGGCAGTTGCTAGGTGTTCTAGGTGGTTGCTAGGCAGTTGCTAGGGTGTTCTGGGTGCTTGCTAGAGTTTTTTGTGGTTACTAGAGCATTTCTAGACGTTGCTAGGGTGTTCAGGGTGGTTGCTAAGGTGTTTTTGTTAGTTGCTATGGTGTTACTAGGTGGTTGGTAGTTGTCAAATATGGTTACTATGGAGTTTTTATAGAGTTATTAAAATCTTTAATAACGAGTGCCTTCAGTACGGCACGAGGCCTGCGGCCTCGTGCCTATGGCCGAATAGGCACAAGCATGGAGCGATATCGCAAGGCCACGAGAGTAAAATTGCTTTAAAAAATATAAAAAAAATAAAAAATGTTTTTTTTTGGTTTAGGGTGGTTGCTAGGGAGCTCTTAGTGGTTGCTAGGGTGCTGAAACTGGTTGCTAGGGTGTGGCTATGAAGATTTTAGGCCATAACTTATTGGCTGCTTGATAATATAAATCCTCTGAGGGAGAGAGAGAGGGAGAGACGCAGGGCTGTCAGGCCCTTTGGAGTGGTGTGTGTGTGAAAACGTCGGTTGGGATTCAAATATTTTTAGAATGCCCAATGTAAAGTCAATGGGGACTTTTTTGGCCGCTTTTTCGTCCGCTGTGCGAACATCGTACACCCGATCGCTTAGAAAAGTCATAGCACACCTCTCCTCAATAAGCCGGTTGATTTGACACTTCACTCAGGGGTCTGTGACAAACGGTGCGGGGCGAGTTTCGCGCCAAACTTTGTCCAGAATAATAATAATAAGAATAATAAGTATGAGCAATAACAATAGTGATGCTTTTAAAAAAGCACCACTAATAATAATAATAATAAGTATGCAAGAGAACACTAATGATGCCTTGCTTTCAGCAAGCACCATTAACTAGAATGTACATTTCCTGAAGAAAATGTGAAGTGGTGCTTGCAGTGGCAAAACTCTCCACTTGGTTGCTAGGGTGTTGTACATGATTGCATTCGAGCCAACAACCATGTCTGTACGATGTTGTGGAGCTGAAATATGGCTTCTATATGTTGCAATATGGTTGCTAGGTGGCTCTTAACGGTTGCTAGGGTGTGAATTCAGTTACCATGGTGATAGTTACAGACTGTTTCCCAACCAAAACAAAAGAGCCAACCCCAATCTCTATACGATGTTCTGATGCAGAGACATGGGTCTTGATAAACGGTTGTTAGGGTCCTCTGTTTGGTTGCTAAGGAGTGGCTTGGCAGCTGCCAATCATGAAACTCCAAAGGCTGCTTGTCAGTATGAATGATTTAAACCAAATCCCATGCCTCTGTGGCATTCAGAATGGAAGATATCCCTCTTTGGATTTTGGTTGCTAGGGTACTCTGTTTGGTTGCCATGGAGTTGCTTGGCAGCTGCCAATGATGAAACTGCAAAGGCTTCTTGTCACTATGAATGATATAAACCAACTCCCATGCCTCTGTGACATTCAGAATGGAAGATATCCCTCTTTGGATTTTGGTTGCTAGGGTTCTCTGTTTGGTTGCTATGGATTTGCTTGACAGCTGCCAATGATGAAACTGCAAAGGCTTCTTGTCACTATGAATGATATAAACCAACTCCCATGCCTCTGTGACTTTCAGAATGGAAGATATCCCTCTTTGTATTTTGGTTGCTAGGGTTCTCTGTTTGGTTGCTATGGATTTGCTTGACAGCTGCCAATGATGAAACTGCTAAGTCTGCTTGTCACTATGAATGATATAAACCAACTCCCATGCCTTTGTGACATTCAGAATGGAAGATATCCCTCTATGGTTTTGGTTGCTAGGGTTCTCTGTTTGGTTGCTATGGAGTTGATTGGCAGCTGCTAATGATGAAACTGCAAAGGCTTCTTGTCAGTATTAATGATATAAACCAACCCCCATCTCTATACGATGTTCTGATGCAGAGATATAGGTCTTGCAAAACAGTTGCTAGGGAACTCTGTTTGGTTACTAGGGAGTGGCTTGGCAGCTGCCAATCATGAAACCCCAAAGGCTTCTTGTCACTATGAATGATATAAACCAACCCCCATCTCTATACAATGTTCTTATACAGAGATAGAGGTATTGCTAAATAGTTGCTAGGGTACTCTGTTTGGTTGCTATGGAGTGGTTTGGCAGCTGCCAATGATGAAACTCCAAAGTCTGCTTGTCAGTATGTATGGTATAAACCAGCTTCCATGCCTCTGTGACATTCAGAATAGAAGATATCCCTCTTTGGAATTTGGTTGCTAGGGTACTCTGTTTGGTTGCTATGGAGTTACTTGACAGCTGCCAATGATGAAACTGCAAAGGCTTCTTGTCACTATGAATCATATAAACCAACTCCCATGCCTCTGTGACATTCAGAATGGAAGATATCCCTCTAGGATTTTGGTTGCTAAGGTGCTCGACAATGGTTGCTAGGGAGGGGCTAGGAAGAGTTGAGGTGATTCATGATTGGCTGTTTGCTGCCCCAAGTCAAACGAGACCACCCTCAAGTTTCTATGACAATTCAGTCCAGAGATATCCCATTGAACTCTTTCAATGGAAGTCTATGGGACTTGTTGCTAAGGTGCTCTAAATGGTTGCTAGGGCGTGGCTTGATAGCTTCACAATGATCCTGAGAGACTGATTGGTCGTCTGAGTAAAATGAGCCCACCCCCTTGTCTCTGATACTGTGATCCAGAGCTACGTTCATTACAAAATCCCTATGCAATTTACCATAGTAGGAAAAGCATGTGTGTTTCACGGGACAATCCTTCCCCATAATAAGTCAATGGGGCAAATTTGGGACGCTCCTGCCCCCCAGGGGTGCAACTTTTACCCCATTGTGAGGTATGTTCTTACAGAGCCTGTCAGCCTCTTCAAATGTGGCAAATCACACGTTTCTGCGAAATCCTCGCTCAGAGCTATGAGTGCTCAAAGTTCGTCGCAATGTTAAGTCAATGGAACTTTTTGGGCCGCTTTTTCGCCTCTGGGGTGAACACCGCACCCCCGATCACTTATAAAAGTCATAGCACACCTCTCCTCAATGAGCTGGTCGATTTGACACCTCATTCATAGGTCTGTGACAAACGGTGCGGGGCGAGTTACGCGCCAAACTTTTTCCAGAATAATAATAATAACTAGAATGTACATTTCCTGAAGAAAATGTGAAGTGGTGCTTGCAGTGGCAAAACTCTCCACTTGGTTGCTAGGGTGTTGTACATGATTGCATTCGAGCCAACAACCATGTCTGTACAATGTTGTGGAGCTGAAATATGGCTTCTATATGTTGCAATATGGTTGCTAGGTGGCTCTAAACGGTTGCTAGGGTGTGAAATCAGTTACCATGGTGATAGTTACAGACAGTTTCCCAACCAAAACAAAAGAGCCAACCCCCATCTCTATGTGATGTACTGATGCAGAGACATGGGTCATGATAAACGGTTGCTAGGGTCCTCTGTTTGGTTGCCAGGGAGTGACTTGGCAGGTGCCAATGATGAAACTCCAAAGGCTGATTGTCAGTATAAATGATTTAAACCAACTCCCATGCCTCTGTGACATTCAGAATGGAAGATATCCCTCTTTGGAATTTGGTTGCTAGGGTCCTCTGTTTGGTTGCAAGGGAGTGACTTGGCAGGTGCCAATCATAAAACTCCAAAGGCTGCTTGTCATTATGAATGATATAAACCAACTCCCATGCCTGTGTGACTTTCAGAATGGAAGATATCCCTCTTTGGATTTTGGTTACTAGGGTACTCTGTTTGGTTGCTATGGAGTTACTTGGCAGCTGCCAATGATGAAATTCCAAAGGTTTCTTGTCAGTATGAATGATATAAACCAACTCCCATGCCTCTGTGACATTCAGAATGGAAGAGATCCCTGTTTGGATTTTGGTTGCTAGGGTACTCTGTTTGGTTGTTATGGAGTTGCTTGGCAGCTGCCAATCATGAAACACCAAAGGCTTCTTGTCAGTATGAATGACATAAACCAACTCCCATGCCTCTGTGACATTCAGAATGGAAGATATCCCTCTTTGAATTTTGGTTGCTAGGGTAATCTGTTTGGTTGCTATGGAGTTGCTTGACAGCTGCCATTGATGAAACTGCAACGGCTTTTTGTTACTATGAAGGATATAAACCAACTCCCATGCCTCTGTGACATTCAGACTGGAAGATATCCCTCTTTGGATTTTGGTTGCTAGGGTACTATGATTGGTTGCTAGGGAGTGGCTTGGCAGCTGCCAATCATGAAACTCCAAAGGCTTCTTGTCAATATTGAATTATATAAACCTTCCCCCATCTCTATACGATGCTCTGATACAGAGATATAGGTCTTGCTAAATAGTTGCTAGGGTACTCTGTTTGGTTGCTATGGAGTGGCTTGGCAGCTGCTAATGATGAACTCCAAAGGCTGCTTTTCAGTATGAATGACATAAACAAACTCCCATGCCTCTGTGACATTCAGAATGGAAGATATCCCTCTTTGAATTTTGGTTGCTAGGGTAATCTGTTTGGTTGCTATGGAGTTGCTTGACAGCTGCCATTGATGAAACTGCAAAGGCTTTTTGTTACTATGAATGATATAAACCAACTTCCATGCCTCTGTGACATTCAGAATAGAAGATATCCCTCTAGGATTTTGGTTGCTAAGGTGCTCGACAATGGTTGCTAGGGAGGGGCTAGGAAGTGTTGAGGTGATTCATGATTGGCCATTTGATGCCCTGAGTGAAACGAGACCACCTTGGTGTTTCTATGATCTACTAGAGCGTTTCTAGACGTTGCTAGGGTGTTCAGGATGGTTGCTAAGGTATTTTTGGTAGTTGCTATTTTGTTACTAGGTGGTTGGTAGTTGTCAAAGATGGTTACTATGGAGTTTTTATAGAGTTATTAAAATCTTTAATAACGAGTGCCTTCAGTACGGCACTCGGCCTGCGGCCTCGTGCCTATTGCTGAATAGGCACAAGCATGGAGCAATATCGCAAGGCCACGAGTGTAATATTGCGCTAAAAAATACAAAAAAATGTACAAAAAATTTTTTTTTGGTTTAGGGTGGTTGCTAGGGAGCTCTTAGTGGTTGCTAGGGTGCTAAAACTGGTTGCTAGGGTGTGGCTATGAAGATTTAAGGAAATTACTTATTGGCTGCTTGATAATATAAATCCTCTGAGGGAGAGAGAGAGGGAGAGACGCAGGGCTGTCAGGCCCTTTGGAGTGGTGTGTGTGTGAAAACGTCGGTTGGGATTCAAATATTTTTAGAATGCCCAATGTAAAGTCAATGGGGACTTTTTTGGCCGCTTTTTCGTCCGCTGTGCGAACATCGTACACCCGATCGCTTAGAAAAGTCATAGCACACCTCTCCTCAATGAGGCGGTCGATTTGACACTTCACTCAGGGGTCTGTGACAAACGGTGCGGGGCGAGTTTCGCGCCAAACTTTGTCCAGAATAATAATAATAAGAATAATAAGTATGAGCAATAACAATAGTGATGCTTTTAAAAAAGCACCACTAATAATAATAAGAAGAAGAATAATAAGAATAATAAGAATAACTAGAATGTACATTTCCTGAAGAAAATGTGAAATGGTGCTTGCAGTGGCAAAACTCGCCACTCGGTTGCTAGGGTGTTGTACATGATTGCATACGAGCCAACAACCATGTCTGTACAATGTTGTGGAGCTGAAATATAGCTTCTATATGTTGCAATATGGTTTATATGTGGCTCTAAATGGTTGCTAGGGTGTTCTGGGTGGTTGCTAGGCAGTTGCTAGGCAGTTGCTATGGTATTCTGGGTGGTTGCTAGGGCGTTGCTAGGGTGTTCTGGGTGGTTGCTAGGCGGTTGCTAGGCAGTTGCTATGGTATTCTGGGTGGTTGCTAGGGTGTTGCTAGGGTGTTCTGGGTGGTTGCTAGGCAGTTGCTAGGTGGTTGCTAGGGTGTTCTGGGCGGTTGCTATGGTGTTGCTAAGCAGTTCTGGTTGGTTGCTAGGCGGTTGCTAGGGTATTCTTGGTGGTTGCTAGGGTGTTGCTAGGGTGTTCTTGGTGTTTGCTATGGTGTTGCTAGGCAGTTGCTATGGTATTCTGGGTGGATGCTAGGGCGTTGCTAGGCAGTTGCTAGGGTGTTCTGGGTGGTTGCTAGGCAGTTGCTAGCATGATGCTAGCATGTTTAGCATGTTGCTAGCATGTTTTTAGCAAGATGCTGTTGCCAGGTGGTTTTTAGGGTGTTCTGGGTGGTTGCTATGGTGTTGCTAGGCAGTTGCTAAGGTGTTCTGGGTGGTTGCTAGGCAGTTGCTAGTGTATTCTTGGTGGTTGCTAGGCAGTTGCTAGGGTATTCTTGGTGGTTGCTAGGGCGTTGCTAGGTGGTTGCTAGGGTGTTCTGGGTGGTTGCTATGGTGTTGCTAGGCATTTACTATGGTATTCTGGGTGGATGCTATGGTGTTGCTAGGCAGTTGCTAGAGTGTTCTGGGTGGTTGCTAGGCAGTTGCTAGGGTGTTCTGGGTGGTTGCGAGTGCCTTATGTACGGCACTCGGCCTGCGGCCTCGTGCCTATGGCCGAATAGGCACAAGTATGGAGCAATTTCGCAAGCCCACGAGTGTAATATTGCTATAATTTAAAAAAAAAAGCAGTTGCTAGGGTGTTCTGGGTGGTTGCGAGTGCCTTCAGTACGGCACTCGGCCTGCGGCCTCGTGCCTATGGCCGAATAGGGTGTTCTGGGTGGTTCAGTACGGCACTCGGCCTGCGGCCTCGTGACTATGGCCGAATAGGCACAAGCATGGAGCAATATCGCAAGGCCACGAGTGTAATATTGCGTTAAAAAATACAAAAAAAATTAAAAAACATTTTTTTTTGGTTTAGGGTGGTTGCTAGGGAGCTCTTAGTGGTTGCTAGGGTGCTGAAACTGGTTGCTAGGGTGTGGCTATGAAGATTTTAGGCCATTACTTATTGGCTGCTTGATAATATAAATCCTCTGAGGGAGAGAGAGAGGGAGAGACGCAGGGCTGTCAGGCCCTTTGGAGTCTGTGTGTGTGAAAACGGCAGTTGAGATTCAAATGTTTTTAGAACTCCCAATGTAAAGTCAATGGGGACTTTTTTGGCCGCTTTTTCGTCCGCTGTGCGAACATCGTACACCCGATCGCTTAGAAAAGTCATAGCACACCTCTCCTCAATGAGCCGGTCGATTTGATGCCTCATTCAGGGGTCTGAGACAAACGGTGCGGGGCGCATTACGCGCCGAAAAGTTGTCCAGAATAATAATAATAATAACTAGAATGTACATTTCCTGAAGAAAATGTGAAGTGGTGCTTGCAGTGGCAAAACTCTCCACTTGGTTGCTAGGGTGTTGTACATGATTGCATTCGAGCCAACAACCATGTCTGTACAATGTTGTGGAGCTGAAATATGGCTTCTATATGTTGCAATATGGTTGCTAGGTGGCTCTAAACGGTTGCTAGGGTGTGAAATCAGTTACCATGGTGATAGTTACAGACAGTTTCCCAACCAAAACAAAAGAGCCAACCCCCATCTCTATGTGATGTTCTGATGCAGAGACATGGGTCATGATAAACGGTTGCTAGGGTCCTCTGTTTGGTTGCCAGGGAGTGACTTGGCAGGTGCCAATGATGAAACTCCAAAGGCTGATTGTCAGTATAAATGATTTAAACCAACTCCCATGCCTCTGTGACATTCAGAATGGAAGATATCCCTCTTTGGAATTTGGTTGCTAGGGTCCTCTGTTTGGTTGCAAGGGAGTGACTTGGCAGGTGCCAATCATAAAACTCCAAAGGCTGCTTGTCATTATGAATGATATAAACCAACTCCCATGCCTGTGTGACTTTCAGAATGGAAGATATCCCTCTTTGGATTTTGGTTACTAGGGTACTCTGTTTGGTTGCTATGGAGTTACTTGGCAGCTGCCAATGATGAAATTCCAAAGGTTTCTTGTCAGTATGAATGATATAAACCAACTCCCATGCCTCTGTGACATTCAGAATGGAAGAGATCCCTGTTTGGATTTTGGTTGCTAGGGTACTCTGTTTGGTTGTTATGGAGTTGCTTGGCAGCTGCCAATCATGAAACACCAAAGGCTTCTTGTCAGTATGAATGACATAAACCAACTCCCATGCCTCTGTGACATTCAGAATGGAAGATATCCCTCTTTGAATTTTGGTTGCTAGGGTAATCTGTTTGGTTGCTATGGAGTTGCTTGACAGCTGCCATTGATGAAACTGCAACGGCTTTTTGTTACTATGAAGGATATAAACCAACTCCCATGCCTCTGTGACATTCAGACTGGAAGATATCCCTCTTTGGATTTTGGTTGCTAGGGTACTATGATTGGTTGCTAGGGAGTGGCTTGGCAGCTGCCAATCATGAAACTCCAAAGGCTTCTTGTCAATATTGAATTATATAAACTTTCCCCCATCTCTATACGATGCTCTGATACAGAGATATAGGTCTTGCTAAATAGTTGCTAGGGTACTCTGTTTGGTTGCTATGGAGTGGCTTGGCAGCTGCTAATGATGAACTCCAAAGGCTGCTTTTCAGTATGAATGACATAAACAAACTCCCATGCCTCTGTGACATTCAGAATGGAAGATATCCCTCTTTGAATTTTGGTTGCTAGGGTAATCTGTTTGGTTGCTATGGAGTTGCTTGACAGCTGCCATTGATGAAACTGCAAAGGCTTTTTGTTACTATGAATGATATAAACCAACTTCCATGCCTCTGTGACATTCAGAATAGAAGATATCCCTCTAGGATTTTGGTTGCTAAGGTGCTCGACAATGGTTGCTAGGGAGGGGCTAGGAAGTGTTGAGGTGATTCATGATTGGCCATTTGATGCCCTGAGTGAAACGAGACCACCTTGGTGTTTCTATGATCTACTAGAGCGTTTCTAGACGTTGCTAGGGTGTTCAGGATGGTTGCTAAGGTATTTTTGGTAGTTGCTATTTTGTTACTAGGTGGTTGGTAGTTGTCAAAGATGGTTACTATGGAGTTTTTATAGAGTTATTAAAATCTTTAATAACGAGTGCCTTCAGTACGGCACTCGGCCTGCGGCCTCGTGCCTATTGCTGAATAGGCACAAGCATGGAGCAATATCGCAAGGCCACGAGTGTAATATTGCGCTAAAAAATACAAAAAAATGTACAAAAAATTTTTTTTTGGTTTAGGGTGGTTGCTAGGGAGCTCTTAGTGGTTGCTAGGGTGCTAAAACTGGTTGCTAGGGTGTGGCTATGAAGATTTAAGGAAATTACTTATTGGCTGCTTGATAATATAAATCCTCTGAGGGAGAGAGAGAGGGAGAGACGCAGGGCTGTCAGGCCCTTTGGAGTGGTGTGTGTGTGAAAACGTCGGTTGGGATTCAAATATTTTTAGAATGCCCAATGTAAAGTCAATGGGGACTTTTTTGGCCGCTTTTTCGTCCGCTGTGCGAACATCGTACACCCGATCGCTTAGAAAAGTCATAGCACACCTCTCCTCAATGAGGCGGTCGATTTGACACTTCACTCAGGGGTCTGTGACAAACGGTGCGGGGCGAGTTTCGCGCCAAACTTTGTCCAGAATAATAATAATAAGAATAATAAGTATGAGCAATAACAATAGTGATGCTTTTAAAAAAGCACCACTAATAATAACTAGAATGTACATTTCCTGAAGAAAATGTGAAGTGGTGCTTGCAGTGGCAAAATTCGGCACTCGGTTGCTAGGGTGTTGTACATGATCGCATACGAGCCAACAACCATGTCTGTACGCTGTTGTGGAGCTGAAATATGGCTTCTTTATGTTGCAATATGGTTGCTAGGTGGCTGTAAACGGTTGCTAGGGTGTGAATACAAAGTTACCATGGTGAAATTTACAGACTGTTTCCCAACCAAAACAAAAGAGCCAACCCCCATCTCTATATGATGTTCTGATGCAGAGACATGGGTCTTGATAAACGGTTGCTAGGGTCCTCTGTTTGGTTGCTAGGGAGTGACTTGGCAGATACCAATGATGAAACTGCAAAGGCTTCTTGTCACTCTGAATGATATAAACCAACTCCCATGCCTCTATGACATTCAGAATGGAAGATATCCCTCCTTGGATTTTGGTTGCTAGGGTACTCTGTTTGGTTGCTAGAGAGTGGCTTGGCAGCTGCCAATGATGAAATTCCAAAGGCTTCTTGTCAGTATGAATGATATAAACCAACTCCCATGCCTGTGTGACATTCAGAAAGGAAGATATTCCTCTTTGGAATTTGGTTGCTAGGGTACTCTGTTTGGTCGATATGGAGTTGCTTGGCAGCTGCCAATCATGAAACACCAAAGGCTTCTTGTCAATATGAATGATATAAACCAACTCCCATGCCTCTGTGACAGTCAGAATGGAAGATATCCCTCTCTGGAGTTTGGTTGCTAGGGTCCTCTGTTTGGTTGCTATGGAGTGGCTTGGCAGCTGTTAATGATGAAACTGCATAAGCTTCTTGTCAGTATGAATGAAAATAAACCAACTCCCATCTCTATACGATGTTCTGATGCAGAGATATAGGTCTTGCTAAACGGTTGCTAGGGTACTCTGTTTGGTTGCTAGGGAGTGGCTTGGCAGCTGCCAATGATGAAATTAAAAAGGCTTCTTGTCACTATGAATGATAAAAAACCAACTCCCATGCATCTGTGACATACAGAATGGAAGATATCCCTCTTTGGATTTTTGTTGCTAGGGTACTCTGTTTGGTTGCTAGGGAGTAGCTTGGCAGCTGCCAACCATAAAACTCCAGAGGCTGCTTGTCAGTATGAATGATATAAACCAACTCCCAGCTCTATACGATGTTCTGATACAGAGAAATTCTTTTTGCTAAACGGTTGCTAGGGAGTGGCTTGGCAGCTGCCAGTGATGAAACTGCAAAGGCTTCTGGTCACTATGAATGATATAAACCAACTCCCATTTCTTTGTGACATTCAAAATGGAAGATAACCCTCTTTGGATTTTGGTTGCTAGGGTACTCTGTTTGGTTGCTATGGAGTGGCTTGGCAGCTGCCAATAATGAAACTCCAAAGGCTGGTTGTCAGTATGAATGAAACAAACCAACTCCCATGCCTCTGTGACATTCAGAATGGAAGATATCCCTCTTTGCATTTTGGTTGCTAGGGTACTCTGTTTGGTTGCTATGGAGTTGTTTGGCAGCTGCTAATGATGAAACTGTAAAGGCTTATTGTCAGTATGAATGATATAAACCAACTCCCATCTCTATACGATGTTCTGATGCGGAGATATAGGTCTTGCAAAACGGTTGCTAGGGTACTCAAGTTTGGTTGCTATGGAGTGGCTTGGCAGCTGCCAATGATGAAACTGAAAAGGCTTTGTGTCACTATGAATGATATAACCAACTCCCATTTCTCTGTGACATTCAGAATGGCAGATATTCCTCTTTGGATTTTGGTTGCTAGGGTACTCTGTTTGGTTGCTATGGAGTGGCTTGGCAGCTGCCAATGACGAAACTGCAAAGGCTTCTTGTCACTATGAATGATATAAACCAACTCCCATTTCTCTGTGACATTCAGAATGGAAGATATCCCTCTTTGAATTTTGGTTGCTAGGGTACTCTGTTTGGTTGCTAGGGAGTGGCTTGGCAGCTGCCAATGATGAAACTCCAAAGGCTTCTTGTCACTATGAATGATATAAACCAACTCCCATGCCTCTGTGACATTCAGAATGGAAGATATCCCTCTCGGATTTTGGTTGCTAAGGTGCTCGACAATGGTTGCTAGGGAGGGGCTAGGAAGAGTTGAGGTGATTCATGATTGGCTGTTTGCTGCCCCAAGTCAAACGAGACCACCCTCTAGTTTCTATGACAATTCAGTCCGGAGATATCCCTTTGAACTCTTTCAATGGAAGTCTATGGGACTTGTTGCTAAGGTGCTCTAAATGGTTGCTAGGGCGTGGCTTGATAGCTTCAAAATGATCCTGAGAGACTGATTGGTCGTCTGAGTAAAATGAGCCCACCCCCTTGTCTCTATGATACTGTGATCCAGAGCTACGTTCATTACAAAATCCCTATGCAATTTACCATAGTAGGAAAAGCATGTGTGTTTCACGGGACATTCCTTCCCCATAGTAAGTCAATGGGGCAACTTTGGGACGCTCCTGCCCCCCAGGGGTGCAACTTTTACCCCATTGTGAGGTATGTTCTTACAGAGCCTGTCAGCCTCTTCAAATGTGGCAAATCACACGTTTCTGCGAAATCCTCGCTCAGAGCTATGAGTGCTCAAAGTTCGTCGCAATGTTAAGTCAATGGAACTTTTTGGGCCGCTTTTTCGCCCCTGGGGTGAACACCGCACCCCCGATCGCTTATAAAAGTCATAGCACACCTCT
Source organism: Scardinius erythrophthalmus (assembly GCF_964197995.2). NCBI lineage: Eukaryota > Metazoa > Chordata > Actinopteri > Cypriniformes > Leuciscidae > Scardinius > Scardinius erythrophthalmus. The sequence continues at coordinate 51,387,010 of NC_138224.1, forward strand.
CCTCAATGAGCCGGTCGATTTGACACCTCATTCATGGGTCTGTGACAAACGGTGTGGGGCGAGTTACGCGCCAAACTTTGTCCAGAATAATAATAATAATAATAATAATAACTAGAATGTACATTTCCTGAAGAAAATGTGAAGTGGTGCTTGCAGTGGCAAAACTCTCCACTTGGTTGCTAGGGTGTTGTACATGATTGCATTCGAGCCAACAACCATGTCTGTACAATGTTGTGGAGCTGAAATATGGCTTCTATATGTTGCAATATGGTTGCTAGGTGGCTCTAAACGGTTGCTAGGGTGTGAAATCAGTTACCATGGTGATAGTTACAGACAGTTTCCCAACCAAAACAAAAGAGCCAACCCCCATCTCTATGTGATGTTCTGATGCAGAGACATGGGTCATGATAAACGGTTGCTAGGGTCCTCTGTTTGGTTGCCAGGGAGTGACTTGGCAGGTGCCAATGATGAAACTCCAAAGGCTGATTGTCAGTATAAATGATTTAAACCAACTCCCATGCCTCTGTGACATTCAGAATGGAAGATATCCCTCTTTGGAATTTGGTTGCTAGGGTCCTCTGTTTGGTTGCAAGGGAGTGACTTGGCAGGTGCCAATCATAAAACTCCAAAGGCTGCTTGTCATTATGAATGATATAAACCAACTCCCATGCCTGTGTGACTTTCAGAATGGAAGATATCCCTCTTTGGATTTTGGTTACTAGGGTACTCTGTTTGGTTGCTATGGAGTTACTTGGCAGCTGCCAATGATGAAATTCCAAAGGTTTCTTGTCAGTATGAATGATATAAACCAACTCCCATGCCTCTGTGACATTCAGAATGGAAGAGATCCCTGTTTGGATTTTGGTTGCTAGGGTACTCTGTTTGGTTGTTATGGAGTTGCTTGGCAGCTGCCAATCATGAAACACCAAAGGCTTCTTGTCAGTATGAATGACATAAACCAACTCCCATGCCTCTGTGACATTCAGAATGGAAGATATCCCTCTTTGAATTTTGGTTGCTAGGGTAATCTGTTTGGTTGCTATGGAGTTGCTTGACAGCTGCCATTGATGAAACTGCAACGGCTTTTTGTTACTATGAAGGATATAAACCAACTCCCATGCCTCTGTGACATTCAGACTGGAAGATATCCCTCTTTGGATTTTGGTTGCTAGGGTACTATGATTGGTTGCTAGGGAGTGGCTTGGCAGCTGCCAATCATGAAACTCCAAAGGCTTCTTGTCAATATTGAATTATATAAACCTTCCCCCATCTCTATACGATGCTCTGATACAGAGATATAGGTCTTGCTAAATAGTTGCTAGGGTACTCTGTTTGGTTGCTATGGAGTGGCTTGGCAGCTGCTAATGATGAACTCCAAAGGCTGCTTTTCAGTATGAATGACATAAACAAACTCCCATGCCTCTGTGACATTCAGAATGGAAGATATCCCTCTTTGAATTTTGGTTGCTAGGGTAATCTGTTTGGTTGCTATGGAGTTGCTTGACAGCTGCCATTGATGAAACTGCAAAGGCTTTTTGTTACTATGAATGATATAAACCAACTTCCATGCCTCTGTGACATTCAGAATAGAAGATATCCCTCTAGGATTTTGGTTGCTAAGGTGCTCGACAATGGTTGCTAGGGAGGGGCTAGGAAGTGTTGAGGTGATTCATGATTGGCCATTTGATGCCCTGAGTGAAACGAGACCACCTTGGTGTTTCTATGATCTACTAGAGCGTTTCTAGACGTTGCTAGGGTGTTCAGGATGGTTGCTAAGGTATTTTTGGTAGTTGCTATTTTGTTACTAGGTGGTTGGTAGTTGTCAAAGATGGTTACTATGGAGTTTTTATAGAGTTATTAAAATCTTTAATAACGAGTGCCTTCAGTACGGCACTCGGCCTGCGGCCTCGTGCCTATTGCTGAATAGGCACAAGCATGGAGCAATATCGCAAGGCCACGAGTGTAATATTGCGCTAAAAAATACAAAAAAATGTACAAAAAAATTTTTTTTGGTTTAGGGTGGTTGCTAGGGAGCTCTTAGTGGTTGCTAGGGTGCTAAAACTGGTTGCTAGGGTGTGGCTATGAAGATTTAAGGAAATTACTTATTGGCTGCTTGATAATATAAATCCTCTGAGGGAGAGAGAGAGGGAGAGACGCAGGGCTGTCAGGCCCTTTGGAGTGGTGTGTGTGTGAAAACGTCGGTTGGGATTCAAATATTTTTAGAATGCCCAATGTAAAGTCAATGGGGACTTTTTTGGCCGCTTTTTCGTCCGCTGTGCGAACATCGTACACCCGATCGCTTAGAAAAGTCATAGCACACCTCTCCTCAATGAGGCGGTCGATTTGACACTTCACTCAGGGGTCTGTGACAAACGGTGCGGGGCGAGTTTCGCGCCAAACTTTGTCCAGAATAATAATAATAAGAACTAGAATGTACATTTCCTGAAGAAAATGTGAAGTGGTGCTTGCAGTGGCAAAACTCTCCACTTGGTTGCTAGGGTGTTGTACATGATTGCATTCGAGCCAACAACCATGTCTGTACAATGTTGTGGAGCTGAAATATGGCTTCTATATGTTGCAATATGGTTGCTAGGTGGCTCTAAACGGTTGCTAGGGTGTGAAATCAGTTACCATGGTGATAGTTACAGACAGTTTCCCAACCAAAACAAAAGAGCCAACCCCCATCTCTATGTGATGTTCTGATGCAGAGACATGGGTCATGATAAACGGTTGCTAGGGTCCTCTGTTTGGTTGCCAGGGAGTGACTTGGCAGGTGCCAATGATGAAACTCCAAAGGCTGATTGTCAGTATAAATGATTTAAACCAACTCCCATGCCTCTGTGACATTCAGAATGGAAGATATCCCTCTTTGGAATTTGGTTGCTAGGGTCCTCTGTTTGGTTGCAAGGGAGTGACTTGGCAGGTGCCAATCATAAAACTCCAAAGGCTGCTTGTCATAATGAATGATATAAACCAACTCCCATGCCTGTGTGACTTTCAGAATGGAAGATATCCCTCTTTGGATTTTGGTTACTAGGGTACTCTGTTTGGTTGCTATGGAGTTACTTGGCAGCTGCCAATGATGAAATTCCAAAGGTTTCTTGTCAGTATGAATGATATAAACCAACTCCCATGCCTCTGTGACATTCAGAATGGAAGAGATCCCTGTTTGGATTTTGGTTGCTAGGGTACTCTGTTTGGTTGTTATGGAGTTGCTTGGCAGCTGCCAATCATGAAACACCAAAGGCTTCTTGTCAGTATGAATGACATAAACCAACTCCCATGCCTCTGTGACATTCAGAATGGAAGATATCCCTCTTTGAATTTTGGTTGCTAGGGTAATCTGTTTGGTTGCTATGGAGTTGCTTGACAGCTGCCATTGATGAAACTGCAACGGCTTTTTGTTACTATGAAGGATATAAACCAACTCCCATGCCTCTGTGACATTCAGACTGGAAGATATCCCTCTTTGGATTTTGGTTGCTAGGGTACTATGATTGGTTGCTAGGGAGTGGCTTGGCAGCTGCCAATCATGAAACTCCAAAGGCTTCTTGTCAATATTGAATTATATAAACCTTCCCCCATCTCTATACGATGCTCTGATACAGAGATATAGGCCTTGCTAAATAGTTGCTAGGGTACTCTGTTTGGTTGCTATGGAGTGGCTTGGCAGCTGCTAATGATGAACTCCAAAGGCTGCTTTTCAGTATGAATGACATAAACAAACTCCCATGCCTCTGTGACATTCAGAATGGAAGATATCCCTCTTTGAATTTTGGTTGCTAGGGTAATCTGTTTGGTTGCTATGGAGTTGCTTGACAGCTGCCATTGATGAAACTGCAAAGGCTTTTTGTTACTATGAATGATATAAACCAACTTCCATGCCTCTGTGACATTCAGAATAGAAGATATCCCTCTAGGATTTTGGTTGCTAAGGTGCTCGACAATGGTTGCTAGGGAGGGGCTAGGAAGTGTTGAGGTGATTCATGATTGGCCATTTGATGCCCTGAGTGAAACGAGACCACCTTGGTGTTTCTATGATCTACTAGAGCGTTTCTAGACGTTGCTAGGGTGTTCAGGATGGTTGCTAAGGTATTTTTGGTAGTTGCTATTTTGTTACTAGGTGGTTGGTAGTTGTCAAAGATGGTTACTATGGAGTTTTTATAGAGTTATTAAAATCTTTAATAACGAGTGCCTTCAGTACGGCACTCGGCCTGCGGCCTCGTGCCTATGGCTGAATAGGCACAAGCATGGAGCAATATCGCAAGGCCACGAGTGTAATATTGCGTTAAAAAATACAAAAAAATGTAAAAAAAAATTTTTTTTGGTTTAGGGTGGTTGCTAGGGAGCTCTTAGTGGTTGCTAGGGTGCTAAAACTGGTTGCTAGGGTGTGGCTATGAAGATTTTAGGCCATTACTTATTGGCTGCTTGATAATATAAATCCTCTGAGGGAGAGAGAGAGGGAGAGACGCAGGGCTGTCAGGCCCTTTGGAGTGGTGTGTGTGTGAAAACGTCGGTTGGGATTCAAATATTTTTAGAATGCCCAATGTAAAGTCAATGGGGACTTTTTTGGCCGCTTTTTCGTCCGCTGTGCGAACATCGTACACCCGATCGCTTAGAAAAGTCATAGCACACCTCTCCTCAATGAGCCGGTCGATTTGACACTTTACTCAGGGGTCTGTGACAAACGGTGCGGGGCGCATTACGCGCCAAACTTTGTCCAGAATAATAATAATAATAACTAGAATGTACATTTCCTGAAGAAAATGTGAAGTGGTGCTTGCAGTGGCAAAACTCTCCACTTGGTTGCTAGGGTGTTGTACATGATTGCATTCGAGCCAACAACCATGTCTGTACAATGTTGTGGAGCTGAAATATGGCTTCTATATGTTGCAATATGGTTGCTAGGTGGCTCTAAACGGTTGCTAGGGTGTGAAATCAGTTACCATGGTGATAGTTACAGACAGTTTCCCAACCAAAACAAAAGAGCCAACCCCCATCTCTATGTGATGTTCTGATGCAGAGACATGGGTCATGATAAACGGTTGCTAGGGTCCTCTGTTTGGTTGCCAGGGAGTGACTTGGCAGGTGCCAATGATGAAACTCCAAAGGCTGATTGTCAGTATAAATGATTTAAACCAACTCCCATGCCTCTGTGACATTCAGAATGGAAGATATCCCTCTTTGGAATTTGGTTGCTAGGGTCCTCTGTTTGGTTGCAAGGGAGTGACTTGGCAGGTGCCAATCATAAAACTCCAAAGGCTGCTTGTCATAATGAATGATATAAACCAACTCCCATGCCTGTGTGACTTTCAGAATGGAAGATATCCCTCTTTGGATTTTGGTTACTAGGGTACTCTGTTTGGTTGCTATGGAGTTACTTGGCAGCTGCCAATGATGAAATTCCAAAGGTTTCTTGTCAGTATGAATGATATAAACCAACTCCCATGCCTCTGTGACATTCAGAATGGAAGAGATCCCTGTTTGGATTTTGGTTGCTAGGGTACTCTGTTTGGTTGTTATGGAGTTGCTTGGCAGCTGCCAATCATGAAACACCAAAGGCTTCTTGTCAGTATGAATGACATAAACCAACTCCCATGCCTCTGTGACATTCAGAATGGAAGATATCCCTCTTTGAATTTTGGTTGCTAGGGTAATCTGTTTGGTTGCTATGGAGTTGCTTGACAGCTGCCATTGATGAAACTGCAACGGCTTTTTGTTACTATGAAGGATATAAACCAACTCCCATGCCTCTGTGACATTCAGACTGGAAGATATCCCTCTTTGGATTTTGGTTGCTAGGGTACTATGATTGGTTGCTAGGGAGTGGCTTGGCAGCTGCCAATCATGAAACTCCAAAGGCTTCTTGTCAATATTGAATTATATAAACCTTCCCCCATCTCTATACGATGCTCTGATACAGAGATATAGGCCTTGCTAAATAGTTGCTAGGGTACTCTGTTTGGTTGCTATGGAGTGGCTTGGCAGCTGCTAATGATGAACTCCAAAGGCTGCTTTTCAGTATGAATGACATAAACAAACTCCCATGCCTCTGTGACATTCAGAATGGAAGATATCCCTCTTTGAATTTTGGTTGCTAGGGTAATCTGTTTGGTTGCTATGGAGTTGCTTGACAGCTGCCATTGATGAAACTGCAAAGGCTTTTTGTTACTATGAATGATATAAACCAACTTCCATGCCTCTGTGACATTCAGAATAGAAGATATCCCTCTAGGATTTTGGTTGCTAAGGTGCTCGACAATGGTTGCTAGGGAGGGGCTAGGAAGTGTTGAGGTGATTCATGATTGGCCATTTGATGCCCTGAGTGAAACGAGACCACCTTGGTGTTTCTATGATCTACTAGAGCGTTTCTAGACGTTGCTAGGGTGTTCAGGATGGTTGCTAAGGTATTTTTGGTAGTTGCTATTTTGTTACTAGGTGGTTGGTAGTTGTCAAAGATGGTTACTATGGAGTTTTTATAGAGTTATTAAAATCTTTAATAACGAGTGCCTTCAGTACGGCACTCGGCCTGCGGCCTCGTGCCTATGGCTGAATAGGCACAAGCATGGAGCAATATCGCAAGGCCACGAGTGTAATATTGCGTTAAAAAATACAAAAAAAATGTAAAAAAAAATTTTTTTTGGTTTAGGGTGGTTGCTAGGGAGCTCTTAGTGGTTGCTAGGGTGCTAAAACTGGTTGCTAGGGTGTGGCTATGAAGATTTTAGGCCATTACTTATTGGCTGCTTGATAATATAAATCCTCTGAGGGAGAGAGAGAGGGAGAGACGCAGGGCTGTCAGGCCCTTTGGAGTGGTGTGTGTGTGAAAACGTCGGTTGGGATTCAAATATTTTTAGAATGCCCAATGTAAAGTCAATGGGGACTTTTTTGGCCGCTTTTTCGTCCGCTGTGCGAACATCGTACACCCGATCGCTTAGAAAAGTCATAGCACACCTCTCCTCAATGAGCCGGTCGATTTGACACTTTACTCAGGGGTCTGTGACAAACGGTGCGGGGCGCATTACGCGCCAAACTTTGTCCAGAATAATAATAATAATAATAATAATAATAATAATAATAATAATAAGAATAATAAGTATGAGCAATAACAATAGTGATGCCTTGCTTTCAGCAAGCACCACTAATAATAATAATAATAATAATAAGAATAATAAGTATGAGCAATAACAATAGTGATGCCTTGCTTTCAGCAAGCACCACTAACTAGAATGTACATTTCCTGAAGAAAATGTGAAGTGGTGCTTGCAGTGGCAAAACTCTCCACTCGGTTGCTAGGGTGTTGTACATGATTGCATTCGAGCCAACAACCATGTCTGTACAATGTTGTGGAGCTGAAATATGGCTTCTATATGTTGCAATATGGTTGCTAGGTGGCTCTAAACGGTTGCTAGGGTGTGAATTCAGTTACCATGGTGATAGTTACAGACTGTTTCCCAACCAAAACAAAAGAGCCAACCCCCATCTCTATGTGATGTTCTGATGCAGAGACATGGGTCATGATAAACAGTTGCTAGGGTCCTCTGTTTGGTTGCCAGGGAGTGACTTGGCAGGTGCCAATGATGAAACTCCAAAGGCTGATTGTCAGTATAAATGATTTAAACCAACTCCCATGCCTCTGTGACATTCAGAATGGAAGATATCCCTCTTTGGAATTTGGTTGCTAGGGTCCTCTGTTTGGTTGCAAGGGAGTGACTTGGCAGGTGCCAATCATAAAACTCCAAAGGCTGCTTGTCATTATGAATGATATAAACCAACTCCCATGCCTGTGTGACTTTCAGAATGGAAGATATCCCTCTTTGGATTTTGGTTACTAGGGTACTCTGTTTAGTTGCTATGGAGTAACTTGGCAGCTGCCAATGATGAAATTCCAAAGGTTTCTTGTCAGTATGAATGATATAAACCAACTCCCATGCCTCTGTGACATTCAGAATGGAAGAGATCCCTCTTTGGATTTTGGTTGCTAGGGTACTCTGTTTGGTTGTTATGGAGTTGCTTGGCAGCTGCCAATCATGAAACACCAAAGGCTTCTTGTCAGTATGAATGACATAAACCAACTCCCATGCCTCTGTGACATTCAGAATGGAAGATATCCCTCTTTGAATTTTGGTTGCTAGGGTAATCTGTTTGGTTGCTATGGAGTTGCTTGACAGCTGCCATTGATGAAACTGCAACGGCTTTTTGTTACTATGAATGATATAAACCAACTCCCATGCCTCTGTGACATTCAGAATGGAAGATATCCCTCTTTGAATTTTGGTTGCTAGGGTAATCTGTTTGGTTGCTATGGAGTTGCTTGACAGCTGCCATTGATGAAACTGCAAAGGCTTTTTGTTACTATGAATGATATAAACCAACTTCCATGCCTCTGTGATATTCAGAATAGAAGATATCCCTCTAGGATTTTGGTTGCTAAGGTGCTCGACAATGGTTGCTAGGGAGGGGCTAGGAAGTGTTGAGGTGATTCATGATTGGCCATTTGATGCCCTGAGTGAAACGAGACCACCTTGGTGTTTCTATGATCTACTAGAGCGTTTCTAGACGTTGCTAGGGTGTTCAGGATGGTTGCTAAGGTATTTTTGGTAGTTGCTATTTTGTTACTAGGTGGTTGGTAGTTGTCAAAGATGGTTACTATGGAGTTTTTATAGAGTTATTAAAATCTTTAATAACGAGTGCCTTCAGTACGGCACTCGGCCTGCGGCCTCGTGCCTATGGCTGAATAGGCACAAGCATGGAGCAATATCGCAAGGCCACGAGTGTAATATTGCGTTAAAAAATAAAAAAAAATGTAAAAAAAATTTTTTTTTGGTTTAGGGTGGTTGCTAGGGAGCTCTTAGTGGTTGCTAGGGTGCTAAAACTGGTTGCTAGGGTGTGGCTATGAAGATTTTAGGCCATTACTTATTGGCTGCTTGATAATATAATCCTCTGAGGGAGAGAGAGAGAGGGAGAGACGCAGGGGTGTCAGGCCCTTTGGAGTCTGTGTGTGTGAAAACGTCGGTTGGGATTCAAATATTTTTAGAATGCCCAATGTAAAGTCAATGGGGACTTTTTTGGCCGCTTTTTCGTCCGCTGTGCGAACATCGTACAACCGATCGCTTAGAAAAGTCATAGCACACCTCTCCTCAATGAGCCGGTCGATTTGAAATTTCACTCAGGGGTCTGTGACAAACGGTGCGGGGCGAGTTTCGCGCCAAACTTTGTCCAGAATAATAATAATAATAATAATAATAATAAGAATAACTAGAATGTACATTTCCTGAAGAAAATGTGAAATGGTGCTTGCAGTGGCAAAACTCGCCACTCGGTTGATAGAATGTGGTACATGATTGCATACGAGCCAACAAACATGTCTGTACGATGTTCTGGTGCTGAGATAAGGCTTATTCGTGTTGTTCAGGTGGTTGCTAGGGTGTTGCTAGGGTATTCTGGGGGGTTGCTATGGTGTTGCTAGGCGGTTGCTAGGGTATTATGGGTGGTTGCTAGGGTATTATTGGTGGTTGCTAGGGCGTTGCTAGGCAGTTGCTAGGGTATTCTGGGTGGTTGCTAGGGTATTATTGGTGGTTGCTATGGTGTTGCTAGGCGGTTGCTAGGGTATTCTGGGTGGTTGCTAGGGTATTATTGGTGGTTGCTAGGGCGTTGCTAGGCAGTTGCTAGGGTATTCTGGGGGGTTGCTATGGTGTTGCTAGGCGGTTGCTAGGGTATTCTGGGTGGTTGCTAGGGTATTATTGGTGGTTGCTAGGGCGTTGCTAGGCAGTTGCTAGGGTTTTCTGGGTGGTTGCTATGGCGTTGCTAGGCAGTTTATAGGGTGTTCTGGGTGGTTGCTAGGGCGTTACTAGGGTATTCTGGTGGGTTGCTATGGCGTTGCTAGGCGGTTGCTAGGGTATTCTGGGTGGTTGCTAGGGCGTTGCTAGGGTATTCTGGGTGGTTGCTAGGGCGTTTCTAGGCAGTTGCTAGGGTATTCTGGGGGGTTGCTATGGTGTTGCTAGGCGGTTGCTAGGGTATTCTGGGTAGTTGCTAGGGTGTTCTGGGTGGTTGCTATGGCGTTGCTAGGCAGTTGCTAGGGTGTTCTGGGTGGTTGCTATGGTGTTGCTAGGCGGTTGCTAGGGTGTTGCTAGGCAGTTGCTAGGGTATTCTGGGTGTTTGCTATGGTGTTGCTAGGCGGTTGCTAGGGTATTCTGGGTGGTTGCTAGGCGGTTGCTAGGGTATTCTTGGTGGTTGCTAGGGCGTTGCTAGGCAGTTGCTAGGGTATTCTGGGTGGTTGCTAGGGCGTTGCTAGGCAGTTGCTAGGGTGTTCTGGGTGGTTGCTATGGTGTTGCTAGATGGTTAGTAGGGTATTTTAGGTGGTTGCTAGGGAGTTGCTATGCAGTTGCTAGGGTGTTCAGGGTGGTTGCTAAGGTATTATGGGTGGTTACTATGGTGTTACTAAGTGGTTGGTAGTTGTCACAGATGATTACTATTGGAGTTCTTAGCATTTTCTTGGCATGATTAGCACTTACCTAATTGCTATTAGCATGTAGCTATTCACAGCTAGCATGTGTAGCATGTTGGAATTCCTCTTTGCTAGCATGAGTCAAAAGAGCCAAGCCCCATCTCTATACGATGTTCTGATGCAGAGAAATAGGTCTTGCAAAATGGTTGCTAAGGTACTTTGTTTGGTTGCTAGGGAGTGGCTTGGCAGCTGCCAATCATGAAACTCTAAAGGCTGCTTGTCAGTATGAATGATATAAACCAACTTCCATTCCTCTGTGACATTCAGAATGAAAGATATCCCTCTATGGATTTTGGTTGCTAAGGTGCTTGACAATGGTTGCTAGGACGGGGCTAGCAAGTGTTGTGGTGTCTCATGAATGGCTGTTTGCTGCCCTGAGTCAAACTTGTCTTAACCCCATCTCTTTATGATGTTCTGATGCAGAGATAAAGGTCTTGTAAAATGGTTGCTAGGGTACTCTGTTTGGTTGCTATGGAGTTGCTTGGCAGCTGCCAATGATGAAACTGCAAAGGCTGCTTGTCACTATGAATGATATAAACCAACTCCCATGCCTCTGTGACATTCAGAATGGAAGATATCCCTCTTTGGATTTTGGTTGCTAAGGTGCTCAACAATGGTTGCTAGGGAGGGGCTAGGAAGTGTTGAGGTGATTCATGATTGGCTGTTTGCTGCCCCGAGTCAACTGAGACCACCCCCATGTTTCTATGACAATTCAGTCCAGAGATATCCCTTTGATCTCTTTCAATGTAAGTCTATGGGACTTGTTGCTAAGGGGCTCTAAATGGTTGCTAGGGCGTGGCTTGATAGCTTCACAATGATCCTTAGAGACTGACTGGCCGTCTGAGTAAAATGAGCCCGCCCCCTTGTCTCTCTGACACTGTGATCCAGAGCTACGTTCAATACAAAATCCCTATGCAATTTACCATAGTAGGAAAAGCATGTGTGTTTCACGGGACATTCCTTCCCCATAGTAAGTCAATGGGGCAACTTTGGGACGCTCCTGCCCCCCAGGGGTGCAACTTTTACCCCATTGTGAGGTATGTTCTTACAGAGCCTGTCAGCCTCTTCAAATGTGGCAAATCACACGTTTCTGCGAAATCCTCGCTCAGAGCTACGTGTGGTCAAAGTTCGTCGCAATGTTAAGTCAATGGGACTTTTTTGGCCGCTTTTTCGCCCCTGGGGCGAACACCGCACCCCCGATCACTTATAAAAGTCATAGCACACCTCTCCTTAATGAGCCGGTCGATTTGACACCTCACTCAGGGGTCTGAGACAAACGGTGCGGGGCGAGTTTCGCGCCAAACTTTGTCCAGAATAATAATAAGAAGAATAATAAGTATGCAAGAGAACACTAATGATGCCTTGCTTTCAGCAAGCACCATTAATAATAAGTATGCAAGAGAACACTAATGATGCCTTGCTTTCAGCAAGCACCATTAACTAGAATGTACATTTCCTGAAGAAAATGTGAAATGGTGCTTGCAGTGGCAAAACTCGCCACTCGGTTGATAGAATGTGGTACATGATTGCATACGAGCCAACAAACATGTCTGTACGATGTTCTGGTGCTGAGATAAGGCTTATTCGTGTTGTTCAGGTGGTTGCTAGGGTGTTGCTAGGGTATTCTGGGGGGTTGCTATGGTGTTGCTAGGCGGTTGCTAGGGTATTATGGGTGGTTGCTAGGGTATTATTGGTGGTTGCTAGGGCGTTGCTAGGCAGTTGCTAGGGTATTCTGGGTGGTTGCTAGGGTATTATTGGTGGTTGCTATGGTGTTGCTAGGCGGTTGCTAGGGTATTCTGGGTGGTTGCTAGGGTATTATTGGTGGTTGCTAGGGCGTTGCTAGGCAGTTGCTAGGGTATTCTGGGGGGTTGCTATGGTGTTGCTAGGCGGTTGCTAGGGTATTCTGGGTGGTTGCTAGGGTATTATTGGTGGTTGCTAGGGCGTTGCTAGGCAGTTGCTAGGGTTTTCTGGGTGGTTGCTATGGCGTTGCTAGGCAGTTTATAGGGTGTTCTGGGTGGTTGCTAGGGCGTTACTAGGGTATTCTGGTGGGTTGCTATGGCGTTGCTAGGCGGTTGCTAGGGTATTCTGGGTGGTTGCTAGGGCGTTGCTAGGGTATTCTGGGTGGTTGCTAGGGCGTTTCTAGGCAGTTGCTAGGGTATTCTGGGGGGTTGCTATGGTGTTGCTAGGCGGTTGCTAGGGTATTCTGGGTAGTTGCTAGGGTGTTCTGGGTGGTTGCTATGGCGTTGCTAGGCAGTTGCTAGGGTGTTCTGGGTGGTTGCTATGGTGTTGCTAGGCGGTTGCTAGGGTGTTGCTAGGCAGTTGCTAGGGTATTCTGGGTGTTTGCTATGGTGTTGCTAGGCGGTTGCTAGGGTATTCTGGGTGGTTGCTAGGCGGTTGCTAGGGTATTCTTGGTGGTTGCTAGGGCGTTGCTAGGCAGTTGCTAGGGTATTCTGGGTGGTTGCTAGGGCGTTGCTAGGCAGTTGCTAGGGTGTTCTGGGTGGTTGCTATGGTGTTGCTAGATGGTTAGTAGGGTATTTTAGGTGGTTGCTAGGGAGTTGCTATGCAGTTGCTAGGGTGTTCAGGGTGGTTGCTAAGGTATTATGGGTGGTTACTATGGTGTTACTAAGTGGTTGGTAGTTGTCACAGATGATTACTATTGGAGTTCTTAGCATTTTCTTGGCATGATTAGCACTTACCTAATTGCTATTAGCATGTAGCTATTCACAGCTAGCATGTGTAGCATGTTGGAATTCCTCTTTGCTAGCATGAGTCAAAAGAGCCAAGCCCCATCTCTATACGATGTTCTGATGCAGAGAAATAGGTCTTGCAAAATGGTTGCTAAGGTACTTTGTTTGGTTGCTAGGGAGTGGCTTGGCAGCTGCCAATCATGAAACTCTAAAGGCTGCTTGTCAGTATGAATGATATAAACCAACTTCCATTCCTCTGTGACATTCAGAATGAAAGATATCCCTCTATGGATTTTGGTTGCTAAGGTGCTTGACAATGGTTGCTAGGACGGGGCTAGCAAGTGTTGTGGTGTCTCATGAATGGCTGTTTGCTGCCCTGAGTCAAACTTGTCTTAACCCCATCTCTTTATGATGTTCTGATGCAGAGATAAAGGTCTTGTAAAATGGTTGCTAGGGTACTCTGTTTGGTTGCTATGGAGTTGCTTGGCAGCTGCCAATGATGAAACTGCAAAGGCTGCTTGTCACTATGAATGATATAAACCAACTCCCATGCCTCTGTGACATTCAGAATGGAAGATATCCCTCTTTGGATTTTGGTTGCTAAGGTGCTCAACAATGGTTGCTAGGGAGGGGCTAGGAAGTGTTGAGGTGATTCATGATTGGCTGTTTGCTGCCCCGAGTCAACTGAGACCACCCCCATGTTTCTATGACAATTCAGTCCAGAGATATCCCTTTGATCTCTTTCAATGTAAGTCTATGGGACTTGTTGCTAAGGGGCTCTAAATGGTTGCTAGGGCGTGGCTTGATAGCTTCACAATGATCCTTAGAGACTGACTGGCCGTCTGAGTAAAATGAGCCCGCCCCCTTGTCTCTCTGACACTGTGATCCAGAGCTACGTTCAATACAAAATCCCTATGCAATTTACCATAGTAGGAAAAGCATGTGTGTTTCACGGGACATTCCTTCCCCATAGTAAGTCAATGGGGCAACTTTGGGACGCTCCTGCCCCCCAGGGGTGCAACTTTTACCCCATTGTGAGGTATGTTCTTACAGAGCCTGTCAGCCTCTTCAAATGTGGCAAATCACACGTTTCTGCGAAATCCTCGCTCAGAGCTACGTGTGGTCAAAGTTCGTCGCAATGTTAAGTCAATGGGACTTTTTTGGCCGCTTTTTCGCCCCTGGGGCGAACACCGCACCCCCGATCACTTATAAAAGTCATAGCACACCTCTCCTTAATGAGCCGGTCGATTTGACACCTCACTCAGGGGTCTGAGACAAACGGTGCGGGGCGAGTTTCGCGCCAAACTTTGTCCAGAATAATAATAAGAAGAATAATAAGTATGCAAGAGAACACTAATGATGCCTTGCTTTCAGCAAGCACCATTAATAAGTATGAGCAATAACAATAGTGATGCCTTGCTTTCAGCAAGCACCACTAATAATAATAATAAGAAGAATAATAAGTATGAGCAATAACAATAGTGATGCCTTGCTTTCAGCAAGCACCACTAATAATAATAATAATAATAAGAATAATAAGTATGAGCAATAACAATAGTGATGCCTTGCTTTCAGCAAGCACCACTAATAACTAGAATGTACATTTCCTGAAGAAAATGTGAAGTGGTGCTTGCAGTGGCAAAACTCTCCACTCGGTTGCTAGGGTGTTGTACATGATTGCATTCGAGCCAACAACCATGTCTGTACAATGTTGTGGAGCTGAAATATGGCTTCTATATGTTGCAATATGGTTGCTAGGTGGCTCTAAACGGTTGCTAGGGTGTGAATTCAGTTACCATGGTGATAGTTACAGACTGTTTCCCAACCAAAACAAAAGAGCCAACCCCCATCTCTATGTGATGTTCTGATGCAGAGACATGGGTCATGATAAACAGTTGCTAGGGTCCTCTGTTTGGTTGCCAGGGAGTGACTTGGCAGGTGCCAATGATGAAACTCCAAAGGCTGATTGTCAGTATAAATGATTTAAACCAACTCCCATGCCTCTCTGACATTCAGAATGGAAGATATGCCTTTTTGGAATTTGGTTGCTAGGGTCCTCTGTTTGGTTGCAAGGGAGTGACTTGGCAGGTGCCAATCATAAAACTCCAAAGGCTTGTAACGACACTGACAGTCTATCCGGCCAGATGCTCTGAATTAGCGATTCCTGATTGTTTCTCTCATGCTAAAACACCTATGAGCATATACCCAGAAAGGCCTAGTTGACTAGTTTTCTGACACAAGTGTCTACAAGCAGGCCCTGGTTAATGTTTTACACGACTTAATGAAATAAACGAACAGGCCCCTGTTTGTTTCTCATACTATCACGTGCTGCGACCACAATTCCCTTACTGTGTCTAACGTTTGTCCTTTGTGTACTGAAGGCAAAATTACAAGACTTACCCCATTCAGTTGTTTTGGACAACTAGGACTATCTTGCTTCTCTCAGCAAAATTATATGATGCCTCAGGCTGTCAAGTTAGTCTGCCCACAGAACTACCTTTGTTTTTGCCGAGTAACACATTTTCAAATAGCCCCCAACCCCTCACGTGGTATGCACCACGAGATGCAACCGATGCTGACCTCACAGATACACGCAGACACGCACACTACCATATATGGACTTCCACTAGTAAAATCTCATTTTACCAACTATTACAACTGTGTAAAGAGTGTTCTGGGTGATTTGCATGTTCCCCAGAATGATATTAGAGTAGTTGTGTTTTTGAATTACAGCAATGTAATCTTAAACTGCCTTTGTGTCCACAAATAATGTATCTCTATGTTGCTATCCTTGTCAATAGTCGTTCTTAGTGTTATTTTGATCCCCTGGGCATGAAGAAGAAGATTTTTGATAAGAGACTGTGATAAACGTTATGGTTCCATGCGTTTTAATTCCCCGAGCATAATATCACATTTTGCCCCTCGTGATTCCACACGAGGGTCGGGCGGCATTAACACACCAGGACAATCTTCCTGCTCTAAACTGATTCGTCATCCAGAGAAAGGGGACGGTACACGGGACACTGATAAAAGCCAAAACCTTCAGTTTCTTTACTCTCTTCTCCCTCCTCCAAAAACTCTGGAAACCCAAGTCCGGACCGGCTTCGGCCTGCTTCTCTTTTCTTTTCTTTTGTTTCTTTTATGTTTTTCTATAGTCTAGTTTCGTTTTCCTATTCGCCTCGGTTCATTCACGAGCTGAATGAATTTAGCCTGAATCATTCCCGGCAACTTCACCTCAAAAAAAAGAGACTCTTTGAACCTCCCGCACTCGCGCTCGCATGGAAGACACAGCACGCGCACGCCTCCCCTCAGACGACTCGCGCTGCTTTTAAAGACACGCAGAACCCTGCCTTCCTACCTCATACAATGAGAACCATATGCCATGCAAGTATCGATTATTGAATTGAACTTACGATGTGATTTCTTTGTTGTGTCTTAAGGGTTACTGTCTGTGTTTTTGCCATAACCTACTTTTGCTTTCAATTCCGATCTGATCTCCCATTCTATTCTCTCTCTCTCTCTCGTCCGCTCTCTCATCCTTTTATGTCATTCTATCTTTCTCTAAGTCTGATCATTCTATTCTCTCTCTCACTGTTATTCGTTATCTTGTATTGTTTAACTGTATTTTATGTACATAGACATATAATCCGTGTGTATTGTGTAGTTTGATATATTCCTTAGTTCGATGTATTATTAAATTCCATATGCCCTTGACTGACTCTGATTTAATTACCCATATTACTTAGTCCCTGAAATGTTCGATCTTAGCTATATGCTTTATCTTGGTACGATTTAAGTAACCTAATTTTACAAACACAGAAAGGTGTCTTTTCAAGGCCTGGAAAAGATACTCTTTCTCGTGGTTGTAAGGATAATTTTCCTTGAGAGTTAAGTTAATCTTACGTTCAATGTTTGCTGGACAAACAGATTGTTTGATAACTAAATTAATTCCATTAAAGTTATCCCATAACTTCGAGCTGAAATAAGAACAATTGATGTATTAATGACGAACCATAACCCGTTATGGTAATCATTCATATATCAATCTAGTTCAGCTGCGATAAATTAATGTAACTGTATATGCAAAATATTAATCATATTCATGATTAATTATTAAAATTCCCTATAAATCATTTGAGCTAATATTAATATTAATGTAAAACCCATTGTTCTTACAGTTTGGTGGAGAACGCGACGCATTTCAAACTTTGTTTATGGGCAATATTCAGTTTCAGTTAAATGTGTATTATGGCTATTGATAATTGAAACATTACACGCGCGTTTTTGTGAATTGTGAGAATGAGTCGCGCTCAAACTCACCAGCTGACTACAAAGTCAGTAGGCCTAACGTTACATATTAACAAGTGCTAAAATATGCCTAAACAATTTTAGCACTGTTAAATGCTACGTACACTGCAGTAGCCTATTTAATATTACAAATGTCAGTTAAGAGATGAAGAAATATCTCTGCAGTTGATACATTTCTAATATTTGTTTTAAATCGCTGTGAACGAAGAATTCTCACGTGCGTATTACCGGTATTAATAAATATGTTTTGAAGCGAGCTTCCTTCTAAACATACCTTGCATGCAAATGTCGTTATTGAATTTGTGGTGAACCACAGTGATATTCAAAAATTAACGATAAAACTCCTGGTCGAAAAAATGGATTAGCTACCCAATTTTTAAACCAACACACTTAAATCATAAAGTGCTATTTTGATTAAGTGCGTATGGGAGTGCAACAGACGTAGCCTACAATTCCTGTTGTCCACATTTGAGTATTTGCGGCAAAGAAACCCCGCCATACTCTCTTGTGCAGTATTAATAGCACCAAAAGGTCCGCCGAGACCTCTGTCTAATTTGTGATTGTTGCAGAAAATCAGCGCGTTACGCGATCTGAAAGCTCTATTAGCTTTGAATCACATGGAAATTGGGTGTAATTCCATTAACTAAACGCCAGAGTGCGTTCGTTAAGTGTTTAGAAGTTTCAAATTACACGCCCCCACCGACGTCACCCTGCGTGAGCGCCGCCTCCCACTGACGTCAGCCTGCATGAGCGCAATTACGCCACCTTGTGGCCAGTTATCAAATAACGCTCTCTTTACTGCTGAACTTTTTTTTTTCCTGTGAATTAATGTCTAAACTCTTATAACTATTCGCATTTACAGCTTTGCTCGTGCGAATATTATTTTGTGTTAGACCATTTTCCTGCTTTTAACTGATACATTTACTATGAGTTTGGTTCAAAAAAGATTTGAATTAAAACTTAGATTAAATCTCAGCCATTCCCTTAGAGGAAACAACGGCACCTAGTGGCCGCCTCCCGCTAGGTCGGTCCACTCAGCTCTCTTTTCTCTCTCTTCAAGTTTACTTCCACTTGTCTCTTTTAACTATCTTAATAATTATTGATGAGACTTCACTGTTATCACTAATTATTATGGGATATTATTCTGAGTTTTCCTTTTACATGTTCTTTACATGCTCATTCAAATTTGATTTAAACTAGTTTGAATTTTAAATTTAAATTGAGTTGTCTATTCACCCACTGGTATCCACTTGGAGGAAACAGCACCATCGTGTGGCCTTGTGGATACTAAGTCGGCATCACTATTTTCCTCATTTCACTCTTTTATATCGTCTTTCTCTCCTGATTATTTTTATAAATAGGACTGATACTTTAGTGTATCTGGATTATTATAAGATATCATTCTGATCTTTACATTTCCTTACATGCTTATTTTAAATTTTAATTTAAACAAGTTTGTAATTTTTAATTTGAATTAAGTTTTCGGTTTGCCAGGTTAAGCAGAGAGGGAGCACGCCCCCTTGTGGTGAAAACACACTACTGCGGCCTGCCTCTTCTCCTGGGTTCATCCTGCCATTTCATTTTGATTTTTATTTTCAATTCTTATTTTTTTTTTTATTCTATTATTTTATTTCTACTTTTTCCTATCTCTCTTTTGGGTTAGGTTATTTTGATAATTACCATCATTATCATAATTTCCTTTTCATTTTATTATTATTTAGTAAAACCTTTGACTCCTATTGCCACATAAATAATCCATTTGGTTTAAACAAACTAGCCTTAATTCACTTTAAGTTTCACTTGTTTATCCTTTGTGTATTTATAGGTGGCATTCACTTGAGCACTGTGGGGAGTTGCAGTCATCTCGGGTTGGTTTCCGCGAGCGAGGTTGCCCAACTGGCGTTACTGACACTTGCCGTTACGTGAGTTTCAGACACTTCCAAATCCCGTACCATCGTTGCGGCACGCAACTGCGACATTAGCAATTTGCCACTCCAAAGGTCAACCGCGCCAGCCGACACACACAAAGCAATTTTGGGACAATAAACCCGAACTGGGGCCTAAAAGTGGGCCACTCCTCAGGAGAGTTCCGGGCGAAAACCCACTTTTGCTGTGTTGTCTGGCCGGGGACACCTTGGTGTTGCCAGGTTGTGTTTTAAAGTCACAAGTTGTCTGAGAGGGCGCAGCGAGGTACAGGGAGAAAACGAAGCTGCCTGAGGACACTGCGGTCAGGTGTTAGGAACCGTCGGAGGGGTTGACTGAGCCGCGGGTCCCACCAGAGCGGCTTCAATTCACCACAGGTAAACTAAATTTAATAAAACCCATTCCACTTACTATAAGCCACAAAAGATTAGATATCCCCTCGGGTATATTCTAGATGTTAGGCCCACCTTTATCTCTTCTCTAAGCCATACCATCTTCCTAGGTTTCCTACCCCGATAGCCCCCACTCACCTGTTGGCCTATCTTAAACCCTAGCAGTGGTAATAGCTTAGGTCTCTTTATCCTCTTGAACACGTACTGTGTTACTATTCTGTTTAGTTAATTTCAGACCTAGTCATCACTAGTGTTTTGTTTTACCTCAGTCTTTTCTATCCTTTGTTCTGTTGTGATTTGGTTCTTTCATTTCACCTCGAGACAGTAACCTGTGAGAGCCACCAAGGAAGCTAAATAGTAGAGTGACAACCAGCAGCCAGTGTCACCACGTGACCCGCTAGGCTACTGCCTGTCAAATCTCCATTGTAGGTCCCTTGTCGACCCAAGTTAATTGGAACTGTCTAACTGTGCAGCAGTTAGCCCCAAAATTCTCATAAACGGCATAGCCCGTATGAGTATAGCTCGTTAACCTTAGAACGAACTTGCATTGGTCTCTTTGTGTGTGTGTGCTGTGCTTCTCTCACCTACAGTGAGCCAGGATGTCCCGTTCATCCAGTCCAGCAGTCCACGGGGGCAATCTCTCAACATGGTTGAAAGCAATGACTACCCCCTTCCTGCCCAAGGACGCCAGTGACCTGCAGCATCTGAGCCAAACGCAACTGGACACCGAGCTAGACGAGCTGATAACACACGATCCTACCCAAAGCTACAACTACAAAGACTGGGCCAGGATCTTCAGCAGCGTCACCCACAACGTCGTCGCCCAGGCGAGGCTCAGTGAACGGCGCAACATCGACCTGGAGCAGCAAGCAGCAGCGCTACAGCTTCAAGTGGAGGAGGCCCGGAAAGACCAGGCCCGAACCCAGAGTCGTCTAGATCAGCTCCTCCTCGAGACCCAGAACCAGCGTGAGAAAGAGGACGCCACAGATCCAGCGCTACAGAAAGAAGTAGAAAGACTTCGAAATGCCCTGCAAGATCTGCGCCTCGACACAGACCAAAGAGAACAGTTGGAGAGAGAAACCAGAAAAGAACTCGACGAAAAACTCCAACAAAGTGACGCTCTCCTAGAGAGAGCCGAGACTGAACTAAAAGAAACAAACGCTAAAGCCAGGGCCTGCGAAAAACACTTGCAAGCGGCCCGAGCGAAAATCAGCGAGCTTACTCTGCAGAGAGACGAGCTCCAAGATGAACTTGACACTGTTCATGCAGAACTGAGACATTCTTACAGACTACAGAGTGGCTGGAACAGAGAAACACACATCACAGAGTTTCTCCCGGCCAGCCACCCCAACCCTTTCAGCCAAGAACCCAGAGCTGAAAAGGGAGATGTAAGCCCACAGCTCAAGACATCACCAGCCAGCTTTCAAGAACACCCGTCAGCAGCAAAAGGGGGAGGACCCTTTCAGACAACCCATGCCACTAACCACGGCACGACCCCCCGAGAACTTGACAAACTAGCCCGAAACATTCCTATGTTCGATCCAGATTCGGCAGAAGGTTGTGACATTCATGCTTATTTAAAAGATATTGACTTTCACTTGCAAACTGTCGCCAATGTGACAGCTTGGGACAATTTGTATCTGTTAAGAATAACGGCTAGCAGTGATGTTCGTAGCTTCCTAGACCGTCAAACTGAGGCTGTCAAAACGGACATCCAACAATTACGGCAAGCTTTGATCCGTGAATTCTCTGATCCAGACTCCGATCAAGGTTTCATCGTTGCTGTAGACCTCAAGCAAGGTCGGCGTGAACACCCCCAGATCTACTACAACCGACTCCGACAAGCCTTCTTTGGAGCACGGAATGAGCCCGGGATGGAACAGGATGTTACCTTTAAAACTCTTTTCCTGCGGAATCTCCATCCAACCTTATCCCATCATATTGGGGTTCTGGCCGATGCACGGACCATGTCTACCCAACAGCTGCGTGACTTAGCCCATAAAGCTTACACCAAGCAAAAGACTATTTCTGAAAAGACTGTGAAAAAACCCCACAATCTATTCTGTTTCTGAGCACTGTTCAGAACTGACTTTAGAGGGTACCCCACAACACCACAGTCACAGACATTTTTACAGAGAGTCACGACCGTTCCAAACCAGCAGAGGGCAACACAATCGCGGTGGTGCTCGTCCAAAGCACCAGAGCGAGCGCTCTGAAAGATTCCGGGTAGCCGGCCGGCGACCCAAGAAGAGCCGACCTCCACCGTCCAGGACAACAAGCCCCGACAGAGAGTGGAACCACTCTCGACACGACACTGGTAAGCTCAAGCCTGAGCTCACATCACATAACCACAGTGCAGCCACGTCTGAAACAGCAGAGATCCTAAGGGTGCTGAAAGAGCTTCTTCACCAGAAACGTTGCAAGAAAGACAAGAAGGACGAGCCAGACATCTTATGCCTAAGCATAAGAACTGAAACCAAACCATCTGACCGCCAGCTGACTGAGCCAAGCACCCCGAACACTGCTCGTCATCCAAAGATCACAGAGCTAACTGTCACATCACAAGGTGACAGCATCACCAAAGCTCCACAGCTGACAGCGGCACACCCTGAACGAGATGGCACACTTCCTCACACCAGGTACCAAAATACCAAGGTACCAGGAAACGCTGTTCTGTCTAACTGTCTCCGCAGCAAGCTACACGGGACCGGTCCTAACCACCCGATGACCGTTACACCTGTCCCGATGCCAATGTTCCTGGGCAACCTCATTGAAAAGGGCACAGGCCGAAAACTCTACCTGAACATCACGTTGGAAAAAGAAGTGAGCATGGAAGCCTTGATCGACACAGGATCAGACATTACGATAATTTCAGTTCAACTGTTCCAAAGACTCCAATTTGAAGCTAAGAGACAAGACCGAACTCTTACACCTCAAACTTGTGAACTGAACGTACAGTCATACAGTCAACATGACATCCGGCTCGAACAGGTAGCTCACATTCACCTGACAATTGGTCCTTTGAGTCTACTCCATCCAGTGTTCATCTCAAAAATGGACACCTTTCCATTCCTCATCGGCAGAGACCTTCTAGATCGTTTTGAACCGTTACTGGACTTGAAACAGCTCAAGATCTGGGCTCAAGTACGAGAACTTTGCCCCCTCCAGTCACAGCCAGACGGTCAGGTCACAAAGGTCACGGGAACTTCCGCAGAGCCCGACTTTCAGGTCACAGAGTTCATGGGAACTCCCACAGCCAGCCAGGAAGACACAGACTCAGCACCAACTGAAGGTTTGAATCCGCTACCCTGCACCTTACAGCCCACCAAAGACTTTGACACTTGCTGCCTCAATGTCATGACTGACCTGCAGCGACATGACCTCACTCAAGCCATTGCCAAGCCTGGTGCATTAAACAACAAGCTGTGGTCACTTTCAACCCACCCACCCACCCTAGAGGTTGAAGGGCTTACACACAGCATAAAAACTTTACAAGCTCAACTGCCTACCTCAGAGCCGCTTACGCTGGCTCCGCTAGTGGAAAAGACAACCATAATGGACATGCGGACTTCTGTCACCTACATACAGACTCTCCTTATCCACCCTCACACGCCGTCTGACCCCACTGACAACCAGTGCCTCAGACCACTGCATAACACAACACACATGCTGCGCGTACAGAACAACATTATGAGTTGTGCACCGATTGACATCACAATGCCAAGGCTTATAATGCCACGGCGCACAAAGGGGGATAAACTGCTAATGTTCGTCTCTAACGCATCATGTGCTGCACACCGCGGCACCAGAGACACTGATGAGACACTGAAGCAAGCGACATGCCAGCAGCAAGATGTGGCAAAACATGGGCCAAGGCAAGCTAAACCCAGTCGCCGCCCACGAAGTAAAAAGACTGCCCTGTCCAATCAAAGACAACCCTTGCTGGCTTCTTCCTCCCCTTTTTCTCTCTCTCTCCCTGTTGTCTGTACCAGGTTGCTGCCGTGGTTCGCCATGCTGTACTGTCAGCCAACCAGAGGACAGCTGCCACTGAGAGAACAACTGAGACTCCAGATCACCGACGACAGGACCTACCCCCAGCAAGTGCATGTTCGACTCATCCAGCCCCGCCCGGTCTACAGAGCACACTACCCCAGCTCCGTAGCCCAATACATCTGGACAAGTGTCCGACGGACAGAGGACTCCCTCTCTCACGCCGAGGCCAAGGTCGAACACATGTTCAACCAACTTGAGAAAGTGACTGTTGCACAATCGGGACTCCTAAGCACCAACCACCACTCCAGCCGGTTTCTGGGAGCGTTGCTCGAAGCCGTAGCTGCCGCCAGAACTCTGTTTAACATTGGTATGTCCAGTGTAAATGCAGCGAACCAGACCGCAAACTCCATGAAGCCGCGGTTTACTGTCTTACAGAGTGACTTTGTCCAGACTCAGCTGGTTACAGCGCCAACGACAGACATGCTGTGGGAGGTTAGCTCCTCCAATGACAGCATAGCCACAGGTGTAATCCCACCGTACCTGATACTAAGCCTGATGCTAACTGTGCTGGCTTCCGCCATCAACACGCCAGCTGACCTTCTACAAAAACACCTGGCCTACTCTCTGGGTAGCGCCATCTCACTCTGCGTCGATCCCGAGCAGAGAGAAGTGTGCTTTCTCCTAAATCTGCCTATCATCGAGTCAAGCCAAGTCTACAGACTTACAGACATTTGCAAGGTCAGGTTTTGGCAACGCAACACCCACATCAAGATACGCACTCCAGACGTGGTGGCCTACCACGACAGCGACACACAACGGTACCCAGCTCCAAACCTGCACCTGTGTACTATGACCAAAGACATTCATTATCTCTGCCCTGCCGAAGCTAAGCCTCACACACAAGTGACAGAGACGCAAGCAGAGATTGTAGGTGAAAGTTGGCTTGCTAACACACCTGTGCACACAGCCACTGTCACGCACGACCAGCATGACACAAACAGCCGTGTCAACATGCTCAACCAGAATACGGGACTTCAAGTATCGAAAGGTGTCACCCTACACCTTGATGGCTTGGCATGGTACCATCTTCCGAGCGAAGAGTACCAGACAGCATTGGAACTCCCATCCTCCGAGAACTATAACCTCACCTTAGATCCAGAACTAGAACCCCGTAGTGAGAAAAGGGGGTCCCAACTCAATGACATTGCTCCTGCCAACAAAGCCCTCCGAGCACCGGCTCGACGGCCCGTTCTGAACACTTCATCTGCGGTTCGAGGCTGGAACGCTGCCGACATTGTGCAGTGCACCTCTGCAGGTAATCAGCCACACCCTAACACTAGGTTGGCCTCCATCCTGTACAGAAGACTCAACAAGATGCGATACAGCCAAGCTCACGAAAGCTGTGTCCGAAGGTCTCAGATGGAATCCCCGGAAAGGGGGTGTCAAGTCAGAGACCACGCCAAACCTCAGCGAGCTGAAGCCTCAGCTCCAAGAACCACCTGCCTTCCCCCATCATGATCCACCTGCTACACAACCATCATGATCCACCTGCTACACGACCATCAGGATTCACCTGTCATCAGCCCATCGTGATGATTGTCGTCCGATGATGTCCACACAGGGACTTCATCCGACGAAAAGGGGGAGATGTAACGACACTGACAGTCTATCCGGCCAGATGCTCTGAATTAGCGATTCCTGATTGTTTCTCTCATGCTAAAACACCTATGAGCATATACCCAGAAAGGCCTAGTTGACTAGTTTTCTGACACAAGTGTCTACAAGCAGGCCCTGGTTAATGTTTTACACGACTTAATGAAATAAACGAACAGGCCCCTGTTTGTTTCTCATACTATCACGTGCTGCGACCACAATTCCCTTACTGTGTCTAACGTTTGTCCTTTGTGTACTGAAGGCAAAATTACAAGACTTACCCCATTCAGTTGTTTTGGACAACTAGGACTATCTTGCTTCTCTCAGCAAAATTATATGATGCCTCAGGCTGTCAAGTTAGTCTGCCCACAGAACTACCTTTGTTTTTGCCGAGTAACACATTTTCAAATAGCCCCCAACCCCTCACGTGGTATGCACCACGAGATGCAACCGATGCTGACCTCACAGATACACGCAGACACGCACACTACCATATATGGACTTCCACTAGTAAAATCTCATTTTACCAACTATTACAACTGTGTAAAGAGTGTTCTGGGTGATTTGCATGTTCCCCAGAATGATATTAGAGTAGTTGTGTTTTTGAATTACAGCAATGTAATCTTAAACTGCCTTTGTGTCCACAAATAATGTATCTCTATGTTGCTATCCTTGTCAATAGTCGTTCTTAGTGTTATTTTGATCCCCTGGGCATGAAGAAGAAGATTTTTGATAAGAGACTGTGATAAACGTTATGGTTCCATGCGTTTTAATTCCCCGAGCATAATATCACATTTTGCCCCTCGTGATTCCACACGAGGGTCGGGCGGCATTAACACACCAGGACAATCTTCCTGCTCTAAACTGATTCGTCATCCAGAGAAAGGGGACGGTACACGGGACACTGATAAAAGCCAAAACCTTCAGTTTCTTTACTCTCTTCTCCCTCCTCCAAAAACTCTGGAAACCCAAGTCCGGACCGGCTTCGGCCTGCTTCTCTTTTCTTTTCTTTTGTTTCTTTTATGTTTTTCTATAGTCTAGTTTCGTTTTCCTATTCGCCTCGGTTCATTCACGAGCTGAATGAATTTAGCCTGAATCATTCCCGGCAACTTCACCTCAAAAAAAAGAGACTCTTTGAACCTCCCGCACTCGCGCTCGCATGGAAGACACAGCACGCGCACGCCTCCCCTCAGACGACTCGCGCTGCTTTTAAAGACACGCAGAACCCTGCCTTCCTACCTCATACAATGAGAACCATATGCCATGCAAGTATCGATTATTGAATTGAACTTACGATGTGATTTCTTTGTTGTGTCTTAAGGGTTACTGTCTGTGTTTTTGCCATAACCTACTTTTGCTTTCAATTCCGATCTGATCTCCCATTCTATTCTCTCTCTCTCTCTCGTCCGCTCTCTCATCCTTTTATGTCATTCTATCTTTCTCTAAGTCTGATCATTCTATTCTCTCTCTCACTGTTATTCGTTATCTTGTATTGTTTAACTGTATTTTATGTACATAGACATATAATCCGTGTGTATTGTGTAGTTTGATATATTCCTTAGTTCGATGTATTATTAAATTCCATATGCCCTTGACTGACTCTGATTTAATTACCCATATTACTTAGTCCCTGAAATGTTCGATCTTAGCTATATGCTTTATCTTGGTACGATTTAAGTAACCTAATTTTACAAACACAGAAAGGTGTCTTTTCAAGGCCTGGAAAAGATACTCTTTCTCGTGGTTGTAAGGATAATTTTCCTTGAGAGTTAAGTTAATCTTACGTTCAATGTTTGCTGGACAAACAGATTGTTTGATAACTAAATTAATTCCATTAAAGTTATCCCATAACTTCGAGCTGAAATAAGAACAATTGATGTATTAATGACGAACCATAACCCGTTATGGTAATCATTCATATATCAATCTAGTTCAGCTGCGATAAATTAATGTAACTGTATATGCAAAATATTAATCATATTCATGATTAATTATTAAAATTCCCTATAAATCATTTGAGCTAATATTAATATTAATGTAAAACCCATTGTTCTTACAGGCTGCTTGTCATTATGAATGATATAAACCAACTCCCATGCCTGTGTGACTTTCAGAATGGAAGATATCCCTCTTTGGATTTTGGTTACTAGGGTACTCTGTTTAGTTGCTATGGAGTAACTTGGCAGCTGCCAATGATGAAATTCCAAAGGTTTCTTGTCAGTATGAATGAAAATAAACCAACTCCCATGCCTCTGTGACATTCAGAATGGAAGAGATCCCTCTTTGGATTTTGGTTGCTAGGGTACTCTGTTTGGTTGTTATGGAGTTGCTTGGCAGCTGCCAATCATGAAACACCAAAGGCTTCTTGTCAGTATGAATGACATAAACCAACTCCCATGCCTCTGTGACATTCAGAATGGAAGATATCCCTCTTTGAATTTTGGTTGCTAGGGTAATCTGTTTGGTTGCTATGGAGTTGCTTGACAGCTGCCATTGATGAAACTGCAACGGCTTTTTGTTACTATGAATGATATAAACCAACTTCCATGCCTCTGTGATATTCAGAATAGAAGATATCCCTCTAGGATTTTGGTTGCTAAGGTGCTCGACAATGGTTGCTAGGGAGGGGCTAGGAAGTGTTGAGGTGATTCATGATTGGCCATTTGATGCCCTGAGTGAAACGAGACCACCTTGGTGTTTCTATGATCTACTAGAGCGTTTCTAGACGTTGCTAGGGTGTTCAGGATGGTTGCTAAGGTATTTTTGGTAGTTGCTATTTTGTTACTAGGTGGTTGGTAGTTGTCAAAGATGGTTACTATGGAGTTTTTATAGAGTTATTAAAATCTTTAATAACGAGTGCCTTCAGTACGGCACTCGGCCTGCGGCCTCGTGCCTATGGCTGAATAGGCACAAGCATGGAGCAATATCGCAAGGCCACGAGTGTAATATTGCGTTAAAAAATAAAAAAAAATGTAAAAAAAAAATTTTTTTGGTTTAGGGTGGTTGCTAGGGAGCTCTTAGTGGTTGCTAGGGTGCTAAAACTGGTTGCTAGGGTGTGGCTATGAAGATTTTAGGCCATTACTTATTGGCTGCTTGATAATATAATCCTCTGAGGGAGAGAGAGAGAGGGAGAGACGCAGGGGTGTCAGGCCCTTTGGAGTCTGTGTGTGTGAAAACGTCGGTTGGGATTCAAATATTTTTAGAATGCCCAATGTAAAGTCAATGGGGACTTTTTTGGCCGCTTTTTCGTCCGCTGTGCGAACATCGTACACCCGATCGCTTAGAAAAGTCATAGCACACCTCTCCTCAATGAGCTGGTCGATTTGACACTTCACTCAGGGGTCTGTGACAAACGGTGCGGGGCGAGTTTCGCGCCAAACTTTGTCCAGAATAATAATAATAATAACTAGAATGTACATTTCCTGAAGAAAATGTGAAGTGGTGCTTGCAGTGGCAAAATTCGGCACTCGGTTGCTAGGGTGTTGTACATGATCGCATACGAGCCAACAACCATGTCTGTACGCTGTTGTGGAGCTGAAATATGGCTTCTTTATGTTGCAATATGGTTGCTAGGTGGCTGTAAACGGTTGCTAGGGTGTGAATACAAAGTTACCATGGTGAAATTTACAGACTGTTTCCCAACCAAAACAAAAGAGCCAACCCCCATCTCTATATGATGTTCTGATGCAGAGACATGGGTCTTGATAAACGGTTGCTAGGGTCCTCTGTTTGGTTGCTAGGGAGTGACTTGGCAGATACCAATGATGAAACTGCAAAGGCTTCTTGTCACTCTGAATGATATAAACCAACTCCCATGCCTCTATGACATTCAGAATGGAAGATATCCCTCCTTGGATTTTGGTTGCTAGGGTACTCTGTTTGGTTGCTAGAGAGTGGCTTGGCAGCTGCCAATGATGAAATTCCAAAGGCTTCTTGTCAGTATGAATGATATAAACCAACTCCCATGCCTGTGTGACATTCAGAAAGGAAGATATTCCTCTTTGGAATTTGGTTGCTAGGGTACTCTGTTTGGTTGATATGGAGTTGCTTGGCAGCTGCCAATCATGAAACACCAAAGGCTTCTTGTCAATATGAATGATATAAACCAACTCCCATGCCTCTGTGACAGTC
This sequence comes from Scardinius erythrophthalmus, assembly GCF_964197995.2. Lineage (NCBI taxonomy): Eukaryota > Metazoa > Chordata > Actinopteri > Cypriniformes > Leuciscidae > Scardinius > Scardinius erythrophthalmus. The sequence goes on from NC_138224.1 coordinate 51,416,601, forward strand.
AGAATGGAAGATATCCCTCTCTGGAGTTTGGTTGCTAGGGTCCTCTGTTTGGTTGCTATGGAGTGGCTTGGCAGCTGTTAATGATGAAACTGCATAAGCTTCTTGTCAGTATGAATGAAAATAAACCAACTCCCATCTCTATACGATGTTCTGATGCAGAGATATAGGTCTTGCTAAACGGTTGCTAGGGTACTCTGTTTGGTTGCTAGGGAGTGGCTTGGCAGCTGCCAATGATGAAATTAAAAAGGCTTCTTGTCACTATGAATGATAAAAAACCAACTCCCATGCATCTGTGACATACAGAATGGAAGATATCCCTCTTTGGATTTTTGTTGCTAGGGTACTCTGTTTGGTTGCTAGGGAGTAGCTTGGCAGCTGCCAACCATAAAACTCCAGAGGCTGCTTGTCAGTATGAATGATATAAACCAACTCCCAGCTCTATACGATGTTCTGATACAGAGAAATTCTTTTTGCTAAACGGTTGCTAGGGAGTGGCTTGGCAGCTGCCAGTGATGAAACTGCAAAGGCTTCTTGTCACTATGAATGATATAAACCAACTCCCATTTCTTTGTGACATTCAAAATGGAAGATAACCCTCTTTGGATTTTGGTTGCTAGGGTACTCTGTTTGGTTGCTATGGAGTGGCTTGGCAGCTGCCAATAATGAAACTCCAAAGGCTGGTTGTCAGTATGAATGAAACAAACCAACTCCCATGCCTCTGTGACATTCAGAATGGAAGATATCCCTCTTTGCATTTTGGTTGCTAGGGTACTCTGTTTGGTTGCTATGGAGTTGTTTGGCAGCTGCTAATGATGAAACTGTAAAGGCTTATTGTCAGTATGAATGATATAAACCAACTCCCATCTCTATACGATGTTCTGATGCGGAGATATAGGTCTTGCAAAACGGTTGCTAGGGTACTCAAGTTTGGTTGCTATGGAGTGGCTTGGCAGCTGCCAATGATGAAACTGAAAAGGCTTTGTGTCACTATGAATGATATAACCAACTCCCATTTCTCTGTGACATTCAGAATGGCAGATATTCCTCTTTGGATTTTGGTTGCTAGGGTACTCTGTTTGGTTGCTATGGAGTGGCTTGGCAGCTGCCAATGACGAAACTGCAAAGGCTTCTTGTCACTATGAATGATATAAACCAACTCCCATTTCTCTGTGACATTCAGAATGGAAGATATCCCTCTTTGAATTTTGGTTGCTAGGGTACTCTGTTTGGTTGCTAGGGAGTGGCTTGGCAGCTGCCAATGATGAAACTCCAAAGGCTTCTTGTCACTATGAATGATATAAACCAACTCCCATGCCTCTGTGACATTCAGAATGGAAGATATCCCTCTCGGATTTTGGTTGCTAAGGTGCTCGACAATGGTTGCTAGGGAGGGGCTAGGAAGAGTTGAGGTGATTCATGATTGGCTGTTTGCTGCCCCAAGTCAAACGAGACCACCCTCTAGTTTCTATGACAATTCAGTCCGGAGATATCCCTTTGAACTCTTTCAATGGAAGTCTATGGGACTTGTTGCTAAGGTGCTCTAAATGGTTGCTAGGGCGTGGCTTGATAGCTTCAAAATGATCCTGAGAGACTGATTGGTCGTCTGAGTAAAATGAGCCCACCCCCTTGTCTCTATGATACTGTGATCCAGAGCTACGTTCATTACAAAATCCCTATGCAATTTACCATAGTAGGAAAAGCATGTGTGTTTCACGGGACATTCCTTCCCCATAGTAAGTCAATGGGGCAACTTTGGGACGCTCCTGCCCCCCAGGGGTGCAACTTTTACCCCATTGTGAGGTATGTTCTTACAGAGCCTGTCAGCCTCTTCAAATGTGGCAAATCACACGTTTCTGCGAAATCCTCGCTCAGAGCTATGAGTGCTCAAAGTTCGTCGCAATGTTAAGTCAATGGAACTTTTTGGGCCGCTTTTTCGCCCCTGGGGTGAACACCGCACCCCCGATCGCTTATAAAAGTCATAGCACACCTCTCCTCAATGAGCCGGTCGATTTGACACCTCATTCATGGGTCTGTGACAAACGGTGTGGGGCGAGTTACGCGCCAAACTTTGTCCAGAATAATAATAATAATAATAATAATAACTAGAATGTACATTTCCTGAAGAAAATGTGAAATGGTGCTTGCAGTGGCAAAACTCTCCACTCGGTTGCTAGGGTGTTGTACATGATTGCATACGAGCCAACAAACATGTCTGTACGATGTTGTGGAGCTGAAATATGGCTTCTATATGTTGCAATATGGTTGCTAGGTGGCTCTAAATGGTTGCTAGGGTGTGAATACACAGTTACCATGGTGATATTTACAGACTGTTTTACAACTGAAACTAATGAGCCAACCCCCATCTCTATACAATATTCTGATGCAGAGATGTAGGTCTTGTAAAATGGTTGCTAGGGTACTCTGTTTGGTTGCTATGGAGTTGCTTGGCAGCTGCTGATGATGAAACTGCAAAGGCTTCTTGTCAGTATGAATGATATAAACCAACTCCCATCTCTATACGATGTTCTGATGCAGAGATATACGTTTTGCTAAACGGTTGCTAGGGTACTCTGTTTGGTTGCTAGGGAGTAGCGTGGCAGCTGCCAATCATGAAACTCCAAAGGCTGCTTGTCAGTATGAATGATATAATCCAACTCTCATGCCTCTGCGACATACAGAATGGAAGATATCCCTCTTTGGATATTGGTTGCTAGGGTACTCTGTTTGGTTGCTAGGGAGTGGCTTGTCAGCTGCCAATCATGAAACTCCAAAGGCTGCTTGTCAGTATGAATGATATAAACCAACTCCCATGCCTCTGCGACATTCAGAATGGAAGATATGCCTCTTTGGGTTTTGGTTGCTAGGGTACTCTGTTTGGTTGCTATGGAGTTACTTGGCAGCTGCCAATGATGCAATTCCAAAGGCTTCTTGTCACTATGAATGATATAAACCAACTCCCATGCCTCTGTGACATTCAGAATGGAAGATATCCCTCTTTGGATTTTGGTTGCTAGGATACTCTGTTTGGTTGCTAGGGAGTGGCTTGGCAGCTGCCACTGATGAAACTGCAAAGGCTTCTTGTCATTATGAATTATATAAACCAACTCCCATGCCTCTGTGACATTCAGAATGGAAGATATCCCTCTTTGTATTTTGGTTGCTAGGGTACTCTGTTGGTTGCTAGGGAGTGGCTTGGCAGCTGCCAATCATGAAACTTCAAAGGCTGCTTGTCAGTATGAATGATATAAACCAACTCCAATCTCTATACGATGTTCTGATACAGAGATATTCGTTTTGCTAAACGGTTGCTAGGGTACTCTGTTTGGTTGCTAGGGAGTGGCTTGGCAGTTGTCAATGATGCAATTCCAAAGGCTTCTTGTCACTATGAATGATATAAACCATCTCCCATTTCTCTGTGACATTCAGAATGGCAGATATCCCTCTTTGGATTTTGGTTGCTAAGGTACTCTGTTTGGTTGCTATAGAGTGGCTTGGCAGATGCCAATTATGAAACTGCAAAAGCTTCTTGTCACTATGAATGATATAAACCAACTCCCATGCCTCTGCGACATACAGAATGGAAGATATCCCTCTTTGGATATTGGTTGCTAGGGTACTCTGTTTGGTTGCTAGGGAGTGGCTTGTCAGCTGCCAATCATGAAACTCCAAAGGCTGCTTGTCAGTATGAATGATATAAACCAACTCCCATGCCTCTGCGACATTCAGAATGGAAGATATGCCTCTTTGGGTTTTGGTTGCTAGGGTACTGTTTGGTTGCTATGGAGTTACTTGGCAGCTGCCAATGATGCAATTCCAAAGGCTTCTTGTCACTATGAATGATATAAACCAACTCCCATGCCTCTGTGACATTCAGAATGGAAGATATCCCTCTTTGGATTTTGGTTGCTAGGATACTCTGTCTGGTTGCTAGGGAGTGGCTTGGCAGCTGCCACTGATGAAACTGCAAAGGCTTCTTGTCATTATGAATTATATAAACCAACTCCCATGCCTCTGTGACATTCAGAATGGAAGATATCCCTCTTTGTATTTTGGTTGCTAGGGTACTCTGTTGGTTGCTAGGGAGTGGCTTGGCAGCTGCCAATCATGAAACTTCAAAGGCTGCTTGTCAGTATGAATGATATAAACCAACTCCAATCTCTATACGATGTTCTGATACAGAGATATTCGTTTTGCTAAACGGTTGCTAGGGTACTCTGTTTGGTTGCTAGGGAGTGGCTTGGCAGTTGTCAATGATGCAATTCCAAAGGCTTCTTGTCACTATGAATGATATAAACCATCTCCCATTTCTCTGTGACATTCAGAATGGCAGATATCCCTCTTTGGATTTTGGTTGCTAAGGTACTCTGTTTGGTTGCTATAGAGTGGCTTGGCAGATGCCAATTATGAAACTGCAAAAGCTTCTTGTCACTATGAATGATATAAACCAACTCCCATGCCTCTGTGATATTCATAATGGAAGATATCCCTCTTTGGATTTTGGTTGCTAAGGTGTTCGACAATGGTTGCTAGGGAGGGGCTAAGAAGTGTTGAGGTGATTCATGATTGGCTGTTTGCTGCCACGAGTCAAATGAGACCACCCCCATGTTTCTATGACAATTCAGTCTGGAGATATCTCTTTGAACTCTTTCAATGGAAGTCTATGGAACTTGTTGCTAAGGGGCTCTAAATGGTTGCTAGGGCGTGGCTTGATAGCTTCACAATGATCCTGAGAGACTGATTGGTCGTCTGAGTAAAATGAGCTCGCCCCCTTGTCTCTATGACACTGTGATCAGGAGCTATGTTCAATACAAAATCCCTATGCAATTTACCATAGTAGGAAAAGCATGTGAGTTTCACAGGATGTTCCTTCCCCATAGTAAGTCAATGGGGCAACTTTGGGCAGCTTCTGCCCCCCAGGGCTACAACTTTTACCCCATTGTGAGGTATGTTCTTACAGAGCCTGTCAGCCTCTTCAAATGTGGCAAATCACAAGTTTATGTGAAATCCTCGCTCTGAGCTAGGAGTCGTCAAAGTTTGTCGCAATGTTAAGTCTATGGGACTTTTTTGGCCGCTTTTTCGCCCCTGGGGCAAACATCGCACCCCCGATCGCTTATAAAAGTCATAGCACACCTCTCCTCAATGAGCCGGTCGATTTGACACCTCACTCAGGGGTCTGAGACAAACGGTGCGGGACGAGTTACGCGCCAAACTTTGTCCAGAATAAAAATAAGAATAATAATAAGTATGCAAGAGAACACTAATGATGCCTTGCTTTCAGCAAACACCATTAATAATAATAATAAGAACTAGAATGTACATTTCCTGAAGAAAATGTGAAGTGGTGCTTGCAGTGGCAAAACTCTCCACTTGGTTGCTAGGGTGTTGTACATGATTGCATTCGAGCCAACAACCATGTCTGTACAATGTTGTGGAGCTGAAATATGGCTTCTATATGTTGCAATATGGTTGCTAGGTGGCTCTAAACGGTTGCTAGGGTGTGAAATCAGTTACCATGGTGATAGTTACAGACAGTTTCCCAACCAAAACAAAAGAGCCAACCCCCATCTCTATGTGATGTTCTGATGCAGAGACATGGGTCATGATAAACGGTTGCTAGGGTCCTCTGTTTGGTTGCCAGGGAGTGACTTGGCAGGTGCCAATGATGAAACTCCAAAGGCTGATTGTCAGTATAAATGATTTAAACCAACTCCCATGCCTCTGTGACATTCAGAATGGAAGATATCCCTCTTTGGAATTTGGTTGCTAGGGTCCTCTGTTTGGTTGCAAGGGAGTGACTTGGCAGGTGCCAATCATAAAACTCCAAAGGCTGCTTGTCATAATGAATGATATAAACCAACTCCCATGCCTGTGTGACTTTCAGAATGGAAGATATCCCTCTTTGGATTTTGGTTACTAGGGTACTCTGTTTGGTTGCTATGGAGTTACTTGGCAGCTGCCAATGATGAAATTCCAAAGGTTTCTTGTCAGTATGAATGATATAAACCAACTCCCATGCCTCTGTGACATTCAGAATGGAAGAGATCCCTGTTTGGATTTTGGTTGCTAGGGTACTCTGTTTGGTTGTTATGGAGTTGCTTGGCAGCTGCCAATCATGAAACACCAAAGGCTTCTTGTCAGTATGAATGACATAAACCAACTCCCATGCCTCTGTGACATTCAGAATGGAAGATATCCCTCTTTGAATTTTGGTTGCTAGGGTAATCTGTTTGGTTGCTATGGAGTTGCTTGACAGCTGCCATTGATGAAACTGCAACGGCTTTTTGTTACTATGAAGGATATAAACCAACTCCCATGCCTCTGTGACATTCAGACTGGAAGATATCCCTCTTTGGATTTTGGTTGCTAGGGTACTATGATTGGTTGCTAGGGAGTGGCTTGGCAGCTGCCAATCATGAAACTCCAAAGGCTTCTTGTCAATATTGAATTATATAAACCTTCCCCCATCTCTATACGATGCTCTGATACAGAGATATAGGCCTTGCTAAATAGTTGCTAGGGTACTCTGTTTGGTTGCTATGGAGTGGCTTGGCAGCTGCTAATGATGAACTCCAAAGGCTGCTTTTCAGTATGAATGACATAAACAAACTCCCATGCCTCTGTGACATTCAGAATGGAAGATATCCCTCTTTGAATTTTGGTTGCTAGGGTAATCTGTTTGGTTGCTATGGAGTTGCTTGACAGCTGCCATTGATGAAACTGCAAAGGCTTTTTGTTACTATGAATGATATAAACCAACTTCCATGCCTCTGTGACATTCAGAATAGAAGATATCCCTCTAGGATTTTGGTTGCTAAGGTGCTCGACAATGGTTGCTAGGGAGGGGCTAGGAAGTGTTGAGGTGATTCATGATTGGCCATTTGATGCCCTGAGTGAAACGAGACCACCTTGGTGTTTCTATGATCTACTAGAGCGTTTCTAGACGTTGCTAGGGTGTTCAGGATGGTTGCTAAGGTATTTTTGGTAGTTGCTATTTTGTTACTAGGTGGTTGGTAGTTGTCAAAGATGGTTACTATGGAGTTTTTATAGAGTTATTAAAATCTTTAATAACGAGTGCCTTCAGTACGGCACTCGGCCTGCGGCCTCGTGCCTATGGCTGAATAGGCACAAGCATGGAGCAATATCGCAAGGCCACGAGTGTAATATTGCGTTAAAAAATACAAAAAAATGTAAAAAAAAATTTTTTTTGGTTTAGGGTGGTTGCTAGGGAGCTCTTAGTGGTTGCTAGGGTGCTAAAACTGGTTGCTAGGGTGTGGCTATGAAGATTTTAGGCCATTACTTATTGGCTGCTTGATAATATAAATCCTCTGAGGGAGAGAGAGAGGGAGAGACGCAGGGCTGTCAGGCCCTTTGGAGTGGTGTGTGTGTGAAAACGTCGGTTGGGATTCAAATATTTTTAGAATGCCCAATGTAAAGTCAATGGGGACTTTTTTGGCCGCTTTTTCGTCCGCTGTGCGAACATCGTACACCCGATCGCTTAGAAAAGTCATAGCACACCTCTCCTCAATGAGCCGGTCGATTTGACACTTTACTCAGGGGTCTGTGACAAACGGTGCGGGGCGCATTACGCGCCAAACTTTGTCCAGAATAATAATAATAACTAGAATGTACATTTCCTGAAGAAAATGTGAAGTGGTGCTTGCAGTGGCAAAACTCTCCACTTGGTTGCTAGGGTGTTGTACATGATTGCATTCGAGCCAACAACCATGTCTGTACAATGTTGTGGAGCTGAAATATGGCTTCTATATGTTGCAATATGGTTGCTAGGTGGCTCTAAACGGTTGCTAGGGTGTGAAATCAGTTACCATGGTGATAGTTACAGACAGTTTCCCAACCAAAACAAAAGAGCCAACCCCCATCTCTATGTGATGTTCTGATGCAGAGACATGGGTCATGATAAACGGTTGCTAGGGTCCTCTGTTTGGTTGCCAGGGAGTGACTTGGCAGGTGCCAATGATGAAACTCCAAAGGCTGATTGTCAGTATAAATGATTTAAACCAACTCCCATGCCTCTGTGACATTCAGAATGGAAGATATCCCTCTTTGGAATTTGGTTGCTAGGGTCCTCTGTTTGGTTGCAAGGGAGTGACTTGGCAGGTGCCAATCATAAAACTCCAAAGGCTGCTTGTCATAATGAATGATATAAACCAACTCCCATGCCTGTGTGACTTTCAGAATGGAAGATATCCCTCTTTGGATTTTGGTTACTAGGGTACTCTGTTTGGTTGCTATGGAGTTACTTGGCAGCTGCCAATGATGAAATTCCAAAGGTTTCTTGTCAGTATGAATGATATAAACCAACTCCCATGCCTCTGTGACATTCAGAATGGAAGAGATCCCTGTTTGGATTTTGGTTGCTAGGGTACTCTGTTTGGTTGTTATGGAGTTGCTTGGCAGCTGCCAATCATGAAACACCAAAGGCTTCTTGTCAGTATGAATGACATAAACCAACTCCCATGCCTCTGTGACATTCAGAATGGAAGATATCCCTCTTTGAATTTTGGTTGCTAGGGTAATCTGTTTGGTTGCTATGGAGTTGCTTGACAGCTGCCATTGATGAAACTGCAACGGCTTTTTGTTACTATGAAGGATATAAACCAACTCCCATGCCTCTGTGACATTCAGACTGGAAGATATCCCTCTTTGGATTTTGGTTGCTAGGGTACTATGATTGGTTGCTAGGGAGTGGCTTGGCAGCTGCCAATCATGAAACTCCAAAGGCTTCTTGTCAATATTGAATTATATAAACCTTCCCCCATCTCTATACGATGCTCTGATACAGAGATATAGGCCTTGCTAAATAGTTGCTAGGGTACTCTGTTTGGTTGCTATGGAGTGGCTTGGCAGCTGCTAATGATGAACTCCAAAGGCTGCTTTTCAGTATGAATGACATAAACAAACTCCCATGCCTCTGTGACATTCAGAATGGAAGATATCCCTCTTTGAATTTTGGTTGCTAGGGTAATCTGTTTGGTTGCTATGGAGTTGCTTGACAGCTGCCATTGATGAAACTGCAAAGGCTTTTTGTTACTATGAATGATATAAACCAACTTCCATGCCTCTGTGACATTCAGAATAGAAGATATCCCTCTAGGATTTTGGTTGCTAAGGTGCTCGACAATGGTTGCTAGGGAGGGGCTAGGAAGTGTTGAGGTGATTCATGATTGGCCATTTGATGCCCTGAGTGAAACGAGACCACCTTGGTGTTTCTATGATCTACTAGAGCGTTTCTAGACGTTGCTAGGGTGTTCAGGATGGTTGCTAAGGTATTTTTGGTAGTTGCTATTTTGTTACTAGGTGGTTGGTAGTTGTCAAAGATGGTTACTATGGAGTTTTTATAGAGTTATTAAAATCTTTAATAACGAGTGCCTTCAGTACGGCACTCGGCCTGCGGCCTCGTGCCTATGGCTGAATAGGCACAAGCATGGAGCAATATCGCAAGGCCACGAGTGTAATATTGCGTTAAAAAATACAAAAAAATGTAAAAAAAAATTTTTTTTGGTTTAGGGTGGTTGCTAGGGAGCTCTTAGTGGTTGCTAGGGTGCTAAAACTGGTTGCTAGGGTGTGGCTATGAAGATTTTAGGCCATTACTTATTGGCTGCTTGATAATATAAATCCTCTGAGGGAGAGAGAGAGGGAGAGACGCAGGGCTGTCAGGCCCTTTGGAGTGGTGTGTGTGTGAAAACGTCGGTTGGGATTCAAATATTTTTAGAATGCCCAATGTAAAGTCAATGGGGACTTTTTTGGCCGCTTTTTCGTCCGCTGTGCGAACATCGTACACCCGATCGCTTAGAAAAGTCATAGCACACCTCTCCTCAATGAGCCGGTCGATTTGACACTTTACTCAGGGGTCTGTGACAAACGGTGCGGGGCGCATTACGCGCCAAACTTTGTCCAGAATAATAATAATAATAATAATAATAATAATAATAATAAGAATAATAAGTATGAGCAATAACAATAGTGATGCCTTGCTTTCAGCAAGCACCACTAATAATAATAATAATAATAATAATAAGAATAATAAGTATGAGCAATAACAATAGTGATGCCTTGCTTTCAGCAAGCACCACTAATAATAAGTATGAGCAATAACAATAGTGATGCCTTGCTTTCAGCAAGCACCACTAATAATAATAATAATAAGAATAATAAGTATGAGCAATAACAATAGTGATGCCTTGCTTTCAGCAAGCACCACTAATAAGTATGCAAGAGAACACTAATGATGCCTTGCTTTCAGCAAGCACCATTAATAACTAGAATGTACATTTCCTGAAGAAAATGTGAAATGGTGCTTGCAGTGGCAAAACTCTCCACTCGGTTGCTAGGGTGTTGTACATGATTGCATACGAGCCAACAACCATGTCTGTACAATGTTGTGGAGCTGAAATATAGCTTCTATATGTTGCAATATGGTTTATTTGTGGCTCTAAACGGTTGCTAGGGCGTTGCTTGGCGGTTGCTAGGGTGTTCTGGGTGGTTGTTAGGCGGTTGCTAGGGTGTTCTGAGTGGTTGCTAGGGCGTTGCTAGGGTATTCTTGGTGGTTGCTATGGTGTTGCTAGGGAGTTGCTAGGGTGTTCTGGGTGGTTACTATGGTGTTGCTAGGCGGTTGCTAGGGTCTTCAGGGTGGTTGCTAGGGTGTGATGGGAGGTTGCTAGGCAGTTGCTAGGGTGTTCTGGGTGGTTGCTAGGGCGTTGCTAAGGTGTTCTGGGTGGTTTCTAGGACGTTGCTAGGCAGTTGCTAGGGTGTTCTGGGTGGTTGCTAGGCAGTTGCCAGGGTGTTCTGGGTGGTTGCTATGGTGTTGCTAGTCGGTTGCTAGGGTATTCTGGGTGGTTGCTAGGGCGTTGCTAGGCAGTTGCTAGGGTGTTCTGGGTGGTTGCTATGGTGTTGCTAGGCGGTTGCTAGGGTATTCTGGGTGGTTGCTAGGCGGTTGCTAGGGTATTCTGGGTGGTTGCTATGGTGTTGCTAGGCGGTTGCTAAGGTATTCTGGGTGGTTGCTATGGTGTTGCTAGGCGGTTGCTAGGGTATTCTGGGTGGTTGCTATGGTGTTACTAGGCAGTTGCTAGGGTGTTCTGGGTGGTTGCTAGGGCGTTGCTAGACGGTTGCTAGGGTATTCTGGGTGGTTGCTATGGTGTTGCTAGGCGGTTGCTAGGGTATTCTGGGTGGTTGCTAGGGTATTCTGGGTGGTTGCTATGGTGTTGCTAGGCGGTTGCTAGGGTATTCTGGGTGGTTGCTATGGTGTTGCTAGGCGGTTGCTAGGGGATTCTGGGTGGTTGCTAGGGCATTGCTAGGCAGTTGCTAGGGTATTCTGGGTGGTTGCTATGGTGTTGCTAGGGTATTCTTGGTGGTTGCTAGGGTGTTGCTAGGCGGTTGCTAGGGTATTCTGGGTGGTTGCTAGGGCGTTGCTAGGCAGTTGCTAGGGTATTCTGGGTGGTTGCTATGGTGTTGCTAGGCGGTTGCTAGGGTATTCTGGGTGGTTGCTAGGGCGTTGCTAGGGTATTCTTGGTGGTTGCTAGGGTGTTGCTAGGCGGTTGCTAGGGTATTCTGGGTGGTTGCTATGGTGTTGCTAGGTGGTTGCTAGGGTATTCTGGGTGGTTGCTAGGGCGTTGCTAGGGTATTCTGGGTGGTTGCTATGGTGTTGCTAGGCGGTTGCTAGGGTATTCTGGGTGGTTGCTAGGGCGTTGCTAGGCAGTTGCTAGGGTATTCTGGGTGGTTGCTATGGTGTTGCTAGGCGGTTGCTAGGGTATTCTGGGTGGTTGCTAGGGCGTTGCTAGGGTATTCTTGGTGGTTGCTAGGGTGTTCTGGGTGGTTGCTATGGTGTTGCTAGGCAGTTGCTATGGTATTTTGGGTGGATGCTAGGGCGTTGCTAGGCAGTTGCTAGGGTGTTCTGGGTGGTTGCTAGGCAGTTGCTAGGTGTTCTGGGGGGTTGCTAGACAGTTGCTAGGATGTTCTGGGTGGTTGCTACGGTAATTTTGGTGGTTACTAGAGCGTTTCTAGACGTTGCTAGGGTGTTCAGGATGGTTGCTAAGGTATTTTTTTTAGTTGCTATGGTGTTACTAGGTGGTTGGTAGTTGTCAAAGATGGTTACTATGGAGTTTTTATAGAGTTATTAAAATCTTTAATAACGAGTGCCTTCAGTACGGCACTCGGCCTGCGGCCTCGTGCCTATGGCCGAATAGGCACAAGCATGGAGCAATATCGCAAGGCCACGAGTGTAATATTGCGTTAAAAAATACAAAAAAATGTAAAAAACATTTTTTTTTGGTTTAGGGTGGTTGCTAGGGAGCTCTTAGTGGTTGCTAGGGTGCTGAAACTGGTTGCTAGGGTGTGGCTATGAAGATTTTAGGCCATTACTTATTGGCTGCTTGATAATATAAATCCTCTGAGGGAGAGAGAGAGGGAGAGACGCAGGGCTGTCAGGCCCTTTGGAGTCTGTGTGTGTGAAAACGGCAGTTGGGATTCAAATATTTTTAGAACTCCCAATGTAAAGTCAATGGGGACTTTTTTGGCCGCTTTTTCGTCCGCTGTGCGAACATCGTACACCCGATCGCTTAGAAAAGTCATAGCACACCTCTCCTCAATGAGCCGGTCGATTTGACACTTCACTCAGGGGTCTGTGACAAACGGTGCGGGGCGAGTTTCGCGCCAAACTTTGTCCAGAATAATAATAATAATAACTAGAATGTACATTTCCTGAAGAAAATGTGAAGTGGTGCTTGCAGTGGCAAAATTCGCCACTGGGCAGATGCTAACACAATTGACATGTTGTGATACCATGATATACCACATTTTAGCATTATTTACCACGATTTACCATGTTTCTAAGATGATTTATTACGATTTAACATATTCCAGCATGATTTACTATGATTAACATGTTGTTAGAATGATGCTAGCAGGATTAGCATGTTGGTTGGATGATGCTAGCATGATTAGCATGTTGCTAGCATGCTTTTAACAAGATGCTAGCATGATTAGCATGTTGCTAGCATGCTTTTAACAAGATGCTAGCATGATTAGCATGTTGTTAGCATGCTTTTAACAAGATGCTAGCATGATTAGCATGTTGTTAGCATGTTTTTAGCTAGATGCTAACATGATTAGCATTTTGCTAACATGATTAGCATGTTGCTAACATTATGCTAGCTTGATTATCATGTTGTTAGCATGATGCTAGCTTTATTAGCATGTTGGTAGCCTAATGCTAGCATGATTAGCATGTTGCTAGCATTATGCTAGCTTGATTAGCATGTTGCTAGCATGGTTAACATGTTGCTAGCATGATGCTAGCTTGATTAGCATGTTGCTAGCATAATGCTAGCATGATTAGCATGTTGCTAGCATGATGCTAGCTTGATTAGCATGTTGCTAGCATAATGTTAGCATGATTAGCATTTTGCTAGCATGATGCTAGCTTGATTAGCATGTTGGTAGCATAATGCTAGCATGATTAGCATGTTGCTAGCATGATGCTAACATGATTAGCATGTTGCTAGCATGATGCTAGCTTGATTAGCATGTTGCTAGCATGATGCTAGCTTGATTAGCATGTTGCTAGCATGATGCTAACTTGATTAGCATGTTGCTAGCATGATGTTAGCATGATTAGCATTTTGCTAACATGTTTTTAGCTAGATGCTAACAGGATTAGCATGTTGCTAGCATGATGCTAGCTTGATTAGCATGTTGCTAGCATGATTAGCATGTTGCTAACATGATGCTAGCTTGATTAGCATGTTGCTAGCATGATGCTAGCTTGATTAGCATGTTGCCAGCATGTTTTTAGCAAGATGCTGTTGCCAGGTGGTTGCTAGGGTGTTCTGGGTGGTTGCTATGGTGTTGCTAGGCAGTTGCTAAGGTGTTCTGGGTGGTTGCTAGGCAGTTGCTAGGGTATTCTTGGTGGTTGATAGGGCGTTGCTAGGTGGTTGCTAGGGTGTTCTGGGTGGTTGCTATGGTGTTGCTAGGCAGTTGCTATGGTATTCTGGGTGGATACTAGGGCATTGCTAGGCAGTTGCTAGGGTGTTCTGGTTGGTTGCTAGGTGTTCTGGGTGGTTGCTAGGCAGTTGCTAGGTGTTCTAGGTGGTTGCTAGGCAGTTGCTAGGGTGTTCTGGGTGCTTGCTAGAGTTTTTTGTGGTTACTAGAGCATTTCTAGACGTTGCTAGGGTGTTCAGGGTGGTTGCTAAGGTGTTTTTGTTAGTTGCTATGGTGTTACTAGGTGGTTGGTAGTTGTCAAATATGGTTACTATGGAGTTTTTATAGAGTTCTTAAAATCTTTAATAACGAGTGCCTTCTGTACGGCACTCGGCCTGCGGCCTCGTGCCTATGGCCGAATAGGCACAAGCATGGAGCAATATCGCAAGGCCACGAGAGTAAAATTGCTTTAAAAAATAAAAAAAATAAAAAAAAATGTTTTTTTTTGGTTTAGGGTGGTTGCTAGGGAGCTCTTAGTGGTTGCTAGGGTGCTGAAACTGGTTGCTAGGGTGTGGCTATGAAGATTTTAGGCCATTACTTATTGGCTGCTTGATAATATAAATCCTCTGAGGGAGAGAGAGAGGGAGAGATGCAGGGGTGTCAGGCCCTTTGGAGTCTGTGTGTGTGAAAACGTCGGTTGGGATTCAAATATTTTTAGAACTCCCAATGTAAAGTCAATGGGACTTTTTTGGCCGCTTTTTCGTCCGCTGTGCGAACATCGTACACCCAATCGCTTAGAAAAGTCATAGCACACCTCTCCTCAATGAGCCGCTCGATTTGACGCCTCACTCAGGGGTCTGTGACAAACGGTGCGGGGCGCATTACGCGCCGAACTTTTGTCCGGAATAATAAGAATAAGAATAACTAGAATGTACATTTCCTGAAGAAAATGTGAAGTGGTGCTTGCAGTGGCAAAACTCGCCACTTGGTTGCTAGAGTGTGGTACATGATTGCATACAAGCCAACAAACATGTCTGTACGACGTTCTGGTGCTGAGATATGGCTTATTCATGTTGTTCAGGTGGTTGCTAAGGTGTTGCTAGGGTGTTTTGTGTGGTTGTTAGGGCTTTGCTAGGTGGTTGCTAAGGTGTTCTGTGTGGTTGCTAGGGCGTTGCTAGGCAGTTGCTAGGGTGTTCTGGGTGGTTGCTATGGTGTTGCTAGGCGGTTGCTGGGGTGTTCATGGTGGTTGCTATGGTGTTGCTAGGCGGTTGCTAGGGTATTCTGGGTGGTTGCTAGGGTGTTGCTAGGCAGTTGCTAGGGTATTCTGGGTGGTTGCTATGGTGTTGCTAGGCGGTTGCTAGGGTATTCTGGGTGGTTGCTAGGGCGTTGCTAGGCAGTTGCTATGGTATTCTGAGTGGTTGCTATGGTGTTGCTAGGCGGTTGCTAGGGTATTCCTTGAGGTTGCTAGGGCATTGCTAGGCAGTTGCTAGGGTATTCTGTGTGGTTGCTATGGTGTTGCTAGGTGGTTGCTAGGGTATTCTGGGTGGTTGCTATGGTGTTGCTAGGCGGTTGCTAGGGTATTCTGGGTAGTTGTTGGGTGGTTGCTAGGGCGTTGCTAGGCAGTTTGCTAGGGTGTTCTGGGTGGTTGCTATGGTGTTGCTAGGCGGTTGCTAGGGTATTCTGGGTAGTTGCTAGGGTATTCTGTGTGGTTGCTATGGTGTTGCTAGGCGGTTGCTATGGTGTTGCTAGGTGGTTGCTAGGGTATTCTGGGTGATTGCTAGGGCGTTGCTAGACAGTTGCTAGGGTATTCTGGGTTGTTGCTATGGTGTTGCTAGGTGGTTGCTAGGGTATTCTGGGTGGTTGCTAGGGCGTTGCTAGACAGTTGCTAGGGTATTTTGAGTGGTTGCTATGGTGTTGCTAGGCGGTTGCTAGGGTATTCTGGGTGGTTGCTATGGTGTTGCTAGGCGGTTGCTAGGGTATTCTGGGTAGTTGCTAGGCGGTTGCTAGGGTATTCTTGGTGGTTGCTAGGGCGTTGCTAGGCATTTGCTAGGGTGTTCTGGGTGGTTGCTAGGCAGTTGCTAGGGTGTTCTGTGTGGTTGCTAAGCGGTTGCTACGCAGTTGCTAGGGTGTTCTGGGTTGTTGCCAGGTGGTTGCTAGGGTGTTCTGGGTGGTTGCTATGGTGTTGCTAGGCAGTTGCTAAGGTGTTCTGGGTGGGGTCTAGTGCGTTGCTAGGCAGTTGCTAGGGTGTTCTGGGTGGTTGCTATTATATTTTTGGTGATTACTTGAGCATTTCTAGACATTGCTAGGATGTTCAGGGTGGTTGCTAAGGCATTTTTGGTAGTTGCTATGGTGTTACTAGGTGGTTGGTAGTTTTCAAAGATGGTTACTATGGAGTTTTTATAGAGTTCTTAAAATCTTTAATAACGAGTGCCTTCAGTACGGCACTCGGCCTGCGGCCTCGTGCCTATGGCCGAATAGGCACAAGCATGGAGCGATATCGCAAGGCCATGAGAGTAAAATTGCTTTAAAAAATAAAAAAATATTAAAAAAATCTTTTTTTTTGTTTAGGGTGGTTACTAGGGAGCTCTTAGTGGTTGCTAGGGTGCTAAAACTGGTTGCTAGGGTGTGGCTATGAAGATTTTAGGCCATTACTTATTGGCTGCTTGATAATATAAATCCTCTGAGGGAGAGAGAGAGGGAGAGACGCAGGGGTGTCAGGCCCTTTGGAGTCTGTGTGTGTGAAAACGTCGGTTGGGATTCAAATATTTTTAGAATGCCCAATGTTAAGTCAATGGGACTTTTTTGGCCGCTTTTTTGTCCGCTATGCGGACATCGTACACCCGATCGCTTAGAAAAGTCATAGCACACCTCTCCTCAATGAGCCGGTCGATTTGACACCTCACTCAGGGGTCTGAGATAAACGGTGCGGGGCGCATTACGCGCCAAACTTTGTCCAGAATAATAATAAGAATAATAAGTATGAGCAATAACAATAGTGATGCTTTCAAAAAAAGCACCACTAATAATAAGTATGAGCAATAACAATAGTGATGCTTTCAAAAAAGCACCACTAACTAGAATGTACATTTCCTGAAGAAAATGTGAAGTGGTGCTTGCAGTGGCAAAACTCGCCACTCGGTTGCTAGGGTGTTGTACATGTTTGCATTCGAGCCAACAACCATGTCTGTACGATGTTGTGGAGCTGAAATATGGCTTCTATATGTTGCAATATGGTTGCTAGGTGGCTCTAAATGGTTGCTAGGGTGTGAATACACAGTTACCATGGTGATATTTACAGGCTGTTTTACAACTGAAACTAATGAGCCAACCCCCATCTCTATACAATATTCTGATGCAGAGATGTAGGTCTTGTAAAATGGTTGCTAGGGTGCTCTGTTAGGTTGCTATGGAGATGCTTGTCAGCTGCTAATGATGAAACTACAAAGGCTTTTTGTTAGCATGAATGATATAAACCAACTTCCATCTCTATACGATGTTCTGATGCAGAGATATACGTTTTGCTAAACGGTTGCTAGGGTACTCTATTTGGTTGCTAGCGAGTGGCTTGTCAGCTGCCAATCATGAAACTCCAAAGGCTTCTTGTCACTATGAATGATAGAAACCAACTCCCATGCCTCTGCGACATTCAGAATGGAAGATATGCCTCTTTGGATTTTGGTTGCTAGGGTACTCTGTTTGGTTGCTAGGGAGTGGCTTGTCAGCTGTCAATGATGAAATTCCAAAGGCTTCTTGTCATTATGAATTATATAATCCAACTCCCATGCCTCTGTGACATTCAGAATGTAATATATGCCTCTTTGGATTTTGGTTGCTAGGGTACTCTTTTTGGTTGCTATGGAGTTACTTGGCACCTGCCAATGATGCAATTCCAAAGGCTTCTTGTCACTATGAATGATATAAACCAACTCCCATGCCTGTGTGACATTCAGAAAGGAAGATATTCCTCTTTGGAATTTGGTTGCTAGGGTACTCTGTTTGGTTGATATGGAGTTGCTTGGCAGCTGCCAATCATGAAACACCAAAGGCTTCTTGTCAATATGAATGATATAAACCAACTCCCATGCCTCTGTGACAGTCAGAATGGAAGATATCCCTCTCTGGAGTTTGGTTGCTAGGGTCCTCTGTTTGGTTGCTATGGAGTGGCTTGGCAGCTGTTAATGATGAAACTGCATAAGTTTCTTGTCAGTATGAATGAAAATAAACCAACTCCCATCTCTATACGATGTTCTGATGCAGAGATATAGGTCTTGCTAAACGGTTGCTAGGGTACTCTGTTTGGTTGCTAGGGAGTGGCTTGGCAGCTGCCAATGATGAAATTAAAAAGGCTTCTTGTCACTATGAATGATAAAAAACCAACTCCCATGCATCTGTGACATACAGAATGGAAGATATCCCTCTTTGGATTTTTGTTGCTAGGGTACTCTGTTTGGTTGCTAGGGAGTAGCTTGGCAGCTGCCAACCATAAAACTCCAGAGGCTGCTTGTCAGTTTGAATGATATAAACCAACTCCCAGCTCTATACGATGTTCTGATACAGAGAAATTATTTTTGCTAAATGGTTGCTAGGGTACTCTGTTTGGTTGCTAGGGAGTGGCTTGGCAGCTGCCAGTGATGAAACTGCAAAGGCTTCTTGTCACTATGAATGATATAAACCAACTCCCATTTCTTTGTGACATTCAAAATGGAAGATAACCCTCTTTGGATTTTGGTTGCTAGGGTACTCTGTCTGGTTGCTATGGAGTGGCTTGGCAGCTGCCAATAATGAAACTCCAAAGGCTGGTTGTCAGTATGAATGAAACAAACCAACTCCCATACCTCTGTGACATTCAGAATGGAAGATATCCCTCTTTGCATTTTGGTTGCTAGGGTACTCTGTTTGGTTGCTATGGAGTTGTTTGGCAGCTGCTAATGATGAAACTGTAAAGGCTTATTGTCAGTATGAATGATATAAACCAACTCCCATCTCTATACGATGTTCTGATGCGGAGATATAGGTCTTGCAAAACGGTTGCTAGGGTACTCAAGTTTGGTTGCTATGGAGTGGCTTGGCAGCTGCCAATGATGAAACTGAAAAGGCTTTGTGTCACTATGAATGATATAAACCAACTCCCATTTCTCTGTGACATTCAGAATGGCAGATATCCCTCTTTGCATTTTGGTTGCTAGGGTACTCTGTTTGGTTGCTATGGAGTTGTTTGGCAGCTGCTAATGATGAAACTGTAAAGGCTTATTGTCAGTATGAATGATATAAACCAACTCCCATCTCTATACGATGTTCTGATGCGGAGATATAGGTCTTGCAAAACGGTTGCTAGGGTACTCAAGTTTGGTTGCTATGGAGTGGCTTGGCAGCTGCCAATGACGAAACTGCAAAGCCTTCTTGTCACTATGAATGATATAAACCAACTCCCATGCCTCTGTGACATTCAGAATGGAAGATATCCCTCTTTGAATTTTGGTTGCTAGGGTAATCTGTTTGGTTGCTATGGAGTTGCTTGACAGCTGCCATTGATGAAACTGCAAAGGCTTTTTGTTACTATGAATGATATAAACCAACTTCCATGCCTCTGTGACATTCAGAATAGAAGATATCCCTCTAGGATTTTGGTTGCTAAGGTGCTCGACAATGGTTGCTAGGGAGGGGCTAGGAAGTGTTGAGGTGATTCATGATTGGCCATTTGATGCCCTGAGTGAAACGAGACCACCTTGGTGTTTCTATGATCTACTAGAGCGTTTCTAGACGTTGCTAGGGTGTTCAGGATGGTTGCTAAGGTATTTTTGGTAGTTGCTATTTTGTTACTAGGTGGTTGGTAGTTGTCAAATTTGGTTACTATGGAGTTTTTATAGAGTTATTAAAATCTTTAATAACGAGTGCCTTCAGTACGGCACTCGGCCTGCGGCCTCGTGCCTATGGCTGAATAGGCACAAGCATGGAGCAATATCGCAAGGCCACGAGTGTAATATTGCGTTAAAAAATACAAAAAAATGTAAAAAAAATTTTTTTTTGGTTTAGGGTGGTTGCTAGGGAGCTCTTAGTGGTTGCTAGGGTGCTAAAACTGGTTGCTAGGGTGTGGCTATGAAGATTTTAGGCCATTACTTATTGGCTGCTTGATAATATAATCCTCTGAGGGAGAGAGAGAGGGAGAGACGCAGGGGTGTCAGGCCCTTTGGAGTGGTGTGTGTGTGAAAACGTCGGTTGGGATTCAAATATTTTTAGAATGCCCAATGTAAAGTCAATGGGGACTTTTTTGGCCGCTTTTTCGTCCGCTGTGCGAACATCGTACACCCGATCGCTTAGAAAAGTCATAGCACACCTCTCCTCAATGAGCCGGTTGATTTGACACTTCACTCAGGGGTCTGTGACAAACGGTGCGGGGCGAGTTTCGCGCCAAACTTTGTCCAGAATAATAATAATAAGAACTAGAATGTACATTTCCTGAAGAAAATGTGAAGTGGTGCTTGCAGTGGCAAAATTCGGAACTCGGTTGCTAGGGTGTTGTACATGATCGCATACGAGCCAACAACCATGTCTGTACGCTGTTGTGGAGCTGAAATATGGCTTCTTTATGTTGCAATATGGTTGCTAGGTGGCTGTAAACGGTTGCTAGGGTGTGAATACAAAGTTACCATGGTGAAATTTACAGACTGTTTCCCAACCAAAACAAAAGAGCCAACCCCCATCTCTATATGATGTTCTGATGCAGAGACATGGGTCTTGATAAACGGTTGCTAGGGTCCTCTGTTTGGTTGCCAGGGAGTGACTTGGCAGATACCAATGATGAAACTGCAAAGTCTTCTATTACTCTGAATGATATAAACCAACTCCCATGCCTCTATGACATTCAGAATGGAAGATATCCCT
The DNA here is from genome assembly GCF_964197995.2 of Scardinius erythrophthalmus. Classification (NCBI taxonomy): domain Eukaryota; kingdom Metazoa; phylum Chordata; class Actinopteri; order Cypriniformes; family Leuciscidae; genus Scardinius; species Scardinius erythrophthalmus. The sequence goes on from NC_138224.1 coordinate 51,437,415, forward strand.
CCTTGGATTTTGGTTGCTAGGGTACTCTGTTTGGTTGCTAGAGAGTGGCTTGGCAGCTGCCAATGATGAAATTCCAAAGGCTTCTTGTCAGTATGAATGATATAAACCAACTCCCATGCATCTGTGTGACATTCAGAAAGGAAGATATTCCTCTTTGGAATTTGGTTGCTAGGGTACTCTGTTTGGTTGATATGGAGTTGCTTGGCAGCTGCCAATCATGAAACACCAAAGGCTTCTTGTCAATATGAATGATATAAACCAACTCCCATGCCTCTGTGGCAGTCAGAATGGAAGATATCCCTCTCTGGAGTTTGGTTGCTAGGGTCCTCTGTTTGGTTGCTATGGAGTGGCTTGGCAGCTGTTAATGATGAAACTGCATAAGCTTCTTGTCAGTATGAATGAAAATAAACCAACTCCCATCTCTATACGATGTTCTGATGCAGAGATATAGGTCTTGCTAAACGGTTGCTAGGGTACTCTGTTTGGTTGCTAGGGAGTGGCTTGGCAGCTGCCAATGATGAAATTAAAAAGGCTTCTTGTCACTATGAATGATAAAAAACCAACTCCCATGCATCTGTGACATACAGAATGGAAGATATCCCTCTTTGGATTTTTGTTGCTAGGGTACTCTGTTTGGTTGCTAGGGAGTAGCTTGGCAGCTGCCAACCATAAAACTCCAGAGGCTGCTTGTCAGTATGAATGATATAAACCAACTCCCAGCTCTATACGATGTTCTGATACAGAGAAATAATTTTTGCTAAATGGTTGCTAGGGTACTCTGTTTGGTTGCTAGGGAGTGGCTTGGCAGCTGCCAGTGATGAAACTGCAAAGGCTTCTTGTCACTATGAATGATATAAACCAACTCCCATTTCTTTGTGACATTCAAAATGGAAGATAACCCTCTTTGGATTTTGGTTGCTAGGGTACTCTGTTTGGTTGCTATGGATTGGCTTGGCAGCTGCCAATAATGAAACTCCAAAGGCTGGTTGTCAGTATGAATGAAACAAACCAACTCCCATGCCTCTGTGACATTCAGAATGGAAGATATCCCTCTTTGCATTTTGGTTGCTAGGGTACTCTGTTTGGTTGCTATGGAGTTGTTTGGCAGCTGCTAATGATGAAACTGTAAAGGCTTATTGTCAGTATGAATGATATAAACCAACCCCCATCTCTATACGATGTTCTGATGCGGAGATATAGGTCTTGCAAAACGGTTGCTATGGTACTCAAGTTTGGTTGCTATGGAGTGGCTTGGCAGCTGCCAATGATGAAACTGAAAAGGCTTTGTGTCACTATGAATGATATAAACCAACTCCCATTTCTCTGTGACATTCAGAATGGCAGATATCCCTCTTTGGATTTTGGTTGCTAGGGTACTCTGTTTGGTTGCTATGGAGTGGCTTGGCAGCTGCCAATGACGAAACTGCAAAGGCTTCTTGTCACTATGAATGATATAAACCAACTCCCATTTCTCTGTGACATTCAGAATGGAAGATATCCCTCTTTGAATTTTGGTTGCTAGGGTACTCTGTTTGGTTGCTAGGGAGTGGCTTGGCAGCTGCCAATGATGAAACTCCAAAGGCTTCTTGTCACTATGAATGATATAAACCAACTCCCATGCCTCTGTGACATTCAGAATGGAAGATATCCCTCTCGGATTTTGGCTGCTAAGGTGCTCGACAATGGTTGCTAGGGAGGGGCTAGGAAGAGTTGAGGTGATTCATGATTGGCTGTTTGCTGCCCCAAGTCAAACGAGACCACCCTCTAGTTTCTATGACAATTCAGTCCGGAGATATCCCTTTGAACTCTTTCAATGGAAGTCTATGGGACTTGTTGCTAAGGTGCTCTAAATGGTTGCTAGGGCGTGGCTTGATAGCTTCACAATGATCCTGAGAGACTGATTGGTCGTCTGAGTAAAATGAGCCCACCCCCTTGTCTCTATGATACTGTGATCCAGAGCTACGTTCATTACAAAATCCCTATGCAATTTACCATAGTAGGAAAAGCATGTGTGTTTCACGGGACATTCCTTCCCCATAGTAAGTCAATGGGGCAACTTTGGGACGCTCCTGCCCCCCAGGGGTGCAACTTTTACCCCATTGTGAGGTATGTTCTTACAGAGCCTGTCAGCCTCTTCAAATGTGGCAAATCACACGTTTCTGCGAAATCCTCGCTCAGAGCTATGAGTGCTCAAAGTTCGTCGCAATGTTAAGTCAATGGAACTTTTTGGGCCGCTTTTTCGCCCCTGGGGTGAACACCGCACCCCCGATCGCTTATAAAAGTCATAGCACACCTCTCCTCAATGAGCCGGTCGATTTGACACCTCATTCATGGGTCTGTGACAAACGGTGTGGGGCGAGTTACGCGCCAAACTTTGTCCAGAATAATAATAATAATAATAACTAGAATGTACATTTCCTGAAGAAAATGTGAAGTGGTGCTTGCAGTGGCAAAACTCGCCACTCGGTTGCTAGGGTGTTGTACATGATTGCATACCAGCCAACAACCATGTCTGTACGATGTTGTGGAGCTGAAATATGGCTTCTATATGTTGCAATATGGTTGCTAGGTGTCTCTAAATGGTTGCTAGGGTGTGAATGCACAGTTACCATGGTGATATTTATTTTTTACAACTGAAACTAATGAGCCAACCCCTATCTCTATACAATATTCTGACGCAGAGATGTAGGTCTTGTAAAATGGTTGCTAGGGTACTCTGTTTGGTTGCTATGGGGTTGCTTGGCAGCTACTAATGATGAAACTGCAAAGGCTTCTTGTCAGTATGAATGATATAAACCAACTCCCATCTCTATACGATGTTCTGATGCAGAGATATACATTTTGCTAAACGGTTACTAGGGTACTCTGTTTGGTTGCTATGGAGTGGTTTGGCAGCTGCCAATGATGAATTTCCAAAGGCTTCTTGTCAGTATGAATGATATAAACCAACTCCCTTGCCTCTGTGACCATCAGAATGGAAGATATCCCTCTATGGATTTTGGTTGCTAGGGTACTCTGTTTGGTTGCTAGGGAGTGGCTTGGCAGCTGCCAATCATGAAACTCCAAAGGCTGCTTGTCAGTATGAATGATATAAATCAACTCCCATCTCTATACGATGTTCTGATACAGAGATATTCGTTTTGCTAAACGGTTGCTAGGGTACTCTGTTTGGTTGCTAGGGAGTGGCTTGGCAGTTGCCAATGATGAAACTCCCAAGGCTGCTTGTCAGTATGTATGATATAAACCAACTCCCATGCCTCTGTGACTTTCAGAATGGAAGATATCCCTCTTTGTATTTTGGTTGCTAGGGTTTTCTGTTTGGTTGCTATGGATTTGCTTGACAGCTGCCAATGATGAAACTGCAAAGTCTGCTTGTCAGTATGAATGATATAAACCAACTCCCATGCCTCTGTGACATTCAGAATGGAAGATATCCCTCTTTGGATTTTGGTTGCTAGGGTACTCTGTTTGGTTGCTATGGAGTTACTTGGCAGCTACCAATGATGAAACTCCAAAGGCTTCTTGTCAGTATGAATGATATAAACCAACTCCCATGCCTCTGTGACATTCAGAATGGAAGATATCCCTCTTTGGATTTTGGTTGCTAAGGTGCTCGACAATGGTTGCTAGGGAGGGGCTTGGAAGTATTGAGGTGATTCATGATTGGCGGTCTTCTGCCCCGAGTCTAATGAGACCACCCCCATGTTTCTATGACAATTCAGTCTGGAGATATCTCTTTGAACTCTTTCAATGGAAGTCTATTGAACTTGTTGCTAAGGGGCTCTAAATGGTTGCTAGGGCGTGGCTTGATAGCTTCACAATGATCCTGAGAGGCTGATTGGTCGTCTGAGTAAAATGAGCCCTCCTCCTTGTCTCTATGACACTGTGATCCAGAGCTACGTTCAATACAAAGTCCCTATGCAATTTACCATAGTAGGAAAAGCATGTGTGTTTCACGGGACGTTCCTTCCCCATAGTAAGTCAATGGTGCAACTTTGGGCATCTCCTGCCCCCCAGGGGTGCAACTTTTACCCCATTGTGAGGTATGTTCTTACAGAGCCTGTCAGCCTCTTCAAATGTGGCAAATCACACGTTTCTGCGAAATCCTCGCTCAGAGCTACGTGTGGTCAAAGTTCGTCGCAATGTTAAGTCAATGGGACTTTTTTGGGCGCTTTTTCGCCCCTGGGGCGAACACCGCACCCCCGATCGCTTATAAAAGTCATAGCACACCTCTCCTTAATGAGCCGGTCGATTTGACACCTCATTCATGGGTCTGAGACAAACGGTGCGGGGCGAGTTACGCGCCAAACTTTTGTCCAGAACAATAAGAAGAAGAAGAAGAAGAATAATAAGTATGAGCAATAACAATAGTGATGCCTTGCTTTCAGCAAGCACCACTAAATATAGCTGCAAGCAGCAATTATCGGGGCCAAGCGCAAGCAGATGACAGGATATGCCAACATGGCTGAAGGTGTCAGACCAACTGGAACAATGAGCAATTAAATACATTTAAAGAGGATTTTAGGCGAAATGGCTGAAAAATCATATAAAAAGTCATTTAAAATATGATTTAATGGATTATCACTTTCGACCAATAGGTGGAGCAGTTACAAAACTGATGTGATGTGGTCAGAGTGAAGTGACAATGACATATACAAAGTTTGGTGTCAATATTTCAAGGGATTTCAGAGATAAAGCCTGAATAGTGCTTTTGGCATCATGCCTCAACTTTGCTGCTGCGCTATACGAAAACAGTTTCGTCTATCGACACGAAATCCTTAACGTTTAGTCGGCACAGTCTGGAGATGATACGATTCGATTTTGGTGAAAATCGGACAAACGGTCTAGGAGGAGTTCGAAAAAGTAGGTTTTGAATGAAAATCAAGATGGCGGACAGGAAGTTTGGCCAAATAAGGAAAACTTGGTATCTATGTTCTCGGCTTGACCCAGGGAATCTATTAAGACCAGTGGCATTTCAATAGCCAGATTTATTCAAAAGTTATTAGCCTTTTTGGAAATTTTGTTATAACTTTTGACCACTAGGTGGCGCTGTCTCGAAATCTTTTGGGTACCTTCAAGGGATGGAGCTGATGGCACATTCTGAGTTTCGTAATATTACACCAATGCATTTGTTTAGTATAGCATTTTATTTCACAAAACTGTATTGAAGTCAATGGGAATTTCATGTTTTGTTCTGTTATAGCGCCACCAAGAGGCTCAGTCACACCATTTTTTTTTATGTGTCCTCAGAGTGAGCCCATACATATGTGTGTCAATTTTGGTGAAGATATCTCAATTCGCTTCGGAGTTATAGACATTTATATGAAAAAACACGTAAAAAATGACTGACACATGACTTTGATTGGAATTTACTACCCCTAAACATCAATATTTTTGCATTTGGGCATTGTCGTATAGCTATCGACCTATGTTTCCAAACTTCTGACGGTGGTTTCGTCTTGATCGGACAATCGGTTTCGAAGATATAGCCAAATGTTTTTTAAGCGCTAAATCACAACGCTACACAAACCGTAAGGCGAAACCTAGCATGTTTGGTATCGTGGGACTCGGCAACGATTCAGGACTGTAATGAGATGAGTCTCATGAAAATAAGTCGACCACACCCAAAGTTATAAGCATTTGGGAAAAAAAATTCACCACTAGGTGGCGCTGTTTCGAAAGTTCTCAGGTTCCTTCAGGACATCGTGATGATGACCAATACCAAGTTTCGTAACAATTCGTTCATGCGTTCATAAAATACAGCATTTTAGCACAAAATTCAAAATGGCTGACAGTCAAAATGGCCGATATGGTCAAATTGGATATCAGTCGAATCGGCATGTTGCCCTGAATCTAACGAGACCAATTTTATGATTTTTGGACAAACTGTTCAAAACCTATAAGCAAAAATAGCCATTTTCCATATCTCCGGACCAGTAGGTGGCGCTGCGCCGAAACACAGCATGTAGCCTCAGGTCATACCTGTGATGACATGTACCAAGTTTGGTCTGAATACGATAAACCGTTGCGGAGATAGAGCCCTACGACTGTTTTTGCAGGCGCTACGTAAAATTAGTTCGAGCGTTTTTCGAAAACGGTTTAACGAATCAATTTGAATTCCATAACTTTTTGTCAGCACTGCCTGAAGATGATCTGGTTCAATTTTCGTGCGAATCGGACAAACCGTCTAGGACGAGTTCGAAAAAGTAGGTTTTACGAAAAATTAAAAATGGCGGCCATATTGTTATGACGGAAAATGAAGTCATAGGGTGCAATCGAATCGGCATGAGCTCAGGAATCAGAGGAAAAAAGAATTTTGTTGATTGACCTCACGGTTCAAAAGTTATTAGCAAAATAAAAGTGAAACTTTGGACAGGTGGTGGCGCTAGAGGGAATGACTTAGAAACAACAAAATTGGTGTATTTAATGTTGGGAGAGTCCTCTATCAGAATGTCAATCCAAAACAACTTTCCCGCAATCGGTTCTATGGGCTGCCATAGACACCCAGTCGGAAGAAACGGAAGAATAATAAATATAGCTGCAAGCAGCAATTACCGGGGCCAAGCAGAATAAGACGACAAGACATGCCGACATGTCTGAAAGTGTCAGACCAACTGCAACAATGAGCAATTAAAGACATTTAAAGAGGTTTTTAGACGAAATGGCTAAAAAATCATAGAAACAGTAATTAAAAATATGATTTAATGGATTATCACTTTTGACAAATAGGTGGCACAGTTACAAAACTGATGTGATGTGGTCAGAGTGAGGAGACAATGACACATAAAAAGTTTGGTGTCAATATGTCAAGGCATTGCAGAGATAAAGCCTGAATAGTGCTATTAGCATCATGCCTCAAATTTGCTGCTGCGCTATACGAAAACGGTTTCGTCAATTGACACGAAATCCATAACTTTTAGTCGGCACAGTCTGGAGATGATACGATTCGATTTTGGTGAAAATCGGACAAACGGTCTAGGAGGAGTTCGAAAAAGTAGGTTTTGAATGAAAATCAAGATGGCGGACAAGAAGTTTGACCAAATAAGGAAAATTTGGTATCTATGTTCTCGGCTTGACCCAAGGAATCTATTAAGACCAGTGGCATTTACATAGGCCGATGTATTCAAAAGTTATTAGCAGTGTTGGAAATGTTGTTATAACTTTTGACCACTAGGTGGCGCTGTCTCTAAATATGTTGGGTACCTTCAGGGGATGGTGCTGATGGCACATTCTGAGTTTCGTAATATTACACCAATGCATTTGTTAAGTATAGCATTTTATTTCACAAAACTGCATTGAAGTCAATGGGAATTTCATGTTTTGTTCTATTATAGCGCCACCAAGAGGCTCAGTCCCACCATTTTTTTTATGTGTCCTCAGAATGAGCCCATACATATATGTGTCGATTTTGGTTCAAAAATCTCAATTTGCTTCGGAGTTATAGACATTTATATGAAAAAACACGTAAAAAATGACTGACACATGACTTTGATTGAATATTACTACCCCTAAACATCAATATTTTCGCATTTGGGCATAGGCATATTACTATCGACCTATGTTTCCAAACTTCTGAAGGTGGTTTCGTCTCGATCGGACAAGCGGTTTCAAAGATATAGCCAAATGTTTTTTAAGCGCTAAATCACAACGCTACACAAACCATAAGGCGAAACCTAACATGTTTGGTATCGTTGGACTCGGCAACGATTCAGGAGTCTAATGAGATGAGTCCTGTGAAAATAAGTTGACCACACCCAAAGTTATAAGCATTTGGAAGCATTTGGGGAAAAAAATTCACCACTAGATGGCACTGTTTCGGAACTTCTCAGGCTCCTTCAGGACATCGTGCTGATGACCCATACCGAGTTTCATAACAATACGTTCATGCATTCCTAAAATACAGCATTTTAGCACATAATTCAAAATGGCCGACAGCCAAAATGGCTGATCTGGGAAAATTGGATATCAGTCGACTCAGCATGATGCCTTGAATCTAACGAGACCACTTTTATGATTTTTGGACAAACCATTCAGAAGTTATAAGCAAAAAAAGCCATTTTTCATATCTCCGGACCAGAGGGTGGCACTGCGACGAAACGCAGCATGTAGGCTCAGGTCATGCTTGTGATGATATGTGCTTAGTTTGGTCTGAATACGATAAAGCGTTGCGGAGATACAGGCTTGTGTCTGTTTTCGCAAGCGCTACATAAAATTTGTTTGCGCGGTATTCAAAAACGGTTTGACGAATCAACACGAATTCCATAACTTTTTGTCGGCATGGTCTGAAGATGATCTGGTTCAATTTTCGTGGAAATTGGAGCAACGGCCTAGGAGGAGTTCGAAAAAGTAGGTTTTTTGAAAAATTCAAAATGGCGGAAAAATTATAATGACGGAAAATGACGTCATAGGGTGCAATCGAATCGCCATGAGCTCAGGAATCAGAGGAAAAAAGAATTTTGTTTCTAGCCCTTGTGATTCAAAAGTTATTAGCATAAACATGAGTGCAACTTTGGACAGTTAGTGGCGCTAGAGGGAAAGACTTAGACACACCAAAATTGGTGTATTTAATGTTGGGACTGTCCTCTATTAGAATGTCAAATCATTACAACTTTCCCGCGATCGGTTCTATGGGCTGCCATAGACTCCCAGTCGGAAGAAGGAAGAAGAATAATAATAATAATAATAATAAGAACGGGAACGAAAACAATAGGTGCCTCCGCACCTTCGGTGCTTGGCCCCTAAATAGCTGCAAGCAGCAATTACCGGGGCCAAGCAGAATAAGACGACAAGACATGCCAAAATGTCTGAAAGTGTCAGACCAACTGCAACAATGAGCAATTAAAGACATTTAAAGAGGATTTTAGGCGAAATGGCTGAAAAATCATGTAAAAAGTGATTCAAAATATGATTTAATGGATTGTCACTTTTGACCAAAAGGTGGCGCTGTTACGAAATTGATGTGGTGTGGTCAGAGTAAGTAGACAGTGACACATACAAAGTTTTGTGTCAATATGTCGAGGCATTGCAGATATAAAGCCTGAATAGTCATTTTGGCATCATGCCTCAACTTTGCTGCTGTGCTATACGAAAACGGTTTCATCAATCGACACGAAATCCATAACTTTTTGTCGGCACAGTCTGGAGATGATACGATTCGATTTTGGTGAAAATCGGACAAACGGTCTAGGAGGAGTTCGAAAAAGTAGGTTTTGAATGAAAATCAAGATGGCGGACAGGAAGTTTGGCCAAATAAGGAAAACTTGGTATCTATGTTCTCGGCTTGACCCAAGGAATCTATTAAGAACCGTGGAATTTCAATAGCCAGATTTATTCAAAAGTTATTAGCCTTTTTGGAAATTTTGTTATAACTTTTGACCACTAGGTGGCGCTGTCTTGAAATATTTTGGTTGCCTTCAGGGGATGGTGCTGATGACACAATCTGAGTTTCGTAATATTACACCAATGCATTTGTTTAGTATAGCATTGTATTTCACAAAACTGTATTGAAGTCAATGGGAATTTCATATTTTGTTCAATTATAGCGCCACCAAGAGGCTCAGTCCCACAATTTTTTTTACGTGTCCTCAGAGTGAGCCCATACATATGTGTGTCAATTTTGGTGAAAATATCTCAATTCGCTTCGGAGTTATAGACATTTATATGAAAAAACACGAAAAAAATGACTGACACATGACTTTGATTGGAAATTAGTACCCCTAAACATCAATATTTTCGCATTTGGGCATTGGCGTATAGCTATCGACCTATGTTTCCAAACTTCTGACGGTGGTTTCGTCTCGATCGGACTAGCGGTTTCAAAGATATAGCCAAATGTTTTTTAAGCGCTAAATCACAACGCTACACAAACCGTAAGGCGAAACCTAGCATGTTTGGTATCGTAGGACTCGGCAACGATTCAGGAGTCTAAAAAGATGAGTTTCGTGAAAATAAGTCGACCACACCCAAAGTTATAAGCATTTGAAAAAAAAAATTCACCACTAGGTGGCGCTGTTTCGAAACTTCTCAGGCTCATTCAGGGCATTGTGCTGATGACCCATACCACGTTTCGTAACAATCCGTTCATGCGTTCATAAAATACAGAATTTTAGCACAAAATTCAAAATGGCCGACAGCCAAAATGACCGATATGGTCAAATTGGATATCAGTCGACTCGGCATGTTGCCCTGAATCTAACGAGACCAATTGTATGATTTTTGGACAAACTGTTCAGAAGTTATAAGCAAAAATAGCCATTTTTCATATCTCCGGACCAGTAGGTGGCGCTGCGCCGAAACGCAGCATGTAGCCTCAGGTCATGCTTGTGAGTACATGTAGCAAGATTGGTCTGAATACGATAAACCTTTGCGGAGATACAGCCTTACGACTGTTTTTGCTAGCGCTACGTAAAATGTATTCGTGCGTTTATCGAAAACGGTTTGACGAATCAATTTGAATTCCATAACTTTTGGTCAACACTGCCTGAAGATGATCTGGTTCAATTTTCGTGCAAATCGGACAAACCGTCTAGGACGAGTTCGAAAAAGTAGCTTTTTCAGAAAATTTAAAATGGCGGCCATATTTATATGACGGAAAATGACGTCATAGGGTGCAATCGAATCGGCATGAGCTCAGAAATAAGAGGAAAAAAGAATTTTGTTGATTGGCCTTACGGTTCAAAAGTTATTAGCAAAATAAAAGTGAAACTTTGGACAGGTGGTGGCGCTAGAGGGAATGACTTAGAAACACCAAAATTGGTGTATTTAATGTTGAGACGGTCCTCTATCAGAATGTCAAACCAAAACAACTTTCCCGCAATCGGTTCTATGGGCTGCCATAGACTCCCAGTCGGAAGAAGGAAGAATAATAATAATAAATATAGCTGCAAGCAGCAATTACCGGGGCCAAGCAGAATAAGACGACAAGACATGCCGACATGTCTGAAAGTGTCAGACCAACTGCAACAATGAGCAATTAAAGACATTTAAAGAGGATTTTAGGCGAAATGGCTGAAAAATCATGTAAAAAGTGATTCAAAATATGATTTAATGGATTGTCACTTTTGACCAAAAGGTGGCGCTGTTACGAAATTGATGTGGTGTGGTCAGAGTAAGGAGACAGTGACACATACAAAGTTTTGTGTCAATATGTCGAGGCATTGCAGATATAAAGCCTGAATAGTCATTTTGGCATCATGCCTCAACTTTGCTGCTGTGCTATACGAAAACGGTTTCATCAATCGACACGAAATCCATAACTTTTTGTCGGCACAGTCTGGAGATGATACGAATCGATTTTGGTGAAAATCGGACAAACGGTCTAGGAGGAGTTCGAAAAAGTAGGTTTTGAATGAAAATCAAGATGGCGGACAGGAAGTTTGGCCAAATAAGGAAAACTTGGTATCTATGTTCTCGGCTTGACCCAAGGAATCTATTAAGACCCGTGGCATTTCAATAGCCAGATTTATTCAAAAGTTATTAGCCTTTTTGGAAATTTTGTTATAACTTTTGACCACTAGGTGGCGCTGTCTTGAAATATTTTGGTTGCCTTCAGGGGATGGTGCTGATGACACAATCTGAGTTTCGTAATATTACACCAATGCATTTGTTTAGTATAGCATTTTATTTCACAAAACTCTATTGAAGTCAATGGGAATTTCATATTTTGTTCAATTATAGCGCCACCAAGAGGCTCAGTCCCACAATTTTTTTTACGTGTCCTCAGAGTGAGCCCATACATATGTGTGTCAATTTTGGTGAAAATATCTCAATTCACTTCGGAGTTATAGACATTTATATGAAAAAACACGAAAAAAATGACTGACACATGACTTTGATTGGAAATTAGTACCCCTAAACATCAATATTTTCGCATTTGGGCATTGGCGTATAGCTATCGACCTATGTTTCCAAACTTCTGACGGTGGTTTCGTCTCGATCGGACTAGCGGTTTCAAAGATATAGCCAAATGTTTTTTAAGCGCTAAATCACAACGCTACACAAACCGTAAGGCGAAACCTAGCATGTTTGGTATCGTAGGACTCGGCAACGATTCAGGAGTCTAAAAAGATGAGTTTCGTGAAAATAAGTCGACCACACCCAAAGTTATAAGCATTTGAAAAAAAAAATTCACCACTAGGTGGCGCTGTTTCGAAACTTCTCAGGCTCATTCAGGGCATTGTGCTGATGACCCATACCACGTTTCGTAACAATCCGTTCATGCGTTCATAAAATACAGAATTTTAGCACAAAATTCAAAATGGCCGACAGCCAAAATGACCGATATGGTCAAATTGGATATCAGTCGACTCGGCATGTTGCCCTGAATCTAACGAGACCAATTGTATGATTTTTGGACAAACTGTTCAGAAGTTATAAGCAAAAATAGCCATTTTTCATATCTCCGGACCAGTAGGTGGCGCTGCGCCGAAACACAGCATGTAGCCTCAGGTCATGCTTGTGAGTACAAGTACCAAGTTTGGTCTGAATACGATAAACCGTTGCGGAGATACGGCCTTACGACTGTTTTTGCTAGCGCTACGTAAAATGTATTTGTGCGTTTATTGAAAACGGTTTGACGAATCCATTTGAATTCCATAACTTTTTGTCAGCACTACCTGAAGATGATCTGGTTCAATTTTCGTGCAAATCGGACAAACCGTCTAGGACGAGTTCGAAAAAGTAGCTTTTTTTGAAAATTCAAGATGGCGGCCATATTTTTATGACGGCAAATGACGTCATAGGGTGCAATCGAATCGCCATGAGCTCAGGAATCAGAGGAAAAAAGAATTTCGCTGATTGGCCTTACGGTTCAAAAGTTATTAGCAAAATAAAAGTGAAACTTTGGACAGGTGGTGGCGCTAGAGGGAATGACTTAGAAACACCAAAATTGGTGTATTTAATGTTGAGACGGTCCTCTATCAGAATGTCAAACCAAAACAACTTTCCCGCAATCGGTTCTATGGGCTGCCATAGACTCCCATGGCGGAAGAATAATAATAATAAATATAGCTGCAAGCAGCAATTACCGGGGCCAAGCAGAATAAGACGACAAGACATGCCAACATGTCTGAAAGTGTCAGACCAACTGCAACAATGAGCAATTAAAGACATTTAAAGAGGATTTTAGGCGAAATGGCTGAAAAATCATGTAAAAAGTGATTCAAAATATGATTTAATGGATTGTCACTTTTGACCAAAAGGTGGCGCTGTTACGAAATTGATGTGGTGTGGTCAGAGTAAGTAGACAGTGACACATACAAAGTTTTGTGTCAATATGTCGAGGCATTGCAGATATAAAGCCTGAATAGTCATTTTGGCATCATGCCTCAACTTTGCTGCTGTGCTATACGAAAACGGTTTCATCAATCGACACGAAATCCATAACTTTTTGTCGGCACAGTCTGGAGATGATACGATTCGATTTTAGTGAAAATCGGACAAACGGTCTAGGAGGAGTTCGAAAAAGTAGGTTTTGAATGAAAATCAAGATGGCGGACAGGAAGTTTGGCCAAATAAGGAAAACTTGGTATCTATGTTCTCGGCTTGACCCAAGGAATCTATTAAGACCCGTGGCATTTCAATAGCCAGATTTATTCAAAAGTTATTAGCCTTTTTGGAAATTTTGTTATAACTTTTGACCACTAGGTGGCGCTGTCTTGAAATATTTTGGTTGCCTTCAGGGGATGGTGCTGATGACACAATCTGAGTTTCGTAATATTACACCAATGCATTTGTTTAGTATAGCATTTTATTTCACAAAACTGTATTGAAGTCAATGGGAATTTCATATTTTGTTCAATTATAGCGCCACCAAGAGGCTCAGTCCCACAATTTTTTTTACGTGTCCTCAGAGTGAGCCCATACATATGTGTGTCAATTTTGGTGAAAATATCTCAATTCGCTTCGGAGTTATAGACATTTATATGAAAAAACACGAAAAAAATGACTGACACATGACTTTGATTGGAAATTAGTACCCCTAAACATCAATATTTTCGCATTTGGGCATTGGCGTATAGCTATCGACCTATGTTTCCAAACTTCTGACGGTGGTTTCGTCTCGATCGGACTAGCGGTTTCAAAGATATAGCCAAATGTTTTTTAAGCGCTAAATCACAACGCTACACAAACCGTAAGGCGAAACCTAGCATGTTTGGTATCGTAGGACTCGGCAACGATTCAGGAGTCTAAAAAGATGAGTTTCGTGAAAATAAGTCGACCACACCCAAAGTTATAAGCATTTGAAAAAAAAAATTCACCACTAGGTGGCGCTGTTTCGAAACTTCTCAGGCTCATTCAGGGCATTGTGCTGATGACCCATACCACGTTTCGTAACAATCCGTTCATGCGTTCATAAAATACAGAATTTTAGCACAAAATTCAAAATGGCCGACAGCCAAAATGACCGATATGGTCAAATTGGATATCAGTCGACTCGGCATGTTGCCCTGAATCTAACGAGACCAATTTTATGATTTTTGGACAAACTGTTCAGAAGTTATAAGCAAAAATAGCCATTTTTCATATCTCCGGACCAGTAGGTGGCGCTGCGCCGAAACACAGCATGTAGCCTCAGGTCATGCTTGTGAGTACAAGTACCAAGTTTGGTCTGAATACGATAAACCGTTGCGGAGATACGGCCTTACGACTGTTTTTGCTAGCGCTACGTAAAATGTATTTGTGCGTTTATCGAAAACGGTTTGACGAATCCATTTGAATTCCATAACTTTTTGTCAGCACTACCTGAAGATGATCTGGTTCAATTTTCGTGCAAATCGGACAAACCGTCTAGGACGAGTTCGAAAAAGTAGCTTTTTTTGAAAATTCAAGATGGCGGCCATATTTTTATGACGGAAAATGACGTCATAGGGTGCAATCGAATCGCCATGAGCTCAGGAATCAGAGGAAAAAAGAATTTCGCTGATTGGCCTTACGGTTCAAAAGTTATTAGCAAAATAAAAGTGAAACTTTGGACAGGTGGTGGCGCTAGAGGGAATGACTTAGAAACACCAAAATTGGTGTATTTAATGTTGAGACGGTCCTCTATCAGAATGTCAAACCAAAACAACTTTCCCGCAATCGGTTCTATGGGCTGCCATAGACTCCCATGGCGGAAGAATAATAATAATAAATATAGCTGCAAGCAGCAATTACCGGGGCCAAGCAGAATAAGACGACAAGACATGCCAACATGTCTGAAAGTGTCAGACCAACTGCAACAATGAGCAATTAAAGACATTTAAAGAGGATTTTAGGCGAAATGGCTGAAAAATCATGTAAAAAGTGATTCAAAATATGATTTAATGGATTGTCACTTTTGACCAAAAGGTGGCGCTGTTACGAAATTGATGTGGTGTGGTCAGAGTAAGTAGACAGTGACACATACAAAGTTTTGTGTCAATATGTCGAGGCATTGCAGATATAAAGCCTGAATAGTCATTTTGGCATCATGCCTCAACTTTGCTGCTGCGCTATACGAAAACGGTTTCATCAATCGACACGAAATCCATAACTTTTTGTCGGCACAGTCTGGAGATGATACGATTCGATTTTGGTGAAAATCGGACAAACGGTCTAGGAGGAGTTCGAAAAAGTAGGTTTTGAATGAAAATCAAGATGGCGGACAGGAAGTTTGGCCAAATAAGGAAAACTTGGTATCTATGTTCTCGGCTTGACCCAAGGAATCTATTAAGAACCGTGGAATTTCAATAGCCAGATTTATTCAAAAGTTATTAGCCTTTTTGGAAATTTTTTTATAACTTTTGACCACTAGGTGGCGCTGTCTTGAAATATTTTGGTTGCCTTCAGGGGATGGTGCTGATGACACAATCTGAGTTTCGTAATATTACACCAATGCATTTGTTTAGTATAGCATTTTATTTCACAAAACTGTATTGAAGTCAATGGGAATTTCATATTTTGTTCAATTATAGCGCCACCAAGAGGCTCAGTCCCACAATTTTTTTTACGTGTCCTCAGAGTGAGCCCATACATATGTGTGTCAATTTTGGTGAAAATATCTCAATTCGCTTCGGAGTTATAGACATTTATATGAAAAAACACGAAAAAAATGACTGACACATGACTTTGATTGGAAATTAGTACCCCTAAACATCAATATTTTCGCATTTGGGCATTGGCGTATAGCTATCGACCTATGTTTCCAAACTTCTGACGGTGGTTTCGTCTCGATCGGACTAGCGGTTTCAAAGATATAGCCAAATGTTTTTTAAGCGCTAAATCACAACGCTACACAAACCGTAAGGCGAAACCTAGCATGTTTGGTATCGTAGGACTCGGCAACGATTCAGGAGTCTAAAAAGATGAGTTTCGTGAAAATAAGTCGACCACACCCAAAGTTATAAGCATTTGAAAAAAAAAATTCACCACTAGGTGGCGCTGTTTCGAAACTTCTCAGGCTCATTCAGGGCATTGTGCTGATGACCCATACCACGTTTCGTAACAATCCGTTCATGCGTTCATAAAATACAGAATTTTAGCACAAAATTCAAAATGGCCGACAGCCAAAATGACCGATATGGTCAAATTGGATATCAGTCGACTCGGCATGTTGCCCTGAATCTAACGAGACCAATTTTATGATTTTTGGACAAACTGTTCAGAAGTTATAAGCAAAAATAGCCATTTTTCATATCTCCGGACCAGTAGGTGGCGCTGCGCCGAAACACAGCATGTAGCCTCAGGTCATGCTTGTGAGTACAAGTACCAAGTTTGGTCTGAATACGATAAACCGTTGCGGAGATACGGCCTTACGACTGTTTTTGCTAGCGCTACGTAAAATGTATTTGTGCGTTTATCGAAAACGGTTTGACGAATCCATTTGAATTCCATAACTTTTTGTCAGCACTACCTGAAGATGATCTGGTTCAATTTTCGTGCAAATCGGACAAACCGTCTAGGACGAGTTCGAAAAAGTAGCTTTTTTTGAAAATTCAAGATGGCGGCCATATTTTTATGACGGAAAATGACGTCATAGGGTGCAATCGAATCGCCATGAGCTCAGGAATCAGAGGAAAAAAGAATTTCGCTGATTGGCCTTACGGTTCAAAAGTTATTAGCAAAATAAAAGTGAAACTTTGGACAGGTGGTGGCGCTAGAGGGAATGACTTAGAAACACCAAAATTGGTGTATTTAATGTTGAGACGGTCCTCTATCAGAATGTCAAACCAAAACAACTTTCCCGCAATCGGTTCTATGGGCTGCCATAGACTCCCATGGCGGAAGAATAATAATAATAATAATAATAATAATAATAATAAGAAACGGAACAGATACAATAGGTGCCTCCGCACCTTCGGTGCTTGGCCCCTAATAATAATAATAATAATAATAAGAAACGGAACAGATACAATAGGTGCCTCCGCACCTTCGGTGCTTGGCCCCTAATAATAAATATAGCTGCAAGCAGCCATTACCGGGGCCAAGCTGAATAAGACGACAAGACATGCCGACATGTCTGAAAGTGTCAGACCAACTGCAACAATGAGCAATTAAAGACATTTAAAGAGGATTTTAGGCAAAATGCCTGAAAAATCATAGAAACAATAAATAAAAATATGATTTGATGGATTATCACTTTCGACCAATAGGTGGCGCAGTTACAAAACTGATGTGATGTGGTCAGAGTGAAGTTACAATGACACATACAAAGTTTGGTGTCAATATGTCAAGGCATTGCAGAGATAAAGCCTTAATTAATGCTATTAGCATCATGCCTCAACTTTGCTGCTGCGCTATACGAAAACGGTTTCGTCTATCGACACGAAATCCATAACTTTTAGTCGGCACGGTCTGGAGATGATACGATTCGATTTTGGTGAAAATCGGACAAACGGTCTAGGAGGAGTTCGAAAAAGTAGGTTTTGAATGAAAATCAAGATGGCGGACAAGAAGTTTGACCAAATAAGGAAAATTTGGTATCTATGTTCTCGGCTTGACCCAAGGAATCTATTAAGACCAGTGGCATTTACATAGGCCGATGTATTCAAAAGTTATTAGCAGTTTTGGAAATGTTGTTATAACTTTTGACCACTAGGTGGCGCTGTCTCTAAATATTTTGGGTACCTTCAGGGGATGGTGCTGATGGCACATTCTGAGTTTCGTAATATTACACCAATGCATTTGTTTAGTATAGCATTTTATTTCACAAAACTGCATTGAAGTCAATGGGAATTTCATGTTTTGTTCTATTATAGCGCCACCAAGAGGCTCAGTCCCACCATTTTTTTTATGTGTCCTCAGAGTGAGCCCATACATATATGTGTCGATTTTGGTGCAAAAATCTCAATTTGCTTCGGAGTTATAGACATTTATATGAAAAAACACGAAAAAAATGACTGACACATGACTTTGATTGGAAATTAGTACCCCTAAACATCAATATTTTCGCATTTGGGCATTGGCGTATAGCTATCGACCTATGTTTCCAAACTTCTGACGGTGGTTTCGTCTCGATCGGACTAGCGGTTTCAAAGATATAGCCAAATGTTTTTTAAGCGCTAAATCACAACGCTACACAAACCGTAAGGCAAAACCTAGCATGTTTGGTATCGTAGGACTCGGCAATGATTCAGGAGTCTAAAAAGATGAGTTTCGTGAAAATAAGTCGACCACACCCAAAGTTATAAGCATTTGAAAAAAAAAATTCACCACTAGGTGGCGCTGTTTCGAAACTTCTCAGGCTCATTCAGGGCATTGTGCTGATGACCCATACCACGTTTCGTAACAATCCGTTCATGCGTTCATAAAATACAGAATTTTAGCAAAAAATTCAAAATGGCCGACAGCCAAAATGACCGATATGGTCAAATTGGATATCAGTCGACTCGGCATGTTGCCCTGAATCTAACGAGACCAATTGTATGATTTTTGGACAAACTGTTCAGAAGTTATAAGCAAAAATAGCCATTTTTCATATCTCCGGACCAGTAGGTGGCGCTGCGCCGAAACACAGCATGTAGCCTCAGGTCATGCTTGTGAGTACAAGTACCAAGTTTGGTCTGAATACGATAAACCGTTGCGGAGATACGGCCTTACGACTGTTTTTGCTAGCGCTACGTAAAATGTATTCGTGCGTTTATCGAAAACGGTTTGACGAATCCATTTGAATTCCATAACTTTTTGTCAGCACTACCTGAAGATGATCTGGTTCAATTTTCGTGCAAATCGGACAAACCGTCTAGGACGAGTTCGAAAAAGTAGCTTTTTTTGAAAATTCAAGATGGCGGCCATATTTTTATGACGGCAAATGACGTCATAGGGTGCAATCGAATCGCCATGAGCTCAGGAATCAGTGGAAAAAAGAATTTCGCTGATTGGCCTTACGGTTCAAAAGTTATTAGCAAAATAAAAGTGAAATTTTGGACAGGTGGTGGCGCTAGAGGGAATGACTTAGAAACACCAAAATTGGTGTATTTAATGTTGAGACGGTCCTCTATCAGAATGTCAAACCAAAACAACTTTCCCGCAATCGGTTCTATGGGCTGCCATAGACTCCCAGTCGGAAGAAGGAAGAATAATAATAATAATAATAAATATAGCTGCAAGCAGCAATTACCGGGGCCAAGCAGAATAAGACGACAAGACATGCCAACATGTCTGAAAGTGTCAGACCAACTGCAACAATGAGCAATTAAAGACATTTAAAGAGGATTTTAGGCGAAATGGCTGAAAAATCATGTAAAAAGTGATTCAAAATATGATTTAATGGATTGTCACTTTTGACCAAAAGGTGGCGCTGTTACGAAATTGATGTGGTGTGGTCAGAGTAAGGAGACAGTGACACATACAAAGTTTTGTGTCAATATGTCGAGGCATTGCAGATATAAAGCCTGAATAGTCATTTTGGCATCATGCCTCAACTTTGCTGCTGTGCTATACAAAAACGGTTTCATCAATCGACACGAAATCCATAACTTTTTGTCGGCACAGTCTGGAGATGATACGATTCGATTTTGGTGAAAATCGGACAAACGGTCTAGGAGGAGTTAGAAAAAGTAGGTTTTGAATGAAAATCAAGATGGCGGACAGGAAGTTTGGCCAAATAAGGAAAACTTGGTATCTATGTTCTCGGCTTGACCCAAGGAATCTATTAAGATCCGTGGCATTTCAATAGCCAGATTTATTCAAAAGTTATTAGCCTTTTTGGAAATTTTGTTATAACTTTTGACCACTAGGTGGCGCTGTCTTGAAATATTTTGGTTGCCTTCAGGGGATGGTGCTGATGACACAATCTGAGTTTCGTAATATTACACCAATGCATTTGTTTAGTATAGCATTTTATTTCACAAAACTGTATTGAAGTCAATGGGAATTTCATATTTTGTTCAATTATAGCGCCACCAAGAGGCTCAGTCCCACAATTTTTTTTACGTGTCCTCAGAGTGAGCCCATACATATGTGTGTCAATTTTGGTGAAAATATCTCAATTCGCTTCGGAGTTATAGACATTTATATGAAAAAACACGAAAAAAATGACTGACACATGACTTTGATTGGAAATTAGTACCCCTAAACATCAATATTTTCGCATTTGGGCATTGGCGTATAGCTATCGACCTATGTTTCCAAACTTCTGACGGTGGTTTCGTCTCGATTGGACTAGCGGTTTCAAAGATATAGCCAAATGTTTTTTAAGCGCTAAATCACAACGCTACACAAACCGTAAGGCGAAACCTAGCATGTTTGGTATCGTAGGACTCGGCAACGATTCAGGAGTCTAAAAAGATGAGTTTCGTGAAAATAAGTCGACCACACCCAAAGTTATAAGCATTTGAAAAAAAAAATTCACCACTAGGTGGCGCTGTTTCGAAACTTCTCAGGCTCATTCAGGGCATTGTGCTGATGACCCATACCACATTTCGTAACAATCCGTTCATGCGTTCATAAAATACAGAATTTTAGCACAAAATTCAAAATGGCCGACAGCCAAAATGACCGATATGGTCAAATTGGATATCAGTCGACTCGGCATGTTGCCCTGAATCTAACGAGACCAATTGTATGATTTTTGGACAAACTGTTCAGAAGTTATAAGAAAAAATAGCCATTTTTCATATCTCCGGACCAGTAGGTGGCGCTGCGCCGAAACACAGCATGTAGCCTCAGGTCATGCTTGTGAGTACAAGTACCAAGTTTGGTCTGAATACGATAAACCGTTGCGGAGATACGGCCTTACGACTGTTTTTGCTAGCGCTACGTAAAATGTATTTGTGCGTTTATTGAAAACGGTTTGACGAATCCATTTGAATTCCATAACTTTTTGTCAGCACTACCTGAAGATGATCTGGTTCAATTTTCGTGCAAATCGGACAAACCGTCTAGGACGAGTTCGAAAAAGTAGCTTTTTTTGAAAATTCAAGATGGCGGCCATATTTTTATGACGGCAAATGACGTCATAGGGTGCAATCGAATCGCCATGAGCTCAGGAATCAGAGGAAAAAAGAATTTCGCTGATTGGCCTTACGGTTCAAAAGTTATTAGCAAAATAAAAGTGAAACTTTGGACAGGTGGTGGCGCTAGAGGGAATGACTTAGAAACACCAAAATTGGTGTATTTAATGTTGAGACGGTCCTCTATCAGAATGTCAAACCAAAACAACTTTCCCGCAATCGGTTCTATGGGCTGCCATAGACTCCCATGGCGGAAGAATAATAATAATAATAATAATAATAAATATAGCTGCAAGCAGCAATTACCGGGGCCAAGCAGAATAAGACGACAAGACATGCCAACATGTCTGAAAGTGTCAGACCAACTGCAACAATGAGCAATTAAAGACATTTAAAGAGGATTTTAGGCGAAATGGCTGAAAAATCATGTAAAAAGTGATTCAAAATATGATTTAATGGATTGTCACTTTTGACCAAAAGGTGGCGCTGTTACGAAATTGATGTGGTGTGGTCAGAGTAAGGAGACAGTGACACATACAAAGTTTTGTGTCAATATGTCGAGGCATTGCAGATATAAAGCCTGAATAGTCATTTTGGCATCATGCCTCAACTTTGCTGCTGTGCTATACGAAAACGGTTTCATCAATCAACACGAAATCCATAACTTTTTGTCGGCACAATCTGGAGATGATACGATTCGATTTTGGTGAAAATCGGACAAACGGTCTAGGAGGAGTTCGAAAAAGTAGGTTTTGAATGAAAATCAAGATGGCGGACAGGAAGTTTGGCCAAATAAGGAAAACTTGGTATCTATGTTCTCGGCTTGACCCAAGGAATCTATTAAGACCCGTGGCATTTCAATAGCCAGATTTATTCAAAAGTTATTAGCCTTTTTGGAAATTTTGTTATAACTTTTGACCACTAGGTGGCGCTGTCTTGAAATATTTTGGTTGCCTTCAGGGGATGGTGCTGATGACACAATCTGAGTTTCGTAATATTACACCAATGCATTTGTTTAGTATAGCATTTTATTTCACAAAACTGTATTGAAGTCAATGGGAATTTCATATTTTGTTCAATTATAGCGCCACCAAGAGGCTCAGTCCCACCATTTTTTTTACGTGTCCTCAGAGTGAGCCCATACATATGTGTGTCAATTTTGGTGAAAATATCTCAATTCGCTTCGGAGTTATAGACATTTATATGAAAAAACACGAAAAAAATGACTGACACATGACTTTGATTGGAAATTAGTACCCCTAAACATCAATATTTTCGCATTTGGGCATTGGCGTATAGCTATCGACCTATGTTTCCAAACTTCTGACGGTGGTTTCGTCTCGATCGGACTAGCGGTTTCGAAGATATAGCCAAATGTTTTTTAAGCGCTAAATCACAACGCTACACAAACCGTAAGGCAAAACCTAGCATGTTTGGTATCGTAGGACTCGGCAACGATTCAGGAGTCTAAAAAGATGAGTTTCGTGAAAA
This sequence comes from Scardinius erythrophthalmus, assembly GCF_964197995.2. NCBI lineage: Eukaryota > Metazoa > Chordata > Actinopteri > Cypriniformes > Leuciscidae > Scardinius > Scardinius erythrophthalmus. The sequence goes on from NC_138224.1 coordinate 51,460,316, forward strand.
TAAGTCGACCACACCCAAAGTTATAAGCATTTGAAAAAAAAAATTCACCACTAGGTGGCGCTGTTTCGAAACTTCTCAGGCTCATTCAGGGCATTGTGCTGATGACCCATACCACGTTTCGTAACAATCCGTTCATGCGTTCATAAAATACAGAATTTTAGCACAAAATTCAAAATGGCCGACAGCCAAAATGACCGATATGGTCAAATTGGATATCAGTCGACTCGGCATGTTGCCCTGAATCTAACGAGACCAATTGTATGATTTTTGGACAAACTGTTCAGAAGTAATAAGCAAAAATAGCCATTTTTCATATCTCCGGACCAGTAGGTGGCGCTGCGCCGAAACACAGCATGTAGCCTCAGGTCATGCTTGTGAGTACATGTACCAAGTTTGGTCTGAATACGATAAACCGTTGCGGAGATACGGCCTTACGACTGTTTTTGCTAGCGCTACGTAAAATATATTTGTGCGTTTATTGAAAACGGTTTGACGAATCCATTTGAATTCCATAACTTTTTGTCAGCACTACCTGAAGATGATCTGGTTCAATTTTCGTGCAAATCGGACAAACCGTCTAGGACGAGTTCGAAAAAGTAGCTTTTTTTGAAAATTCAAGATGGCGGCCATATTTTTATGACGGCAAATGACGTCATAGGGTGCTATCGAATCGCCATGAGCTCAGGAATCAGAGGAGAAAAGAATTTCGCTGATTGGCCTTACGGTTCAAAAGTTATTAGCAAAATAAAAGTGAAACTTTGGACAGGTGGTGGCGCTAGAGGGAATGACTTAGAAACACCAAAATTGGTGTATTTAATGTTGAGACGGTCCTCTATCAGAATGTCAAACCAAAACAACTTTCCCGCAATCGGTTCTATGGGCTGCCATAGACTCCCATGGCGGAAGAATAATAATAATAATAATAAATATAGCTGCAAGCAGCAATTACCGGGGCCAAGCAGAATAAGACGACAAGACATGCCAACATGTCTGAAAGTGTCAGACCAACTGCAACAATGAGCAATTAAAGACATTTAAAGAGGATTTTAGGCGAAATGGCTGAAAAATCATGTAAAAAGTGATTCAAAATATGATTTAATGGATTGTCACTTTTGACCAAAAGGTGGCGCTGTTACGAAATTGATGTGGTGTGGTCAGAGTAAGGAGACAGTGACACATACAAAGTTTTGTGTCAATATGTCGAGGCATTGCAGATATAAAGCCTGAATAGTCATTTTGGCATCATGCCTCAACTTTGCTGCTGTGCTATACGAAAACGGTTTCATCAATCGACACGAAATCCATAACTTTTTGTCGGCACAGTCTGGAGATGATACGATTCGATTTTGGTGAAAATCGGACAAACGGTCTAGGAGGAGTTCGAAAAAGTAGGTTTTGAATGAAAATCAAGATGGCGGACAGGAAGTTTGGCCAAATAAGGAAAACTTGGTATCTATGTTCTCGGCTTGACCCAAGGAATCTATTAAGACCCGTGCCATTTCAATAGCCAGATTTATTCAAAAGTTATTAGCCTTTTTGGAAATGTTGTAATAACTTTTGACCACTAGGTGGCGCTGTCTTGAAATATTTTGGTTGCCTTCAGGGGATGGTGCTGATGACACAATCTGAGTTTCGTAATATTACACCAATGCATTTGTTTAGTATAGCATTTTATTTCACAAAACTGTATTGAAGTCAATGGGAATTTCATATTTTGTTCAATTATAGCGCCACCAAGAGGCTCAGTCCCACAATTTTTTTTACGTGTCCTCAGAGTGAGCCCATACATATGTGTGTCAATTTTGGTGAAAATATCTCAATTCGCTTCGGAGTTATAGACATTTATATGAAAAAACACGAAAAAAATGACTGACACATGACTTTGATTGGAAATTAGTACCCCTAAACATCAATATTTTCGCATTTGGGCATTGGCGTATAGCTATCGACCTATGTTTCCAAACTTCTGACGGTGGTTTCGTCTCGATCGGACTAGCGGTTTCAAAGATATAGCCAAATGTTTTTTAAGCGCTAAATCACAACGCTACACAAACCGTAAGGCGAAACCTAGCATGTTTGGTATCGTAGGACTCGGCAACGATTCAGGAGTCTAAAAAGATGAGTTTCCTGAAAATAAGTTGACCACACCCAAAGCTATAAGCATTTGAAAAAAAAAAATCACCACTAGGTGGCGCTGTTTCGAAACTTCTCAGGCTCATTCAGGGCATCGTGCTGATGACCCATACCACGTTTCGTAACAATCCGTTCATGCGTTCATAAAATACAGAATTTTAGCACAAAATTCAAAATGGCCGACAGCCAAAATGACCGATATGGCAAAATTGGATATCAGTCGACTCGGCATGTTGCCCTGAATCTAACGAGACCAATTGTATGATTTTTGGACAAACTGTTCAGAAGTTATAAGCAAAAATAGGCATTTTTCATATCTCCGGACCAGTAGGTGGCGCTGCGCCGAAACACAGCATGTAGCCTCAGGTCATGCTTGTGAGTACAAGTACCAAGTTTGGTCTGAATACGATAAACCGTTGCGGAGATACGGCCTTACGACTGTTTTTGCTAGCGCTACGTAAAATGTATTTGTGCGTTTATTGAAAACGGTTTGACGAATCCATTTGAATTCCATAACTTTTTGTCAGCACTACCTGAAGATGATCTGGTTCAATTTTCGTGCAAATCGGACAAACCGTCTAGGACGAGTTCGAAAAAGTAGCTTTTTTTGAAAATTCAAGATGGCGGCCATATTTTTATGACGGCAAATGACGTCATAGGGTGCAATCGAATCGCCATGAGCTCAGGAATCAGAGGAAAAAAGAATTTCGCTGATTGGCCTTACGGTTCAAAAGTTATTAGCAAAATAAAAGTGAAACTTTGGACAGGTGGTGGCGCTAGAGGGAATGACTTAGAAACACCAAAATTGGTGTATTTAATGTTGAGACGGTCCTCTATCAGAATGTCAAACCAAAACAACTTTCCCGCAATCGGTTCTATGGGCTGCCATAGACTCCCATGGCGGAAGAATAATAATAATAATAATAATAATAATAAATATAGCTGCAAGCAGCAATTACCGGGGCCAAGCAGAATAAGACGACAAGACATGCCAACATGTCTGAAAGTGTCAGACCAACTGCAACAATGAGCAATTAAAGACATTTAAAGAGGATTTCAGGCGAAATGGCTGAAAAATCATGTAAAAAGTGATTCAAAATATGATTTAATGGATTGTCACTTTTGACCAAAAGGTGGCGCTGTTACGAAATTGATGTGGTGTGGTCAGAGTAAGGAGACAGTGACACATACAAAGTTTTGTGTCAATATGTCGAGGCATTGCAGATATAAAGCCTGAATAGTCATTTTGGCATCATGCCTCAACTTTGCTGCTGTGCTATACGAAAACAGTTTCATCAATCGACACGAAATCCATAACTTTTTGTCGGCACAGTCTGGAGATGATACGATTCGATTTTGGTGAAAATCGGACAAACGGTCTAGGAGGAGTTCGAAAAAGTAGGTTTTGAATGAAAATCAAGATGGCGGACAGGAAGTTTGGCCAAATAAGGAAAACTTGGTATCTATGTTCTCGGCTTGACCCAAGGAATCTATTAAGACCCGTGGCATTTCAATAGCCAGATTTATTCAAAAGTTATTAGCCTTTTTGGAAATTTTGTTATAACTTTTGACCACTAGGTGGCGCTGTCTTGAAATATTTTGGTTGCCTTCAGGGGATGGTGCTGATGACACAATCTGAGTTTCGTAATATTACACCAATGCATTTGTTTAGTATAGCATTTTATTTCACAAAACTGTATTGAAGTCAATGGGAATTTCATATTTTGTTCAATTATAGCGCCACCAAGAGGCTCAGTCCCACAATTTTTTTTATGTGTCCTCAGAGTGAGCCCATACATATATGTGTCGATTTTGGTGCAAATATCTCAATTTGCTTCGGAGTTATAGATATTTATATGAAAAAACACGTAAAAAATGACTGACACATGACTTTGATTGAATATTACTACCCCTAAACATCAATATTTTCGCATTTGGGCTTTGACACATAGTTAACAAGCTATGATTCCAAACTTCTGACGGTGGTTTCGTCTTGATCGGACAAACGGTTTCGAAGATATAGCCTAATGTTTTTTAAGCGCTAAATCACAACGCTACACAAACCGTAAGGCGAAACCTAGAATGTTTGGTATCGTTGGACTCGGCAACGATTCAGGAGTCTAATGAGATGAGTTTCGTGAAAATAAGTCGATCACTCCCAAAGTTATAAGCATTTGAAAAAAAAAATTCACCACTAGGTGGCGCTGTTTCGAAACTTCTCACACTCCTTCAGGACATCGTGTTGATGACCCATACCAAGTTTCGTAACAATCCGTTCATGCGTTGTTAAAATACAGCATTTTAGCACAAAATTCAAAATGGCCGACAGTCAAAATGGCCGATATGGCAAAATTGGATATCAGTCGACTCGGCATGTCGCCCTGAATCTATCAAGACCAATTTTATGATTTTTGGACAAGCTGTTCAGAAGTTATAAGCAAAAATAGCCATTTTTCATATCTCCAGACCAGTAGGTGGCGCTGCGCCGAAACGCAGCATGTAGCCTCAGGTCATGCTTGTGAGTACATGTACCAGGTTTGGTCTGAATACGATAAACCGTTGCGGAGATACAGCCTTACGACTGTTTTTGCTAGCGCTACGTAAAATGTATTCGTGCGTTTATCGAAAACGGTTTGACGAATCAATTTGAATTCCATAACTTTTGGTCAGCACTGCCTGAAGATGATCTGGTTCAATTTTCGTGCAAATCGGACAAACCGTCTAGGACGAGTTCGAAAAAGTAGCTTTTTCAGAAAATTCAAAATGGTGGCCATATATATATGACGGAAAATGACGTCATAGGGTGCAAACGAATCGGCATGAGCTCAGAAATAAGAGGAAAAAATAATTTTGTTGATTGGCCTTACGGTTCAAAAGTTATTAGCAAAATAAAAGTGAAAATTTGGACAGGTGGTGGCGCTAGAGGGAATGACTTAGAAACACAAAAATTGGTGTATTTAATGTTGGGACTGTCCTCTATCAGAATGTCAAACCAAAACAACTTTCCCGCAATCGGTTCTATGGGCTGCCATAGACTCCCAGTCGGAAAAATGAAGAATAATAATAAGAACGGGAACAGATACAATAGGTGCCTCCGCACCTTCGGTGCTTGGCCCCTAATAAGAACGGGAACGAAAACAATAGGTGCCTCCGCACCTTCGGTGCTTGGCCCCTAAATAGCTGCAAGCAGCAATTACCGGGGCCAAGCAGAATAAGACGACAAGACATGCCAAAATGTCTGAAAGTGTCAGACCAACTGCAACAATGAGCAATTAAAGACATTTAAAGAGGATTTTAGGCGAAATGGCTGAAAAATCATGTAAAAAGTGATTCAAAATATGATTTAATGGATTGTCACTTTTGACCAAAAGGTGGCGCTGTTACGAAATTGATGTGGTGTGGTCAGAGTAAGTAGACAGTGACACATACAAAGTTTTGTGTCAATATGTCGAGGCATTGCAGATATAAAGCCTGAATAGTCATTTTGGCATCATGCCTCAACTTTGCTGCTGTGCTATACGAAAACGGTTTCATCAATCGACACGAAATCCATAACTTTTTGTCGGCACAGTCTGGAGATGATACGATTCGATTTTGGTGAAAATCGGACAAACGGTCTAGGAGGAGTTCGAAAAAGTAGGTTTTGAATGAAAATCAAGATGGCGGACAGGAAGTTTGGCCAAATAAGGAAAACTTGGTATCTATGTTCTCGGCTTGACCCAAGGAATCTATTAAGAACCGTGGAATTTCAATAGCCAGATTTATTCAAAAGTTATTAGCCTTTTTGGAAATTTTGTTATAACTTTTGACCACTAGGTGGCGCTGTCTTGAAATATTTTGGTTGCCTTCAGGGGATGGTGCTGATGACACAATCTGAGTTTCGTAATATTACACCAATGCATTTGTTTAGTATAGCATTGTATTTCACAAAACTGTATTGAAGTCAATGGGAATTTCATATTTTGTTCAATTATAGCGCCACCAAGAGGCTCAGTCCCACAATTTTTTTTACGTGTCCTCAGAGTGAGCCCATACATATGTGTGTCAATTTTGGTGAAAATATCTCAATTCGCTTCGGAGTTATAGACATTTATATGAAAAAACACGAAAAAAATGACTGACACATGACTTTGATTGGAAATTAGTACCCCTAAACATCAATATTTTCGCATTTGGGCATTGGCGTATAGCTATCGACCTATGTTTCCAAACTTCTGACGGTGGTTTCGTCTCGATCGGACTAGCGGTTTCAAAGATATAGCCAAATGTTTTTTAAGCGCTAAATCACAACGCTACACAAACCGTAAGGCGAAACCTAGCATGTTTGGTATCGTAGGACTCGGCAACGATTCAGGAGTCTAAAAAGATGAGTTTCGTGAAAATAAGTCGACCACACCCAAAGTTATAAGCATTTGAAAAAAAAAATTCACCACTAGGTGGCGCTGTTTCGAAACTTCTCAGGCTCATTCAGGGCATTGTGCTGATGACCCATACCACGTTTCGTAACAATCCGTTCATGCGTTCATAAAATACAGAATTTTAGCACAAAATTCAAAATGGCCGACAGCCAAAATGACCGATATGGTCAAATTGGATATCAGTCGACTCGGCATGTTGCCCTGAATCTAACGAGACCAATTGTATGATTTTTGGACAAACTGTTCAGAAGTTATAAGCAAAAATAGCCATTTTTCATATCTCCGGACCAGTAGGTGGCGCTGCGCCGAAACGCAGCATGTAGCCTCAGGTCATGCTTGTGAGTACATGTAGCAAGATTGGTCTGAATACGATAAACCTTTGCGGAGATACAGCCTTACGACTGTTTTTGCTAGCGCTACGTAAAATGTATTCGTGCGTTTATCGAAAACGGTTTGACGAATCAATTTGAATTCCATAACTTTTGGTCAACACTGCCTGAAGATGATCTGGTTCAATTTTCGTGCAAATCGGACAAACCGTCTAGGACGAGTTCGAAAAAGTAGCTTTTTCAGAAAATTTAAAATGGCGGCCATATTTATATGACGGAAAATGACGTCATAGGGTGCAATCGAATCGGCATGAGCTCAGAAATAAGAGGAAAAAAGAATTTTGTTGATTGGCCTTACGGTTCAAAAGTTATTAGCAAAATAAAAGTGAAACTTTGGACAGGTGGTGGCGCTAGAGGGAATGACTTAGAAACACCAAAATTGGTGTATTTAATGTTGAGACGGTCCTCTATCAGAATGTCAAACCAAAACAACTTTCCCGCAATCGGTTCTATGGGCTGCCATAGACTCCCAGTCGGAAGAAGGAAGAATAATAATAATAAATATAGCTGCAAGCAGCAATTACCGGGGCCAAGCAGAATAAGACGACAAGACATGCCAACATGTCTGAAAGTGTCAGACCAACTGCAACAATGAGCAATTAAAGACATTTAAAGAGGATTTTAGGCGAAATGGCTGAAAAATCATGTAAAAAGTGATTCAAAATATGATTTAATGGATTGTCACTTTTGACCAAAAGGTGGCGCTGTTACGAAATTGATGTGGTGTGGTCAGAGTAAGGAGACAGTGACACATACAAAGTTTTGTGTCAATATGTCAAGGCATTGCAGATATAAAGCCTGAATAGTCATTTTGGCATCATGCCTCAACTTTGCTGCTGTGCTATACGAAAACGGTTTCATCAATCGACACGAAATCCATAACTTTTTGTCGGCACAGTCTGGAGATGATACGATTCGATTTTGGTGAAAATCGGACAAACGGTCTAGGAGGAGTTCGAAAAAGTAGGTTTTGAATGAAAATCAAGATGGCGGACAGGAAGTTTGGCCAAATAAGGAAAACTTGGTATCTATGTTCTCGGCTTGACCCAAGGAATCTATTAAGACCAGTGGCATTTCAATAGCCAGATGTATTCAAAAGTTATTAGCCTTTTTGGAAATTTTGTTATAACTTTTGACCACTAGGTGGCGCTGTCTTGAAATATTTTGGTTGCCTTCAGGGGATGGTGCTGATGACACAATCTGAGTTTCGTAATATTACACCAATGCATTTGTTTAGTATAGCATTTTATTTCACAAAACTGTATTGAAGTCAATGGGAATTTCATATTTTGTTCAATTATAGCGCCACCAAGAGGCTCAGTCCCACAATTTTTTTTACGTGTCCTCAGAGTGAGCCCATACATATGTGTGTCAATTTTGGTGAAAATATCTCAATTCGCTTCGGAGTTATAGACATTTATATGAAAAAACACGAAAAAAATGACTGACACATGACTTTGATTGGAAATTAGTACCCCTAAACATCAATATTTTCGCATTTGGGCATTGGCGTATAGCTATCGACCTATGTTTCCAAACTTCTGACGGTGGTTTCGTCTCGATCGGACTAGCGGTTTCAAAGATATAGCCAAATGTTTTTTAAGCGCTAAATCACAACGCTACACAAACCGTAAGGCGAAACCTAGTATGTTTGGTATCGTAGGACTCGGCAACGATTCAGGAGTCTAAAAAGATGAGTTTCGTGAAAATAAGTCGACCACACCCAAAGTTATAAGCATTTGAAAAAAAAAATTCACCACTAGGTGGCGCTGTTTCGAAACTTCTCAGGCTCATTCAGGGCATTGTGCTGATGACCCATACCACGTTTCGTAACAATCCGTTCATGCGTTCATAAAATACAGAATTTTAGCACAAAATTCAAAATGGCCGACAGCCAAAATGACCGATATGGTCAAATTGGATATCAGTCGACTCGGCATGTTGCCCTGAATCTAACGAGACCAATTGTATGATTTTTGGACAAACTGTTCAGAAGTTATAAGCAAAAATAGCCATTTTTCATATCTCCGGACCAGTAGGTGGCGCTGCGCCGAAACACAGCATGTAGCCTCAGGTCATGCTTGTGAGTACAAGTACCAAGTTTGGTCTGAATACGATAAACCGTTGCGGAGATACGGCCTTACGACTGTTTTTGCTAGCGCTACGTAAAATGTATTCGTGCGTTTATCGAAAACGGTTTGACGAATCCATTTGAATTCCATAACTTTTTGTCAGCACTACCTGAAGATGATCTGGTTCAATTTTCGTGCAAATCGGACAAACCGTCTAGGACGAGTTCGAAAAAGTAGCTTTTTTTGAAAATTCAAGATGGCGGCCATATTTTTATGACGGCAAATGACGTCATAGGGTGCAATCGAATCGCCATGAGCTCAGGAATCAGTGGAAAAAAGAATTTCGCTGATTGGCCTTACGGTTCAAAAGTTATTAGCAAAATAAAAGTGAAATTTTGGACAGGTGGTGGCGCTAGAGGGAATGACTTAGAAACACCAAAATTGGTGTATTTAATGTTGAGACGGTCCTCTATCAGAATGTCAAACCAAAACAACTTTCCCGCAATCGGTTCTATGGGCTGCCATAGACTCCCAGTCGGAAGAAGGAAGAATAATAATAATAAATATAGCTGCAAGCAGCAATTACCGGGGCCAAGCAGAATAAGACGACAAGACATGCCAACATTGCTGAAAGTGTCAGATCAACTGCAACAATTAGCAATTAAAGACATTTAAAGAAGATTTTAGGCGAAATGCCTGAAAAATCATATAAACAGTAATTAAAAATATGATTTAATGGATTATCACTTTCGACCAATAGGTGGCGCAGTTACAAAACTGATGTGATGTGGTCAGAGTGAAGTGACAATGACACATACAAAGTTTGGTGTCAATATGTCAAGGCATTGCAGAGATAAAGCCTGAATAATGCTTTTAGCATCATGCCTCAACTTTGCTGCTGCGCTATACGAAAACGGTTTCGTCAATCGACACGAAATCCATAACTTTCAGTTGGCACAGTCTGGAGATGATATGATTCGATTTTGGTGAAAATCGGACAATCGGTGTAGGAGGAGTTCGAAAAAGTAGGTTTTGAATGAAAATCAAGATGGCGGACAAGAAGTTTGACCAAATAAGGAAAATTTGGTATCTATGTTCTCGGCTTGACCCAAGGAATCTATTAAGACCAGTGGCATTTACATAGGCCGATGTATTCAAAAGTTATTAGCAGTTTTGGAAATGTTGTTATAACTTTTGACCACTAGGTGGCGCTGTCTCTAAATATTTTGGGTACCTTCAGGGGATGGTGCTGATGGCACATTCTGAGTTTCGTAATATTACACCAATGCATTTGTTTAGTATAGCATTTTATTTCACAAAACTGCATTGAAGTCAATGGGAATTTCATGTTTTGTTCTATTATAGCGCCACCAAGAGGCTCAGTCCCACCATTTTTTTTATGTGTCCTCAGAGTGAGCCCATACATATATGTGTCGATTTTGGTGCAAAAATCTCAATTTGCTTCGGAGTTATAGACATTTATATGAAAAAACACGAAAAAAATGACTGACACATGACTTTGATTGGAAATTAGTACCCCTAAACATCAATATTTTCGCATTTGGGCATTGGCATATAGCTATCGACCTATGTTTCCAAACTTCTGACGGTGGTTTCGTCTCGATCGGACTAGCGGTTTCAAAGATATAGCCAAATGTTTTTTAAGCGCTAAATCACAACGCTACACAAACCGTAAGGCAAAACCTAGCATGTTTGGTATCGTAGGACTCGGCAATGATTCAGGAGTCTAAAAAGATGAGTTTCGTGAAAATAAGTCGACCACACCCAAAGTTATAAGCATTTGAAAAAAAAAAATTCACCACTAGGTGGCGCTGTTTCGAAACTTCTCAGGCTCATTCAGGGCATTGTGCTGATGACCCATACCACGTTTCGTAACAATCCGTTCATGCGTTCATAAAATACAGAATTTTAGCACAAAATTCAAAATGGCCGACAGCCAAAATGACCGATATGGTCAAATTGGATATCAGTCGACTCGGCATGTTGCCCTGAATCTAACGAGACCAATTGTATGATTTTTGGACAAACTGTTCAGAAGTTATAAGCAAAAATAGCCATTTTTCATATCTCCGGACCAGTAGGTGGCGCTGCGCCGAAACACAGCATGTAGCCTCAGGTCATGCTTGTGAGTACAAGTACCAAGTTTGGTCTGAATACGATAAACCGTTGCGGAGATACGGCCTTACGACTGTTTTTGCTAGCGCTACGTAAAATGTATTCGTGCGTTTATCGAAAACGGTTTGACGAATCCATTTGAATTCCATAACTTTTTGTCAGCACTACCTGAAGATGATTTGGTTCAATTTTCGTGCAAATCGGACAAACCGTCTAGGACGAGTTCGAAAAAGTAGCTTTTTTTGAAAATTCAAGATGGCGGCCATATTTTTATGACGGCAAATGACGTCATAGGGTGCAATCGAATCGCCATGAGCTCAGGAATCAGTGGAAAAAAGAATTTCGCTGATTGGCCTTACGGTTCAAAAGTTATTAGCAAAATAAAAGTGAAATTTTGGACAGGTGGTGGCGCTAGAGGGAATGACTTAGAAACACCAAAATTGGTGTATTTAATGTTGAGACGGTCCTCTATCAGAATGTCAAACCAAAACAACTTTCCCGCAATCGGTTCTATGGGCTGCTATAGACTCCCAGTCGGAAGAAGGAAGAATAATAATAATAATAATAATAATAATAATAAGAACGGGAACGAAAACAATAGGTGCCTCCGCACCTTCGGTGCTTGGCCCCTAATAATAATAATAAGAACGGGAACGAAAACAATAGGTGCCTCCGCACCTTCGGTGCTTGGCCCCTAATAAATATAGCTGCAAGCAGCAATTACCGGGGCCAAGCAGAATAAGACGACAAGACATGCCAACATGTCTGAAAGTGTCAGACCAACTGCAACAATGAGCAATTAAAGACATTTAAAGAGGATTTTAGGCGAAATGGCTGAAAAATCATGTAAAAAGTGATTCAAAATATGATTTAATGGATTGTCACTTTTGACCAAAAGGTGGCGCTGTTACGAAATTGATGTGGTGTGGTCAGAGTAAGGAGACAGTGACACATACAAAGTTTTGTGTCAATATGTCGAGGCATTGCAGATATAAAGCCTGAATAGTCATTTTGGCATCATGCCTCAACTTTGCTGCTGTGCTATACGAAAACGGTTTCATCAATCGACACGAAATCCATAACTTTTTGTCGGCACAGTCTGGAGATGATACGATTCGATTTTGGTGAAAATCGGACAAACGGTCTAGGAGGAGTTCGAAAAAGTAGGTTTTGAATGAAAATCAAGATGGCGGACAGGAAGTTTGGCCAAATAAGGAAAACTTGGTATCTATGTTCTCGGCTTGACCCAAGGAATCTATTAAGACCAGTGGCATTTCAATAGCCAGATGTATTCAAAAGTTATTAGCCTTTTTGGAAATTTTGTTATAACTTTTGACCACTAGGTGGCGCTGTCTTGAAATATTTTGGTTGCCTTCAGGGGATGGTGCTGATGACACAATCTGAGTTTCGTAATATTACACCAATGCATTTGTTTAGTATAGCATTTTATTTCACAAAACTGTATTGAAGTCAATGGGAATTTCATATTTTGTTCAATTATAGCGCCACCAAGAGGCTCAGTCCCACAATTTTTTTTACGTGTCCTCAGAGTGAGCCCATACATATGTGTGTCAATTTTGGTGAAAATATCTCAATTCGCTTCGGAGTTATAGACATTTATATGAAAAAACACGAAAAAAATGACTGACACATGACTTTGATTGGAAATTAGTACCCCTAAACATCAATATTTTCGCATTTGGGCATTGGCGTTTAGCTATCGACCTATGTTTCCAAACTTCTGACGGTGGTTTCGTCTCGATCGGACTAGCGGTTTCAAAGATATAGCCAAATGTTTTTTAAGCGCTAAATCACAACGCTACAAAAACCGTAAGGCGAAACCTAGCATGTTTGGTATCGTAGGACTCGGCAACGATTCAGGAGTCTAAAAAGATGAGTTTCGTGAAAATAAGTCGACCACACCCAAAGTTATAAGCATTTGGAAAAAAAAATTCACCACTAGGTGGCGCTGTTTCGAAACTTCTCAGGCTCATTCAGGGCATCGTGCTGATGACCCATACCACGTTTCGTAACAATCCGTTCATGCGTTCATAAAATACAGAATTTTAGCACAAAATTCAAAATGGCCGACAGCCAAAATGACCGATATGGCAAAATTGGATATCAGTCGACTCGGCATGTTGCCCTGAATCTAACGAGACCAATTGGATGATTTTTGGACAAACTGTTCAGAAGTTATAAGCAAAAATAGCCATTTTTCATATCTCCGGACCAGTAGGTGGCGCTGCGCCGAAACACAGCATGTAGCCTCAGGTCATGCTTGTGAGTACAAGTACCAAGTTTGGTCTGAATACGATAAACCGTTGCGGAGATACGGCCTTACGACTGTTTTTGCTAGCGCTACGTAAAATGTATTTGTGCGTTTATTGAAAACGGTTTGACGAATCCATTTGAATTCCATAACTTTTTGTCAGCACTACCTGAAGATGATCTGGTTCAATTTTCGTGCAAATCGGACAAACCGTCTAGGACGAGTTCGAAAAAGTAGCTTTTTTTGAAAATTCAAGATGGCGGCCATATTTTTATGACGGCAAATGACGTCATAGGGTGCAATCGAATCGCCATGAGCTCAGGAATCAGAGGAAAAAAGAATTTCGCTGATTGGCCTTACGGTTCAAAAGTTATTAGCAAAATAAAAGTGAAACTTTGGACAGGTGGTGGCGCTAGAGGGAATGACTTAGAAACACCAAAATTGGTGTATTTAATGTTGAGACGGTCCTCTATCAGAATGTCAAACCAAAACAACTTTCCCGCAATCGGTTCTATGGGCTGCCATAGACTCCCATGGCGGAAGAATAATAATAATAATAATAAATATAGCTGCAAGCAGCAATTACCGGGGCCAAGCAGAATAAGACGACAAGACATGCCAACATGTCTGAAAGTGTCAGACCAACTGCAACAATGAGCAATTAAAGACATTTAAAGAGGATTTTAGGCGAAATGGCTGAAAAATCATGTAAAAAGTGATTCAAAATATGATTTAATGGATTGTCACTTTTGACCAAAAGGTGGCGCTGTTACGAAATTGATGTGGTGTGGTCAGAGTAAGGAGACAGTGACACATACAAAGTTTTGTGTCAATATGTCGAGGCATTGCAGATATAAAGCCTGAATAGTCATTTTGGCATCATGCCTCAACTTTGCTGCTGTGCTATACGAAAACGGTTTCATCAATCGACACGAAATCCATAACTTTTTGTCGGCACAGTCTGGAGATGATACGATTCGATTTTGGTGAAAATCGGACAAACGGTCTAGGAGGAGTTCGAAAAAGTAGGTTTTGAATGAAAATCAAGATGGCGGACAGGAAGTTTGGCCAAATAAGGAAAACTTGGTATCTATGTTCTCGGCTTGACCCAAGGAATCTATTAAGACCCGTGCCATTTCAATAGCCAGATTTATTCAAAAGTTATTAGCCTTTTTGGAAATGTTGTAATAACTTTTGACCACTAGGTGGCGCTGTCTTGAAATATTTTGGTTGCCTTCAGGGGATGGTGCTGATGACACAATCTGAGTTTCGTAATATTACACCAATGCATTTGTTTAGTATAGCATTTTATTTCACAAAACTGTATTGAAGTCAATGGGAATTTCATATTTTGTTCAATTATAGCGCCACCAAGAGGCTCAGTCCCACAATTTTTTTTACGTGTCCTCAGAGTGAGCCCATACATATGTGTGTCAATTTTGGTGAAAATATCTCAATTCGCTTCGGAGTTATAGACATTTATATGAAAAAACACGAAAAAAATGACTGACACATGACTTTGATTGGAAATTAGTACCCCTAAACATCAATATTTTCGCATTTGGGCATTGGCGTATAGCTATCGACCTATGTTTCCAAACTTCTGACGGTGGTTTCGTCTCGATCGGACTAGCGGTTTCAAAGATATAGCCAAATGTTTTTTAAGCGCTAAATCACAACGCTACACAAACCGTAAGGCGAAACCTAGCATGTTTGGTATCGTAGGACTCGGCAACGATTCAGGAGTCTAAAAAGATGAGTTTCCTGAAAATAAGTTGACCACACCCAAAGCTATAAGCATTTGAAAAAAAAAAATCACCACTAGGTGGCGCTGTTTCGAAACTTCTCAGGCTCATTCAGGGCATCGTGCTGATGACCCATACCACGTTTCGTAACAATCCGTTCATGCGTTCATAAAATACAGAATTTTAGCACAAAATTCAAAATGGCCGACAGCCAAAATGACCGATATGGCAAAATTGGATATCAGTCGACTCGGCATGTTGCCCTGAATCTAACGAGACCAATTGTATGATTTTTGGACAAACTGTTCAGAAGTTATAAGCAAAAATAGGCATTTTTCATATCTCCGGACCAGTAGGTGGCGCTGCGCCGAAACACAGCATGTAGCCTCAGGTCATGCTTGTGAGTACAAGTACCAAGTTTGGTCTGAATACGATAAACCGTTGCGGAGATACGGCCTTACGACTGTTTTTGCTAGCGCTACGTAAAATGTATTTGTGCGTTTATTGAAAACGGTTTGACGAATCCATTTGAATTCCATAACTTTTTGTCAGCACTACCTGAAGATGATCTGGTTCAATTTTCGTGCAAATCGGACAAACCGTCTAGGACGAGTTCGAAAAAGTAGCTTTTTTTGAAAATTCAAGATGGCGGCCATATTTTTATGACGGCAAATGACGTCATAGGGTGCAATCGAATCGCCATGAGCTCAGGAATCAGAGGAAAAAAGAATTTCGCTGATTGGCCTTACGGTTCAAAAGTTATTAGCAAAATAAAAGTGAAACTTTGGACAGGTGGTGGCGCTAGAGGGAATGACTTAGAAACACCAAAATTGGTGTATTTAATGTTGAGACGGTCCTCTATCAGAATGTCAAACCAAAACAACTTTCCCGCAATCGGTTCTATGGGCTGCCATAGACTCCCATGGCGGAAGAATAATAATAATAATAAATATAGCTGCAAGCAGCCATTACCGGGGCCAAGCAGAATAAGACGACAAGACATGCCGACATGTCTGAAAGTGTCAGACCAACTGCAACAATGAGCAATTAAAGACATTTAAAGAGGATTTTAGGCAAAATGCCTGAAAAATCATAGAAACAATAATTAAAAATATGATTTGATGGATTATCACTTTCGACCAATAGGTGGCGCAGTTACAAAACTGATGTGATGTGGTCAGAGTGAAGTTACAATGACACATACAAAGTTTGGTGTCAATATGTCAAGGCATTGCAGAGATAAAGCCTTAATTAATGCTATTAGCATCATGCCTCAACTTTGCTGCTGCGCTATACGAAAACGGTTTCGTCTATCGACACGAAATCCATAACTTTTAGTCGGCACGGTCTGGAGATGATACGATTCGATTTTGGTGAAAATCGGACAAACGGTCTAGGAGGAGTTCGAAAAAGTAGGTTTTGAATGAAAATCAAGATGGCGGACAAGAAGTTTGACCAAATAAGGAAAATTTGGTATCTATGTTCTCGGCTTGACCCAAGGAATCTATTAAGACCAGTGACATTTACATAGGCCGATGTATTCAAAAGTTATTAGCAGTTTTGGAAATGTTGTTATAACTTTTGACCACTAGGTGGCGCTGTCTCTAAATATTTTGGGTACCTTCAGGGGATGGTGCTGATGGCACATTCTGAGTTTCGTAATATTACACCAATGCATTTGTTTAGTATAGCATTTTATTTCACAAAACTGCATTGAAGTCAATGGGAATTTCATGTTTTGTTCTATTATAGCGCCACCAAGAGGCTCAGTCCCACCATTTTTTTAATGTGTCCTCAGAGTGAGCCCATACATATATGTGTCGATTTTGGTGCAAAAATCTCAATTTGCTTCGGAGTTATAGACATTTATATGAAAAAACACGAAAAAAATGACTGACACATGACTTTGATTGAATATTACTACCCCTAAACATCAATATTTTCGCATTTGGGCATTGGCGTATAGCTATCGACCTATGTTTCCAAACTTCTGACGGTGGTTTCGTCTCGATCGGACTAGCGGTTTCAAAGATATAGCCAAATGTTTTTTAAGCGCTAAATCACAACGCTACACAAACCGTAAGGCGAAACCTAGCATGTTTGGTATCGTAGGACTCGGCAACGATTCAGGAGTCTAAAAAGATGAGTTTCGTGAAAATAAGTCGACCACACCCAAAGTTATAAGCATTTGAAAAAAAAAATTCACCACTAGGTGGCGCTGTTTCGAAACTTCTCAGGCTCATTCAGGGCATCGTGCTGATGACCCATACCACATTTCGTAACAATCCGTTCATGCGTTCATAAAATACAGAATTTTAGCACAAAATTCAAAATGGCCGACAGCCAAAATGACCGATATGGTCAAATTGGATATCAGTCGACTCGGCATGTTGCCCTGAATCTAACGAGACCAATTGTATGATTTTTGGACAAACTGTTCAGAAGTTATAAGCAAAAATAGCCATTTTTCATATCTCCGGACCAGTAGGTGGCGCTGCGCCGAAACGCAGCATGTAGCCTCAGGTCATGCTTGTGAGTACAAGTACCAAGTTTGGTCTGAATACGATAAACCGTTGCGGAGATACGGCCTTACGACTGTTTTTGCTAGCGCTACGTAAAATGTATTTGTGCGTTTATTGAAAACGGTTTGACGAATCCATTTGAATTCCATAACTTTTGGTCAGCACTACCTGAAGATGATCTGGTTCAATTTTCGTGCAAATCGGACAAACCGTCTAGGACGAGTTCGAAAAAGTAGCTTTTTTTGAAAATTCAAGATGGCGGCCATATTTTTATGACGGCAAATGACGTCATAGGGTGCAATCGAATCGCCATGAGCTCAGGAATCAGAGGAAAAAAGAATTTCGCTAATTGGCCTTACGGTTCAAAAGTTATTAGCAAAATAAAAGTGAAACTTTGGACAGGTGGTGGCGCTAGAGGGAATGACTTAGAAACACCAAAATTGGTGTATTTAATGTTGAGACGGTCCTCTATCAGAATGTCAAACCAAAACAACTTTCCCGCAATCGGTTCTATGGGCTGCCATAGACTCCCATGGCGGAAGAATAATAATAATAATAATAATAATAATAATAATAAGAAACGGAACAGATACAATAGGTGCCTCCGCACCTTCGGTGCTTGGCCCCTAATAATAATAATAATAATAAGAAACGGAACAGATACAATAGGTGCCTCCGCACCTTCGGTGCTTGGCCCCTAATAATAATAAATATAGCTGCAAGCAGCAATTACCGGGGCCAAGCAGAATAAGACGACAAGACATGCCAACATGTCTGAAAGTGTCAGACCAACTGCAACAATGAGCAATTAAAGACATTTAAAGAGGATTTCAGGCGAAATGGCTGAAAAATCATGTAAAAAGTGATTCAAAATATGATTTAATGGATTGTCACTTTTGACCAAAAGGTGGCGCTGTTACGAAATTGATGTGGTGTGGTCAGAGTAAGGAGACAGTGACACATACAAAGTTTTGTGTCAATATGTCGAGGCATTGCAGATATAAAGCCTGAATAGTCATTTTGGCATCATGCCTCAACTTTGCTGCTGTGCTATACGAAAACAGTTTCATCAATCGACACGAAATCCATAACTTTTTGTCGGCACAGTCTGGAGATGATACGATTCGATTTTGGTGAAAATCGGACAAACGGTCTAGGAGGAGTTCGAAAAAGTAGGTTTTGAATGAAAATCAAGATGGCGGACAGGAAGTTTGGCCAAATAAGGAAAACTTGGTATCTATGTTCTCGGCTTGACCCAAGGAATCTATTAAGACCCGTGGCATTTCAATAGCCAGATTTATTCAAAAGTTATTAGCCTTTTTGGAAATTTTGTTATAACTTTTGACCACTAGGTGGCGCTGTCTTGAAATATTTTGGTTGCCTTCAGGGGATGGTGCTGATGACACAATCTGAGTTTCGTAATATTACACCAATGCATTTGTTTAGTATAGCATTTTATTTCACAAAACTGTATTGAAGTCAATGGGAATTTCATATTTTGTTCAATTATAGCGCCACCAAGAGGCTCAGTCCCACAATTTTTTTTATGTGTCCTCAGAGTGAGCCCATACATATATGTGTCGATTTTGGTGCAAATATCTCAATTTGCTTCGGAGTTATAGATATTTATATGAAAAAACACGTAAAAAATGACTGACACATGACTTTGATTGAATATTACTACCCCTAAACATCAATATTTTCGCATTTGGGCTTTGACATTTAGTTAACAAGCTATGATTCCAAACTTCTGACGGTGGTTTCGTCTTGATCGGACAAACGGTTTCGAAGATATAGCCTAATGTTTTTTAAGCGCTAAATCACAACGCTACACAAACCGTAAGGCGAAACCTAGAATGTTTGGTATCGTTGGACTCGGCAACGATTCAGGAGTCTAATGAGATGAGTTTCGTGAAAATAAGTCGATCACTCCCAAAGTTATAAGCATTTGAAAAAAAAAATTCACCACTAGGTGGCGCTGTTTCGAAACTTCTCACACTCCTTCAGGACATCGTGTTGATGACCCATACCAAGCTTCGTAACAATCCGTTCATGCGTTGTTAAAATACAGCATTTTAGCACAAAATTCAAAATGGCCGACAGTCAAAATGGCCGATATGGCAAAATTGGATATCAGTCGACTCGGCATGTCGCCCTGAATCTATCAAGACCAATTTTATGATTTTTGGACAAGCTGTTCAGAAGTTATAAGCAAAAATAGCCATTTTTCATATCTCCAGACCAGTAGGTGGCGCTGCGCCGAAACGCAGCATGTAGCCTCAGGTCATGCTTGTGAGTACATGTACCAGGTTTGGTCTGAATACGATAAACCGTTGCGGAGATACAGCCTTACGACTGTTTTTGCTAGCGCTACGTAAAATGTATTCGTGCGTTTATCGAAAACGGTTTGACGAATCAATTTGAATTCCATAACTTTTGGTCAGCACTGCCTGAAGATGATCTGGTTCAATTTTCGTGCAAATCGGACAAACCGTCTAGGACGAGTTCGAAAAAGTAGCTTTTTCAGAAAATTCAAAATGGTGGCCATATTTATATGACGGAAAATGACGTCATAGGGTGCAAACGAATCGGCATGAGCTCAGAAATAAGAGGAAAAAATAATTTTGTTGATTGGCCTTACGGTTCAAAAGTTATTAGCAAAATAAAAGTGAAAATTTGGACAGGTGGTGGCGCTAGAGGGAATGACTTAGAAACACAAAAATTGGTGTATTTAATGTTGGGACTGTCCTCTATCAGAATGTCAAACCAAAACAACTTTCCCGCAATCGGTTCTATGGGCTGCCATAGACTCCCAGTCGGAAAAATGAAGAATAATAATAAGAACGGGAACAGATACAATAGGTGCCTCCGCACCTTCGGTGCTTGGCCCCTAATAATAAGAAACGGAACAGATACAATAGGTGCCTCCGCACCTTCGGTGCTTGGCCCCTAATAAGAAACGGAACAGATACAATAGGTGCCTCCGCACCTTCGGTGCTTGGCCCCTAATAATAATAATAATAATAATAATAAGAAACGGAACAGATACAATAGGTGCCTCCGCACCTTCGGTGCTTGGCCCCTAATAAATATAGCTGCAAGCAGCCATTACCGGGGCCAAGCTGAATAAGACGACAAGACATGCCGACATGTCTGAAAGTGTCAGACCAACTGCAACAATGAGCAATTAAAGACATTTAAAGAGGATTTTAGGCAAAATGCCTGAAAAATCATAGAAACAATAAATAAAAATATGATTTGATGGATTATCACTTTCGACCAATAGGTGGCGCAGTTACAAAACTGATGTGATGTGGTCAGAGTGAAGTTACAATGACACATACAAAGTTTGGTGTCAATATGTCAAGGCATTGCAGAGATAAAGCCTTAATTAATGCTATTAGCATCATGCCTCAACTTTGCTGCTGCGCTATACGAAAACGGTTTCGTCTATCGACACGAAATCCATAACTTTTAGTCGGCACGGTCTGGAGATGATACGATTCGATTTTGGTGAAAATCTGACAAACGGTCTAGGAGGAGTTCGAAAAAGTAGGTTTTGAATGAAAATCAAGATGGCGGACAAGAAGTTTGACCAAATAAGGAAAATTTGGTATCTATGTTCTCGGCTTGACCCAAGGAATCTATTAAGACCAGTGGCATTTACATAGGCCGATGTATTCAAAAGTTATTAGCAGTTTTGGAAATGTTGTTATAACTTTTGACCACTAGGTGGCGCTGTCTCTAAATATTTTGGGTACCTTCAGGGGATGGTGCTGATGGCACATTCTGAGTTTCGTAATATTACACCAATGCATTTGTTTAGTATAGCATTTTATTTCACAAAACTGCATTGAAGTCAATGGGAATTTCATGTTTTGTTCTATTATAGCGCCACCAAGAGGCTCAGTCCCACCATTTTTTTTATGTGTCCTCAGAGTGAGCCCATACATATAGGTGTCGATTTTGGTGCAAAAATCTCAATTTGCTTCGGAGTTATAGACATTTATATGAAAAAACACGAAAAAAATGACTGACACATGACTTTGATTGGAAATTAGTACCCCTAAACATCAATATTTTCGCATTTGGGCATTGGCGTATAGCTATCGACCTATGTTTGCAAACTTCTGACGGTGGTTTCGTCTCGATCGGACTAGCGGTTTCAAAGATATAGCCAAATGTTTTTTAAGCGCTAAATCACAACGCTACACAAACCGTAAGGCAAAACCTAGCATGTTTGGTATCGTAGGACTCGGCAATGATTCAGGAGTCTAAAAAGATGAGTTTCGTGAAAATAAGTCGACCACACCCAAAGTTATAAGCATTTGAAAAAAAAAATTCACCACTAGGTGGCGCTGTTTCGAAACTTCTCAGGCTCATTCAGGGCATTGTGCTGATGACCCATACCACGTTTCGTAACAATCCGTTCATGCGTTCATAAAATACAGAATTTTAGCACAAAATTCAAAATGGCCGACAGCCAAAATGACCGATATGGTCAAATTGGATATCAGTCGACTCGGCATGTTGCCCTGAATCTAACGAGACCAATTGTATGATTTTTGGACAAACTGTTCAGAAGTTATAAGCAAAAATAGCCATTTTTCATATCTCCGGACCAGTAGGTGGCGCTGCGCCGAAACACAGCATGTAGCCTCAGGTCATGCTTGTGAGTACAAGTACCAAGTTTGGTCTGAATACGATAAACCGTTGCGGAGATACGGCCTTACGACTGTTTTTGCTAGCGCTACGTAAAATGTATTCGTGCGTTTATCGAAAACGGTTTGACGAATCCATTTGAATTCCATAACTTTTTGTCAGCACTACCTGAAGATGATCTGGTTCAATTTTCGTGCAAATCGGACAAACCGTCTAGGACGAGTTCGAAAAAGTAGCTTTTTTTGAAAATTCAAGATGGCGGCCATATTTTTATGACGGCAAATGACGTCATAGGGTGCAATCGAATCGCCATGAGCTCAGGAATCAGTGGAAAAAAGAATTTCGCTGATTGGCCTTACGGTTCAAAAGTTATTAGCAAAATAAAAGTGAAATTTTGGACAGGTGGTGGCGCTAGAGGGAATGACTTAGAAACACCAAAATTGGTGTATTTAATGTTGAGACGGTCCTCTATCAGAATGTCAAACCAAAACAACTTTCCCGCAATCGGTTCTATGGGCTGCCATAGACTCCCAGTCGGAAGAAGGAAGAATAATAATAATAAATATAGCTGCAAGCAGCAATTACCGGGGCCAAGCAGAATAAGACGACAAGACATGCCAACATGTCTGAAAGTGTCAGACCAACTGCAACAATGAGCAATTAAAGACATTTAAAGAGGATTTTAGGCGAAATGGCTGAAAAATCATGTAAAAAGTGATTCAAAATATGATTTAATGGATTGTCACTTTTGACCAAAAGGTGGCGCTGTTACGAAATTGATGTGGTGTGGTCAGAGTAAGGAGACAGTGACACATACAAAGTTTTGTGTCAATATGTCGAGGCATTGCAGATATAAAGCCTGAATAGTCATTTTGGCATCATGCCTCAACTTTGCTGCTGTGCTATACGAAAACGGTTTCATCAATCGACACGAAATCCATAACTTTTTGTCGGCACAGTCTGGAGATGATACGATTCGATTTTGGTGAAAATCGGACAAACGGTCTAGGAGGAGTTCGAAAAAGTAGGTTTTGAATGAAAATCAAGATGGCGGACAGGAAGTTTGGCCAAATAAGGAAAACTTGGTATCTATGTTCTCGGCTTGACCCAAGGAATCTATTAAGACCCGTGCCATTTCAATAGCCAGATTTATTCAAAAGTTATTAGCCTTTTTGGAAATGTTGTAATAACTTTTGACCACTAGGTGGCGCTGTCTTGAAATATTTTGGTTGCCTTCAGGGGATGGTGCTGATGACACAATCTGAGTTTCGTAATATTACACCAATGCATTTGTTTAGTATAGCATTTTATTTCACAAAACTGTATTGAAGTCAATGGGAATTTCATATTTTGTTCAATTATAGCGCCACCAAGAGGCTCAGTCCCACAATTTTTTTTACGTGTCCTCAGAGTGAGCCCATACATATGTGTGTCAATTTTGGTGAAAATATCTCAATTCGCTTCGGAGTTATAGACATTTATATGAAAAAACACGAAAAAAATGACTGACACATGACTTTGATTGGAAATTAGTACCCCTAAACATCAATATTTTCGCATTTGGGCATTGGCGTATAGCTATCGACCTATGTTTCCAAACTTCTGACGGTGGTTTCGTCTCGATCGGACTAGCGGTTTCAAAGATATAGCCAAATGTTTTTTAAGCGCTAAATCACAACGCTACACAAACCGTAAGGCGAAACCTAGCATGTTTGGTATCGTAGGACTCGGCAACGATTCAGGAGTCTAAAAAGATGAGTTTCCTGAAAATAAGTTGACCACACCCAAAGCTATAAGCATTTGAAAAAAAAAAATCACCACTAGGTGGCGCTGTTTCGAAACTTCTCAGGCTCATTCAGGGCATCGTGCTGATGACCCATACCACGTTTCGTAACAATCCGTTCATGCGTTCATAAAATACAGAATTTTAGCACAAAATTCAAAATGGCCGACAGCCAAAATGACCGATATGGCAAAATTGGATATCAGTCGACTCGGCATGTTGCCCTGAATCTAACGAGACCAATTGTATGATTTTTGGACAAACTGTTCAGAAGTTATAAGCAAAAATAGGCATTTTTCATATCTCCGGACCAGTAGGTGGCGCTGCGCCGAAACACAGCATGTAGCCTCAGGTCATGCTTGTGAGTACAAGTACCAAGTTTGGTCTGAATACGATAAACCGTTGCGGAGATACGGCCTTACGACTGTTTTTGCTAGCGCTACGTAAAATGTATTTGTGCGTTTATTGAAAACGGTTTGACGAATCCATTTGAATTCCATAACTTTTTGTCAGCACTACCTGAAGATGATCTGGTTCAATTTTCGTGCAAATCGGACAAACCGTCTAGGACGAGTTCGAAAAAGTAGCTTTTTTTGAAAATTCAAGATGGCGGCCATATTTTTATGACGGCAAATGACGTCATAGGGTGCAATCGAATCGCCATGAGCTCAGGAATCAGAGGAAAAAAGAATTTCGCTGATTGGCCTTACGGTTCAAAAGTTATTAGCAAAATAAAAGTGAAACTTTGGACAGGTGGTGGCGCTAGAGGGAATGACTTAGAAACACCAAAATTGGTGTATTTAATGTTGAGACGGTCCTCTATCAGAATGTCAAACCAAAACAACTTTCCCGCAATCGGTTCTATGGGCTGCCATAGACTCCCATGGCGGAAGAATAATAATAATAATAATAATAATAATAATAATAAGAAACGGAACAGATACAATAGGTGCCTCCGCACCTTCGGTGCTTGGCCCCTAATAATAATAATAAGAACGGGAACGAAAACAATAGGTGCCTCCGCACCTTCGGTGCTTGGCCCCTAATAAGAACGGGAACGAAAACAATAGGTGCCTCCGCACCTTCGGTGCTTGGCCCCTAATAAGAATAATAAGTATGAGCAATAACAATAGTGATGCCTTGCTTTCAGCAAGCACCACTAATAACTAGAATGTACATTTCCTGAAGAAAATGTGAAGTGGTGCTTGCAGTGGCAAAACTCGCCACTCGGTTGCTAGAGTGTGGTACATGATTGCATACAAGCCAACAAACATGTCTGTACGATGTTCTGGTGCTGAGATATGGCTTATTCATGTTGTTCAGGTGGTTGCTAGGGTGTTGCTAGGGTGTTCTGTGTGGTTGCTAGGGCTTTGCTAGGTGGTTGCTAGGGTGTTGCTAGGCAGTTGCTAGGGTATTCTGGGGGGTTGCTAGGCAGTTGCTAGGGTGTTCTGGGTGGTTGCTAGGCAGTTGCTAGGGTATTCTGAGTAGTTGCTATGATGTTGCTAGGGGGTTGCTAGGGTATTCTGGGTGGTTGCTAGGGCGTTGCTAGGCAGTTGCAAGGGTATTCTGGGTGATTGCTATGGTGTTGCTAGGCGGTTGCTAGGGTATTCTGGGGGGTTGCTAGGCAGTTGCTAGGGTGTTCTGGGTGGTTGCTAGGGCGTTGCTAGGCAGTTGCTAGGGTATTCTGGGTGGTTGCTATGGTGTTGCTAGGTGGTTGCTAGGGTATTCTTGGTGGTTGCTAGGGTGTTGCTAGGCAGTTGCTAGGGTATTCTGGGTGGTTGCTATGGTGTTGCTAGGCAGTTGCTAGGGTATTCTGGGTGATTGATATGGTGTTGCTAGGCGGTTGCTAGGGTATTCTGGGGGGTTGCTAGGCAGTTGCTAGGGTGTTCTGGGTGGTTGCTAGGGCGTTGCTAGGCAGTTGCTAGGGTATTCTGGGTGGTTGCTATGGTGTTGCTAGGTGGTTGCTAGGGTATTCTTGGTGGTTGCTATGGTGTTGCTAGGCGGTTGCTAGGGTATTCTGGGGGTTGCTAGGGTGTTGCTAGGCAGTTGCTAGGGTATTCTGGGTGGATGCTATGGTGTTCCTAGGCGGTTGCTAGGGTATTCTGGGTGGTTGCTAGGGCGTTGCTCGGCAGTTGCTAGGGTGTTCTGGGTGGTTGCTAGGCGGTTGCTAGGGTATTCTGAGTGGTTGCTATGGTGTTGCTATTGTGTTCTAGGTGGTTGCTAGGGCGTTGCTAGGCAGTTGCTAGGGTGTTCTGGGTGGTTGCTAGGGTATTCTGGGTGGTTGCTATGGCGTTGCTAGGGTATTCTGGGTGGTTGCTAGGCGGTTGCTAGGGTATTCTTGGTGGTTGCTAGGGCGTTGCTAGGCAGTTACTAGGGTGTTCTGGGTGGTTGCTAGGGCGTTGCTAGGCGGTTGCTATGGCGTTGCTAGGTGGTTACTAGGGTGTTCTGGGTGGTTGCTATGGTGTTGCTAGGCAGTTGCTATGGTATATTGGGTGGATGCTAGGGCGTTGCTAGGCAGTTGCTAGGGTGTTCTGGGTGGTTGCTAGGCAGTTGCTAGGTGTTCTGGGGGTTGCTAGACAGTTGCTAGGGTGTTCTGGGTGGTTGCTACGGTATTTTTGGTGGTTACTAGAGCGTTTCTAGACGTTGCTAGGGTTTTCAGGATGGTTGCTAAGGTATTTTTTTTAGTTGCTATGGTGTTACTAGGTGGTTGGTAGTTGTCAAAGATGGTTACTATGGAGTTTTTATAGAGTTATTAAAATCTTTAATAAAGAGTGCCTTCAGTACGGCACTCGGCCTGCGGCCTCGTGCCTATGGCCGAATAGGCACAAGCATGGAGCAATATCGCAAGGCCACGAGTGTAATATTGCGTTAAAAAATACAAAAAAATTAAAAAAAAATTTTTTTTTGGTTTAGGGTGGTTGCTAGGGAGCTCTTAGTGGTTGCTAGGGTGCTAAAACTGGTTGCTAGGGTGTGGCTATGAAGATTTTAGGCCATTACTTATTGGCTGCTTGATAATATAAATCCTCTGAGGGAGAGAGAGAGGGAGAGACGCAGGGGTGTCAGGCCCTTTGGAGTCTGTGTGTGTGAAAACGGCAGTTGGGATTCAAATATTTTTAGAACTCCCAATGTAAAGTCAATGGGGACTTTTTTGGCCGCTTTTTCGTCCGCTGTGCGAACATCGTACACCCGATCGCTTAGAAAAGTCATAGCACACCTCTCCTCAATGAGCCGGTCGATTTGACACTTTACTCAGGGGTCTGTGACAAACGGTGCGGGGCGCATTACGCGCCAAACTTTGTCCAGAATAATAATAATAATAATAATAATAACTAGAATGTACATTTCCTGAAGAAAATGTGAAGTGGTGCTTGCAGTGGCAAAATTCGCCACTGGGCAGATGCTAACACAATTGACATGTTGTGATACCATTATTTACCACGATTTACCATGTTTCTAAGATGATTTATTACGATTTAACACATTCCAGCATGATTTACTATGATTAACATGTTGTTAGAATGATGCTAGCAGGATTAGCATGTTGTTAGCATGATTAGCATGTTGGTTGGATGATGCTAGCATGATTAGCATGTTGCTACCATGCTTTTAACAAGATGCTAGCATGATTAGCATGTTTGCTAGCATGTTTTTAGCTAGATGCTAACATGATTAGCATGTTGCTAGCATGATTAGCATGTTGCTAGCATGATGCTAGCTTGATTAGCATGATGCTAGCATTATGCTAGCTTGATTAGCATGTTGTTAACATGATGCTAGCTTGATTAGCATGTTGCTAGCATAATGCTAGCATTATTAGCATGTTGCTAGCATGATGCTAGCTTGATTAGCATGATGCTAACATTATGCTAGCTTGATTAGCATGTTGTTAACATGATGCTAGCTTTATTAGCATGTTGGTAGCATAATGCTAGCATAATTAGCATGTTGTTAGCATGATGCTAGCTTGATTAGCATGTTGCTAGCATGATGCTAGCTTGATTAGCATGTTGCCATTATGTTTTTAGCAAGATGCTGTTGCCAGGTGGTTGCTAGGGTGTTCTGGGTGGTTGCTATGGTGTTGCTAGGCAGTTGCTAAGGTGTTCTGGGTGGTTGCTAGGCAGTTGCTAGGGTATTCTTGGTGGTTGCTAGGCAGTTGCTAGGGTATTCTTGGTGGTTGCTAGGGCGTTGCTAGATGGTTGCTAGGGTGTTCTGGGTGGTTGCTATGGTGTTGCTAGGCAGTTGCTATGGTATTCTGGGTGGATACTAGGGCATTGCTAGGCAGTTGCTAGGGTGTTCTGGGTGGTTGCTAGGTGTTCTGGGTGGTTGCTAGGCAGTTGCTAGGTGTTCTAGGTGGTTGCTAGGCA
This sequence comes from Scardinius erythrophthalmus, assembly GCF_964197995.2. NCBI lineage: Eukaryota > Metazoa > Chordata > Actinopteri > Cypriniformes > Leuciscidae > Scardinius > Scardinius erythrophthalmus. The sequence goes on from NC_138224.1 coordinate 51,488,812, forward strand.
GTTGCTAGGGTGTTCTGGGTGCTTGCTAGAGTTTTTTGTGGTTACTAGAGCATTTCTAGACGTTGCTAGGGTGTTCAGGGTGGTTGCTAAGGTGTTTTTGTTAGTTGCTATGGTGTTACTAGGTGGTTGGTAGTTGTCAAATATGGTTACTATGGAGTTTTTATAGAGTTATTAAAATCTTTAATAACGAGTGCCTTCAGTACGGCACGAGGCCTGCGGCCTCGTGCCTATGGCCGAATAGGCACAAGCATGGAGCGATATCGCAAGGCCACGAGAGTAAAATTGCTTTAAAAAATATATAAAAAAAAAAAAAATGTTTTTTTTTGGTTTAGGGTGGTTGCTAGGGAGCTCTTAGTGGTTGCTAGGGTGCTGAAACTGGTTGCTAGGGTGTGGCTATGAAGATTTTAGGCCATAACTTATTGGCTGCTTGATAATATAAATCCTCTGAGGGAGAGAGAGAGGGAGAGACGCAGGGGTGTCAGGCCCTTTGGAGTGGTGTGTGTGTGAAAACGTCGGTTGGGATTTGAATTTTTTTAGAATGCCCAATGTAAAGTCAATGGGGACTTTTTTGGCCGCTTTTTCGTCCGCTGTGCGAACATCGTACACCCGATCGCTTAGAAAAGTCATAGCACACCTCTCCTCAATGAGCCGGTCGATTTGACACTTCACTCAGGGGTCTGTGACAAACGATGCGGGGCGAGTTTCGCGCCAAACTTTGTCCAGAATAATAATAATAATAATAATAAGAATAATAAGTATGAGCAATAACAATAGTGATGCTTTCAAAAAAGCACCACTAATAAGAATAATAAGTATGAGCAATAACAATAGTGATGCCTTGCTTTCAGCAAGCACCACTAATAAGTATGAGCAATAACAATAGTGATGCTTTTAAAAAAGCACCACTAATAAGAACTAGAATGTACATTTCCTGAAGAAAATGTGAAGTGGTGCTTGCAGTGGCAAAACTCTCCACTCGGTTGCTAGGGTGTTGTACATGATTGCATTCGAGCCAACAACCATGTCTGTACAATGTTGTGGAGCTGAAATATGGCTTCTATATGTTGCAATATGGTTGCTAGGTGGCTCTAAACGGTTGCTAGGGTGTGAATTCAGTTACCATGGTGATAGTTACAGACTGTTTCCCAACCAAAACAAAAGAGCCAACCCCCATCTCTATGTGATGTTCTGATGCAGAGACATGGGTCATGATAAACAGTTGCTAGGGTCCTCTGTTTGGTTGCCAGGGATTGACTTGGCAGGTGCCAATGATGAAACTCCAAAGGCTGATTGTCAGTATAAATGATTTAAACCAACTCCCATGCCTCTGTGACATTCAGAATGGAAGATATCCCTCTTTGGAATTTGGTTGCTAGGGTCCTCTGTTTGGTTGCAAGGGAGTGACTTGGCAGGTGCCAATCATAAAACTCCAAAGGCTGCTTGTCATTATGAATGATATAAACCAACTCCCATGCCTGTGTGACTTTCAGAATGGAAGATATCCCTCTTTGGATTTTGGTTACTAGGGTACTCTGTTTAGTTGCTATGGAGTAACTTGGCAGCTGCCAATGATGAAATTCCAAAGGTTTCTTGTCAGTATGAATGATATAAACCAACTCCCATGCCTCTGTGACATTCAGAATGGAAGAGATCCCTCTTTGGATTTTGGTTGCTAGGGTACTCTGTTTGGTTGTTATGGAGTTGCTTGGCAGCTGCCAATCATGAAACACCAAAGGCTTCTTGTCAGTATGAATGACATAAACCAACTCCCATGCCTCTGTGACATTCAGAATGGAAGATATCCCTCTTTGAATTTTGGTTGCTAGGGTAATCTGTTTGGTTGCTATGGAGTTGCTTGACAGCTGCCATTGATGAAACTGCAACGGCTTTTTGTTACTATGAATGATATAAACCAACTCCCATGCCTCTGTGACATTCAGAATGGAAGATATCCCTCTTTGAATTTTGGTTGCTAGGGTAATCTGTTTGGTTGCTATGGAGTTGCTTGACAGCTGCCATTGATGAAACTGCAAAGGCTTTTTGTTACTATGAATGATATAAACCAACTTCCATGCCTCTGTGATATTCAGAATAGAAGATATCCCTCTAGGATTTTGGTTGCTAAGGTGCTCGACAATGGTTGCTAGGGAGGGGCTAGGAAGTGTTGAGGTGATTCATGATTGGCCATTTGATGCCCTGAGTGAAACGAGACCACCTTGGTGTTTCTATGATCTACTAGAGCGTTTCTAGACGTTGCTAGGGTGTTCAGGATGGTTGCTAAGGTATTTTTGGTAGTTGCTATTTTGTTACTAGGTGGTTGGTAGTTGTCAAAGATGGTTACTATGGAGTTTTTATAGAGTTATTAAAATCTTTAATAACGAGTGCCTTCAGTACGGCACTCGGCCTGCGGCCTCGTGCCTATGGCTGAATAGGCACAAGCATGGAGCAATATCGCAAGGCCACGAGTGTAATATTGCGTTAAAAAATACAAAAAAATGTAAAAAAAAATTTTTTTTGGTTTAGGGTGGTTGCTAGGGAGCTCTTAGTGGTTGCTAGGGTGCTAAAACTGGTTGCTAGGGTGTGGCTATGAAGATTTTAGGCCATTACTTATTGGCTGCTTGATAATATAATCCTCTGAGGGAGAGAGAGAGAGGGAGAGACGCAGGGGTGTCAGGCCCTTTGGAGTCTGTGTGTGTGAAAACGTCGGTTGGGATTCAAATATTTTTAGAATGCCCAATGTAAAGTCAATGGGGACTTTTTTGGCCGCTTTTTCGTCCGCTGTGCGAACATCGTACACCCGATCGCTTAGAAAAGTCATAGCACACCTCTCCTCAATGAGCCGGTCGATTTGACACTTCACTCAGGGGTCTGTGACAAACGGTGCGGGGCGAGTTTCGCGCCAAACTTTGTCCAGAATAATAATAATAATAATAATAATAATAACTAGAATGTACATTTCCTGAAGAAAATGTGAAGTGGTGCTTGCAGTGGCAAAATTCGCCACTCGGTTGCTAGGGTGTTGTACATGATTGCATACGAGCCAACAACCATGTATGTACGATGTTGTGGAGCTGAAATATGGCTTCTATATGTTGCAATATGGTTGCTAGGTGGCTCTAAATGGTTGCTAGGGTGTGAATACACAGTTACCATGGTGATATTTACAGACTGTTTTCCAACCGAAACTAATGAGCCAACCCCCATCTCTATACAATATTCTGATGCAGAGATGTAGGTCTTGTAAAATGGTTGCTAGGGTACTCTATTTGGTTGCTATGGAGTTGCTAGGCAGCTGCCAATGATGAAACTCCAAAGGCTTCTTGTCACTATGAATGATATAAACCAACTCCCATGCCTCTGTGACATACAGAATGTAAGATATCCCTCTTTGGATTTAGGTTGCTAGGGTACTCTATTTGGTTGCTAGGGAGTGGCTTGGCAGCTGCCAATCATGAATCTCCAAAGGCTGCTTGTCAGTATGAATGATATAATCCAACTCCCATGCCTCTGTGACATACAGAATGGAAGATATCCCTCTTTGAATTTTGGTTGCTAGGGTACTCTATTTGGTTGCTAGGGAGTGGCTTGGGAGCTGTCAATAATGAAACTACAAAGGCTGCTTGTCAGTATGAATGATATAAACCAACTTCCATGCCTCTGTGACATTCAGAATGGAAGATATCCCTCTTTTGATTTTGGTTGCTAGGGTACTCTGTTTGGTTGCTATGAAGTTGCTTGGCAGCTGCTAATGATGAAACTGCAAAGGCTTCTTGTCAGTATGAATGATATAAACCAACTCCCATCTCTATACGATGTTCTGATGTAGAGATATAGGTCTTGCTAAACGGTTGCTAGGGTACTCTGTTTGGTTGCTAGGGAGTGGCTTGGCAGCTGCCAATGATGAAACTGCAAAGGCTTCTTGTCATTATGAATTACATAAACCAACTCCCATGCCTCTGTGGCATTCAGAATGGAAGATATCCCTCTTTGTTATTTGGTTGCTAGGGTACTCTGTTGGTTGCTAGGGAGTGGCTTGGCAGCTGCCAATCATGAAACTCCAAAGGCTGCTTGTCAGTATGAATGATATAAACCAACTCCCATCTCTATACGATGTTCTGATACAGAGATATTCGTTTTGTTAAACGGTTGCTAGGGTACTCTGTTTGGTTGCTAGGGAGTGGCTTGGCAGTTGCCAATGTTGAAACTGCAAAGGCTTCTTGTCACTATGAATGATATAAACCAACTCCCATTTCTCTGTGACATTCAGAATGGCAGATATCCCTCTTTGGAATTTGGTTGCTAGGGTACTCTGTGTGGTTGCTATGGAGTTACTTGGCAGCTGCCAATGATGCAGTTCCAAAGGCTTCTTGTCACTATGAATGATATAAACCAACTCCCATGCCTCTGTGACATTCAGAATGGAAGATATCCCTCTTTGGATTGTGGTTGCTAAGGTGCTCGACAATGGTTGCTAGGGAGGGGCTAGGAAGTGTTGAGGTGATTTATGATTGGCCGTTTGCTGCCCCGAGTCAAATGAGACCACCCCCATGTTTCTATGACAATTCAGTCCGGAGATATCTCTTTGAACTCTTTCAATGGAAGTCTATGGAACTTGTTGCTAAGGGGCTCTAAATGGTTGCTAGGGCGTGGCTTGATAGCTTCACAATGATCCTGAGAGACTGATTGGTCATCTGAGTAAAATGAGCCCTCCCCCTTGTCTCTATGACACTGTGATCCAGAGCTACGTTCAATACAAAGTCCCTATGCAATTTACCATAGTAGGAAAAGCATGTGTGTTTCACGGGACGTTCCTTCCCCATAGTAAGTCAATGGGGCAACTTTGGGCATCTCCTGCCCCCCAGGGGTGCAACTTTTACCCCATTGTGAGGTATGTTCTTACAGAGCCTGTCAGCCTCTTCAAATGTGGCAAATCACACATTTCTGCGAAATCCTCGCTCAGAGCTACGTGTGGTCAAAGTTCGTCGCAATGTTAAGTCAATGGGACTTTTTTGGCCGCTTTTTCGCCCCTGGGGCAAACACCGCACCCCCGATCGCTTATAAAAGTCATAGCACACCTCTCCTTAATGAGCCGGTCGATTTGACACCTCATTCATGGCTCTGAGACAAACGGTGCGGGGCGAGTTACGCGCCAAACTTTGTCCAGAATAATAATAATAATAATAATAATAAGAATAATAAGTATGAGCAATAACAATAGTGATGCCTTGCTTTCAGCAAGCACCACTAATAATAAGAATAATAAGTATGAGCAATAACAATAGTGATGCCTTGCTTTCAGCAAGCACCACTAATAATAAGAATAATAAGTATGAGCAATAACAATAGTGATGCCTTGCTTTCAGCAAGCACCACTAATAAGTATGCAAGAGAACACTAATGATGCCTTGCTTTCAGCAAGCACCATTAATAACTAGAATGTACATTTCCTGAAGAAAATGTGAAATGGTGCTTGCAGTGGCAAAACTCTCCACTCGGTTGCTAGGGTGTTGTACATGATTGCATACGAGCCAACAACCATGTCTGTACAATGTTGTGGAGCTGAAATATAGCTTCTATATGTTGCAATATGGTTTATTTGTGGCTCTAAACGGTTGCTAGGTCGTTGCTTGGCGGTTGCTAGGGTGTTCTGGGTGGTTGTTAGGCGGTTGCTAGGGTGTTCTGAGTGGTTGCTAGGGCGTTGCTAGGGTATTCTTGGTGGTTGCTATGGTGTTGCTAGGGAGTTGCTAGGGTGTTCTGGGTGGTTACTATGGTGTTGCTAGGCAGTTGCTAGGGTCTTCAGGGTGGTTGCTAGGGTGTGATGGGAGGTTGCTAGGCAGTTGCTAGGGTGTTCTGGGTGGTTGCTAGGGCGTTGCTAAGGTGTTCTGGGTGGTTTCTAGGACGTTGCTAGGCAGTTGCTAGGGTGTTCTGGGTGGTTGCTAGGCAGTTGCCAGGGTGTTCTGGGTGGTTGCTATGGTGTTGCTAGTCGGTTGCTAGGGTATTCTGGGTGGTTGCTAGGGCGTTGCTAGGCAGTTGCTAGGGTGTTCTGGGTGGTTGCTATGGTGTTGCTAGGCGGTTGCTAGGGTATTCTGGGTGGTTGCTAGGCGGTTGCTAGGGTATTCTGGGTGGTTGCTATGGTGTTGCTAGGCGGTTGCTAAGGTATTCTGGGTGGTTGCTATGGTGTTGCTAGGCGGTTGCTAGGGTATTCTGGGTGGTTGCTATGGTGTTACTAGGCAGTTGCTAGGGTGTTCTGGGTGGTTGCTAGGGCGTTGCTAGACGGTTGCTAGGGTATTCTGGGTGGTTGCTATGGTGTTGCTAGGCGGTTGCTAGGGTATTCTGGGTGGTTGCTAGGGTATTCTGGGTGGTTGCTATGGTGTTGCTAGGCGGTTGCTAGGGTATTCTGGGTGGTTGCTATGGTGTTGCTAGGCGGTTGCTAGGGGATTCTGGGTGGTTGCTAGGGCATTGCTAGGCAGTTGCTAGGGTATTCTGGGTGGTTGCTATGGTGTTGCTAGGGTATTCTTGGTGGTTGCTAGGGTGTTGCTAGGCGGTTTCTAGGGTATTCTGGGTGGTTGCTATGGTGTTGCTAGGCGGTTGCTAGGGTACTCTGGGTGGTTGCTAGGGCGTTGCTAGGCAGTTGCTAGGGTATTCTGGGTGGTTGCTATGGTGTTGCTAGGCGGTTGCTAGGGTATTCTGGGTGGTTGCTAGGGCGTTGCTAGGGTATTCTTGGTGGTTGCTAGGGTGTTGCTAGGCGGTTGCTAGGGTATTCTGGGTGGTTGCTATGGTGTTGCTAGGTGGTTGCTAGGGTATTCTGGGTGGTTGCTAGGGCGTTGCTAGGGTATTCTGGGTGGTTGCTATGGTGTTGCTAGGCGGTTGCTAGGGTATTCTGGGTGGTTGCTAGGGCGTTGCTAGGCAGTTGCTAGGGTATTCTGGGTGGTTGCTATGGTGTTGCTAGGCGGTTGCTAGGGTATTCTGGGTGGTTGCTAGGGCGTTGCTAGGGTATTCTTGGTGGTTGCTAGGGTGTTCTGGGTGGTTGCTATGGTGTTGCTAGGCAGTTGCTATGGTATTTTGGGTGGATGCTAGGGCGTTGCTAGGCAGTTGCTAGGGTGTTCTGGGTGGTTGCTAGGCAGTTGCTAGGTGTTCTGGGGGGTTGCTAGACAGTTGCTAGGATGTTCTGGGTGGTTGCTACGGTAATTTTGGTGGTTACTAGAGCGTTTCTAGACGTTGCTAGGGTGTTCAGGATGGTTGCTAAGGTATTTTTTTTAGTTGCTATGGTGTTACTAGGTGGTTGGTAGTTGTCAAAGATGGTTACTATGGAGTTTTTATAGAGTTATTAAAATCTTTAATAACGAGTGCCTTCAGTACGGCACTCGGCCTGCGGCCTCGTGCCTATGGCCGAATAGGCACAAGCATGGAGCAATATCGCAAGGCCACGAGTGTAATATTGCGTTAAAAAATACAAAAAAATGTAAAAAACATTTTTTTTTGGTTTAGGGTGGTTGCTAGGGAGCTCTTAGTGGTTGCTAGGGTGCTGAAACTGGTTGCTAGGGTGTGGCTATGAAGATTTTAGGCCATTACTTATTGGCTGCTTGATAATATAAATCCTCTGAGGGAGAGAGAGAGGGAGAGACGCAGGGCTGTCAGGCCCTTTGGAGTCTGTGTGTGTGAAAACGGCAGTTGGGATTCAAATATTTTTAGAACTCCCAATGTAAAGTCAATGGGGACTTTTTTGGCCGCTTTTTCGTCCGCTGTGCGAACATCGTACACCCGATCGCTTAGAAAAGTCATAGCACACCTCTCCTCAATGAGCTGGTCGATTTGACACCTCACTCATGGGTCTGCGACAAACGGTGCGGGGCGCATTACGCGCCAAACTTTGTCCAGAATAATAATAATAATAACTAGAATGTACATTTCCTGAAGAAAATGTGAAGTGGTGCTTGCAGTGGCAAAATTCGGCACTCGGTTGCTAGGGTGTTGTACATGATCGCATACGAGCCAACAACCATGTCTGTACGCTGTTGTGGAGCTGAAATATGGCTTCTTTATGTTGCAATATGGTTGCTAGGTGGCTGTAAACGGTTGCTAGGGTGTGAATACAAAGTTACCATGGTGAAATTTACAGACTGTTTCCCAACCAAAACTAAAGAGCCAACCCCCATCTCTATATGATGTTCTGATGCAGAGACATGGGTCTTGATAAACGGTTGCTAGGGTCCTCTGTTTGGTTGCCAGGGAGTGACTTGGCAGATACCAATGATGAAACTGCAAAGGCTTCTTGTCACTCTGAATGATATAAACCAACTCCCATGCCTCTATGACATTCAGAATGGAAGATATCCCTCCTTGGATTTTGGTTGCTAGGGTACTCTGTTTGGTTGCTAGAGAGTGGCTTGGCAGCTGCCAATGATGAAATTCCAAAGGCTTCTTGTCAGTATGAATGATATAAACCAACTCCCATGCCTGTGTGACATTCAGTAAGGAAGATATTCCTCTTTGGAATTTGGTTGCTAGGGTACTCTGTTTGGTTGATATGGAGTTGCTTGGCAGCTGCCAATCATGAAACACCAAAGGCTTCTTGTCAATATGAATGATATAAACCAACTCCCATGCCTCTGTGACAGTCAGAATGGAAGATATCCCTCTCTGGAGTTTGGTTGCTAGGGTCCTCTGTTTGGTTGCTATGGAGTGGCTTGGCAGCTGTTAATGATGAAACTGCATAAGTTTCTTGTCAGTATGAATGAAAATAAACCAACTCCCATCTCTATACGATGTTCTGATGCAGAGATATAGGTCTTGCTAAACGGTTGCTAGGGTACTCTGTTTGGTTGCTAGGGAGTGGCTTGGCAGCTGCCAATGATGAAATTAAAAAGGCTTCTTGTCACTATGAATGATAAAAAACCAACTCCCATGCATCTGTGACATACAGAATGGAAGATATCCCTCTTTGGATTTTTGTTGCTAGGGTACTCTGTTTGGTTGCTAGGGAGTAGCTTGGCAGCTGCCAACCATAAAACTCCAGAGGCTGCTTGTCAGTTTGAATGATATAAACCAACTCCCAGCTCTATACGATGTTCTGATACAGAGAAATTATTTTTGCTAAATGGTTGCTAGGGTACTCTGTTTGGTTGCTAGGGAGTGGCTTGGCAGCTGCCAGTGATGAAACTGCAAAGGCTTCTTGTCACTATGAATGATATAAACCAACTCCCATTTCTTTGTGACATTCAAAATGGAAGATAACCCTCTTTGGATTTTGGTTGCTAGGGTACTCTGTCTGGTTGCTATGGAGTGGCTTGGCAGCTGCCAATAATGAAACTCCAAAGGCTGGTTGTCAGTATGAATGAAACAAACCAACTCCCATGCCTCTGTGACATTCAGAATGGAAGATATCCCTCTTTGCATTTTGGTTGCTAGGGTACTCTGTTTGGTTGCTATGGAGTTGTTTGGCAGCTGCTAATGATGAAACTGTAAAGGCTTATTGTCAGTATGAATGATATAAACCAACTCCCATCTCTATACGATGTTCTGATGCGGAGATATAGGTCTTGCAAAACGGTTGCTAGGGTACTCAAGTTTGGTTGCTATGGAGTGGCTTGGCAGCTGCCAATGATGAAACTGAAAAGGCTTTGTGTCACTATGAATGATATAAACCAACTCCCATTTCTCTGTGACATTCAGAATGGCAGATATCCCTCTTTGCATTTTGGTTGCTAGGGTACTCTGTTTGGTTGCTATGGAGTTGTTTGGCAGCTGCTAATGATGAAACTGTAAAGGCTTATTGTCAGTATGAATGATATAAACCAACTCCCATCTCTATACGATGTTCTGATGCGGAGATATAGGTCTTGCAAAACGGTTGCTAGGGTACTCAAGTTTGGTTGCTATGGAGTGGCTTGGCAGCTGCCAATGACGAAACTGCAAAGCCTTCTTGTCACTATGAATGATATAAACCAACTCCCATGCCTCTGTGACATTCAGAATGGAAGATATCCCTCTTTGAATTTTGGTTGCTAGGGTAATCTGTTTGGTTGCTATGGAGTTGCTTGACAGCTGCCATTGATGAAACTGCAAAGGCTTTTTGTTACTATGAATGATATAAACCAACTTCCATGCCTCTGTGACATTCAGAATAGAAGATATCCATCTAGGATTTTGGTTGCTAAGGTGCTCAACAATGGTTGCTAGGGAGGGGCTAGGAAGTGTTGAGGTGATTCATGATTGGCCATTTGATGCCCTGAGTGAAACGAGACCACCTTGGTGTTTCTATGATCTACTAGAGCGTTTCTAGACGTTGCTAGGGTGTTCAGGATGGTTGCTAAGGTATTTTTGGTAGTTGCTATTTTGTTACTAGGTGGTTGGTAGTTGTCAAAGATGGTTACTATGGAGTTTTTATAGAGTTATTAAAATCTTTAATAACGAGTGCCTTCAGTACGGCACTCGGCCTGCGGCCTCGTGCCTATGGCTGAATAGGCACAAGCATGGAGCAATATCGCAAGGCCACGAGTGTAATATTGCGTTAAAAAATACAAAAAAATGTAAAAAAAATTTTTTTTTGGTTTAGGGTGGTTGCTAGGGAGCTCTTAGTGGTTGCTAGGGTGCTAAAACTGGTTGCTAGGGTGTGGCTATGAAGATTTTAGGCCATTACTTATTGGCTGCTTGATAATATAATCCTCTGAGGGAGAGAGAGAGGGAGAGACGCAGGGGTGTCAGGCCCTTTGGAGTGGTGTGTGTGTGAAAACGTCGGTTGGGATTCAAATATTTTTAGAATGCCCAATGTAAAGTCAATGGGGACTTTTTTGGCCGCTTTTTCGTCCGCTGTGCGAACATCGTACACCCGATCGCTTAGAAAAGTCATAGCACACCTCTCCTCAATGAGCCGGTTGATTTGACACTTCACTCAGGGGTCTGTGACAAACGGTGCGGGGCGAGTTTCGCGCCAAACTTTGTCCAGAATAATAATAATAAGAATAATAAGTATGAGCAATAACAATAGTGATGCTTTTAAAAAAGCACCACTAACTAGAATGTACATTTCCTGAAGAAAATGTGAAGTGGTGCTTGCAGTGGCAAAACTCTCCACTTGGTTGCTAGGGTGTTGTACATGATTGCATTCGAGCCAACAACCATGTCTGTACAATGTTGTGGAGCTGAAATATGGCTTCTATATGTTGCAATATGGTTGCTAGGTGGCTCTAAACGGTTGCTAGGGTGTGAAATCAGTTACCATGGTGATAGTTACAGACAGTTTCCCAACCAAAACAAAAGAGCCAACCCCATCTCTATGTGATGTTCTGATGCAGAGACATGGGTCATGATAAACGGTTGCTAGGGTCCTCTGTTTGGTTGCCAGGGAGTGACTTGGCAGGTGCCAATGATGAAACTCCAAAGGCTGATTGTCAGTATAAATGATTTAAACCAACTCCCATGCCTCTGTGACATTCAGAATGGAAGATATCCCTCTTTGGAATTTGGTTGCTAGGGTCCTCTGTTTGGTTGCAAGGGAGTGACTTGGCAGCTGCCAATCATAAAACTCCAAAGGCTGCTTGTCATTATGAATGATATAAACCAACTCCCATGCCTCTGTGACATTCAGAATGGAAGAGATCCCTCTTTGGATTTTGGTTGCTAGGGTACTCTGTTTGGTTGTTATGGAGTTGCTTGGCAGCTGCCAATCATGAAACACCAAAGGCTTCTTGTCAGTATGAATGACATAAACCAACTCCCATGCCTCTGTGACATTCAGAATGGAAGATATCCCTCTTTGAATTTTGGTTGCTAGGGTAATCTGTTTGGTTGCTATGGAGTTGCTTGACAGCTGCCATTGATGAAACTGCAACGGCTTTTTGTTACTATGAATGATATAAACCAACTCCCATGCCTCTGTGACATTCAGACTGGAAGATATCCCTCTTTGGATTTTGGTTGCTAGGGTACTATGATTGGTTGCTAGGGAGTGGCTTGGCAGCTGCCAATCATGAAACTCCAAAGGCTTCTTGTCAATATTGAATTATATAAACCTTCCCCCATCTCTATACAATGCTCTGATACAGAGATATAGGTCTTGCTAAATAGTTGCTAGGGTACTCTGTTTGGTTGCTATGGAGTGGCTTGGCAGCTGCTAATGATGAACTCCAAAGGCTGCTTTTCAGTATGAATGACATAAACAAACTCCCATGCCTCTGTGACATTCAGAATGGAAGATATCCCTCTTTGAATTTTGGTTGCTAGGGTAATCTGTTTGGTTGCTATGGAGTTGCTTGACAGCTGCCATTGATGAAACTGCAAAGGCTTTTTGTTACTATGAATGATATAAACCAACTTCCATGCCTCTGTGACATTCAGAATAGAAGATATCCCTCTAGGATTTTGGTTGCTAAGGTGCTCGACAATGGTTGCTAGGGAGGGGCTAGGAAGTGTTGAGGTGATTCATGATTGGCCATTTGATGCCCTGAGTGAAACGAGACCACCTTGGTGTTTCTATGATCTACTAGAGCGTTTCTAGACGTTGCTAGGGTGTTCAGGATGGTTGCTAAGGTATTTTTGGTAGTTGCTATTTTGTTACTAGGTGGTTGGTAGTTGTCAAAGGTGGTTACTATGGAGTTTTTATAGAGTTATTAAAATCTTTAATAACGAGTGCCTTCAGTACGGCACTCGGCCTGCGGCCTCGTGCCTATGGCTGAATAGGCACAAGCATGGAGCAATATCGCAAGGCCACGAGTGTAATATTGCGTTAAAAAATACAAAAAAATGTAAAAAAAAAAAATTTTTGGTTTAGGGTGGTTGCTAGGGAGCTCTTAGTGGTTGCTAGGGTGCTAAAACTGGTTGCTAGGGTGTGGCTATGAAGATTTTAGGCCATTACTTATTGGCTGCTTGATAATATAATCCTCTGAGGGAGAGAGAGAGGGAGAGACGCAGGGGTGTCAGGCCCTTTGGAGTCTGTGTGTGTGAAAACGTCGGTTGGGATTCAAATATTTTTAGAATGCCCAATGTAAAGTCAATGGGGACTTTTTTGGCCGCTTTTTCGTCCGCTGTGCGAACATCGTACACCCGATCGCTTAGAAAAGTCATAGCACACCTCTCCTCAATGAGCCGGTCGATTTGACACTTCACTCAGGGGTCTGTGACAAACGGTGCGGGGCGAGTTTCGCGCCAAACTTTGTCCAGAATAATAATAATAACTAGAATGTACATTTCCTGAAGAAAATGTGAAATGGTGCTTGCAGTGGCAAAACTCTCCACTCGGTTGCTAGGGTGTTGTACATGATTGCATACGAGCCAACAACCATGTCTGTACGATGTTGTGGAGCTGAAATATGGCTTCTATATGTTGCAATATGGTTGCTAGGTGGCTCTAAATGGTTGCTAGGGTGTGAATACACAGTTACCATGGTGATATTTACAGACTGTTTTACAACTGAAACTAATGAGCCAACCCCCATCTCTATACAATATTCTGATGCAGAGATGTAGGTCTTGTAAAATGGTTGCTAGGGTACTCTGTTTGGTTGCTATGGAGTTGCTTGGCAGCTGCTGATGATGAAACTGCAAAGGCTTCTTGTCAGTATGAATGATATAAACCAACTCCCATCTCTATACGATGTTCTGATGCAGAGATATACGTTTTGCTAAACGGTTGCTAGGGTACTCTGTTTGGTTGCTAGGGAGTAGCGTGGCAGCTGCCAATCATGAAACTCCAAAGGCTGCTTGTCAGTATGAATGATATAATCAAACTCTCATGCCTCTGCGACATACAGAATGGAAGATATCCCTCTTTGGATATTGGTTGCTAGGGTACTCTGTTTGGTTGCTAGGGAGTGACTTGTCAGCTGCCAATCATGAAACTCCAAAGGCTGCTTGTCAGTATGAATGATATAAACCAACTCCCATGCCTCTGCGACATTCAGAATGGAAGATATGCCTCTTTGGGTTTTGGTTGCTAGGGTACTCTGTTTGGTTGCTATGGAGTTACTTGGCAGCTGCCAATGATGCAATTCCAAAGGCTTCTTGTCACTATGAATGATATAAACCAACTCCCATGCCTCTGTGACATTCAGAATGGAAGATATCCCTCTTTGGATTTTGGTTGCTAGGATACTCTGTTTGGTTGCTAGGGAGTGGCTTGGCAGCTGCCACTGATGAAACTGCAAAGGCTTCTTGTCATTATGAATTATATAAACCAACTCCCATGCCTCTGTGACATTCAGAATGGAAGATATCCCTCTTTGTATTTTGGTTGCTAGGGTACTCTGTTGGTTGCTAGGGAGTGGCTTGGCAGCTGCCAATCATGAAACTTCAAAGGCTGCTTGTCAGTATGAATGATATAAACCAACTCCAATCTCTATACGATGTTCTGATACAGAGATATTCGTTTTGCTAAACGGTTGCTAGGGTACTCTGTTTGGTTGCTAGGGAGTGGCTTGGCAGTTGCCAATGATGCAATTCCAAAGGCTTCTTGTCACTATGAATGATATAAACCATCTCCCATTTCTCTGTGACATTCAGAATGGCAGATATCCCTCTTTGGATTTTGGTTGCTAAGGTACTCTGTTTGGTTGCTATAGAGTGGCTTGGCAGATGCCAATTATGAAACTGCAAAAGCTTCTTGTCACTATGAATGATATAAACCAACTCCCATGCCTCTGTGATATTCATAATGGAAGATATCCCTCTTTGGATTTTGGTTGCTAAGGTGTTCGACAATGGTTGCTAGGGAGGGGCTAAGAAGTGTTGAGGTGATTCATGATTGGCTGTTTGCTGCCACGAGTCAAATGAGACCACCCCCATGTTTCTATGACAATTCAGTCTGGAGATATCTCTTTGAACTCTTTCAATGGAAGTCTATGGAACTTGTTGCTAAGGGGCTCTAAATGGTTGCTAGGGCGTGGCTTGATAGCTTCACAATGATCCTGAGAGACTGATTGGTCGTCTGAGTAAAATGAGCTCGCCCCCTTGTCTCTATGACACTGTGATCAGGAGCTATGTTCAATACAAAATCCCTATGCAATTTACCATAGTAGGAAAAGCATGTGAGTTTCACAGGATGTTCCTTCCCCATAGTAAGTCAATGGGGCAACTTTGGGCAGCTTCTGCCCCCCAGGGCTACAACTTTTACCCCATTGTGAGGTATGTTCTTACAGAGCCTGTCAGCCTCTTCAAATGTGGCAAATCACAAGTTTATGTGAAATCCTCGCTCTGAGCTAGGAGTCGTCAAAGTTTGTCGCAATGTTAAGTCTATGGGACTTTTTTGGCCGCTTTTTCGCCCCTGGGGCAAACATCGCACCCCCGATCGCTTATAAAAGTCATAGCACACCTCTCCTTAATGAGCCGGTCGATTTGACACCTCACTCAGGGGTCTGAGACAAACGGTGCGGGACGAGTTACGCGCCAAACTTTGTCCAGAATAAAAATAAGAATAATAACTAGAATGTACATTTCCTGAAGAAAATGTGAAATGGTGCTTGCAGTGGCAAAACTCGCCACTCGGTTGATAGAATGTGGTACATGATTGCATACGAGCCAACAAACATGTCTGTACGATGTTCTGGTGCTGAGATAAGGCTTATTCGTGTTGTTCAGGTGGTTGCTAGGGTGTTGCTAGGGTATTCTGGGGGGTTGCTATGGTGTTGCTAGGCGGTTGCTAGGGTATTATGGGTGGTTGCTAGGGTATTATTGGTGGTTGCTAGGGCGTTGCTAGGCAGTTGCTAGGGTATTCTGGGTGGTTGCTAGGGTATTATTGGTGGTTGCTATGGTGTTGCTAGGCGGTTGCTAGGGTATTCTGGGTGGTTGCTAGGGTATTATTGGTGGTTGCTAGGGCGTTGCTAGGCAGTTGCTAGGGTATTCTGGGGGGTTGCTATGGTGTTGCTAGGCGGTTGCTAGGGTATTCTGGGTGGTTGCTAGGGTATTATTGGTGGTTGCTAGGGCGTTGCTAGGCAGTTGCTAGGGTTTTCTGGGTGGTTGCTATGGCGTTGCTAGGCAGTTTATAGGGTGTTCTGGGTGGTTGCTAGGGCGTTACTAGGGTATTCTGGTGGGTTGCTATGGCGTTGCTAGGCGGTTGCTAGGGTATTCTGGGTGGTTGCTAGGGCGTTGCTAGGGTATTCTGGGTGGTTGCTAGGGCGTTTCTAGGCAGTTGCTAGGGTATTCTGGGGGGTTGCTATGGTGTTGCTAGGCGGTTGCTAGGGTATTCTGGGTAGTTGCTAGGGTGTTCTGGGTGGTTGCTATGGCGTTGCTAGGCAGTTGCTAGGGTGTTCTGGGTGGTTGCTATGGTGTTGCTAGGCGGTTGCTAGGGTGTTGCTAGGCAGTTGCTAGGGTATTCTGGGTGTTTGCTATGGTGTTGCTAGGCGGTTGCTAGGGTATTCTGGGTGGTTGCTAGGCGGTTGCTAGGGTATTCTTGGTGGTTGCTAGGGCGTTGCTAGGCAGTTGCTAGGGTATTCTGGGTGGTTGCTAGGGCGTTGCTAGGCAGTTGCTAGGGTGTTCTGGGTGGTTGCTATGGTGTTGCTAGATGGTTAGTAGGGTATTTTAGGTGGTTGCTAGGGAGTTGCTATGCAGTTGCTAGGGTGTTCAGGGTGGTTGCTAAGGTATTATGGGTGGTTACTATGGTGTTACTAAGTGGTTGGTAGTTGTCACAGATGATTACTATTGGAGTTCTTAGCATTTTCTTGGCATGATTAGCACTTACCTAATTGCTATTAGCATGTAGCTATTCACAGCTAGCATGTGTAGCATGTTGGAATTCCTCTTTGCTAGCATGAGTCAAAAGAGCCAAGCCCCATCTCTATACGATGTTCTGATGCAGAGAAATAGGTCTTGCAAAATGGTTGCTAAGGTACTTTGTTTGGTTGCTAGGGAGTGGCTTGGCAGCTGCCAATCATGAAACTCTAAAGGCTGCTTGTCAGTATGAATGATATAAACCAACTTCCATTCCTCTGTGACATTCAGAATGAAAGATATCCCTCTATGGATTTTGGTTGCTAAGGTGCTTGACAATGGTTGCTAGGACGGGGCTAGCAAGTGTTGTGGTGTCTCATGAATGGCTGTTTGCTGCCCTGAGTCAAACTTGTCTTAACCCCATCTCTTTATGATGTTCTGATGCAGAGATAAAGGTCTTGTAAAATGGTTGCTAGGGTACTCTGTTTGGTTGCTATGGAGTTGCTTGGCAGCTGCCAATGATGAAACTGCAAAGGCTGCTTGTCACTATGAATGATATAAACCAACTCCCATGCCTCTGTGACATTCAGAATGGAAGATATCCCTCTTTGGATTTTGGTTGCTAAGGTGCTCAACAATGGTTGCTAGGGAGGGGCTAGGAAGTGTTGAGGTGATTCATGATTGGCTGTTTGCTGCCCCGAGTCAACTGAGACCACCCCCATGTTTCTATGACAATTCAGTCCAGAGATATCCCTTTGATCTCTTTCAATGTAAGTCTATGGGACTTGTTGCTAAGGGGCTCTAAATGGTTGCTAGGGCGTGGCTTGATAGCTTCACAATGATCCTTAGAGACTGACTGGCCGTCTGAGTAAAATGAGCCCGCCCCCTTGTCTCTCTGACACTGTGATCCAGAGCTACGTTCAATACAAAATCCCTATGCAATTTACCATAGTAGGAAAAGCATGTGTGTTTCACGGGACATTCCTTCCCCATAGTAAGTCAATGGGGCAACTTTGGGACGCTCCTGCCCCCCAGGGGTGCAACTTTTACCCCATTGTGAGGTATGTTCTTACAGAGCCTGTCAGCCTCTTCAAATGTGGCAAATCACACGTTTCTGCGAAATCCTCGCTCAGAGCTACGTGTGGTCAAAGTTCGTCGCAATGTTAAGTCAATGGGACTTTTTTGGCCGCTTTTTCGCCCCTGGGGCGAACACCGCACCCCCGATCACTTATAAAAGTCATAGCACACCTCTCCTTAATGAGCCGGTCGATTTGACACCTCACTCAGGGGTCTGAGACAAACGGTGCGGGGCGAGTTTCGCGCCAAACTTTGTCCAGAATAATAATAAGAAGAATAATAAGTATGCAAGAGAACACTAATGATGCCTTGCTTTCAGCAAGCACCATTAACTAGAATGTACATTTCCTGAAGAAAATGTGAAGTGGTGCTTGCAGTGGCAAAATTCGCCACTGGGCAGATGCTAACACAATTGACATGTTGTGATACCATGATATACCACGTTTTAGCATCATTTACCACGATTTACCATGATTCTAAGATGATTTACTACGATTTACCACATTCCAGCATGATTTACTAAGATTAACATGTTGTTAGAATGATGCTAGCATGATTAGCATGTTGTTAACATGATTAGCATCTTAGTAGCATGATGCTAGCATGTTTAGCATGTTGCTAGCATGTTTTTAGCTAGATGCTAACATGATTAGCATGTTGCTAGCATTATGCTAGCTTGATTAGCATGATGTTAGCCTGATTAGCATGTTGGTAGCATGATGCTAGCATGATTAGCATGTTGCTAGCATGCTTTTAACAAGATGCTAGCATGATTAACATTTTGCTAGCATGTTTTTAGTTAGATGCTAACATGATTAGCATGTTGTTTGCAATATGCTAGCTTAATTAACATGTTGCTAGCATGATGCTAGCTTGATAAGCATGTTGGTAGCATAATGCTAGCATGATTAGCATGTTGCTAGCATGATGCTAGCTTGATTAGCATGATGTTAACATGATGCTAGCTTGATTAGCATGTTGGTAGCATGATGCTAGCTTGATTAGCATGTTGGTAGCATAATGCTAGCATGATTAGCATGTTGCTAGCATGATGCTAGCTTGATTAGCATGATGTTAGCATGATGCTAGCTTGATTAGCATGATGCTAGCATGATGTTAGCTTGATTAGCATGTTGGTAGCATAATGCTAGCATGATTAGCATGTTGGTAGCATAATGCTAGCATGATTAGCATGCTGCTAGCATGATGCTAGCTTGATTAGCATGATGTTAGCATGATGCTAGCTTGATTAGCATGTTGCTAGCATGATGCTAGCTTGATTAGCATGTTGGTAGCATAATGCTAGCATGATTAGCATGTTGCTAGCATGATGCTAGCTTGATTAGCATGATGTTAGCATGATGCTAGCTTGATTAGCATGTTGCTAGCATGATGTTAGCTTGATTAGCAT
This sequence comes from Scardinius erythrophthalmus, assembly GCF_964197995.2. Lineage (NCBI taxonomy): Eukaryota > Metazoa > Chordata > Actinopteri > Cypriniformes > Leuciscidae > Scardinius > Scardinius erythrophthalmus. Next base: position 51,507,938 of record NC_138224.1, read on the forward strand.
GTTGGTAGCATAATGCTAGCATGATTAGCATGTTGCTAGCATGATGCTAGCTTGATTAGCATGATGTTAGCATGATGCTAGCTTGATTAGCATGTTGCTAGCATGATGTTAGCTTGATTAGCATGTTGGTAGCATAATGCTAGCATGATTAGCATGTTGCTAGCATGATGCTAGCTTGATTAGCATGATGTTAGCATGATGCTAGCTTGATTAGCATGTTGCTAGCATGATGTTAGCTTGATTAGCATGTTGGTAGCATAATGCTAGCATGATTATAATGTTGCTGCATGATGCTAGCTTGATTAGCATGATGTTAGCATGATGCTAGCTTGATTAGCATGTTGCTAGGATGTTTTTAGCAAGATGCTGTTGCCAGGTGGTTGCTAGGGTGTTCTGGGTGGTTGCTAAGGTGTTCTGGGTGGTTGCTAGGCAGTTGCTAGGGTATTCTTGGTGGTTGCTAGGCAGTTGCTAGGTTATTCTTGGTGGTTGCTATGGTATTCTGGGTGGATGCTAGGGCGTTGCTAGGCAGTTGCTAGAGTGTTCTGGGTGGTTGCTAGGCAGTTGCTAGGTGTTCTGGGTGGTTGCTAGGCAGTTGCTAGGTGTTCTGGGTGGTTGCTAGGCAGTTGCTAGGGTGTTCAGGGTGGTTGCGAGTGCCTTATGTACGGCACTCGGCCTGCGGCCTCGTGCCTATGGCCGAATAGGCACAAGCATGGAGCAATATCGCAAGGCCACGAGTGTAATATTGCGTTAAAAAATACAAAAAAAATAAAAAATATTTTTTTTTTGGTTTAGGGTGGTTGCTAGGGAGCTCTTAGTGGTTGCTAGGGTGCTGAAACTGGTTGCTAGGGTGTGGCTATGAAGATTTTAGGCCATTACTTATTGGTTGCTTGATAATATAAATCCTCTGAGGGAGAGAGAGAAGGAGAGACGCAGGGGTGTCAGGCCCTTTGGAGTCTGTGTGTGTGAAAACGTCGGTTTGGATTTGAATTTTTTGGAATGCCCAATGTTAAGTCAATGGGACTTTTTTGGCCACTTTTTCGTCCGCTGTGTGAACATCGTACACCCGATCGCTTAGAAAAGATATAGCACACCTCTCCTAAATGAGCCGGTCGATTTGACACCTCACTCAGGGGTCTGAGACAAACGGTGTGGGGCGAGTTACGCGCCAAACTTTTGTCCAGAATAAGTATGAGCAATAACAATAGTGATGCTTTCAAAAAAGCACCACTAACTAGAATGTACATTTCCTGAAGAAAATGTGAAGTGGTGCTTGCAGTGGCAAAACTCGCCACCCGGTTGCGAGGGTGTTGTACATGATTGCATACAAGCCAACAACCATGTCTGTACGATGTTGTGGAGCTGAAATATGCCTTCTATATGTTGCAATATGGTTTCTAGGTGGCTCTAAATGGTTGCTAGGGTGTGAATACAGTTACCATGATGATTTTTACAGACTGTTGTTCTGGGTGAACACTATACTGCATGTATCATAGGTGTAATTGGCAAAGTACAAAAAAAGCAATGACATATACAGCATATATACGGTGACAGCACAAACACACACACACACACACACACACACACACACACACACACAGTGACATATTTTATATGCATTTAATAGTGCAAAAGGTGATCTGAGTAAATGGGGTTTAATTTGTGAACATTAGTTAATGTATTAGGCTAACTAACATTAACCATGATGAGCAATACATTTGTTACTGTATTTATTAATCTTTGTTAATAAAAACACAGCTGTTCGTTGTTTGTTCATGTTACTTCACTTTGCATTATTAGGCTAACTAAAAGACAACTTTTGATTGTAATAAGGCTACCAGTAGTGAAATTAACATAAAGATTAATAAATGCTGTTTATTCATAAATATTAAGAAGTGCAGTTTATTAATAGTTAATGTTAACTAATTTAGTGTTATCGAGATCTCTTAAGTTCAGTCTTGGACAGATCAGTTGTTTTAAAGTGAATCGGTTCAAAGGAGTCATTAGTTCGCGAATCGGACGTGCCATTAGCTAACTACGGCACGCGTTGTGTGATTATCCCAACAGTTTAGGACATCGCATTTACCATATAGTATTATGTCAGATGCACAATAGTCGTACATGACACAAATCACACACACACACACACACACACACACACACAAAAATGCATAAAGCTTGTTTATTTTGGTTAATACAGATTTAATTAATATTACATACACGTATGTTTTCTAGAATGATTGAAAAATCTGTATTAATGCATTTTCCCGGACAGAATGGAAAATGTATACCACATGCATACAGACGGTGGATCTGAAAGACGCATACTTTCACATTCAGATAGCTCTCATTACAGGCACTTCCTGGGATTCGTGTTCGAAGGTGTCACTCCTCACGTTCGAGAAAAACGCAGCTATTGCTTTTCCCTTTGAGACTCAGTAGGGAGCGCGTTTTAGACTACCTACGACTAATGCAAAGAGCTAAAGCCCCGCCTCACCCAGTTCGGGTACCGGACCTGGTTGAAACACACATGCATGAGTGTTTCAACCAGGTCCGGTACCCGAACTGGGTGAGGCGGGGCTTTAGTTCTTTGTATTCACTTGCTACGCCATTGGTAAAAAAGGTCTGTCAACTCGTATCCTTTGCGATCGATAGGCTCGCACGTTTGTGAAAATACACACAATGTCATCAGCTAAAGCATATATTCCTATACGTTTTGTCAGAAAAGGGTGAATGGTTTTTGAGAAAGGGCGGCTACATCATTTTTGATTAATATGCGCCATGGGGGGAGGGCAAGCCAGTTTGAATACAGTGATAGTGCGCCCGCGCGCGCGACCGGCTCTGTCTCTCTCTATGCTCGTTCTTTCAGAAACAAGCGCCCTGTCACGAGCGCTGCACTCAGTCATCTATCACCATTCAAATAAGGCTTTGGTGGCCGCCAAAAAAAAATAAAAAATCATTAGCTACTTGATAGGCCGAGTCAAAAGAGCCCAACCCAAGTCTTTTTGTATAATCTCACAAATTGTGTGCCAATGTTAAATCTATGGGACTTTTTTCGGCTGAGCCAACAACCATGTCTGTAAGATATTGTGGATATGGCTTCTATTTCTTGCAATATGGTTTCTAGGTGGCTCTAAACGGTTGTTATGTTGTTCTGGGTGAACATAGTTTAAATCTATCGATATATATATAGGCTAAGTTCTATTTTTATTTATTAAAGTCATATGATTTTCTATCATTTGTTTTAATGAGATGTACTAGTTTAGCCTATGTTATTAGTGCATAGAATTTTGACGTGAACAAATGCATAGATCTGCAGTATATATTTCGTCTTCGGTAATGGTCCAGTGGTAATATTTTTGCCAAGCAAGTCAGAGGTTCTGTGTTCTAATCCACACTCGTATAAGTTTTTTTTTTCTTTCACATCAAAACCGGATAGGTTTACCAGTGGTTGTATATCAAGCATAACAACATTTCCTATCATTGTCTGTGATATTTTTGCAAAGAAAATTATTTGTAAGAAAAACGTGTATGTCACTTTAAGAGTTGAACGGATCCAAAAATGCCTGCAGCACTGAAACCAGCGCAAGTCTTCTCGCGTTTGAATGGTTTTAAAAAAATCATTAAAAGTACACTTTTTCCCAGTATGTACGTTTTGGATGTGTGTGTGGCACAGAAAACAGCGCACGAGTCTTGAATGGCTTAAAAATCACATTAAAAGAACTTTTCTGTCAGCACGTTTTGGTTGTGTGCAGCACATAAACAGCGCGCGAGTCGTTTCGCGCTTGAAATTATTTAAAATAACATTTTCTGTGACCGCGCTTTTTATATTTGTGCATCATCGACATTTTTATTTTATAACAAGTATCCGCCACCTGACCTCAAGTAATGTGAAGAACAAATAATTTTACACATTTGTAAAAATGCTCTTTATTTGAATGAGTGGGTGGCTCTTAAAAGAGCCGTTGTTGCCTGGGATGGCAGAGGGGGTAGACAAGGACATGGTGGCTTCAGCTTTGGAGTTCCACCCGCAGAGCTTCTCTGAGGTTGTCCAGGAGAAGCCGGTTTCCCTCTGTGCTCAGGTGAACTCCGTCTCTGCACAGATGGGAGAGGCCGATGTTTCGATGGCGAATGGCGCGCATCTGTCTCCCTGCCAAGAAGCCGGTAACCTTCCCATTGATAAACCGCCGGCTGCGTTCCACGCCGTAGGCAGACCTGCCAATCTGACCTCTCCATTTCAGGCGGGGCAGAATGTATGAGAACACCAGCCTGGTACTGGGAAACATCTCGAAGCATGTGCCCAGGTCCCGCGTTATTTCCCTAAGGAAACCCAAGCGATCGCGGCCCTCCCGGAGCAAACTGTTCCCACCCAGGTGGATAATCAGTATATCCGGAGCTGGAGCTCTGCCCTGAAGAGAACGCAGAGCTGGAAGCAGCTGCTCCCAGAGTCTACCTCCTCTGCCATCCCAAGTGATCTTACAGGGAAGATCGAGGTTTACATCCAGGCCCTGCTCACATATGTGAGAACGCAACCTGCGTATAATTGAACTGCCAACTATCCATACTCGTGGTGCCATCTCAAAGACGAGTGAGGGGAACTGCGATTTGCAGCCAGTATTAATATGAGTGCTGCACGTTTGATTGGCTGTTTTTGCACATTCTACAGGCCCCACCCAACAGCACTTCAGAATAATCATTAGAGTTATTAATGTATATGTATTCCAATTTGCTTATAAAACTAATGTTTAGGATTTGTGACAATGTTTACATTTCAATATTTATATGGTAATATATACTGATTTTTAGCGTTTTGGATGTGCAGACCCTCTTACTATTTTAAAGTACCAATAACAATTAATAAAAAAATAAAAAAATAACGTTACGATGTCCAGAAATTTAGAAACAGTGCATTGGGTTGAATTGATTGTTTAATGAGATCTAGCTGCTACTAGTTGTAGATCCTACTACCAAATATTTTCAGGTTGGTAAATGCATATCCGCGACGTTTGTCTGTCTACGTTAATAGGCCAGCGGTTGAACTTTTGCCTCTCGTGTCATACCCCTTTTCCACCAACAAGAACCGGGTGCTGGTTCAGAGCCAGAGCCAAAGCTGGTTCAGAGTTGGTTCGACTGACGAGCTTACTAAGAACCGGTTTGCCTTTCCACCGGCTAGAGAGCCACAACAGAGCCAGATCTTACGTATACGTCTCATGTTGCCCAGCAACCGCTAGTGCGGTAGCGCCAAACACAAACACGCCAGGCTTGTTCGAGATGCATCGGCTTCTCGCAGATCGATCGCCGCATGACATCAAAGCACTGCGATAGCGATCTAAAAGCACAAGGAGTCGTATGCTCTCCAAACACTCCCGCAGCTCCGATCGGTACTCGCCGCTCCGATGCATCTCAAACAAGCCATCAACAATAACGGACGTTGCAATACTATGGATGCTCATGGGTTTGCAAAAATACATCGGAATCCAGCGCGTTCGTGCAGCTCGCCGTAACTTACATAGACGGATATTATAATCGAGCTGCTATTAGCTCGACTAGCTGCTATTTAAAAATGGCGGTCACAAGTTTATATTCGTCTTGTTGGTCACGGTAACCCCGCCCCCAGCCCCTGACGCAAGCGGTTCTTTCTTGGCTCCGTTCTAGACCCTGCAATGATTTGGTGCTACTTAAGAACCAGTTTTACTGGTTCGGAGCTGGTGCTTTGGCGGTGGAAAAACAAAGAACCGATTTGAAACTAGGCTCTGGCTCCGAACCAGCACCAGCTCTGCCTTGGTGGAAAAGGGGTATCAGAGGTTCTAGGATCTAATCCGCAATCATAAAAGTTTTTTTTTTTTTTTTTTTTTACTAACCAGACAGAATAGGCTGATTAGTGGTTGCATATAGAGCACAGACACTTAATTAGTATACATTTTTGTTGTTATTCCAACGGAAGCTCAGCACAGACGCACAACAGGTTTATATTGTGTTCGTTACCATGACTACCGTCTGCACGTCCCTGCACGTGCTTCTTGTGTATCCAGGTCGTAGCAAATGAAAAGAAATCACACAGCACAATCTATAACTTAATACTGAGCAACAGTGCATCATTTGTATTGTTTTAAATGGCAGATTCGTTTGTGTGAAGGACCCAAGTAGAGGACGCATGTGCAGTTACTTTATAAAAGGCACTTAACTGTGACACTCCATCGATCATACTGCACATTTTTACTTTTTGTTTATCATTCAAGTGTGTTAAATCATAATTCTTTTTTTTTAATAATTGTTTAAAATAGTTTTTGGTTATGTAAAAAATTGTTGAATTAAAAAACAACTGTAGCCTACTGTAGTTTGAAATTATAATATGACACCACACCTACTGTACCTACTTTGGTCATAACAGCAATCGCTGGAAGCCACTTCTGCTCATCAGATCGCATAGTTTATTGGAATATGAATAGAAATAATGATTTTGTCTAAATAAATGAAACAAACTTCTAAATGTATCAATATTCCTCCAATTATGCACACTTCTGGATTATGCCATTTGGATGCTGTTCAGTGAAGCTGTGTGAAGACACGTTAACAGGTGTGTCTGAATATGAATGCATGTTATTCTTTTCAAAGCATCAAACATTAATTGATCGTTGATATCCTGTACATGTAGTGGTCTTGTTTTTATAAATGTTGAGTATATAAAGCTCATTTAAATGTAAGCTTTTAAATGACCTGGCCTCTTACCATCTTAAAGAACCATCTGTGAATATACCTGGATCTTCTCTGAAGTTCACAAGAAAATATTAAAAATGTGACAATGAGTAACTTTCAATAACATTCAATAAAGACAAAAACACAGTATGTGCCAATTAACCAAATGTTTATTTAAAAGATTTTTTTTTAAACGCCTGTTGTGTCAAATTCCACCCAGCAAATGGATTAGATCCTAGTGTTGTACTAGTTATTACTTTGTATTAAAATGATCTTTACAGCATTACCCCTAAGATTCTAAAAAGCATTTTTTTAAATTATGTACTAGTTTAGCCTGAATGTGAATGTTAGCTATACTGTTCCCATGTCTTAGTGCTTTAATAGGTTCTTTGCGTGTTAGATCAAAAGTTTATTACCTGCCTGGTTCAGATTACACGATTTTATCGCGATTTTGGCACAATCCGTTTGACGTAGGGTGTGTCGTGGGGATTCGTAAACGACAATGGGTGTCGGGACGCAAGATTCGATCATTTCATCTCATATAGCGTGTCATAGTGGGCGACAACCTCTGCGATGCTTCAGGACATCATGACAGAAAGACTAGCATGTTTAATTTTTTAACGGCCCTCCACGACGGGTTGAGTATGTGAGCGAGAGTGAGAGCAACAGTGGGTGTGTGTGTGTGCGCCAGTGAGCGAGTGTGTGTGTGCGAGTGTGTGTGTGTGTGTGTGTGTGAGAGAGTGAGTGAGTGAGCGCAAGTGAGTGAGTGAGCGAGGGACAGTGAGTGTGTGTGTGTGTGTGTGTGTGCGTGCGAGTGAATGTGTGCGTGTGACGGCACGTGATGACTGGTCGGAAAGCAACGTGTAGTCTGACATGTTTCTTGTCCATGACACGACAAGATTTTAGGAGTCAAAATCGTGTAATCTGACACCGTGACATTTTAACAGACACAAAAATCTTGAAATCTGAACCAGGCATTATTCATCGTGTCAGGCTGTCTGTTGCGATGTGTTCATTGCGCGAGTTCATATCATGATGACGATGAAAATTCGATGTATCGTTCAGCCCTAGTTGTGAATACATTTGTAAAAATGCTCTTTAGTTGAATGAGTGGGTAGCTCTGAAAAGAGCCGTTGTTGCCTTTAAAAGGACATTTGGCTTCAACTTTGGAGTTCCACCCGCAGACCTTCTCTGAGGTTGCTCAGGAGAAGCTGGTTTCCCTCTGTGCTCAGGTGAACTCCGTCTCTGCACAGATGGGAGAGGCCGATGTTTCTATGCTGAATGGCGCGCATCTGTCTCCCTGGATATCCTGAGGGCAGAGGAGGTAAAACATATATGATAATGTTAGTGAATTTATTTGAATTGTTCTGATTATCCAAGACTTATTGAGCAGCATAGTTGATGGGTCAAATATAAGCCTGGCAAAAGACCATTTTTGCTGTCACTTCTGAGAACCATCATGCACGTTAAAATCAAAGCTTTTTACATCAAATCATACATCCTTGAACAAAACCCATGGTTTTTCCTGCATGTAACTTTTTTAGCATATTAATCTTTTGTTAGTGATTTTTAACATTTACTAATACCGTACATTGTTAAAATCAAAAGTTGTAAGTGCTAACATTAGTAAATGCAGTGAACTATAATGAATAAACTTAGAACAGCAGTTTTTAAAATAAATAACATTGTCAAAAATAAATAAATAAAATTACGTTCATTCTGGAGTGATTAAAATCATAAAGCGCAAAGCAAGTTGTTTTTAGCTACCTGTTCATTTTATTCAATTGTTAGCTATATGGTAGAAAATTAAGACTATTAGTTAAAATAAACCTTTTGATGCTACTTTTTTTAGTTTAACTTTTTAATATCAATATAACAAAATAATAATTTTATCTTACAAAACTATGAAATCCAGTGGTAAAATCTGCTCTTTTTTTAAATAAGAGGGCAAAATAGGACAACAGTGTCTGTTGGCCACCAACAAAGACAATTTTTGACCCGGGAAAAACAATGAAACCATTGTATAATAAAATGCACTGAAACACTAGACCTTATCAGTAGTATTGACAAACTTTACCTCAGTCTGCTTCTTCCTCTGCTTCTTCATTCTTCAGCGTTGTCCTCAATGCCATAGATATTTGGACCTGTTCTCTGGGCATGAAACTAATAAATGAACAATGGGATCACTAATACACCCGGTACTAATAAACAAAAAAAAGAAAGAAAATCAGAAATAAAACTTACAGAAAGAAATTGGCACGTAATCTGGTATCCAGCTCATCATCGTCATTGATGTAGCACACGTGATCTTCTCAGACAATCTGACTTCATTTGGCTGGTTCCTGAAAAACATAAAAATCAAAATTAGATTCAAATATAACATTTTGATTCAAATGCGGTTATGAAAAGCAGTAGTACACCGACTGAAGCAAAATCTTTTAACACTTAGCTTTAGAAGGTATATTGCACACTCGTATCCAGACAGGACTGCTATGGTCTCCCAATTCTTCCTGCAACTTTACAGAAGGGCACATATCAATCATAGAATAGCAGGGGACTGCATATCCCGCACAGATTGTCACAAATTGTGTAGATTGAAATCAATTCAAGTTAAAATGTATGTTATAAGGTCAAAATAAAACATTAAATTGGTGTCTTGCTACTTCTCTCTTTCCCTTGTCTTTTATAACTTACTGCCACTGTTGCTCAATGACTGTCTGTGTCCTCCCTGGAGCTGTCACACTACTCCGTCCTTCCTGCTGCTGAGGTTGCTCCTTCCTCGTAGCTCAGTGGCATAAACCCTAAACATGACCTAACCACAATCTCCTAACCACAATCTAACCGCAACACGACCATACGCGCCAACCCGTTTGATTAAGGCTGTCGAAGCCTCGCTGATGTTATGCAGGTCCATTGGCAACGGTTCCGTATGGCCTACCTAACAACCCGACCATACGCGCCCAACCGTTCAACTAAGGCTGTCGAAGCCCCACTGTCTCATTTAAAGCAAGGTTCAGTGGCAAACGGTTCCGTATGGCATACTAACCTACCGCAACACACAACAATACCGATCCATCACAAAAACTCATTTAAGCAAAATACAATACACGGGATTGTGATAACTATGATAACTATGCAAGACACCTGACTGAAGGCACAAATCCGGATGAGAGATGTAAATATGATCCAATAGAGTGTTCTTTTTGGTTGTTGCTGTGGTGATCAGTTGCTTGTATCCTTTAGACTGAAACAATTCCAGAACAGTTTTTTTTCCTGTGCAGAGGAGATCCTCATTAAAATCTCCGCAGATTAGTACTGGATGTTCGTCCACGATGTCCAAATAATCCAGCAGACTCTTCAAGTTTTTCAGGAATCCTTCGAATCCGTAATGTGGTGGCCTGTAGACAGCAGCGATTGTTGCTTTGATCGGGCTATCTACTTTGATGACGACATACTCCAGATCAGTCACATTTTGAATAAACTGCCTAGCCTGAGCTGATATATGCTCTTTGCAATATATTGCGACTCCACCACCAGCTTTCTGTGCAATTTCTTGGTGTGTCGAGTAGGAGACATGTCTGTTACGCAGAAACATGTTGTATCCATCCAATTGGACGTGAGGTGTAGTGAATGATCCGGTCAGGTGAGTTTCCGTCATGCAAAGAATATCCGATAGAAGCAGTTCATGATGGCATCTGATGTCTTCAATGTGGGATGACAGTCCTTCTGTGTTGTGATGGATGATTTTGAGCGTTTGATCCATGTTGGTTTCCCTCACCTGCTGCAAAATTGGCATGATTCCTTTAAACGTCGATCTTGTCATGTTTCCCAATGAGGCTGTGACTGTAGGATCTGCATATATCTTCTTTTCACTGAAGTCCATAATGTGCAGTCCACGAAGCGAGGTCGTTCTGCTGAGGGCAACGTAGGCCATTCCCGGCTCGAAAATCTTCTTCAGTGAGACAACGGCATTCTCCATCGTCATGCCTTGGACTTTGTGAGCTGTGCAGGCGTAGGCTAACTTGATGGGGAATTGTCGGCGAACTGCTCCTTTCCTAAGAGTTTCTTCGGATCTCTCGATGTAAACCAAGTCGTCTTCTTCCCCTTGCACCCTTTTGCGGTGTTTCTTGCCTGCGTTTGGATTGTCGAGCTGAAGTCCTAACATTTGCACGGTGTCGATTCCATCTTTTGTCTTATTGACAATGTTTGCAATCTTTCCAAAACACCCGTTTACTAGTCCATCTTCAACATCCAAATTCCTAGTCACCATTATGCGTACTCCCAATGCAATTTGTACGGTGTCAGGCAAGTCGTCCTTTTTTCCGGTGATGGGCTTCATTTGTCTCTTCATCCCTCCTGTTCTTGGGTCCTTCCTGTAGTCTTCTGCATCGATGGTAATGATGTCAGTGTGAAGAGCATGGATCGTTTTGGTATTGTGTTCTTGAACTTCCTTGTTGGTGGCAAATATGTGCAGTGCATCACACGGGCAGTCGTTGGGGTCCTTCACAGCCTGGAGTAGCAAAGCTCTATCTTCTTCGGCAAGATCGTCGGTCTTCTGCTTCACCCGTAGGCGGTTTAAAAGTTGGGCAAAAGCCAGGTCTTCTTTCTGACGCATGATCTCGGTGAGGGTAATCATTTGGAAATGGTCTTTCCAGAAGTCCAAAACATCCTCTTCGTACACGCAGAGTGGTTTGGCTTTACCCAGAGGTGGCAGTTGGTAAAAGTCGCCGACGGCGAGGACAGATATTCCCCCGAAAGGTTTCTTGCTGCCTTTGATTTGCTGACATCTCCAGTTTATGTAGGCAAAAAGATCCTTCGAAATCATGGACACTTCATCGATGATAAGAATCTCCACATCGCGTAGTCTTGCTCGTAGTTCATCTAGGGCATTTCCAAGTCCTTGATACGGTGGCTTCAGATTCCTTGGAAGTTTTAAGATGGAATGCAGTGTTTTACCGGATATGTTGAACGCTGCCGTTCCAGTAAATGCACTCAAGAGCACCGTAGGCACGGATAGATCTCCTTCCTCCCGTAGTCGAGGCAGTTGTCGCAGAATTTTGGTCGCTTCCGTGTATATGCACTTGATGACGTGTGATTTGCCACAACCAGCACCACCTGACACGAAGTAGAAAAATTGTTCCGGATTATGACCCCACACACGCTTCTGACACCACTCGCAGACCGTGTAGAATATGGCTGCCTGCGTCTCGTTTAGACTTCTGAACATCTTCCTAACAAATTCGATGCTCATCTGCGGTGCCTCTATTTGTGGCACGACTCCATCTCCATGTTCAAGAATCTGAAATTCTGGGACATCATCTTGTACATCCTCATCATCTGGATTGATGTCTTGTCGTTCTGCAACGCACTCTAAACGATCCACTTCAATCTCTGGTGCAAAAGCGGCCCATGCGTTCTCGGGTGGCCCTTGCTGTTGCAGCTGATCGAACGCCTTATCCACCTCGTCGCTGTGTTTTTCGAATTTTTCCTTGTGTGCTTGCACTACGGCGCAGACAGGGAAAAGCAAACCAGGGGTTGTCCAGGGTAGTTCCACCTTTGCACTCTTGTAAAATTTTTCATATGTCGGAAATCTAGGCGGTTTTAGCTGTTCGTTGCTTCGATGTGGCATATAAAGCTTAAGTAATCTACTGTAAAACTTTTCGGGTTGTTTTTCCTCCGAATAACGTGCATACCTAATAACTGCAGCCTTCCCAGTTCTTTTCTGAAAAAAGCCCATGCCGTAGAGCAGCTGGTGAACATTCTTGCCTTTTGTTTGTTGACCGTACACGATGCGGCACTCCGAAGCAAATTCTGCCAGACACATCTTCTCAAAGTCACGCGTTTGAGGCCTTGCTCTGTATTTCTCTATCATCCCTGACATCCACACATCCTCCGAATCAGGATTTTTGTTTTGTAGGACGCTTAGGGGAAGACTCATCTTAAGCGCGTCATCATCCGTCGGTAGAAACACAACACTTCGTGAACACTTCTTCAACGGTAAGCTGCATGTTCGTGCCACAGACTCCTGAGCGCTAACTTGCCTGTGTTTTGAGTAGGCTTGCATTATCTGCTTCATTTCATCTTCCTCGCTAACGTTCGTCTCACGCACACTCTTGATTACGTTCTTAAGTAAATCGCCCATTTCATGCTCCGGTTTGGAAATATATGAAAGCATATACATAACGCAGCTAAAAGCGTCAAGAACGAACTGAATGTCCATATTAGCATTCCATGCCCTCAACAAATCGGGATTGTATCCATTCACCCAAGACTCCTTTGGATCACGCTTCAGCAGAATCACGTTGGCATTGGACAATGCTTTGACGTTCTCATTGTAGTCATCGATGGACAACTTACTCTTTGTCAGTAGGTCTGACAAGCTGTCAAAAGAGGCTTGGGGGTCATTCAACTGATCCCACACCGGCTTGAGTTTTGTCCTGGCTTCACTCATTGCCTTTTGAGCAGCCTCCCGTCTCAACTTCCTTCTTTCTGCTTGTTTTTGGGCTTTCTCATGCTCTTCTTCAGGACGCTGTGGTTGTTTAGATGCAAACATGCAGCTTCCAGATGGAGGAGTGTCCGTGTCATCCTCTTCTTCAGGACGCTGTGGTCGCGGACGAGTGATCATGGTGCTAGACACCGGCAGTTTGGGGAACCCAAATCGACACAATAGATTTCCCTTCTTACAGGACTTTGAGTGGTTCCTGCTGTGAAGCTGGACCTCTGTGACGATCTTGTGAAGCTCAGGATCAGCCGAGGGATCGGGCAACTGGCAGGTTATGTTGCGGTCAATAAAGTCACAAACATCCTTGTCAGAATCCTTCTCAAACTCGGTGCGTCCTTTATCCAAACAAGAAGATGGATATGTGGGCTCCCTCTAGCTTGAAACTCCACTCGGTAAAAGTAGTCCTCAACTTTACCAATGGGTTGGGCAGGCGACAAAAGCAGATGAGTCATTAGCGCATCCACCCGTTTCTCAAACATACGCATGACAGTGACCGCATTGCTTCGGAGGATTTCACATTTTGTCGTCCAGTCAAGCTCGGAAAAGTCGACATGTTCACCTTGCTGTGCCTTGATTGCTGTAATTACTTCAGGCCATCTCATTTCGGCTGCACTGAATGTGCAAAAAAACGTAGGGGTTCCTAACTGTCTTATCATAGCCTGTAGATCCCTCAAAGTTTTCTCCCAATACGATGGAGAGCCTCTCAGTGGTTGCATGAACCGTGTGGCGTCTCTGTTGTGTACCAATCTTTCAATCTCCCGGTTGTCTTGAAGCAGTCTGTTAGAAATTCTTCGGCCGTCTCTTGTGAGAGGTTTGCCTTTTCGCAGCTGAATAGACATGCTGTTTCTAGCCAGTTGCGTTTCCGTTACAAACTGCGCAAAGAAAAGATAACTCTGATCTTTTGCAAAACGCGTGTCCACGCTGAACAATCTCGCGTTGAAATACATACTGGGAGATACTGAAATTTGTCTTTCCTCATCAATGGAATTTTGTCCAGTGGGGAATTGAACAGGGAAAGCCATAGCTTCCAGCTTTGGGATTTTGAAAAATCCAACAGGCTTTTGTCCTTGTGCAGGTGCGATACTAAATATTCCCTCACCGTACGACAAGATCTCCTGTGCGATGTCGGGCGGCTGCATGCACGTGTCTAATGTGAGCCCGGGTCGAAGCTCATCCTTTTCCTCGACGCTAACATGTTGCTCATCCTGCTCAGCAACATCAACATCGACTTCTTGTTGCATCTCAGAGACTTCAGCTTCCTCGTCTAGGTGACTTTCAGAGACATCAGCTTCCTCATCTAGGGGACTTTCAAATATAGCCGTTTCTCTTATGGAGATATTCCTGTATTCCGAATGCATTGCTTTCAGCTTCGATAAAGCTGCAAGTACGTTATGCATGTTCACCGTGTGGAACTGCTGGTATCCTTTGAACTTAACGTGTCTCTTCAGCTTCACCTGCAGCAGCTGGGCCTCACTTCTTGGTCTTGGCAGAGAGTTGACAGTCTTCTCCATCTCGGAGGGCACACACACGACGGCACCACGTACTGCTCTCTGCTGTCCTTTGGGTAATGCAACTATTTTTGCAAATGGTAAAATTTTTGCAATGAGTTGACGTTCAAGGACATTTAATTCATCCAATTCCACAGGGATTGGTGGCAACTCCATTTTGTTGGCTGCTGCAATTGAAGACATCTGTCCTCTCTTGAGGTGGCTGTCACAAGTGTGGCAAATCCATTCCTGTCTTCTCTCTTCCGGAACTACGCAGGAACCTGAGCAAGCACTATCACACGCGTGAACATACTTCCCGGTTAGGCAAGACGCTGCAACATGAATGTTTTTGTCATATCTCCTTCTATTACAGACCCTGACTTGATCAGGAAACAGGGCTCTGTGACAGACTGTGCAGACATGTGTAGGGCCATGCTGAATCTTACACCGGAATGCATGTATGGCACTTTCCATCACTTTGTTAACCAAAGGCTGGGGTGTTTCCTTGCTAGGACGGATGTAAGATGTATATTTCTTTTTTATCCTGAGTGCGCATTGCAGCCGATGAAGAACGTGATATGTAGCATCGCCAGCACATTTCTGGGTCTTGCGCAGCGTACATCGCAGTATGTGATGTGCTCTGAACTCTGGGTCACCGGCATATCTTCTCACCATGAACTCCTTCATTCTCCTCTGGAATAGAGTATCGGTGCTGTATCTCTTCTTACTATACTCTTTCATCTTCTTCTGGAAGAGAGCATCTGTGCTGTATCTCTTCTTAATATACTCTTTCATCTTCTTCTGGAAGAGAGCATCTGTGCTGTATCTCTTCTTAATATACTCTTTCTTCTTCTTCTGGAATAGAGCATCTGTGCTGTATCTCTTCTTCGTATACTCTTTCTTCTTCTTCTGGAAGAGAGCATCTGTGCTGTATCTCTTCTTCGTATACTCTTTCATCTTCCTCTGGAAGACAGTATCCGTGCTGTATCTTCTCACTATATACTGTTTCATTTTGTTTCGGAAGAGAGCATCTTGATTATACTTTACCTTATTTGCTTCTTTTTTTTTTGATTGGTATTGCAAAGAAGTGGCATACCTCTGTCTCTCACAATCCCTTTTTTTATATTTTCTGGTGGCATAAGGTGCAGCCGTGTCCTTAGGTTCTCCGCCTTGTTTTGACGTTTTAAATGTTTTACGCATTTCTTTTCTTCTCCTGTGCTTATTTGTTTTATTTTCCACATTTTGATTTTCAGCTCCTGAGCCAACAAAATTTACTTTGGCTCCAACATTTGTTGCTGGTTCTGGTAGAGGTGAAATCACTTTTGATACCTGTTCACAAACAGATGTTGAAGGCAGTTGGACAGACTGTTGCTCTGTTTCAAATGATACAGGCATGAATTCATAGCTGGTCTCATCACCACGATCCCAGAAGATCTTGAGAACTCTGTCTGCCATGTCACTCAGGTGGGTGAAAGTCAACATGACAGCAGTTCCATGACCAGTAGGATGGGGCAAGCCTGCAGCAGTCCTCGAGTGTGAATCAAAGTATCCGTACCTTCCAGATCTGTCTCTGAACACAGCAATACACTCTGGAGCAACAAGGAGCAGAGCATGACTGACATCTGTTGAGAGACACTGTAGCCTTTCAATGAGAGGAATCCACCACTCTTCAGTGCCAGGGGTCCCTGTGGCTCTGAGGTATCCAAACATCACTCCTGACTTCAGCACATTATGTGTCCGGTGAAATGACTCAACACTCAATGGTACTTCCTCCATTGTCAGATGGTTGCGATTAAACCTCCTTTCAGCAATAAGCTGCATTTTAATAAAGACATATAACGCATCTCCCTCCTCTAAAACTCTATCAAGGTCAGGCATCTTGAACGTAATCCCTTCACTCTGATTAGCTAAAAATGTCAACGCTACGCACGTGCACTGATGATTTCTAGAGAAACTGTCATACCTATCATCACCTTGACAATGAGATGCCTGCACAGACAAAACCCTGGGTGCAATATCACTACCTTCTACATACGTTCTACCCGAAAACTGAGCTACAGCTGCACTGGTGCTTGCCTGTTCAACCTGTAAATAATCATTCATGGAATTAGGCTGTTGGTAAAAATTAGTGTTATAGAATCTGTGTTAAATTTTAACTGTTTGGGACAAAGACATTTTTGCTAAACAGTATTAAAGATAAACTAAAAAGGCATTTAAAATTAAAGATTAATGTATTTATTTGATTAACAATTTACATTGTAATAAACACTGCATGTTTTTCTCTGATCAGCTTGCGTACCACAGCTATGTGTTATTATATTTTGTTTAATATTCCACTAATAAGATAAATTTACTTCATAAACAGCCTTCTTTTTTATCCCTTCTGTTTATCCCCTCTGTTGTCAGTGTTTCTTTGTCTGGACACAAACACTGTACTGTAGCCTACACATGCTGCCTGGTATTGGTTATTGGTTTCGGAGCATTTTTACGAGTACGAGTACATGAGCTCAGTATCGGGCCCAATACTGATTGGTGCATCCCTAATGGAGATTATCAATCGGCAATCTACTGATATTCATATACTTATAGCAAGTGAGCATTGTTGTTTTTTTTGTTTATATCTAGAGCTGCACGATTAACAGAAATTAAATCGAAATCACAATTTGGCTTAGTGTGATTATTTAAAAAATTGCAATATTTTAATTAAATAAGTATATGCGCAGCACTGAGATCAAAGTGGATCGACCGGTTCACAGTAAATGCTACTCCATCTCTGCAAGCACTGTAAATTTGAGTCACTTATAAAAGGTGTATTTGAAAATCATTGAATAAGGCAGAAATTATATTATTTTAAAGTGTTGTATAGAGTGATAAAGACATTATGATTAGCATTGGAGGGCTCCAGGCTGCGACCAAAAATGTCGTCATATACAACCATTTTTTGAGAATTTGCGAGTTAAAATTTGATGTGGATCAACACATTAAAAATTTGTGAAATAGTGACAGCCCTAGTCCCACACATTAAGGTGCCCTGAAATGAGCATGTTGCAAGACACAGATATCAATAGTACCTGGTTAATCCTGGAGGGTCTGGTCTGGTCATCCTCCAGGTCCAACTTTCTCCAACGAATTTTTTGAGCCTGAGATCTCTTTCCTTTCCGCGGCATCCTTTAAAATATGAAGAGATAAAAAGAAATGACAAAAATGATTTGTGACAAATTTATATGTTTAACTCACTAATTTGAGTGAATTAAGTAACTTCTAAAAGTAGAGATTTTACTTTCAAGACTTAAATCATAAAAAGTAGCCATGGAGTTCTTTTTAATACTCAAAAGTAATAATACATATTTAAATGCAATTATTTGTTAGTCAAATTCATTTTAATTGGACATTCTCACTTAGGTAGGCACATACTTTGAACGTTCTCCAGATGTAACAGCTGTTGAGCCTAAAAAGATAAAACCTGTAGTACTCTCAGGAAGAAAACAAACAGTTAAACAAGAACAACAAAAGAGACTGTGTAAACTTGTAAATTGCAATAAAGGGGTTTTTTTTGGGGGGGGGGGGGGCGTTGGGTTGAGGGGGGGGGTGAAAGTGGAGGGGGTAGGTCGTGTGGTGTGGTGGGGGTGAAGGTGAAGGTGGAGGGGGTAGGTGGTGGGTGAGTGGGGAAGGTAGAGGACGTGGGGTAAGAAATGAAATAAACTGCTCTCTGTAGAAAACGGCAAAACCCAAGGAACCTGAAAAATATATAAAAACAGACATATTAAGGCACAGGGACTACAATTATGGCGATGGGATGAAAATACCATAATACAGCTTAACAAACAATATTAATACTAACCAGAGAGAAAAGTGCAGCAGAAAATGCAGGTTGTGCTCTGATCAGTCTGAAAAAAAAATAAAAAATTACGACAACATAATGAAATATGACTTTATGATAATGATTATGATACTTTATGATATTTTATCTATATGTAGAATACAGATAATTTTAGGAATTTATATCAAGAATGTTTTTTTTTATTTTTTTTTAATTTTTTTTTATTTTTTTCTAGAAGCTGAGTTATGTCAGATATGCGGCCTAAAACCTGTGATGGACCGACCATCCAGCAGGTTTACTATAGGACAAGTGGTTTGGACAATGGATGGATAAATGTAGTCTTAATTATTTGTGGCATAAACAAAACTATTTTTTCTAATAGCTTTTATATTCCTGATCATTTTTAAACTATACCGATTTTCTTATCAACAAGCCAAATCTGAAGCATTTTGTATTTGTGGCCATGTCCCTAATTAACCCTTTACCTTTGAAATGCAGTAAGGAATGCTTGTGAATCAGTATTCTGAAACAGAGAAAAAGAGTGTCATAAAACTCAACACCACACTCACAAACCATGTAACTTGAACTTTCATTGCAAACAATAACACTGGGAAAAAAGCTGAAACTGTTCACCTCACTCCAGTCTAAACTAAATGATTTCTACAAAAATGTTTGTCATTTTCTACAAAAATCTACACATTGTTATATATACCTGAACATACTGTAGTTTATTAAGGTTAAATCTTGCTAACCACTATTAATAATACAAAATGTGGTAAGCACTTCTGAGTTCTGAGTAAATGATTTGTTTATAACACTTTACACACGAGTATGGTTTGATTTGTTAACATTAGTTCATGTATTAGGCTAACTAATGTGAACTAACCATGAACAATACATTTGTTCCTGTATTTATTAATCTTTATTAATCTCAGTTAATAAAAATAAAGCTTTTCATTGTTTGTTCATGTTACTTCACAGTGCATTTACTAATGTTAACAAATACAACTTTTGATTTCAATAATGTAGACTACTAGTAAATGGTGAAATTAACATTAACAAAGATTAATAGTTTATTAATAGTTAATGTTAACTAATGTAGTTAACAAGAGTTTGATAAATGGAACCTTATTGTAAAGTGTTACCGGTCTATGATTCAGACGTCTTGTGAGTTCAGTGTTGGACAGATCAGTTGTTTTAACAATTCATTAAAGTGAATCGGTTCAAAAGAGTCATTAGTTTGCGAGTCGGACGTGTACGCGTTGAGTGATTATCCCAGCAGTTAGGACATCGCACAAGATTGTGTCAACACAGAACACATTTCATCACTGAATAGTTTACCATCGTGTCATTTGATTTTAATAAACAGCGTGAGGGAGAGAGAGCAAGACATCGCTTTGAAGACGTGTGAATGCGCGCGTGCCGCCGGGGCGCGCTCTATCTCTCTATGCTCGTTCTTTCACAAGCGCAAAAATTCGATTCGGCGGCCGCCAAATGTAGGAAAAACCCAGAAACAAAGCTATCTATCTACAGTGCAAAATGAATTTCTTACATACATTATATTTGCATTTTGTGGTTGGATTTCTTCACCGGTGACTAATCTAACCGCCTCTGATTGGGCGTTGTATTTTTAAACTCAGCAGAAACGCGTGTGATTGGCTATAGTGCTCAACACTGCATTTGATAGACATGAACACTAATGTAATGCACCAATCGACATTATTTGATCATAATTCTTTAGTACCATAAAATATATTATAAATATAACTTAACTAAAATATAGTTAATTTATTTTTAATTGATAAAAGTTACACTCAAGGTATTTGGTCGGTTTTGAGGCCGACCCACAATCTAAGGAATATCTGAGAAAAACATATTAATTTTGTCTCTCCATCACTCCTTAAAATACTGTGAATCTCGTCAACGTAGTACTCGATGCGTTATGCGTCACATCATGCCAAAAATTGCTGCAAATATAGTGAAGCTGCCGTCTCTATCCTACTTGAAACACATTTAAACAGATTGTAAACGGGGATTTGTGTAACATGAAGCACGTGACCGCAAGGCGCGAAAGTTATCAACTCACTCTTGAGAAATACCAGTAAAACACCTAACAGTTATTTTTTACAGTCTATGTAAAACACTCATGGAACTCCCGTTATTAAAAGCTAAATACAGAGCAAAATTAATATCTTACATACATTATATTTGCACTTTGTGGTTTATGATTAGAGAATTCTGTCAGTGAGCGCGCACTGCAATCGGTTCTCCCACCGGTGACTAACTTAACCTGCATCAATCGACAATTTTCATTATAATATTTCTGCGTCCATATGCATAAATGTAAAATACAACAAACGGCGAGTACCATAAGTATAGTTGTACATTACCACATAATCTACCAGGATGCTTTAGCTTAAAATAAGCTCCAAAATAACACACTCCTCACGCAGTATAAGCTATTGTAAGCTACTCAAATACTTAGGACGTAATATACATCAGACACAAAAAAATATCATGTTACGTTTTCACACAAAGATTTAAGTGTGGCTAGCTGTATGACATATGACATAACATATCATACAATACCCTCTTTACAGAGAAAATGGTAGCTTCAGTGCAAACAAAAACGATATTAACTACAACTCATTACAATACGAATAATATTACCTACATTTAATTCAAACAAAGAGCTGCATTTGACAAGCTTTATGAAACAGCATATTTGAAAACAACCATCTCCACTTACCTCAAGAGAATAGTGAGGGTAGTTGACCAGTTGTGCTCCAGTGAAGTCGATCTTGCAGCCAATCAGCGGCGAGCTTTGATTGTACAACCAATAGAATCGCATCTTCTAGTGATGAATCGTTCATGAACGATTCATTCATTGTAAACAAATCTATAGCCGTTTCTCAATACCAAGTACGCAAAGTTCGGACTTGAGTCCTTGGTAGTTCGGACTGACAAGTTCGACTCAGGAGAACGAACTCCCGAGGACGGGAGGACGCGAGTCCGATAATTCTGCAAATGGAACAGCGGCGTACTTGATAGCGTCACTCATGCAGCTCGCTCTGGCTACTCCGGTTATCTCTTTATAGGCTACAAATAAAACAAAATATATTATAAACCACCA